>NC_072790.1:64557384-65190717 GCF_028583425.1 Eublepharis macularius
AGAGCTTAAAAAGTAATTTCATCAGAAAGCCAGTTTGGTGTAGTGGTTAAGAGCACTCTAATCTGGAGAACCAGGTTTGATTCCTCACTCCTCCACTTGAAGCCAGCTGGGTGACCTTGGGTCAGTCACGGCTTCTAGCTCTCTCAGTTCCACCCACCTCACAGGGTGTTTTGTTGTGGGGATGATAACAGCATACTTTGTAAACCGCTCTGAGTGGGTGTTAAGTCATCCTGAAGGGCAGTGTATAAATGAATGTTGTTGTTGTTATTATCATCATCATAGAAATGGGCACATGACAGTGCAGTTAAACAAACACATCAGGGACTGTTGTGCCCCTTGTGAGACAGAACCTGTACAATCCTTTTCAGAAAACTTTGATCATTCTTTGGTCCCAAGGTATTTGTTATACCAAAGAAAGCAATAATATACCTAGGGACCAAGAGAGCAGTAATTCTC
This sequence comes from Eublepharis macularius, assembly GCF_028583425.1. Lineage (NCBI taxonomy): Eukaryota > Metazoa > Chordata > Lepidosauria > Squamata > Eublepharidae > Eublepharis > Eublepharis macularius. The sequence continues at coordinate 64,557,841 of NC_072790.1, forward strand.
AAAAGAAGAATCTAAATTAGCTTTTTTACTGATAAATTAACATAGCAAATGTCTGCTTACTGTGACCTGGCAGTACGCAGTACTGTGAGTAAAGGAAACCAAAGTACTATTTCTATAAAATAAATGCACAGGAGGATCTAATGCTCACCTGGACTTGCTGTTTTTGTGTGTTTAACATGTTTGGATCAATTGACAGTGGTCCAAGAACACTGACCATTAATTCCTTTTCCACCAACCACTGTTTCAGTTGAGATTCCGTGGTCTGAAACTGAGTCAGATAATTTGATGATTCTTCTAGTTTTTTCTGTCTATCAGTTGCTACCTGGCTGAGTTCTTTCCACTTGGAATCTATGACAAAAGAAAAATAGTACATTCTTAATGACACATTACATGCAGATAGGTCCACTATAAGATTACAGACCAAGCCTAAGCCAGCAGTCAGTTTGGTATGGCCTACAAACCACTAACACCTTCCCATCTGCTACTCACCCATGAGTCATTTGTTCTGAGCGGAGCAAAGTTTTTTTGTCGCCCACCCCCCAAGAAAAGATCTTGGTAAACTGGATGTAGTCTACAGGGAATATATTGCCTACTCTGCCATAAGGCATTCTAGATAACAATCCAAAACAGAGAGCTGCTTTAGACAAATTCACAGACTATGTGCAGCAAGAGAAAGGGATTAGATATCTCTCTCAACACACCAGGAACAGCAGTTTTGCCTCTGGAGCTAGCAGCAATCTATGCATGGATAGTTTGCAAAGTGTCTTAGAAAAATCCAGCATCTGTAGGCTAAATACAGTTATTAACCAATCTTAAATCCATAAAACAAACATAATAAAGAGTTCAATAGCACCTGTAAGACTAACCAACTTTACTGTAGCATAAGCTTTCGAGAGCTTCTGATGAAGCTGCAGGCATCTGATGAAGAGAGCTGTGGCTCTCGAAAGCTTATGCTACAATGAAGTTGGTTAGTCTTAAAGGTGCTACTGGACTCTTTACTATTTTGCTACTACAGACTAACATGGCTAACTCTTCTGGATCTAAAACAAACAAGTTATTCAGGGTTAGGCACTTTGGATTTTTCACATGTAGGTTCTATGCAAACTTGACACTGTATGTGGAGAGTGTGTACAGTGGGCATAGCACACAGTGCACGATCCTGATCAAACTTCATATACAGCTTCATCCAGACCAGATCAGTATTTTCAAATACTTAGTACAGAGAAGAGGAGTTACACAAGAAAGCCCTTATTCCATCCATTGGACTAAGTCCCACTTGAAATACAAGTTCATGAACAGTATTTATTGTGTGAAAAGGTTCCTCCATGCAGCTGTGGAAGGTTTTCCCATGCCACTGTGAACCCAGTTGATCAGGTGGTTTTTGAAGGCTTACCATAACCACATGAGGAGCTATTTTCTTACCACAAAATAAAATCTGCTTATACATGTAATTTCCCTTCTTCTGCACTAAGACACAGTCAATTCTGTATCAGATTTATACGCTCTTGGTGATTTCCTTAACCCTCTTACAGGGTTTCCTTCTTGTCATCTTTCAAGTACTACAGCTCTTGTTATATAAATGGCCACTACAGTCAATGATAGCTTTCAAGCTTGCATACTGTTCTGAGGCATAGTAACATGCAGAGGAACTAAAAAAATGTATTATGTACTCATTGTACAAAATGGTCATGTCTTGATTTTTGGCAAAAATATTAAAGAGGATGTTTTGAACAGTCAAACACCACTAAAAAAACCCCCACGGCTGACAGAAATGTAACGTGGCATTGAAAAGAGCATGAAGGAATTCCTACAGGACAGTACTACATGTCAGTTTTATCATATCAGTATCCTTGAATTGGCTTAATTACTTTAAAAAATTATTATGTACATCCAGGGCAGCAAGAGCAGTATTGTGAAGTTTTTTGAGGCAGTAATGCAGAACAGGGGAGCAGTCTAGTCCATTGTATTGTCGAAGGCTTTCACGGCCGGAGAACGATGGTTGTTGGGGGTTTTCCGGGCTGTATTGCCGTGGTCTTGGCATTGTAGTTCCTGACGTTTCGCCAGCAGCTGTGGCTGGCATCTTCAGAGGTGTAGCACCAAAAGACAGAGATCTCTCAGTGTCACAGTGTGGAAAAGATGTAGGTCATTTGTATCTACTCAGGAGGGGTGGGGTTGAGCTGAGTCATTCTGTAAGAGCTGAGTCATCCCGACACGCACAGAAAACTATGCAAGACTGAAGCACAGCCACCTAGACTATATGGACTCCCCAAAATACATAAAGATTCAGTCCCACTCCGACCCATTGTGAGTGCCATTGGTTCACCGACATATGAATTAGCTAGACATCTGGCAGATCTCCTGCAGGACCACATCGGGAAAACCTCGTCTTACATCAAAGATTCAGCAGATTTCATCAACAAAATCAGTTCTCTGAAACTCAATCCACAAGACATACTTGTCAGTTTTGATGTTGTATCCCTGTTTACCAAGGTTCCAGTAAAAGACACTATTGCACTGATTAATCAGATTTTCCCAGAGGATGTAACAGCCTTATTCCATCATTGTCTGACAACCAGTTACTTCCAATGGGACAATGAATTCTATGAACAGATGGATGGGGTGGCCATGGGGAGCCCACTCAGCCCAGTTATAGCAAACTTCTACATGGAACATTTTGAAAAAACAGCTCTAGAATCAGCACCCCACAAACCCAGTGTATGGTTCCGGTTTGTGGATGATACATTCATCATTTGGAGCCATGGGGAGGAAGAATTGAGGGAGTTTTTGAATCATCTCAACAACATCCACCTGAACATACAATTCACAATGGAGAAAGAAAGTGAGGGAAAACTCTCATTCCTGGATACCTTGGTCATCCGCAAAGCAAACTTTCAGTTAGGTCACAAGGTCTACAGGAAACCAACTCACACTGATCGGTACTTACACAAAAACTCCAATCACCACCCCCGACAGAAAAGAGGCATAATGAAAACATTAGTGGATCGTGCAAGACGGATATGTGAGCCGCGCTTTCTCAATGAGGAAATTAATCATCTAAACCACGCACTTCAGGCAAATGGCTACTCCAGAAATGAAATCCGAAGAGCAATCAAACCCAGGATGAATCAAACAACCAAGGAAAAACAGTCACCTACAGGAAAAGTGTTTTTGCCATATATCAAAGGAATTACTGATCAGATGGGAAAGCTTATGGAAAAGCATAACCTTCAAGCAGTATTCAGACCCACCCGAAAAATACAACAGATGCTACGATCAGCAAAAGACAGCAGAGACCCCCTCACCTCTGCAGGAGTATACCGTATACCCTGCAGCTGTGGACAAGTTTACATCGGGACCACAAAGCGTAGCATCCAGACAAGAATAAAAGAACATGAAAGACACTGCAGACTTGGACAGCCTGAAAAATCAGCAGTGGCTGAACATAGCCTAACTCAAACAGGGCACAGTATCTTATTCCAGGACACCAAAATACTGGACAACACTTCCAACTACTTTGTCAGACTGCACAGGGAAGCCATTGAAATTCACAAGCATAAGCAAAACTTCAACAGGAAAGAAGAAACCTTAAGAATGAACAGAGCATGGGCTCCAGTTCTGAAAAACACCAGGCCAACAAAACACTCCACACCCGACAATAGCCCTGCAGAGAAGATTAGCACATCAAGCACCAATCCATATGCAAAAGAACCTCCTCAGGTTACAGTGAAGCCTCCCGCCATTAGCATTCCACACCCTGGGAAACTCTTACAGAATGACTCAGCTCAACCCCACCCCTCCTGAGTAGATACAAATGACCTACATCTTTTCCACACTGTGACACTGAGAGATCTCTGTCTTTTGGTGCTACACCTCTGAAGATGCCAGCCACAGCTGCTGGCGAAACGTCAGGAACTACAATGCCAAGACCACGGCAATACAGCCCGGAAAACCCCCAACAACCAGTCTAGTCCATTCTCAGGCTGCTGAAATGACATTAAAATGGAGCCTTAAACTTTCTGGCAGAAAGTCAGGATATCAATAACATTTCAAAATAAATAAATAATGATGTGCAGGAAATGCGGCCCAAGCTGTAGCATAAATAAGAATGCACCAAAATAATAGCATGTATGGCAAGGCAGACAGTGTGGTAAAACAGAATAGGACTGCTAGGGGTAAAAGAGAAGCAAGATATCGCCATTAGGAGTAAATGAATCAAACATACTGATTCTGAGCCCAGTTTGATGCCAATGGCAAGCACAACATAATACCTATTTTATCTAACATCTGTTTCCATTTGGATGCCTCGGGTGAGTCTGGGTTCTTCTCCAGCAATTCTGTGACTCTGTCTTTGAGCTCCTGCAGTTTATTTTCATTCTGTTTCAACTCTGTTTCAAATAGCTACCAAGAAAGAACACATCAGGGCTTAAGAACACATGAAATAAGCACACTTGACAAGAGAGGTGCTTCATCAAGATGGCTTCTTTAAGGAAGCTAGCCAAATTCAGCTCCGATATAAATGATGTGCCCTGATAGGCATTTTTCTGAGATTTCCATCAAAGTGTCACACAAAGGGCAGCTATATGATTGTTCAGTCCCATACATTATTAAATAGAACCTCCCCATTAATTTGAACAGGAAGCACTGTTGAAAAATTTATTACTCTTAATTGATAGTTTACAACACAGAAAGAGACAAAAGCCACCTTATGTTGCTCCACTTGCTCCTTAACTGCTTCACCATCTAGAAGGGCAGCTTCCCATTTTGCTGCAGCCATATCCATTTTCTGTAACCATTCCATCATTGAATTTGATTCTTCTTGGACATTCTGCATATTTGAAATCATGGATTCCAATTCCAATCTTTTTTCTTTCAGTATTCCTCCCAAATCATCATAGTTACCGCTTGTAGTTGACATGTCATGTTGAACAGTAGCCAGTTCTGAGAGAGAAGAAGTGGGCACAAGTTTAAGAAAACATGTACTCAACATCTGGCAGCGATACAAACGTTATGTGTTAAATATAAAGCCCTGCAAGAATCAATGACCACAATCATTATGATCCCTTTTTGTTTACACCACAAATACCCAAAATAAAGGTGGGTTAGAAACAGTCACCAGGTTGTCGAAGGCTTTCACGGCCGGAGAACGATGGTTGTTGGGGGTTTTCCGGGCTGTATTGCCGTGGTCTTGGCATTGTAGTTCCTGACGTTTCGCCAGCAGCTGTGGCTGGCATCTTCAGAGGTGTAGCACCAAAAGACAGAGATCTCTCAGTGTCACAGTGTGGAAAAGATGTAGGTCATTTGTATCTACTCAGGAGGGGTGGGGTTGAGCTGAGTCATTCTGTAAGAGTTTCCCAGGGTGTGGAATGCTAATGGCGGGAGGCTTCACTGTATCCTGAGGAGGTTCTTTTGCATATGGATTGGTGCTTGATGTGCTAATCTTCTCTGCAGGGCTATTGTCGGGTGTGGAGTGTTTTGTTGGCCTGGTGTTTTTCAGAACTGGAGCCCATGCTCTGTTCATTCTTAAGGTTTCTTCTTTCCTGTTGAAGTTTTGCTTATGCTTGTGAATTTCAATGGCTTCCCTGTGCAGTCTGACAAAGTAGTTGGAAGTGTTGTCCAGTATTTTGGTGTCCTGGAATAAGATACTGTGCCCTGTTTGAGTTAGGCTATGTTCAGCCACTGCTGATTTTTCAGGCTGTCCAAGTCTGCAGTGTCTTTCATGTTCTTTTATTCTTGTCTGGATGCTACGCTTTGTGGTCCCGATGTAAACTTGTCCACAGCTGCAGGGTATACGGTATACTCCTGCAGAGGTGAGGGGGTCTCTGCTGTCTTTTGCTGATCGTAGCATCTGTTGTATTTTTCGGGTGGGTCTGAATACTGCTTGAAGGTTATGCTTTTTCATAAGCTTTCCCATCTGATCAGTAAAATACAACAGATGCTACGATCAGCAAAAGACAGCAGAGACCCCCTCACCTCTGCAGGAGTATACCGTATACCCTGCAGCTGTGGACAAGTTTACATCGGGACCACAAAGCGTAGCATCCAGACAAGAATAAAAGAACATGAAAGACACTGCAGACTTGGACAGCCTGAAAAATCAGCAGTGGCTGAACATAGCCTAACTCAAACAGGGCACAGTATCTTATTCCAGGACACCAAAATACTGGACAACACTTCCAACTACTTTGTCAGACTGCACAGGGAAGCCATTGAAATTCACAAGCATAAGCAAAACTTCAACAGGAAAGAAGAAACCTTAAGAATGAACAGAGCATGGGCTCCAGTTCTGAAAAACACCAGGCCAACAAAACACTCCACACCCGACAATAGCCCTGCAGAGAAGATTAGCACATCAAGCACCAATCCATATGCAAAAGAACCTCCTCAGGATACAGTGAAGCCTCCCGCCATTAGCATTCCACACCCTGGGAAACTCTTACAGAATGACTCAGCTCAACCCCACCCCTCCTGAGTAGATACAAATGACCTACATCTTTTCCACACTGTGACACTGAGAGATCTCTGTCTTTTGGTGCTACACCTCTGAAGATGCCAGCCACAGCTGCTGGCGAAACGTCAGGAACTACAATGCCAAGACCACGGCAATACAGCCCGGAAAACCCCCAACAACCATAGTCACCAGGTTGTTCGCAAAAGAAAATGGGGAAATTTTGCACAAGGGCTTGAGGAAGAAGGTGTGTCATGGATGGAGAGAAGATTCAGCGGATGTCCCTTTTGAGGATTTGGGAATGTGACAAGTTGCACAGTAAACTCTATCCTAATATGTATTAGTCTCCAGTTTATTTTTAAAAAATCAAACTGCTCATCAAAGTCTAATCAAAGGCTACAGAGATGTCATGATTACTGACCCAGTCATTTAGAAGCTGGTATCCCAAAACTGAGTGATTTACTGAACGTAAAATGAACATCTTTCCAAGAATAATATTCATCTATGGATAATATTAATGTCCCGAAATTCATCTACCACAAAAAATATGTAAGATGCTAGTTAACTTCATACAGGCTTCAAAAAAGCCAAGACTTGCATATTCAGCTCTTCCCAAAGGATGCGCACCATGTCAAAAAGTCCTGCTCTATTGTTATGCCTCTTCTTTTAAGTATCTTGCCAAACAGATGCAATTGAACAAGGATTCAGATTGGTTAATGTTACAACGTAATTGTTCTAAAATGGTATTATTGTAAATCTTGTAAGAAAATCACCTCTTTTTTAAAAAAAATATCAATCCTGTCATTAAGGCTGTTTCAGGAAGTTTAGAAGCTGCTTAAAGTCATATGATTTCACCTTTCAAGTAAGTTTTGTAGAATGCTGAAATTACAGTTTATGGTGGGAAATCCTTGTGTTTGGTCAACAATATAAAGATCTACAGATATAACCAGTAAAGATAGAATTGTTGGAAATTTACCTCCTGCATGGTTCTATATTTTCAACTTGAAAATTATATTCATATTTATATGAACAATGGATGGTTGAATACCAAGGAGACTGAATTCAAGTTACTCCTTGAAAACTGCACTGTTTTTAAGGCATAATTACAATAGTACATGTGAAAAGGATTTAGGAGTCTTAATTGATCATACACTGAACATGAGTCAGCAGTGTTATGCAGTAGCTAAGAAGGCAAATGCAATTTTCGGTTGTATCAACAGAAGTATAGTCTCCAGATCATGCAAAGAGATGGAATCACTTTACTCTGCTCTGGTTAAATCTCACTTGAAGTACTGTGTTCAGGAATGTGTCCAAAGGAGGGCAACAAAGATGGGGAGGGGTCTGGAGACCAAGTCCTATGAGGAAAGGTTGAAAGAGCTGGGCGTCTTTAGCCTGGAGAAGAGGCGACTGAGAGGTGATATGACAGCCTTCTTCAAGTATTTGAAGGACTGTCACATAGAAGATGGAGTGGGATTGTTTTCTGTTGCCCCAGAGGATTGGAACAAAACAAATGCGTTAAAATTAAAGCAAAATGGTTTTCAGCTAAACATTAGGAAGAACTTCTTGACAGAGTGGTTGCTCAGTGGAACAGGCTTCCTTGGGAGATGGTGGGCTCTCCATCTTCAGAAGTATTTAACGGGAGGCTAGATGGCCACCTGACAACAATGATTATTCTATGACTCAATACGAATGTATGCAGATAAGGAGAGGGAGGATATGAGGGGATTAGCTGGTACTAGGCTCTCGTTGCCCTTTTTTATATGCCCAGGGTAATTCCAATTGCCACTTTGTCAGAAAGGCATTTTCGTCTAGGCCAGGTTAGCCAAGGATCATGGAGGGTTTTTTCCCCTCCTCCGGGTATAGAGCAGGGGTCACTGGGGTAGGTGAAGGGGGAAATAGCTGTAAATTTTCTGCATTGTGCAAGGGTTGGACTAGATGACCCTTGAGGTTCATTCCGGCTCTATGTTTCTACGAAAGCTCTGTTGTTAGAATACTACACTATACTTCTGGACAATGAAGATTTTTAGAGATTCTCAAATAAATGTGGACTCCTCACATATGTTGTAGGAACATCCTGTCATCCAGCAAACCAGAAAAAGATAGTTACTATAATCGATTGAATGATATGTTATGATAGTCATTTTGGTCAATTCAATAATATCCTTAGTTTAGTAATATGATATGTACTAGTTTGTATGTAGTGACTACATTTTTATATTTGTTTCCTTCTTTTTTATAATAAACTAAAAAAATCCAGTTTCTTTGGTTTGCATTGGATTAGTTAATACGTTTTCCTATGATTTAGAATATATTAACTGTAGCAAAAATACTTATTGTAAAACATTTATGCCAATCAACCTTCCTACTATTTCAGAATGGTTGTATCTAGCTAACAGATCCAATGCAGTAGAAAAGAGCCAGAGTCCAGTAGCACATACATGACAAACAAAATTTATGATAGGGTATGAGCTTTCGTGAGCCACAGCTCACTTCTTCAGATTCCCTGGTACTGCTACAGACAGACTAACAGGCTATTCATCTTGATCAAGATCCAATGCATTCAATGACTGGTGAGGAATCTGTTGAATCCTCTCAGCAACATTCATACCCATTTAATTAATTAATGTTCTAATATTAGACATATTCTAATGAGCATACCAAATGGAACTCTGTTGTAACCTGTAGTTGTCAGAATGGTCAGAATTTTGTAAATGCATTTATATTTGATAGTAATAATTAAAATAGCTGTTGCTTGCTTCCTTTCCTTCCTCCAAGCAGAATCTCCAGATGATATCCTTAACTTCTTTATATTGCCCAGCTGCTAGCAAAGCCTCAGTATGCACACAGCCCTTCTGCAATTCATCCACTCCAATACACGGGAAGGGGGAGGGAGGAGAAACCTAGGGCAAGTCAAGCCTTCTCCTCACTCTTGGCTGTGGATTGTCAGTCTTCCTTTTACTCTTCCTTTCCATCGAGCTGTTTCACTAAATACCTAAACCCTTTCCCCTGTGAAACCAATGTTGTGGCTTTTGTCTCTTTCTGTGTTGTAAACTTTCTGCCCAGCCACTTCATTGTATTCCCTAAGCTGTCCCGCACCATTTTTCTTAACCTTATTTTCTCTCAAAAGGGAAATAAAAGTTGTGGAAGAAACATGTGATCATGGCCAGGGCACTCATTTGTTTATGCTGTCCTATAAAATAATGGATTGAGAATGGAGGAGGGAGTTGAAGGCAGCTCTCTGTTTGGGGACGAAGGTATAGCAGTAGGTCAGTGGCAAACTGCTTTTGACTGTAACAATGGCTTGTGTGGAGCAATTTATATTGTGTATGTTGACAACCAAATAAAATTGTGCTAATTAAGAGACATTTTTTTTGTCCCGCAAAATTTAACCCTACCCCCAAGTGGAATTAACGGTCCCAGTTGGTGGGTCACTGCTAGCAGGATGGGGGACTTGGACTTGGAATGAAGGCAAATTAAGAGAGACTATTGGAAAAGTACCATTGATACTTGAATGCTTTGGAGCAGCAAAGCAAATTTTTCTGTTGCTCACTTCCATTTCTGTATGCGTGAGGTTGAAAGGGCAGTGCTATTGAACAAACTGGGATTTCTGTATTCATATGTCATGACAAACCACACTGAGTGCAAAGCATAGTAAACAAGCCAGATACAAACCACAGAATCTCAGTTCTGCACTCAGTAGCTAACAATAATTTTTTGGACAACATGCATTCAGAAATCACACTAAACTGAAATGAAATTTATATAGATGTTTGCCTGCAGCTCTTGTCACTTGTATGAATTTGTGAGCCATTATTAGCTATTACCTTTGTTTGTCAGGAAACCCTGGGCACTTGTTGTACCTCCTTCACCATTTAACAGTGTTCCACTGAGAGCTGGAAGAGATAAATGTGAAATGCAGTGCTCATATAATATATACCCATCCAGGTTTCACCAGTATTTGAGCCTTTCAAAACACAGCCAAAAGTATTTTTAACATAACTGTGCATGTTTCCACTGATGCATGAATTACTTTTACATTTTATTTGCAAGTAATTAGCACATTAATGTTTGTACTTTCGGCAAGTGAAGAAATCTTAATTAGAAATACTCCAGGGAAAGTACACCTCAATCAGAATATGTCCTTTAGCCTTGATCAAGTACTGTATAAATGGGCAATTACTTGAGCCACACTGCAAAAATTCTGAAAACCTATTGTAAATCATATATTTCAACCTCTCTATACTATTTCAACCTCTCTATACTATTTCAAAGGATTTATTATTATTTTCAAAGGATTAACTGTGAAAAGGGGGAGAAGGGGGAAGATTATATTAAGAGGAAGCACATCTTCAGAACCTAATTCCTGTCCCCTTGCAATCTTTCAGGCGGTGAAGAAACAGCTTCCACCTCAACTTAAAATGATCCTTTGAGGGAACCCAATTTCTCCTTGACCTTGGTATTATTGTGGAGTTAAGCCCCCTAATATCAGTAGAATCCTTTTGCAGGGAACAAGTGGCACAGGACCCGGAGCTGTGATTCTTATTTTGCTGAACAGGAAATGAACTATGTTTTCTTCCTGTTCAACAGAACATCATCCATTCATGGGGATTCAGACCTAGTTCCTATAGCCTTTGCTGGTAGGGCTATTTCTCAGTCTCATGAAAGAATGCTACTTGCATAAGTCTTGCCAACGAGGGTAGATTTTAGGGTTTGGAAAGAGACAAGGGGTTGTTCCGACCACCCTACCCTGAACAGTAGGCGGCGTATTCCTTTGGCAGAGCCGTTCTTCTCCCTTGCTCTCCTGAACCAAGACCCTCAAGATATCCGCACATCATCATCATCCTCATCCTCATCATCCCAACAACAACATTTGATTTATATACTGCCCTTCAGGACAACTTAACATCCACTCAGTTTACGTAGTAATTTTTAATGTTCCAATTCTTAAAATATCTTTATTTTTCACACCCCTACATGGAAGGTCTTTATTATTTATTATTACTTATTATTAGAGGAGAACTAGGTAAAGGTAAAGGTAGTCCCCTGCACAAGCACAGAGTCATTAATGACTCATGGGGGGACATCGCATCATGACGTTTTATTATGGGGTGGTTTGCCATTGCCTTCCCCAAGAGGAGACTTGGGGCAGGGCCTTAAGAGAGCCTGAACCCAGTTTTCTCTACACTGGTTTAGCAGCTTAGAATGATTACAGTAGACTCTTCATAATATCAAACATTTAGGATATTTTTACACATTGCAGAATCCGCACTACATCAGTTCACATGCATTCTTTGGAACACTTTCACTATCAATAGAGCAGTGCAGACATAAAGCCATGGTTATGAACTGGTAAAATGATCACTTGGGACAACTTCTGCATAAAAAACTTGCTGCTTAGAACTGGGCAAGTCACCCTGATCCCTTTTTGGTTGCCCTTTCCAAATGTTTTAAACTATTAATATGTGTCTGTGCCCTTCAGAAATGTCACGGTGTGCACGTCTCTTGTTTCTGGCACCTTCACCAACGCACAAAGCAATGTATGAAAAGCTGCAAAGAAATTATTACAAGCTCATTACAATATTACTATCTGGATTTGGGTCTATGGTTTCATACACTGTGGAACTGGACCCACAACGAGAAATTGCCCAGTTGCTAACCAATAATCCTTCTGTGTTTACCGATATCCATGTTAAGAAGCTAGCTTCAGAAGCACTCTCTTATTTGATCCCCAGGCAATTTCATGACGTATCAAAACACTTGTTATTTATGAAGGAAATAAGAGCTCTCAGTAGAACCTACTGCATGTATATTTAAACAGAGAGCTTGAAGATGACTATTAATGGAGCAGAAGTAATTGTTGCCTTGGAAAAGGCTAAGTATTCGCCCCTTACTGCCAGCTGGAAGGTGAGTGTTGGGCTAATGGCAGCTGGGAAACAGTGAGAGAAAATCTCAGCCAAGTGAGTGAGTTGTTCTCATTATAAGATAGTAGGACCTTTCTACAGATCTTGGAATGGAAAGAATTCTCACTAGTTCAAATCCAGGACACCTGCGCTTTAAATTGTGAAATTAACATAGCAGTTACTTGCAGGCGTGTGAAATCCGCTGTCTGTTTAAATTTTGCTGCCAGTTTTAAATCGCTTTTACGATATGTTATTTATTGTATATTGTATTGTTTTTTTAATCCGGTTGTGATCCACTCTGAGCCTGCATTGTGGGGAGAGTGGATTATAAGTCTAAAAAATAAATAAGTAAGTAAGTTATTTACAAATGTTAATGTGCAATGTTTGAATAGATCTTTTACCCTTTTATATTATTTCAGTAGAAAAAACACTGCTGATGTGAATAGCTGTTACCTATGAGCTGATTCACCCTTCATATTTCATATTATGTGCAGTATTTAAATTTTTAAAATGTTTCTTATTTCACTTATCCATTTGAATAAGCCCTGACCTGGATGGCCCTGGCTAGCCTGATCTTGCCAGACCATGGAAACTGCAGGGTCAGTCCTAGACAGTACTTGGATGGCAGACCATGAAGGAAGTCTAGGGTTGCTATGCAGAGGGAGGCAATGGCAAAACTCCTCTGTTCATCTCTTGCCTTGAAAACCCTCTGGGGGTCACCAAAAGTCATCTGTGACCTGACGACACTTTACATGCAAACATTTGAACATACCTGATTTGACTCCCCTTGATTTTGCAGGGGAAGTCATGGCACTGATTAGGTTACATAACGCAGCTCCTTGGCTAGTCATTTTCTGAATTTCAGGTGCCTTTGAAATCCATTCATCTTCCAAATTCTACAAATGTGAAAAATGGTTAACCCCCAATGTCTGAGTGAGTTGTAAATATTTCTTATTTTTATTATGAACATCACAAACAAGCAATATCATATGTTCCATTATAGTTTAAAAACTGGGCACAAGTTATGGAAAAAGATTTGCTTATTAACTTCCTATACAGATTTTCCGAAGTGTGTTGAACTGATATAATTAAAAATGTGTAACATTCATGAATTTGCGCTTGAGGGCAACATTAATTGAGACAGTATGGCTTAATTACTTGACCACAAATCCTACTCATCAAAGTATCATATGTTCATTACAAGAAATATCTCACCTTGGTGTTCTGCAAATATTTCTTTAACGTCTCAGTATTTAAAGAGGGCTGCATAGTTGGAATTCTTTCAGTCATCTCATCTATCCACTGCTTCAAACATTCTACATGAAGCTTGAATGTATCCATTTGCTGTTGGCAAGAGGATACATCTTCTTTTCTATGTGATGAGAAAGAACAAGAAAACCTTAGAAGATATTTTTTCTCCTAGTTCTCAAAATTCTAAATAACCCTATAATATGAATTGTACAAACGATGCCAACTTGAGCTCACACAAACATCTGAGACTGAAACATTTCCTTGAGCCTGCAACCTCAGTTTGTTAATTTCCTCTTCTAGATACAGTCCCTCAAACCACTTCAAAATCTGCTTTGTAAATATAACCTTCAGAAACAACTTTTGAAAAAACAAGGGAATAGGCTAATAGGCTAAAAGCCAGATGATGAATCAGCAAAAGTTGTATTTCAGCTTCAGAGCCCTAATAATTTCTATCATCACTGTGATGCACTGTTCTTGAATTCCATTATTATTACTCACTTTTCTCGCACAGTCTCTTCCATTGCCCTGAATTTCTTCGACAAGGTGTTGACTTTTTCCAATACTAATGACTTGTCTCCAGGGACAGCATGCGAAGAAAGTTCTTCAACAAGGTGTTGCAAAGCTTCAAGATCTCTTTTCTGCTCCGTCAATTCAGTGTTGGTTTCCTACAAAAAATGGGCAAGAAAATAATTGCTTCATATCAGACTGCATGCTTGAATTTGGCAGGTTCTCTCATAGTTGTGGATGTGATGGCTACATTCACTGTTGTACTATAGTACTCGATAACATGGAGATACTGGTCTTACCCCAGTAGAAACTAACCTGCATATATAGGGACATTTCAGTAACATCCTTCCCTGGGATGTCAGCTTCACTGAGAGCTTGAGTTTTCTTGTCTAAGAATGACTGGAGTTTATCTGAGAGACATTCAAATAGTTCCACTTTTGACTTCAATTCCTCCACCGTTTCAAGCTTTTTCTTGTGCTTCTTACTGGCTTCACAAAACCGTACAGAGAGCTCGTTCATTTTTGCTTGTAAAGTAGATGCAGTGGATGGATCTGTCGTTTCTATGAATTTGTTCACCTTTTCATTCATGGCATTTAGGCTGCTCTGACGGCCTGCAATGTCCTGTTCCAGTGCCTAAATTAAAAATGCAATGAATAAAGAAGCCTGAGAAAATAGCGATGACAATTTGCGCATTTCTAGATGAGTAAACTACTGTCAGCAACTGCTGTAAATGGATCTAACTATCTAGTACATTTCCATCCCAGCTTTGCACATGGTTTTCCCTTTATCAGTACAGCCTTGCAACATCCTTATGAGATAAGTGAGGCTAAGAGAATCTGACTGGCTCAAGGTTACCCAGCAAGCTTTAAGGAAGAGAGGGGATCTGAATCCAAATCTTACAAATCCCAGTTGAACACCCTAACCACTCTACACTACTGGCTCCCAAATGTTCTCCTAAACTCAACTTCTCCAGCAATGGTAACCAAAGTCTTAGAAGTACTCCACAGAAGAGGTATCTGTTATCCAAGAGGTTTGAAGAGATGACTCTTGACTTTCTGCCATAGTTGCTTTTCCCTTGTACTGATCATGCTAATACATGCAATCCCAAAGCAGTCAAAAACACTTTCCCATTAAGCATCCATTGAGCTATTATTGGTAAAATGTCACCGAAAATCAATTGCTGATTAAAAGTTACTCATATTAACAGGAAAAGTTTGCTCTCTTAAAATGTTACTCACCATACTTTTACCAATGACATCCTGAATAGCAGCAGAATTCAAAGGCACTTGACTTTGCTCCTCAAGGCTCTTCTCAACGCTATCCATCCATTCAAGCATTTCATTCAGTCCATCCTGAACACTTAAAGAACGTGTCAGAGTGATCTGGAGTCTCTCATTCCGGTCACTGACTGCTTTGGACAAGTGGTTATACTTGTCCACAACAGTATCTGAAAGATACAGATAGGAAAATAATTTTTCATTGACTTATATGGGCAAATATTAAGATCTGATTTGCCATCAATGGTTCATTTATGAATCACCATGATGGACAGCAGTGCCCCAGGGGGCCCTGTAGAGGTTTTTCCTAACACTGAATGGAATCTAGGATATCTTTATCCATGATAAAACATTCAACATCAGGACTTTTGTACTTTTAACAACTGTAAACTTACCTGAGCAGTAATAACAATATTTGTGTGATAGCAGCCAAGGTGTATGCCCTTCCTTCCACTTAGTACATAACGTGACATACAAATGAATACATGAGTCTACTGGATCAGATGCTTGGTTCGTCAAGGTCAGCATTGTCTACTCAGACTGACAATTGCTCCAGCATCTCAGGCAGAGGTCTTTCACATCATCTCCTACTTGGTTCTTTTAACTTGAAATGGAGGGGATTTAACCTGGGACTTTCTGCACACCAAGCAGATGCTCTACTGTTGAGCCACAGCCCCTATCCTCCCCTTGGTTTATATGATTCCTACCCCTTGCTCTTTAGGGGGAATGAATTTTCTAGATTGCGTAACTGCATGTATAATCCTTCAAGAGTCAGCCACAATGTTATGCTGTACTTCTTACTGCCAACCAAGATAACACAAAACAGTCTACAACTTTGCCCCCTGTGTTGCACTATTTTGGTTGGTCTTTGACACAAAAAAGATATCACTTGGCTTTTTGATATATAGACCAACATGGCTACCTACTTGTCATTCTATAACAACAACAACAACAACGTTCAATTTGAGGGGCAGGAAGGGTCTTCTCCACCACCACACAGCCTCGCAGGGCTGCGAGGAGGGCTGGAGACGCCGACGCCACCTCCTCACCCTGGCCCACAGAGCCCTGCAGGGCAGCCGAGAAGGCCGGATCCGGTGGTGCCAGCTGATAGTTTAAAGGGACCTGCTGCTTGCAAGAGGCAGGGAAAGGGCCCTTTAAACTGGCTCTGAAGCTTCCCGAAGCTACCCAAATGCTTCAGGGAAGCTTTGATTCAGGAATCCTGAATCTTTACAAATCGGGTCCAATTTGGATGTTTTATCCAAATCAGAAACCCGAAGCACACACCCCTACTCTGTTATTTACTGTTCCTTCCTATACAGGGATTATAATTCTGTTGCCTTCAATGGTCTTAGAAGGGTATAACTCTGCCAAGGATAGAACTGTTAATTCTCAAGTTATGACTGGTGGACACTTTTTCTTCCCCTGTACAGGCCATCTCCAGAAATAACTGGGAAGACAGTGAATATTTTTCTGAACATCTTCCAGCTTAAATAAGAGGCCAGCGAGGATTGGGTCTATATTGCAGAGGCCTTAAGCAAGACTTCCCTAATGCTACCTTTTCCCTAACTTACCAAGATGCATCCAGTAGCCAGAACTTATGGCAGAAATCCCAGAAGGGCTCTTTTGTTGGTTTTCCATCTTGCCACAAAACTAGTGAAACCAAGAGAGCCAGTTTGGTGTAGTGGTTAAGAGCGAAGGACTCTAATCTGGAGAACTGGGTTTGATTCCTCTCTCCTCCACTTGAAGCCAGCTGGGTGTCCTTGCATCAGTCACAGCTTCTAGCTCTCTCAGCCCACTCACCTCACAGAGTGTTTTGTTGTGGAGATAATGATAACATACTTCGTAAACCGCTCTGAGTGCGTTTTAAGTCATCCTGAAGGGCAGTGTATAAATTGAATGTTGTTGTTGTTGGTATTTTAGGCCCTAGATTCTACCACAAATATGTACAATAAACAACATGTAGACATGAGAGGGTGTCCATGCTGTGCATGTTCATGAAGTTTCTAGAAACATTAGGAACTCTTTCATATGATTCCTAGCAACCCTGGCCATCTGGATGCTAAATTCTGAAGCCCTACTACCAAAGTAGCTCCATGGACCTCTTCCTGCTATTCCCTTCTGGGGCCCAGTTCTTTCAGAAAACAGATTGAGAAAAAGAGAGAAATGCTATCAAAATTAATCTGCCCCCCGTGTCACCTTTCCCCCCACAACAAATGACCATATTACCAAGTTGAAATCATTACAACTCGCCCAAACACCCTTTAACAAATTCACCATTCTTGCTGCCAGAAAGAAGCCTATACAGCCCTTTCTAGCAGAGCCACATATACATGCCTATTCTGAGTACATTGGTTCAGGCTCCTAAGTTCTCACAGGCCCGGTTCTGGCTTGCCACTCTGGGAATGGAATGAATGGTCTTGTTAATTAACTGCACCTGCAGGCTGTTGTTCCAGACTAAGGTGTCCTTGGGGAGAAGGGAATCTCAGCTCTGCATGTCCTCCTTTCCTTTCTCAGGCCTAGCAATGCTGATATCAAAGTGTCCCCTGATTGGCTGACAGTACTAGAAAAGGTGACTCCTCACTGTATACAGACATGCTACACATGCTCTCACTCGGACCTGGTTTCACCATTCTATTGCAACCTTTATTCTATCAGCATGTGAGAGACTTTGTTCCATGTCAGGCCTGAAATGACCAGAGCTGCCTGGCATGGTTTTGGACTTTGTTTGTAAGTATGAACAACTTAAGCTACTTCAGAGAAAAGCAAGTCAGTAAGCTTTCATGTCTAGTCAGATAGTTTAGCTAGAAATAGATAAGTTGTTATTTTATTGTCTTTTGCTTGTGCGGTTCCTGCACCCCTGCATACACTCTCCTGAATTCATAAACATTATATTTAAGCCTGTATACTGAGTTTCTATTCACCTGTGTGCAAGTCTACCCAGACAAAAGAACCCGGAGACTGGCCAATCTCAAACAAACCAGTTGGTTCAATCCTCCAGGAGGGCTACTAGGAGCTCTGAGTGGCTGTGATCAGCGCTTAGAGACAGTGGTCGAGGGTTAAACGCCTAGATAAACAAGGCTCTCTAAATCTCATGGGGTTTCACTGCAACAAGGTTTCTTTACACAATTTACTTAAAAATAAAAAAACCCCAAGAGATGGTAACCAGAACCTTCTCAGGGACATCAATCCAGAGGGTGGGGTCAAAAACAACTTCCAATGGGAGACAGCCTCCCCCAAAAAATGTTGGGCTGACCTAAGTTAGCAATTAGGTCTATACAAAAAGAAGAGGAAGAGGTCTCTCTCTCACACACACTTCCCATTCATATATATTTTTGACCTCCTCTTCCTATATAAAGGTGATCCTGTTATGGCAAAGTCAGTATAAGACATGTTTCAGAAGCTCTTTAACAACAGCGAACCATAGATAGAAGTTCTTTTCTGAGAGTATCCTATGCATTCTGCACAGGGATTCTGAAGTTGAACACAATTCACTTCAAACAGTAGAATTATCAGAGGCTCCGGAGGATGTGATTCTCTCAGAATGATATTTGTGCCTATGTCTATTGTCTGGAAAAGCAGCTGGACCTTGTGGATAAAACAGTAAATAGGTCCACCAGGTGGCTCAACTCTGTTGAAAGGCCATTTCAGATCAATTGCAATAGTTCTAAAGAACTGCCAAGGGCAAAAGATTCTGTATTGAGGACAAAAGACCAATCTATTCTTACAGTGATTGATTTTTACATCCAATGCTGCTGCTCAATAAAGGATAATTTTATTATCACTTAAAATCATTCCACATTCTAATCATAAGGATAAATAAAATCAGATAGCAATAATCAAGTTTTCCACAAAACACACAGCAGTCTTTAATACATTCATTATGTACTTAATTGCATAGAGTATCTTAAAGAGAAAAAGATTAAACATGGAAAAACAAGCCGCTAGAAATTTAGTAGGCTAACCAGGCATGAGCTAACAAAGGTATTGCAATATATTAATACATTAACTTTTAACCCCAGTATGTTAAACAGATGTACTTCATGTACTTCAGTGGTTGAAACTAGAAGACTTAAAGGCTTACGTTTGCCGATCCAGCTTTCCCTTGTATCTTTGGCCTTTATACATGTTCCAGAAACCTCACAGAACTTGTCTACTATGGCAGAACAGTTATAATTTCAAAAGAACCTTCAGTCAGCTCAGCTATCATCCCAATGACTTTTGCTTAGTTTTTTTGCTCACTCAAACCACAGGAGCAGCCCTGCTTCCAAAGCTCAGTTTAACCAGTCATTATCCTAGCATTTCTTGATAACAGACTTCTGTGCCAATACAGTTGGTTATTATAAGTGCTCATGGGCATTTACACTTCAGTGCGTAAATCAGAGTTTGACAACTGGCAACCTCTGGGTTGGTTCTGGTTCCTCAAGCTTCCAAAGATTACTTGACTGCTGCTGACCCAAGTAGCATCATATCCATAGGACTTGCTATGGAAAGAGCATTGCCAAGGCTGAAGACTGCACATGAGATGCCTCTTTGGAACCAGCTGGCAGCACTTAAGCCCTCTCGGTGCTCACTTAAGCTTTCTATGTCACTGCAGCGCTCATGTGGCAACTCTTCCCCGATGCAATGGGAAGTCTGAAGCTCTGCTTGACATGAAAGGGGCAGTAACAATTCCCAAACAAATTCCTAGGAAGCAGCATTGCTTAGGCCAACTGCAGAATTTGATGTGTTGCTTATGAAACAGATACATCCCCTCCACAGTAAAAAAGAAAGGACAGCCCAGAACCCTCTAGGATGTCTTTTCCTTTAGGGCACTACCAGTATTGTCAGATGCGATAGGTAAAGACGTTTTGGAGAGGGTGACATAATTCTAATGATCAGCCCCAGAATGTCATAGCCAGGCAATGTCTGGTTCATCATGTAAATGAAGTAGGACATCATTGGTGCAAAAACTATGAGTATGATAAACTGGGGAGTCATATTGCTCCTTAGCATTTTTGTGGTCTTCTGTGCGTGCACATATGGGATCTGCGCATGTGCAGGCCAGCCGCAGATGTTTCTGAGCTCCTAGAGGCATGAGACGCTTGCCTAGCCTTTTCGCACGCTTTTCACCCAGGCATGGCTATAAAAGGTGGGGCAAGTGGCTCCCTCCCTTAGTTTTCTAAGCCGCCAGTGCATAAGGAAGGTAAGAATAAGAGGTCATGGAGGGGAAAGAGGGAGGGACGTGTGCTGGCACAGAAGACCACTCAATGAACAACAGTTACAGGTAAGTGAAACTTTGTTTTCATTGTTGTGTTTTCTATGCAGTCCCACATGGGAGATTAGTGAGTTGATGTACCCAGGAGGGCATGAAGCTCTTCGAAGAAAAGACTCTCTTCAGGCTTTGCTTACAGCGTTGTCCCATCTAGAGTCCATATGAATGACAACGTTTGGTGAACGTAGACAGTGTTGACCAGGTGGCCATCTTGTACAAGTCAACTAGTGGGATGCCCACTTTGAAGGCTGCTGAGGTGGACTGTGCCTTCATGGAATGTGCTCGTATGTGTAGTGGGCATGGTTGGTTATACTCTTTGTAACAAGCCTTAATGAGCCACACTATCCATTTGGAAATATTCCGTACAGAGACTTTCTGAACTATTTTGTTCCCTTTAAACAATATAAAAAAGTAAGGCTCCTTTCAAAAGGCAGCTGTCCTATCTAAATAGAAGCATAATGCACGTTTAACATCCAGGGTGTGCAAAAGTCTTTCTGTGTCATCCTGAGGTGTTGGAAAGAAGACATTTAAACACTCCTAAGCCTTGTGAATTTTAATGGAAAACAGCTAAGCATGTGCACTACCCTCCCAACTGGAATCATCTTAACACTATTTAACTTTAGCTGGAATACACTCTTTGCTTATATCTAAAGAACAACAGTAAAGCTAGATGAGTGGTGGAACAAACAGGCAAAGATGCAACTAGCGTGGAGTCTCAAAAGTGTGAGCTGCAGAATAAGGAAGCTGAGAAAATTGTTACTCATCTTACTTACCCACTGTTTTCCGGATCTCCTCTTTATCTGGCAGCAATTCTCCCCTGGTGTCTAAGAGCACTTCAGCTGCTTTTTTCAGTTTCTCTACAGCCATTTGATGACTTGCGACTTGCCCCTGAAGTATCTGAAAAATTATACCATTTTGAAAATAAAACTGTTTTTGCTATTTTTTAAAAGAAAGTATACAAAAAATAACAAGTAGGTCCGTTCCAGTGCTTTCCACTGGCACAAGAAGTTTTCTCCTGATGCAAGGGACCCATTTAATCATTTTGACTCTTTATATCTGGTTTTGTTTGTGGGCTTCTCCAGCGGTGCCTGGTTGGCCTCTGCTAGAATTTAGAATCAGGTGGACTCTTGTTATGGTCCAGCATCGTACTTTAGCAAACACAATGTATAGTCAGAGATTTTTTGATGCCTACTCCACCACTGCACAGTCTCACTACAGTCAATAGGGTTTATGCAGCAGAACTTCCCACTGAGTTGCATCTAATGGATCAGATCCATCAGTGTGCCACAATACTGCTCTTAATGGCACCACAAACCTGACTTCATGGCACAATCATCTTAGTAGCTGCGTAGCTTAGCAAGTGTTTTTAAAATTATTATTACAATTGCCATTGTGAGATTTTCAGCTCTTCTTCAGTCTAATATCAGTGAAGCATTTTTCATCTTACAAACTGAAACTTTGCAAGTATTATCATGAAAACTTGATAAAGTTGGCCTTTCCAAAATGACTATCAAACACAACCACCATAAACCAAACTTTCCTGCCACATAAAGGCAATCTATGGTAAGAGAGCCTTTGTTACAAAAATACAACGTTAAATCCATCAGCATTTGAAGTGGGAAAGTGGGTAGCAGCACACTATTCTGCCTTCCTCTGTATTTCTATTTTGGGTCATAAGACATAACACTTGTTTGGAACCTAGACATTTGGATAAAAGAGCTCCAGATAAAAGGGATATTCGTTATATCTTAATCAGTTCCCTTTTTTAAAAAAAAGAACATCTGTCATTCATCTTATGAAGAAATGTCAATACGCTCCATGTTTTTTCGCCCCACAATAATATCTGAATTATTCTTCCTGATTCCAGTGAGGTACATAGTAAATAAAATCTTGGACTTCTTGGAGACCTCGATTGAAATTCATGCTTATCATGAAACTCTATAGTTGACTTTGGGCCAGCTCAATTTCCCAGTATACATATTTATATTCTACCCTTCCTCCAAAAGCTCTACACAGTGTACATTGCCCCTATCTTCACAACAATCACCTACCTTTGGCTTCACAAAAGACTTCCCCCAGTTTAACTAATCCCTGTAGAAAAGTACTATAACTCAAAAGTCCTAACACCACAGCAAGAAGTGTTGTTGTCCCACTCTAACAGCATTAAAAAACTTCCTTGGCCACAGTACAGCAGGCGCCGTTGCCTTTGTTTTGCCTGCATATTCTTCTCCCTGCTCCCGAATAAGCACACCTCATCACGGAAGGGCTTCATTAGTGCTGTGGTAGGGTCTACCACTAATTCCTAGTGCGCCATCATGTGGTGACGCTTTATCCAACAGAACCCTCCACAGTTACCATAAATCTTCATCAACAGCAAGTCATAGTGAGGGGATAGCTGTTTCTTAGAAAGCAGAAACTTGTGCTTAGTATGCAGCTATACCATACACATGACCCTACGGAGAAGTGAATCGCCATGTCTGGAGACAGGGGAGTGCAATATTTTCCTTTTTACTTGAACCGTGTAAATACGTGTTTGTGTGATGTCTCTCTTTGTCTGATCTGGAAACTTCTATTTGACTCCTCCTCCTCCTCTTTCTGTGCCTTTTGTTCTCTCTCTCTCTCCTCCGGGTCTTGCAAGATGCAAAATGCTTTCTGCTGACTCTCCTGTGCAAGCATGCCAAGAGGCACACCCATACTCCCACTCATGTGCAGCTGGATTAGCTGGCCACATGTAATCAGAAATTGTGTTATTTAGATGAGGTTTCTATGATTTTCTTCCGCTACTACAAGAATGCAAGTGAATGTGAATCAGCATCAATAAAAGTCAGTTTTATCTGTAGCAATACACTGCTTTGGAGAGTGATCACCACACAGGATTCCATGCTTCCCTAAAAGAGCAACTTTGCTACCACAACTAACAAACATCCCAATAAATTCATGGATATATAATAAATCTACATGGCACAGTTTACATTAAATTCTGTCTCTGGATTTGTCTTGGAAACAGCAAGCCTGAAGAAGCTTCCTGATGCCGATCCACTGTATTGCACACTCTGTATTAACAAGAAAATACCTATACCAGGAATAACTGTGAGGCAATTCTGAATCAAAGTACATTTAACATGTACCTTATCTGCATCATTTACATTGTAACATGCATCTGACCAATAACATCAGCAACACAAACACATGGGAATCAGGAACACATCAAACGTGGTTTTTTTAACTATACCATGTTGGGGAAAACATATGCATGAGATTATACCACCACATGGGGAGATAATATATGCATTATTACATGTCTAGGGAAGCCATAACAACTGGCAGTGAGAACCTAAGTACAGGCACCTATATCAACACAGGCAAATGAAATCTTCATAAATGATTGTGCGTATTTTTCCCTCCATCTTCCTGAAGATAAATATTATGTGTGAATCAGCACATGTAATAGGTATATAGGTACACTGAGTAGCGAAACCATATTGAGAATTTCCCTTTCCCATATTAACCATGCATGTTCATTCAGCAATAATTCAAACTAACTTGTAAACTAATTTATCTGGGAAAAGAAAACCAGAAGATGAATAGATTACCAGCTTAGTTTTTGATTTTAATAACCCACTGGCTCAAAACATATTGCCTCTGCCATAGTAAGGTTTTCTTTTTACAATTATTGCAATAATTGGTATTTCCATCAGGGTTTCTTTTGCACATGTATGTGAATGTTGGTTTGGATCCACAGGAAATTTCCTCTGATGAAAGGGATTTCCTTCAGTGGAGTGCAGCTTGCTTGCCTTTATCCTCCTAGTAGAGCTCAAAATACCTCCAAATGCTGCTGTTGGGGCTCAAAGGACCTGAAGGGGGAGAAAGATCCCTTTCTCTCTGTGAGGAAATTCAATGCTGAATTCAATCTCTTCTTTCATTCTTTTGGATTTTTTCATTTGGAATTTTATTGTTTTAAAGGAACAAAGAGCTCAGGTGTTGTTAGAAAGCAATCTAGAGCCTTGTGTACTGAAGAACATTTTGAACAGTTAATCCAAAGATCATTTTCTATGCTGCTAAAAGGGTCAATGCCTTGACGGATTATATGTGTCAGCTGCAAAAAAGCAACTTGAATTTAAAACATTGATCTTTTAAAAATATTCTTTGCTTATATTCATCACCCTTCTGACCCAAGCCTTCTGTCTTCCTCTTCCTTTAAAACACATGAGTCAGAGTGGACTTCCTTTCCTAATTTCCTCCACATAACAATCAAATGTCCTTTTGTTCGGCAGAAAAATCTAGGATGGCATTCCATTAAATTACAACACTAACATAGCTGACTGCATGACACTGCTAATGGAGCATGAGAACGGATTTTCCCCCTCAGGTTTTATTTAAATCCCAGAGAATCAAGTGAAATCAAATCATTGGGGTCCAAACTTTATATTTTAAAACGTTCAATATTTAGTTAAAGGGAATGATGAACTGCTTAAAATACAGAGGGCCAAGGTGACCCTGGATCTCCTGCCTTTTGTGTCAGCCTCCTAACCAACTGTCTTGAGAAGGGAAGCCATGATCTGGCCAGGTTTCATTTAGGGATTCCTGTCTTTTCTGCAACAAAACGAACACGGATAGTAAGCAGCATTAGCCTGTTGTGACATCACGCCAAATTGTGGAGCGAACAATGTAACAGTACTGCCAGCTAAATGGCTTGAAATAACACTGGATTGTCCAAAGCAGGTAAAATAACCGATATGAATCAGGATATTTATGAATGATGAGGAAGATAATCTATATAGTAATAAGTATTATTCTCTCACCTTCTACAAACTATTATAGGCCTACACAAGGGGTGTGTGGGTGTGGCAACAGACAAAAATAGGCAAGTCTAGTCTCTGACTAACTTGGGCTTTAAGGATAAATTTCCTCAACCGTTCTCATATTCTGTCTAATTTCTCCTAACCAGTTACTGGTGCAGTAAGAGTATTTCCAGCTCTCTGGGACTGGCAGTGATGGGGTACAAAAATTAAGGTCATTAAAACCAATGTTTACCAAACGTAGCATTCACACATGCAGAATGAGAGAGAATGCACTTAATTAGTGCTTTTGCTAGCGAAATAAAACTTGTTTATTGCAGTGGAAGTTATATTTAATTATAATTGCAAAATCTTCTCCTGTTCTAAAATTTTTTTCTTGATGTTCCTTCAAGAATCCTGGGGAACTGAACATGATTTTCCACCCCCCTCTACCTTGTGAGAGAGGTTACACCTTATAAGATACAGTAACTGACCCAATGCTATTCAATGAGCATCTTAACCATATAGGAATTCGAACCAGTGCCTCTGAATTCCTAATCTGGCACTTTAACTTCTACACCACATTAGTTCCTGCATGATCCTCTTTCTCCTTTATTGTCAGTGTAGTGGGCCAATAGGGTAGGAGGGATGAACACACTGACTGCCCAATAACTCTTCCTTGAACCAGAAAAATTACTAATTAGTGAAATGAATTGTAGCAGCTGATCTCTTAAAATCTTATTCCGGTTTTGTATCTCAGTTCCCCAATGGAATGCCAACCACAATGCCTTTTCTACCTATCCCTCACAAAACTGGCCAACCTCAAATCAACTTAACTATGGCTGCCACTCACTGCTCAGAACCACAACTACCACGAAATGTGCTGATGAAAGAGATAAAGAAAACTGGAAGTTTTCAATATAATGATGATACCTTTTTACCTCTGGCTTCCTAAATGAGTTAATCTGTAATGGGAACAAAAAATAGAACCCTGAGGCAGTCTGTAGATTGGCTGTAAATGAACAGTATAACAAGCATAAGTAGCTACTGGCTGTGAATGCCTAGTCAAAAAAGAAAGAAGCTAGATTAAAAGTATTATTCATACATGCCCCTTCATATAAGTAAAAAACGAGACCCAACATGATTGATCTTCAGTAGAGTTCTATTCCCTTTGTTAATCTCTAGCCGCAGAACAGCCATCAAAGTCATTAAAGTGGTCTTGGTTCCCATGGACAGGTTGGAAACCAGACTCGTCACTCACTCAGCAAACATGACTTTCAACTTTTCTGTAAAACGCTACACTAATCTGAAAAAAATTCAAGGATCTAGTTGATAGATGTAACAGGCACATAGAAAAATCACAGCCCTTTATCAATTCTTCTCTTAAAAGTAAAACTCAAAATCTTTTCAATTGTTGTACCTTGGTCTCTTCTAGTTGCCTCTGGAGATTTTTTGGATCCACGGCAACTGCCTCAGAAAGTTGTTTATTGACAGCTTCTTCAGAGGCCTGAAGTCCAGATAAAAGCCCAGAGGAAGCATCTTCATAATTCTGGTATTTATCTACCAGGTCTTTGAGATTGTTTCCAAGGATACTGCACTAAAAAGGGGAGAGGAGAAAATAGTGTTGAAGAGGAGAAAGATAGGGTGAGAGGAATTATATTTAATATCTTAATGGCTTCCCAATATATCTGATTATAGTTATCAAAATGTTTTATGCATCACTATTACAAAATATTTCAGCTTTGTCACTCAAGAGACTGTTCTGTAATAAAAAAACATACTGGCATTTCTCTTTTGCCTTTCTTCCACCATAGAACTCCAAGCAGCATATATAGGACATTGGTCAGACCTAGACCTACTTAGATGGAGCAAGTTTGCTGTGTCATGTGCCTTACAACAACTGAGGTTAAGGTTGCCCAATGATCTCACTTGATCATGTAAAAGAACATTTCTCACCCCATTACTTTAGTAGCCTTTTGGTGGTCTTCTTTTGCTACTTGCTGTGGAACAAAATAGAAACCCCATGTGCTGCTGTCCTGTTACCATGCAGTGCTTCAACAGACAGGCAGAATCACTGGAATATAATCTGATCAGGACTGCCAATTGTCAGCTGGTGGTGGGACCCCTCTGGTACTCTCTCACCTCTGCCTGCTGCCACTCAGCTGGGTGGCGAGAGGAAAACGGTGAGTGAAATGGGGGGATGACTGGCATCCCTGGCATGATGATACTTCTAGAATGGCCCGGAAGTGACATCATCATGTCAGGTGATGCTCTAACATTCTCCCAAAACTTCATGGTCAAACCATTACAGCTTGGGGTGAGTACTAGAGCATCATTTTCCTGGCATGTTGATGTTATTTCCAGGTTGTACTGAAAGTAGTGTCATCGTGCCAGGGATGCCTGTATGTCCTTGCCTTCTCCATATTTCATGGGTTGCCAGATCACACCTGGCAACTCTAAATCTGACAGTCTTAAATTTGGAAGGAAGAGATGAATTACACTGCCATAAAATGCAAATTTTAGAAGTCATATTAAATGTGTTTATCGCCACAGGCTTCTGGAGAGCTCAGGAAACAACCATTACAAGCAGCAACCAATGCAACAAATAACCAGTCACTTTATACTGTAAATGCTCGCCACAATAAAGTTGTCTGTAATTTAAAAAAATAACTTCAATAGAACTAGCCTTACAAGCTTTCCTCAAAAGGGATTTTCATAGCATCGGTGCCACTAAAGTGAAGGCCCTACTTTTACACTTCTTTAGTTGTTAGCTAAAAGTAAGGTTTAAAAGGGCCTCTTTAGTGTACCAAATATCCACATGGAAGAAAACAGCGACATGTATCCTATTATTCCATTGTACAAAGCCTGAAGCCTTCCCACCAACAAAGGAGACTTCCTCCAACTTAAGAGTCTCTTCCTCCAACCAAAGACCAACTTAAGTTGGAGGGAGGTCAAGGCTTGTTAGGCTGCAAGAAATTAGGAAGGATACATGGCACTCTCCACGTACCAAGGCTAAGAATATTTTGGGCTTTAAAGGCTAACCTAACCAACTGATTTTTTTCAGCGCCAATGTTACAGTGGTCCCAGTTTGGTCACTGTTGCTAGAAGAAGGCTGGTGAATTCACTGAAGCTGCTGAATATTTTTCAAAAGCCAAACCACAGAGAGAACATTACAGTACTCCACTCTAGAGGTTACCAGGACATGTTCATTGGTCTGCGTATTCCTAACAACCCAATAACTTGGCAGTACTCACTGAATGCAACTTAGAATGAGTACTATATATGTATATAGGCATCTGCGTAAGCCTGAGAAGCAGTCCAAGTGTGAAACAGAATATACATGCATGTGGTTGGCTATGAGGAATGACAGCTACAGGGGCCATAAAGCCCAGCACATTCAGGCCACAAAAGGCATGGAGGAGGAGTCACCCATAGATTAGAGGTGGGTAGCTGCAAAAGAACAGCAGGATCAGAGTCCCATAAGCTTTTGAGAGTCAGAGCTTCCTTCTTCAGTCGCTGAAGCTCTGAAGAAGGAAGCTCTGACTTTTGAAAGCTTACTCTCTCAAAATCTTGTTGATCTCTAAGATGCCACCGGACTCAAATCCTGCAAAGTCACTCATAGTTAGCACAGCATGCTACCCCACCTGACATGATGGCTCTGTATCTCCGAGAGAAGACGACGCTTGGTAGTAAGTTTTAAAAGCGACACCAAGGCTTTTAAGGGACCGTTTTGGTTTTAGTTGCCATTATATAGAATTTATCTCCCCACCTTTGGAAAGATAGCACTAATACCATGGTTGCCTAGACAAGTGTTTCCCAACCTGTGAGTTGGGACCCAGAAGTGGGTAGTTAGTTCTGAAAATGCCCCCACAATGGCCACCCCTGCCCCTTACATTGCTCTCTTTCTCTCTTCTTTTTCCATGCCAGCTTCTCACATTCTCAGTTTCCTCATCCTTTGCAACAATAATGGGGGTGGGGGAAGCCATCCGGCAATTAGTAACTTTACAAGTATGTACATTTTACTACGTAGAGTAAAATTTCAGTAGGAAAATCACCCTGTGTGAAGTGGCTCTTATAAGAACCAAATTTGGTGCTTAATTTGTGGCAAGGCCTGACACTACTGCCATGAGCTCAGCAGGTGGCCTTGGGTAAGCCACTCCTCTGAGCCCCAGCTCCCCAGCTGTATTGTGGGGATACTGATAATACTGTTCACTGCTCTGAGTGGAGCACTAATCTATCTAGAAGAGCAGTGTACAAGTACAGTTGCTATTGTTATTACTATCATCATCTTCATCATCTTCATCATCTTCTTCTTCTTCCATATCATACATGAGTTTTTTTTTCTCCACTGCATATGCATGTTGATTGATAAAGAATCAAGTAAAATGTGCCCTGATGTTGAGAGCGAGTTTCTTAGAATCTTAAAGGGGAGTAGAGGGAGTAATGAAGAAGAAGAGGGTGGTCGAAGGCTGGAGTGTAGCCCTCATATGTAAAGGCTGTGTGGTTTGGGATACCACTTTCTTAGGGTTCATAGTAGGATGGGGTGTTTGCTGGGTTCTCAAAAACATACGGTTTGCCACGGTATAAAATGGAATGCTGGCACTAAGGTCATACTTCATCTAGGACACCAGAAAATCCTGGGCTGACCCTGATTGGGTCAATGTACCAAGTAAATCTGAACTTGTGGATCACCATATCCAAAAGGTTGGGAACCACTGGCCTAGATGACTTGTCATGAACACAGGAAAACTTCACTTTGAAAATATCACACAGACTGTTTCCAATGAAACAAAACAGTTAGCAGTATAGCAGTGTAACATTTTTTCCTGTACATTTAGATTTTTCTTCTCCAGATGTTTACTTACTGCATGATGTTTGGCTCCATCTAGTGGTAAATGTTTAAAAGCCACACCAGTCATTTGTAAGTGATGGAGCTCATTAAACCTTAAGAAATAGTCATAGACAAAGTCATACTGTTGATTTTTGTATGCATCAAAAAAGGCTCGGTCTTTAGAATCCTGCGTTTAATGAACAAAATTCAAGTCTCTTTTAGACTGAACTTGTAAGGCTAGTAATTGGTAATTTTAAAAAAATGTAATTTCTAAACTTAATTTTCAGCGTAGATATAATGACTTGCTGTGCTTTTCTTCAGTTTTGTTCTTGGCCCTTCAATAAGCCTGCTTAATATCAGTTATATATATATATATATATATAATATATAATATATATATTAATATATATATAGCTCACCACTGATTTCCATGAATATTCAGCTACTAGAAGATTTCTGTGAAACTCAAAATCTCACATGCTGAACTGTGAATTCTGAATGGATGGTCATTGTTTGCAGAGTCAACAAATAAAGAACCTAACATGGTACCATATAAGTTGCCCCACTGCTGGATTTGCTAGCTAAGCTATTTAATATTCATGCTCGTAAGTCCTTTATTTCACGCTCACAGACCAACAGGTCATAAGCAGTTTCAGTAATTCAAAGTACAGAATGATACAATTCAACAGTTAACCAAATAAAACCTGTTAAATACAAAGTATAAAATATGTCATTTGGAGAAATGCTCATAGCAGTCAGCTTCCTTTGCACAACTATTAGTTCAGTCCTTCCAGCTGTATGTGTGATCTAGGGATTTTAAGGAGAAGAAATTGTGTACTGGCCTTCATCTGTGTGTATTTCAGCCTCTCTCTCTCTTCCTTCATCGCTTATACCCAATCTCACTAAAAGATAGTATCCATTGCCATGCATAATATTGAAGCAGCAGCAGTTCCAGCAGCAGCAGCAGCAGTTCTTTTTGAAGACCTTTTGACACAGGGTTTTGTGGGCTAAAGTGAGATGGGATACACTGACACATAATCTTCAAACAGTTCCATGAAAATGTGATCAATGACTCAGTGCAGTGTTAATGGTTTCTGCAGTACACTGTAACATGCAAATGTCTGAAACATTCATGAGGCTTACAGCATCCTTGGTTATCATGATCTGTGAGATGACTTATGAGTTATGACCCTTTCAGCGTATCACGGTATGAATTATTGTCCATGGGCTAAGTATTAACCAGATTCCTTAATCACATGACTGGATCTCGACTCATGCCACCACCACAACTCAAATGTTGGCTGTGGTTTTGTGGCCTGATCTCTGGGTACACCGAGAAGCAACTGTGAAGACAGCTGTTCTGGCACATTAAAGAGTTGTTAGAATGCTCACAGAGTTCATTAAGCTCACAGATGTCATTAAGTCGACATACCAGAATAGAATTCTGCCAAAACCGCCCAGGCAAAGAAGCAAACCCCGCACAATATTTTTTCCAGTCCTCTAAAGCATCCAAGATCTGTTTTGGAACAGACTGTTAGACCTAGATTTTAAGTTGCCTTAGGATCAACTTACACATTACATGGTAGATTTGGTCAGATCTCCTGATATATTTTGAATGTTAAAAAGCAACTGTGGGAGCGAGGATGAGATTTGGTATGATTACACAATGGGGGCAGTTTTCATCCCTTTTCATACTTACAGCAAAAGACAGTACACAGTAGTATAGTGCAGTCCCTATCCCTTTACCAAAGCATCTGGATCATTTTGTTACAGTTACAGCCCTAATTACCTGTATAAACAAACCCCTCCTAATAATTCAGTTTTGTAGTTTGTGGAAAGCTAGGAGAGTAGGAGCCTTCCTAACCTCATCAGGTAGGCCATTCCATAAGGTGCAGGCCACAACAAAGAAAACACATATAAGGACAGTTGCTGCTCTTGCCCATAGATCTCAGTAACTGATGTGGAGTGACCACAGAACAGGAGTACTCTATCTAGCTCCTGATAATGACCAAGCTGCAGAATTCTGGACCAACTGGAGCCTTCGAGCTGACTCCAAGGGAAGACCTGTGTAAGTCAGCATAGCTGACTTATGGGGACTGCCCACCTCACCTACTGAGGTTTTTAAGGCAAGAGACTAACAGAGATGGTTTGCCATTGCCTGCCTCTGCAATCCTGGTCTTCTTTGGAGGTCTCCCATCCAATTACTAACCAAGGCTGAACCCGTTTAGCTTTCTAGATCTGATGAGATCAGGCTCACCTGGGCTATCCAGGTCAGGGCACAGAATGCATTACAGCAGTCTAATTGCTATGTTGCCGTGGAGTAGATCCAGGGGGCCATAAGAACATAAGAGAAGCCATGTTGGATCAGGCCAATGACCCATCCAGTCCAACACTCTGTGTCACACAGTGGCCAAAAAAACCCAGGTTTCCTCAGAAGGTCTGCCAGTGGGGAAGGGACACTAGAAGCTGTCCCACTGATTGCCCCCCGAAACACCAACAATACAGAGCATCACTGCCCTAGACAGAGAGTTCCATCTATATCTTGTGGCTTATACCCACTGATGGATGTGGCAGTGAATTCCACATTTTAATCACTCTTTGGGGTGAAGAAGTACTTCCTTTTATCCATTCTAACCCGACTGCTCAGCAATTTCATCGAGTGCCCACAAGTTCTTGTATTGTGAGAGAGGGAGAAAAATACTTCTCTCTCTACCTTCTCTATTCCATGCATAATCTTGTAAGCCTCTATCATATCACCCCTCAGTTGTCGTTTCTCCAAGCTAAAGAACCCCAAGCGCTTTAACCTTGCTTCATAGGGGAAGTGTTCCAACCCTTTAATCATTCTAGTTGCCCTTTTCTGCCCTTTTTTCAGTGCTATAATATCTTCTTTGAGGTGTGGTGACCAGAATTGTACACAGTATTCCAGATCAACCATGTCATGGTAGGGGGGCATTTGGGAGGGGCTAGACTGATTTGGAAGGAAGTGGGTTTTTTGCAGCTACATTAACATGCTTCCCCAGAAATAATACTGGGTCCAGTATGGCCCCCAGGTTCTTAACTGAGTCAGCAAGAATCTGCAGAACCCCAGTATCAGCTGAAGCGCAATGTCTTTCAAGATCTCTGCCTTCCCAACCAGGATTATAAGTCTATTGTTTTATAAATTTGAATCTATTCGCCCAGCAGGAATAAATGAGGAAACCATGATAGACATCTAAAGCTGGGGCCTCTGAAGCTTTATAAATAATACAAAATATATTAGAAGCTGTAATCACAGATCTCCCTCATAACATAGTTTGTCCTTCAGGTCCACATTTTAAATACCACAGTAAGTGACAAGGGCGGAAAATGGGATTCTCTAAGGAGATCAAATATCGCTTAATATGGGGAAAGCAAATATTTAGGCAATTTCTCTTCCATGTTTCAGTTATTGTTTTTGTCAGTCTCCTACGATTACCATGGATGTATCATTTAACATAGTTACCTGAAAAATATTAAGACTCGGTTTCGATGTACAACTACAATTCTGATTCAGGGAGACATGGACAAAACGGATTAACATGAAACAAAACAGATTAATGAGAAACTGGTTTTGCTCCTGTGAAAATCTTACTTATATCCAGGTTTCCCTAGTTGAGTTTTAAGCACACACTTGCTTTGACAATGATCACATATAAATAACCCTGACATAGGGAGGAATATTAATAATACTCATTTTAAGGGTCTGAGAAAGACATTAGCGGCAGGGATGAGATTTAAGCCAAGATTTTCTAGCTTATGGTTCATTCTCAAGCAGTGCCATCCTAAGCAGCCAATGGACTCAGAAGCTTAAGATAGCACGGCTAGTCACTAGGCTACACAAGGTCATCAGAAAGGGCTGGAGAAACTACACCTTTGGTGCTACACCTCTGAAGATGCCAGCCACAGCTGCTGGCGAAACGACAGGAACTACAATGCCAAGACCACGGCTATACAGCCCGGAAAATCCACAACAACCATCGGGCTGGAGAAAGTTTGTGAAAATTTTGGATTGTTTTTTGAAAAAGTTTATCTGTTGCATTTCCCCAAACGGGCTCAAGGTTGTTCACAGCCGGAAATCGTACAGCATCCATACAAATGATGGGGTTGGGAGAAGGTGTACATGACCCTGAAAGCCCAATTTTGATCCCTAGCTCAGATGTCCATCTGGACTGGCCCAAGACTGAGAAAAAAATATGATGCAAACAAATGCAACAAGGAAATAATGCTAGACAGGATCTCCTCTGGATTATTCTTGTTGCTTCCATATATGGAAAACATAGACAACATTCAATTTCATGTAACGATTCAACGAGTCAAGGCAACTTCTTTCATATATGTATTTCCACATGCTTGCATGCTCATTTACCTTGGAATAGAGAGATTTAAAGCGACCTGCTGCACCATCCAGCTTACTCTGTACTTCTGTGTAAGTTGATGAACTATCAATCCCTTCCTTGTCATATCGGATGCCTTCTCTTTTATTACATGACTTAGCGGCATCCAGTACTCTCTGCCCAGAAATGGTGATGTACCTCAAGTCCCCTTTGTGAGAAATGACATCTTCTGAAAAACTCTTTTGCCTTTTCAGTTTGGTGATTATGCCACCAAAGTCAGATGCACCTGTCTCCAGGTTTTCAAGTTCTTGTTCTGCCTGCTGAAGCCAACTTTCAAACTCACTGTAGTCTGTGTCAAACTTCTCAAGCTCCTCTTGCAGAGAACGTGTTAACTTCAGCTTGTGCTCCAATTCTGCTAAAGTGGTGTCATACTGCATCTTCAGTTCCTTCATATTTCTTTGTATCTTGTCTTTCTCCTCTAAAGAAAGATGATGGCCTTGCTTCTCAAGCAGGGCTTGGGCTGACTGGGTGGCTATTATGACAGCTTGCTGTTGTGAAATAATTTTATCATGTTGAGCCTGGGGGAGGGAGAAAATCAAAGTGACTATCATGGTTATCTCTAGAACATGACAAATTTATGATTCAGTCATATGAAACCAGCACACCACTTAAAGATGGTTCTGAATAAATGAACAATTTAAAACACCAGGAATGTAATTCATGGATTACAGATGTACCAACTAGCTCCATTTCTAAGCCTTTACATATTACTTCTCCAATATATACACAGTAGCTTGTTTGAATTGATTTTTTGCGACAGCTCCATGATTACAAGTGCATGAATGGAGCTGTCTATAATGGAGCAGCCAATGAGGGATCCTATATATGTGCACCACAGTTCCTTGCATGCACGCCCAGATGGGGGCTTTTAAAAACTTCTGCTGGGTGCCTGTTTCCCAGAGCTTTGACAACTTTCAGCTCAAAGCTAGCAGATCAACAGAACCTCCTAGTTTCATTCCGGAAAAAATTGGCAAAGTTAGGAATACACTTTTCAGGCATTCTGTATGGTGAGGGATGGACAGTATCATTGCCTACCTTTTGCATCAAAGGCTGTATGAAAACTGAAGGGCTAAAACCTCTGAGGAGAAGGCCCTGGGCTGCAATGGGCCTCATTTTGCACAGAGGGCAGTCAGCACAATGTGGTGGTTAGTGTTGGACTGGGCTCCAAGAGACACATGTCTGAACCGTGGAACCTTGGGCCCATCCCTCTTTTAGTGTAACTTACCTCACATGGTTGCTGTTGTGAGGATAAAATGGAGGAGGGGAGATGATATTGTAATCTACTCTGGGTCCCCACTGGGGAGAAAGGTGGGATATAATTAAATAAATATAGAGATAAATAATGTTGGCACAAGGACAGCAGCAACTCGGCCACCTTGTTACACTGAATACCTCAAAGTATTCAAGGTAGAGATAGCAGGACCTGTTATACATAATTGGACCATGCTATACCCATCCCATGTTATTTCAAAAAACGGCACAAAATCTGCAGAAACTGATACATTTTCAGAGAGACTGGTGTACGCATATAGTACCTTGACTTTCTGATACTGCTTGTTGAGGTTATCCTCCTTGGATTTTACTTCTCCGTCCACTTGGGATTCATTCTGCTGCTGGATTTCAAGCAAGTTACCATTGACCTCATCATCTTCTCCGACCAAACCTTCTTCATCCCCTTCTTGGAAATGGTTGCCATTCTGCTTGATGACTGGCTGGCATTTCTTTTCCCCATGTTCAACATCCTTGTCTATCTTAGACAACCAATCCAAAAGATTTTCTATTGTAGTTTTGCTCTCTTCCAGCTGCTCTCTAGCTGCAACCTGCACAATTAAAAGCCAAGAACGAATGCTTGAATGTTACTGAATGTTTGTTTGTTTACATGCAAGAACTTCTGATAAACAACAGGCATCTTTAATGGGTATCTGGGGCTTTAGTTTTAATCTGTAATGTTATTATCACTTGTAAGCCACCTTGAGTCAAAAAGTAAGGCAAGGTACAAATACATTAGTTAATAAATAAATATCCAGACATAATGTATATTTTTATACATATTTAGATTAGAAATTAAATGGAACTTCCCATTTCTAAGAGATGCACAATTGAAGAAAATATTATCTAGATCAATGTTCTTCAGCCCTTTCAGATCTGAGACCCATCTTTAACCACCAATGAGTTGCAAGGATGGGACAGGAATTCATATGATAGAAAAAGGAGGAACCTGATTTATGACCCACTGGTGAGAAGTACTGAAAGGTCAGCTGGCTGGGATAGGGTCAGAGTGGGTCTTGGAAGGAGAACAGAGAGAAGGGAAGGGAGAGTTTTTGAAGGGAGGAGGGTATCTCTGAACCTACCTATTCTGAAAAGGAATCCTATATACTGCTATGACGTTCCCTCATCCTTAAACCACAGAAATGGGGGGCCCAGACTTACCTGCGCCTCCTGTTGCCGCCGGCGGGCGGAGGAGCGGGAACCGCGGCGGCCGCTTGCTCGCTGGCTCGCCCGGCATGCTCCGGGCGGGCCAGCGACCAATCGGTTCAAACTCCGGGCCAGCCAATCGCGGCGGCCCGGAGTCGAGCCGGCGGTGGGCGGGGCCAGCCTCGCGGCCCGGCGGCGGTTCCCTCCAAGGTCCGGCGGCCGGGTATTTAGCCGGCTGCCGGATCCGCCCCCGCCCACTTCGGCGGCGGCGAGCGAGCAGAGCGGTCGGCTCTGCACGCTGAAGAGAACGGGAGGAAGAGGAGCCGAAGAGGCGGCGGAAGCCCGGGCGAGGCGCGGCGGGTCGGGTTGCCCGGAGGGGTCTAGCTGAGCCCCTCGTGGTTCCCGAACCCGGTCCCGCGGCCCGGCGGAAGAGAAGGCACCGGGGAAGAGGCGCGGGCGGTCGAGCCGCGTCCGGGTGGGGGGGCGCCGAGCACGCAAGCGGCGGCACTTCCCCTTGGCCAGCTTCCCATACCCTCCCGGGCCTGCGGGTTGGTGGCCCGACAAGGGAGGAGGCACCGGGGAGGAGTCCGGGTGGAGGAGAGCACGAGCGGGGCGGCCAGCGGGGCAGGCGCCAAGCGGCGGCACTCGCACCTTCCGCTCATTCCTCTTGCCCGGCTTCCCAAATCCTCCTGGGCTGTGCTGGTTGGTGGGGGGGAGGCATGGCACCAAGCAAAAGGAGGGCCCCAGCAGGGACCAGGGCCGGCGCACGCAGCGCACCCGCGGGGGCCGCACAAGCACCCGCGGGAACCCAAAAAACGGCCGCACGTGGGAGCAGGGGCACGACGGGCAGCAGGCCCAGGTCGGCGGGGGGGCCAGCATCCCGCAACAGGCCAGCACCAGCTGCCCCACCCTCGTCTGGGAGGAGGGCAGCAGCCCACAGGGGGGGAACACCATACAGCCAGGGGGCAGGGGAGGCCGCTTCAGGGGGCAGGCAGGCAAGCAGCCAAAAAAGGGCCACTGCCAGAGGGCCCAGAGCCCAGATCACAGGGAGGGCAAAAGTTCAAGGGGCGGCGGGGGAGGCCAGCCCTAGTGCCCTCCTGGATATTTCCCGGGCCTTGCAGCGCCTTACCGAGCGGGTGGAGCACCTGGGAAGCTCCGGGCCCGGGGCAGGTCAGCCGGCCCTTGAGCCTGGTGAGGCCTCCCAACGCAAACCGCGAGAGAAGGTGAAGAGAGGCCGTGGAGTCGCTCAACGCCAGGAAGCCCGTTCCTCCTCCAGCTCAGACAGCAGCAGCAGTGAGGAGCGCCGGAGGTCAGCCAAGCGTAAGAGGACATCCCGCAGGAAGGGGAGGCGCCGCCATCAGAGGGAGGAAACAGACAGCGACTGGACTTCAGGTGAGTCCTCCTCCTCGGATGAAGGGGCGGCGGGGGGGGGAGTATTTTGAGGTGGCTGCCAGGGCCCCTGGCCTCCCGGGTTGGGCCCAGCGGAGGAGGGACAGGTCCCAGTCCGGGGAGGGTGACCCTAAGGAGGTTTGGGGCCCCACGGAAGCCCCCCCACAGGTTGCCTCGTTCACAGATGATGAGGACCCCCCGGGGATTCATTTGTCACGCAAGGTCAGGGAACGCATTTTGGACGGCTACTACGTAGACGTCTTTTCCTTACTCCGCCCAGAGGCGGAGGACGGGAG
Source organism: Eublepharis macularius (assembly GCF_028583425.1). Classification (NCBI taxonomy): domain Eukaryota; kingdom Metazoa; phylum Chordata; class Lepidosauria; order Squamata; family Eublepharidae; genus Eublepharis; species Eublepharis macularius. The sequence goes on from NC_072790.1 coordinate 64,596,593, forward strand.
ATGCGCACCTCCGGCCAAGCGGGACAAACGGGGGGGCAAGAAGGAGGTCGCCGAGCGGACATTCGCCAACTGGCTCGAGGGATTTACGGTCTATATGGGGGTCGTCCAGGCCGCGTACCCCGAGCGGGGCTGGCACCTGACCAATCACCTGGGGAATGTCCTGCGGGCACGGGCCTTGGCGGGGGAACCCGCAGCCATGGATTATGACGAGGCCTTCCGAAAGAGGGCCTCCCACAATCCCAGGGCCCGCTGGGATCTCATTAGCCAGAAGCTCTGGCTATGGCTGGTGGGTCCGCACATGAAGGGAAAGAGTGACCCTGGTCGGGGGGGGCGGTGGCAGCCTCGCAGGGACAAATCCCGGGGTGTGTGCTGGGAGTACAACCAGGGGAAATGCCAGCGCACGAAGTGCCGGTTCGAACACAATTGTGACTCCTGTGGTGGGCCTCACCCGCGCCCGTCCTGCCCACGGGGGGGTAACCCCCCACACCCCTTTCGTGGGGGCCGGTCCTCCAACAATTCCCGCAAGGACGGGGGATCGGCCGCCTCCACCGCACAGCCCTCCAGCGGCAATTAGCCCCCCCCTTGGGGGCCTGGGGCTTGCCCATACCCCTGTTCGGCTTCGCGCTCTGCTCCCCCTACTGGCGCGTTACCCCAACAGGGAGGCAGCGAAGTACTTGCGGGAGGGATTCGCGTCGGGCTTTCACATCCCATACACGGGGCCGCGGGTGGCTTCCTCATCGGGGAATCTCAAGTCTGCCAGGGAGCTTCCTGAGGTGGTGGCGACCAAGATCGCCAAGGAGGTAGCAGCCGGACGCGTAGCAGGCCCCTTCTCCAGTCCGCCCCTACCTAACCTGAGGGTGTCGCCCCTGGGGGTCGTTCCTAAGAAAGCCCCTGGGGAGTTTCGGCTTATACACCATCTGTCATACCCCAAGGGGTCCTCGGTCAACGAGGCCATCCCCTCTGAATTGTGCGCGGTCAGGTATGCATCTTTCGACCATGCAGTGCGCCTGGTCAGGGCTTGCGGGCGGGGGGCCCTCATGGCCAAGTGTGATGTTCAGTCGGCTTTCCGTTTGCTGCCAGTTCACCCGGGGGATCATTGCTTGCTGGGTTTTAAGTTTCAGGATCGCTGGTATGTGGACAAGGCCATGCCCATGGGGTGCTCCGTCGCCTGCGCGGCCTTTGAGACCTTTAGCACGTTCTTGGAATGGGTAGCCAAGGACCGCATGGGGTCTCCATTTATTACTCATTACTTGGATGACTTCCTCATCATGGCTCCGCCCAACAGCTCGTGCTGCGCTACCCGGCTCAGCACCTTCCAGGCCTTGGCCGCTGAACTGGGAGTCCCCCTGGCCCGGGAAAAGACCGAGGGCCCGACCTCGCGACTCACCTATTTGGGGATCGAACTGGACTCGGTGGCCGGGCTGTCCCGCCTCCCCAGGGATAAGCTTGCTCGCCTGCGGGACCTGATCACCAGCATCCTTCCCCGCTCTAAGTGCACCCTTAGGGAGCTGCAGTCCATAATCGGCCATCTTAATTTCGCCTGCAGGGTGGTTTCCCCGGGGCGGGCCTTCTGTGCCCGCCTCGCGCAGGCCTGCCGGGGGGTCACCTCCCCTCACCACCGGATACGGATCACCGCAGGCCTCAGGGCCGATTTGCGGGTCTGGCTCGAATTCCTGGGCAAATTCAATGGGGTCTCTCTCTGGCAGGACCCACTGGACCTAGGGACAGATCTGCAGGTCCATTCCGACGCTGCCGGGAGCCAGGGGTTCGGGGTCTATTTCAGAGGCCGCTGGTGCGCCCAGCGCTGGCCGGCCACGTGGGCGGGGGCCGGTATCCTCCGGGACCTGACCTTCCTGGAACTGTTTCCCATCCTGGTTGCCGTGTCCATGTGGGGGGAGCTCCTGCGGGACAAGCGGGTCACATTCTGGTGTGACAACATGGCAGCGGTGAAGGTTATTTCCCGCCAGTCTTCTCGCTCTGAGCGGGTTATGCGTCTGGTCCGCCGTTTCGTTTTATGCTGTCTTGATTTTAACATCACCTTCTCTGCCCGACATATAGCAGGGGTAAGCAACGACCTGGCAGATGCATTATCTCGCTTCCAGATGGAGAGATTCTTCTCGCTGGCGCCGGAGGCTCATCGAGAGCCCGACCCATTCCCGGAGGAACTGTGGCAACTTGGAGGGAGTCCATAATGCAGGGAGTTCTGTGCTCGGTGGCACCTTCCACCCTCCGGGCCTACACCGCAGCGGCATCCAGATTTCAATCATTTGCCGAGGGCTGCGGGGGTGGGGCGGCGGGGCCGGCAACCCAAGACACGGTGCTGCAGTATTTGGCCCACCTCCGCGAGCTGGGCCTATCTACCAGGACCATGCGGAGGGACCTGTCAGCTATCGCCTTCTTCTGCAAGGCTGCAGGTCACCCGGACCCTTGCGGCGGCTTCTTGGTGCGCAGAGCGGTGGAGGGTTGGGCGCGTCTGGCCCCCCCTCCTCCAGACCACAGGCAGCCCATTACCTTAGCCATGCTGAAGGGGATCCTCCGCGTGGTGCCAGACCTCTGCTGGTCCCCCTTCGAGGCCCAGCTGTTCCGCGCAGCCTTTTTATTAGCCTTCTTCGGGGCGTTCAGGGTGGGCGAGCTGGTCTCGGGCTCCCGGTCAGGCGACGGTGCCAGGGCGCTGCGGGTTAGCGACATTGACTGGACCCCTCGCCGGGTCTCCATCACTGTGCGCCATTCCAAGACGGACCAGCGGGGGAGGGGGCATACCATCACCCTCCGGCCCTACAGCAACCGGGCCCTGTGCCCGGTCCGGGCGGTGGGAGAGTACCTGGGTCTGCGGCCTGCCCTCCTCGGGCCACTCCTCGTGCACAGGGATAACTCCCCCCTCACCCGCTACCAGTTCGCGGCTGTCTTGCGCTCCTGCATACGGGCCCTGGGGCTCCCCTCCCAGGATTTCGGTACTCATTCTTTCCGCATTGGCGCAGCCACAGAGGCGCATGAGCGAGGTCTGCCCACCGCGGCCATAAAAGCCATCGGGCGGTGGCGGTCCAGGGCGTTCCAGACCTACATTCGCCCGTCTGGCGGTGCCGGGCATTAATGTGCGGTCTTATGCTTTTCCTTGGTAGGGCGGAGGAGAACGGTGTGGATCTGCGGGCACAGCATCGTGCATTGGGCTGGCAAGTACGCGGAGGCATCTGGCTGGGGTCGGCACGTGGGTCTGGAGAAACACCTCAACCTTCGCTGGCTAGGTGTGCGAGGAATGCTATGGGAGGCCCTGGTCCCCATGCTGCAACGGCAGTCGCGCCAGTCCGGTCCACCAGATGCGTTGGTCATACAGCTGGGCGAGAACGATCTGGGCAAGCGAGAAGGCCCTGAACTCAGGCGAGCCATGTGCGCCGACTTGGGACTCCTGCAGGGTCTCTTCCCACAGACCGCCATCATTTGGTCAGACTTACTCCAGAGGTGTTGCTGGCGGGGGGCCCGGTCCCCCGGGAAGATGGAAACCGTCAGGCAGAAGCTGGCGCATGCCATGGGCCAACACGTGGCGGCAGTCGGAGGCTCCTTGATCACTCACTGGGACATTTCACATCGCGTGGCCCCCTTGTTTCGTCCGGACGGGGTTCATCTTTCCAGCTGGGGCAATGACATCTGGTTGCAGGACCTGCGGGATGGCCTGCTGGAGTGGCTACAGCGGTAGGAGTGTTGGCGGGAGCCACTTGTGGCTCTGGTGGCGGTTGGGCATTGGATCGGATCCCATTTGTTGGGGAGCCGGGCCCTCGGGCGCAGGCTCCCCAGGCAGGGGATTCCCATAAGGAATCTTGGGAGGGAGTATGAAGGCACGCCCAGCTCGGGGGCTGCCGGGGCATTCTCCCTCCCAGGTGGCAGGGGGATCACCAAGGGTGTACACCAGGTGACCTCCCCCCTTCACAATGCCACTCCTCTGGTCCCCCCCCTCAGCGGGCGCCTGAGGGGGGCGGGGGTCATCGGCTGGCAGGCGGGTCAGCCGATGCAGTCCGGTGGATCCGATCCACATGCCGCGCCAATACTCCTGTTGCTATTGTTATGTTAATAAAGTTGTGGCCATTTTTTACCCAGCCAAGGTGTGTGTGTGCTGTTATTTTGCCGCGCGACCCCTTCCCGCTCCTCTTCCTCGGCCATAGGCGGTAAATGGGGGGCCCAGACTTACCTGCGCCTCCTGTTGCCGCCGGCGGGCGGAGGAGCGGGAACCGCGGCGGCCGCTTGCTCGCTGGCTCGCCCGGCATGCTCCGGGCGGGCCAGCGACCAATCGGTTCAAACTCCGGGCCAGCCAATCGCGGCGGCCCGGAGTCGAGCCGGCGGTGGGCGGGGCCAGCCTCGCGGCCCGGCGGCGGTTCCCTCCAAGGTCCGGCGGCCGGGTATTTAGCCGGCTGCCGGATCCGCCCCCGCCCACTTCGGCGGCGGCGAGCGAGCACCCACCCTCCTCTCCCTGTTTCTTTTATGGTTATCCGTCACAACTTCGGGCGGTTGGGCATTGGATCGGATCCCATTTGTTGGGGAGCCGGGCCCTCGGGCGCAGGCTCCCCAGGCAGGGGATTCCCATAAGGAATCTTGGGAGGGAGTATGAAGGCACGCCCAGCTCGGGGGCTGCCGGGGCATTCTCCCTCCCAGGTGGCAGGGGGATCATCAAGGGTGTACACCAGGTGACCTCCCCCCTTCACAATGCCACTCCTCTGGTCCCCCCCCTCAGCGGGCGCCTGAGGGGGGCGGGGGGTCATCGGCTGGCAGGCGGGTCAGCCGATGCAGTCCGGTGGATCCGATCCACATGCCGCGCCAATACTCCTGTTGCTATTGTTATGTTAATAAAGTTGTGGCCATTTTTTACCCAGCCAAGGTGTGTGTGTGCTGTTATTTTGCCGCGCGACCCCTTCCCGCTCCTCTTCCTCGGCCATAGGCGGTAAATGGCACCAGAGACGTTTTTAAAACTCAAAAATAACTAAGGAGTTTGTTTACATTAATGAGGAAAGGTTGGGTGAAGTCAAGAGTTGAAACCTTTTTGAGGTAAAATTCAACATATATACATTTAGATCACTGTGGTAACATTGAGAACATGCACAGAGTTCAGTTTTTAGGCTTTTACTGTTACATAAGGCTTCTGTTGTTAGGCTTTGTTTCCCTTGTTTCTTCCCTCAAGCACTTGAGTATACTTTCTTTTTAGTATTCTCCTTCACATCTGGAGTTAGGAAGGCTGGTACCCTCTTTTTAGTTACACAAGCCCCCTCTTTGCACATGCCAGTGCTTTCCTTCCATCCTCAACTGAATCTGGAAGTCTCCACAGGCAGTTATCCACCATAACTGACCAGAGATTTCTCCTCTCTCTAGAGCTGTATCCCTGTTTATCTGGGAAGGGACAATCTCCTCTCCTTTAGAAGATCTACTTTCTTTTTGGCCTGTTTGGGAATCTGCACTTACTATCCAAACCTCCTGCCAACTTACCCAGTTCTCCAGCTGGTGTTGAAAACTGCTTTCCCTGAGGACTCCATCTCTCAACCCCTTCACACACTTCGATCTCTCTCTGCCAGGACTCAAAACCCTCCTCTCTCAGCTCAGCTACCGAATCCAATGTCTAGGAGAAGCCTGACATTCAACTCTCTCTGACTCTGAGAGAGATTAACTCTTAACAGTCCTGCTAATATGTATGTTCAGTCCTTCCAGGCTTTCTTTACATGTGTAGACATCTGCTGAGCAGCCTCTCTTCACTATCTTGCTGCTCATCTCGGTGTGTGTAAGGAACAGCATAAAATATGGACCCCTTTTTCTCTATACATGTTCACAAGCAACAAATTTTTCCAAAAAGCAGCAAAAATGGAAGCTCTTTAGGGGCTTGTGACCTAGACGGTGGGGCTCTGCCATCCACCTGAGGGTCCTGAAATATGGATTGAAGACCACTACAAGAACATTCACGAAAGCCAACAAACACTTTGGTTTTAAGAATACTATGGGATGAATCCATAAAGAGCCCTTCTGTTCATGAAGGCATCTTGCATTCATGGAAGTAGTTTTCCATTACCAGAAGATTCTGTCTGTTCACAGAAGAAGCCATTCTGTGAGAGCAGCAAGCAGAAGAGGTACAATGCAATAGATTTTGGATAGATATAATTTTCACAGGAAAAAACATTTATAATTAAGACCTAGTATCAGCATCACTCTTACTTGAAAACAAAACTGCATGGATGACATTCCAATGGAAAAGCTCTCTATACACAACGGCATCCTACATGGTTCAGTCAATTTGTGGATATTTCAGAATGTCAGTTCCTCCTTGGGTTTTTTTGGTCTCGGCCATGACTATCTCAGTACAAAATAAATGACGCATCAAATATCTGATGCATTTCATGTGATGAGGGATGCATCAAATATGAACTGTTCCTGTATGTATGATTATCCCTACTCTACTTGACACAAATACACAGGCCTTAACTGTTGCATTCATGTACTTTGAAATGGGACTCACAATAAATACAGCTGCTCGTGTATTTTGTACTTGAGTATTCATGCCCAAGTTCAAAAATACTTCTAGGAAACTGGACCTTAAATTCATTTTGTTTTGGCCCTGAAGATATAATTTATTATCACATTTGGAGTCATGAAATTCTTAAAGGTGACTAACAACTCTACACCAAATAAAGACAGAGCATTTCTATGCAAGTATTCTTTTTTCCTCTGAGATATTAAAGTTACTGAATTACCGACTGTCTGTTGTATGTTTATAAAACCTGTCGGGAATTACTGTGAAGCATGAACTATTGCTGGGAGGATCCCATCCTTAGGGTGAATTGTGGAAGTCGATAAGGGTTCCTTCCACTTGGTCTGTCTAGGGATTCTAAGGATTGTTATTGCAGTCTGACTAATGATGATATTGCTGTGTGAATGCATATAATCCCTGATGAATTTTATGACAGGTTCTGGGTTTTCCTTTCCAAAATGCATTTGAAAAATTTGCCTGGGATTGTACAACATGCCATTTTAAAAAGAAATGTTAATGACTGCCAAATAACCTTTTCTGTCTCCTGCTTAATAGCTGTTGTCACAGCCTTATCCAGCTCTTTTCTCGACTCCTCAGCCTTCTGGCTAAGCAGCAAACACTTTGTCTTGGCTTCATTCAGCTTCTTTTCAAGAGCAGTCTTGTCTTCTTGTGAAAGCTTTCCCCCGTTTTCTTTCAAGAACATTTCTGTATTTTTCACAATCTCTGCCAACGTCTGGGTAACTCCTTGCATGTCTTTCTGTAACTCCTTGAGGGGAAAAGTGACAAAGAGTAACAAAAGTCAGAAAGAGTTAGCACTCAGCTTTCGACTTCTTAGAAGTCCCTCTTGAAAGGTACAGGTTAGCTTTATCTCCATCTGTTAAAAAGTTACTCTTTTGTTTGTGATGAAGTTACAAATTGGTTAATCCAAATATCTTATTCTTAAGTATTAGTGATTATGAGATGATGGAAACAGAAATAAGAGCACTAATCAGTATCTGAAACAGCAAGCAAGTGCCCAAACTGAAGGGTGGATAGGAAAGAGACTGAGGCTGTAATCCCAAGGATGCTTTCCTAGGAGTAAAGGATTGCACCCTTCTCAAGTCACTGAAGTCAATGGTCTTAAGTAGGGGGTAACTCTTCTTTGGATTGCACTGTTACCGCTGAGAGTCTTTTCTTCATAATATTAAATCCTTCGTTCCCCCAGAATTATGGACTGCTTTGCATCAGTTTAACAAAACAAAAACGTGCTAAATGTGAACATGAACAATTATGTGGCTCAATATGTTTTAGGTGTAAGAGATAAAGACAGACAGACAGACAGACAGACAGACAGACAGACAGACACTTATAAAGGGACAATGGGGCAGGATTGCAACCTTTGTGTCTTGCTGCAAATTAGGCAAGTTTTTACCTCTTGCTTCGTTTGATATTGCTGCAGCTCAGACTTGCCCCCCTCAATAACAAGGGCTTCTTGGTGGCCAATGAGCTGATTTTCAGTCTGTGTAAGGAGGTCACACATATCTTGTATCTTCTCTGTGAATTCCTGGTGTTGTTCTGCCAAGTCCTAATTTATAAAATAAGAAGAATTCTGAATAAAAATGCTCATAAGCTCTTGTACCACTACATTTTCAAAGCTTTCATGTGGCAAAGCTTTCATCAGACTCTCTTTCTGAAAGTATGCTGTAAACATGATAGCAGCTGCACACAGTTTAAAGAAGCTGAATATAGAAGATGTGGATAAACCTCACAAACGATGTAAGTAAAGAGACCGGGTTTTGGATGGAATCACTCAGCAGAAGTCTGGCCATGCATTATGCGTGTGAAAATCCAAATCTCTTAATGGCTTGAAAATTGTAATAAACAGGTACAAATTCTGGAAAAAGGATGTCAAAACAAAGGTTAGTTGAAAACTAAGTGTTAGATACAGCAAGGCAGTCATGCAATGATACTCATTATACATATTAACTTTCTTTTCCTTAAATATGACTTCAGAAATTCTGCATTTTTAAACAGTATGTTCATTTTAAAAGGCATCCTGTTAAGGAAAGATTCTAGCGAAATTGTTTAAGTGTTACTTTTAGAGTTGTGCATAACCTCACTTCCTGACATTTGTTCTTGGCTCCATCTCTTGCAGGAGCCATTCTGTGGTTGCATCCAGCACCCTGTGTCAGAATTTCAAATGTGTCTGCAGTCTCAAAAAAATTAGGGACCCCTGGTATAGTACTTCCCGGACACTAGGAGATAAGCACTGCAATCTTAAGCAGAGCTACACTCTTCTAAATCCATTTACGTCAATAGACTTAGATGGGTGTTATTGTGTTTTGGATGGCTTCTCAGGAAACCTTTAGATGTACAACAAGGCAGCACTAAGTACTGTTGTCCCCCTTCTCAATTATGTAGGGATTTTTCCAAGGTACAGAAGTGCCAAAAGTTGTAGCTACCCCTAGTGCAAAGCACGGGGCTGGACCCCAAATGCTGGATAAAAAGATTAGGAGAGATCCCCTTGAAGAGCCTAGCTCCAACCTTGAACTCTGTGGCTTCAATTTTATGTGCACAAGACAGCGTACACTTATTCACAACTGGATAGTATGTTTTACCATTTCTCAATATTATAAATTAAGAATATTGTATAAAACAAAATTGCTGTTAAAGCACACACACATGCTACTTATAAGTGATTCCTTGCACTTGGAGAAAATTCTCTAGAATTCCGAATAGGCTTCCATTTCAGATAGTCTATTATGTCTCCATCTAGAAATGTATTTTCTGTACTTGTGTTAGGATAACGTTTTAAAAATATCCACACAGAGAAGCAAACCTTCTGGTCGACAAGAACTTGTGCAGTCTGTATTAGAGTTTCTAAATGGTGTGCCTGAGATCTTATGGTTTCCTGCATTTCTTGGAAATGCTTCTGAGTCGCATTTAAGAGTCTCAGCAGCTGCTTGCTCTGCTTTGGGGAAAGATCTTGAGCATGTTCAGAAAGGAAGAACTGAACATCAAGTGCTGTGGATTCCAGGTGCATTTTTCTACATCGAAGCTCTCTTTCTAGGTCCTGCAGGTTAAGCAATGAAAAATGGTTAACATTCAAAAAGGCATTACAAAAATGTAAAAGAAAAAGAGTATTATAAAAAGCATAACTTGCCTACAGTGCATGGCTGTGTGTCTGCACGTTTAGAAATGGCTTCATGTTTATGGAAAGGTGGGCACTATAGAATCCAAGCTAAATAGGGAAAATAATGGCCTAGCACAGACATGCAGTGTATCTAAACTGTACGTTTTCATGACAGATTGTCTCTTTATTTACTCCTTTGTTGTTTGTAATCCATAATTTTTTAAAGAATATTACTAAATGTTTGCATTTCTTGAACATGCCTCCATTAGATCTGTAATATTAATCTCTACCTTTAGTGTTCCAGCACCACCTTGTTGCATAGAGGTGTTCAGTGTCATTGATGTCACGTAGTAAGTAATGAACGATGACTACATTTTTTATAGCCAGTATGACCCCCCCCCAAATATTCTGTGTGTATCTCATTCTCTATTGCACACACACATAGGTATGAAGTGGGCTTGCATTACAGGCCTTTGGGTAGTGGATCTGGAACAACGAATGTACTCCTAAGGAAAATTTTGTCATGTTCTTGTCTGGCCTAATTTAGGAAGAACATGAAAATATTTTTATTCTACCAGGGACTGGGAACAAACTGGAAGAGTATGTTACTATTACTTTTTGTGACTGTATTGTTTTAAATGCCTTTAAATGCTTCTTACATTAAAAAAACTATTTAATATGTATAGTTTCATGTCTGCATTATGTTTCAGTGCTTCTTGGACTTCTGTCTGGAAACATAGTATAGAACTATAATAAATGAATGAAAATAAATGAAAAAGTATCCTAGATATTAAGGGGGATAAAAATGAGATTGTCATATCTCTCTTGCCACATTGCCAATGACTTTGATCAACCCTCAAACCATTCAGTTGTAACCATTTTGAGGCTGCCTCTGCTACATTCTTGGCAGATATGTATATGTGAAATAAAAAATTAAGACATTGCTCTTAATATTGGCTGCCATAATAGCAATCAATGTGGACTAAAGGTGACCAACTCAGTTATCAGCAACTGGAACATGGTCTGCCAGTACTCTGATTCAGAGCAGAAATTGCCTATAAAAGAATATCTAGGGGCCCCCTAAGTAACAGGCGCTGATCAGCTGTACTTGCCTTGAATAACTGAAACCCTTGCTTCACCTCTTCTAAATCACGTATGTCCACCTTGAGATTATTCACAGTTTCACTTTTTTCCATGATCCAGTCTGCAGGTTCTTGAAGCCTAGCTAGATGATCCTGATGCAACACTGCCAGTTTAGCCTTAAAAAAAGTTCAAAAGTATATTTTTCCCGACAGATTCAGAAGACTGAAAACCAAATCAATATCAAATCAAAGTATTTCCATTAGAGGACTACAAAGCAGAGACATTTTCACAAATGAAAGCATCAGACCACTTCTTTTTAAATCTTTCTATAGAGAATGTAGGCAAAGGGGTTTATATACCTTGCATAGTACAGCTCCGTAAGAGAGCAAATTCCTTCTATTCTCAGTGACTGCTCACAATGATGGAAGTCCCTTTATATAGAGGCTCACTGAACACCAAGACTAACGCTGCAATCCTAAGCAGAGTTACTGCAGTCTAAGCCCATCGAAATAAATGGCTTTAGTTTGATGTAACTCTGTTTAGGATTGCACTGTAAGAGCAAAGTCCACTAGAAATATACATCACTGGATATATCATCATTCAGTAAATTATTATTGGATGATTTATTGTCAAACAGTTGTAGCCCCTGGACCCTTCCTTAAGGAGGGGGACATTTTTGGGCCTCCACTTTCGTTCTAACATGGGTTTAGGGCTATAAAATGAAGTCTGCATTCTGCTAAAGTTAAGCTAACAACACTGGCAGTGAGCCATGCCAAGTATAAGGTGGCAAGTTGTTAAGCAGCAATCAACTGCAGATCCGCTCCTCCCTAGAGCCCACCTCAGGCTGATTAAATCAGAGGGCTAGTCACTTCAAAGACTTTAGAGCCTCCTCTCTGAATAATCTAACCCTTGGAGACCCAGTCTCCAAGACAATGAGCAATGGACTGCCACATCTAGTTTCTCCCCTTATCTTAGTGACTGTACAGGAAGATTCCTGCTTTCTCCTTAATCTTGTTATTCATACACACACACTACCTTAGAGCTGTATTTCTCCAAACCTTGTCTAGAAAGCATTTTTAACTTAAATGCAAATTAGGAAAACTCCCCTTGCCAATATCAACTTCCTCCCCACTTTAAACTTGAGTGATTCTCCAGAATGAAGTTATCTGATAGACTTAATGTAGAACAGGATCTAGCAAGTGATCAGCCTTATTATAGACCCATCACCTTGCCAGAGACAGTCATCTATCATTTCCTGGTCTTTGGTTCACTTTCATTGCTCCACCTTTTGACTAGCACATTCCAGATCATGAACATCTGGGCTATAAATATTGCCCATGAATCCCCAATACTTTGTAGCAGTTTTTCCAGCTACTGCCCCTGTGTGGCACAGGTTCCTTGGAGACACAAGCTGTCTCTGTCTCTACTAGAGATGGGCACGAATCGAATTACAACCCAAAAAAACGCACAAACCAGGCTGGTTTGTGGTTTGCAAACCAGTGGTTCATGGAAGCTCGTTTCCACGAACTTCCACAAAATGGTCTACTGGTTTGTTTGGGTCATAAAGGGGCAGTTCAAATGGCCATTTCTCCAGGGAAATGGCCATATAAACTTTTCCTGCAGCTTGCAAGTGGCACAGCCCTTTAAACCATCAGCTGGCAGGTGGCAGAGGGGATCCCCCCTTGCCGCCTGCCAGCTGATAATCTAAAGGGACCTGCCACTTGCAAACCGCAGGGCCCTTTAAACTGCCCAAACCTCAGCCCCAACCTCCACCTCACATGCACCCTAACTTTGCTCTGTGGCCCCGTGACGTCCTCCCCCTCCTCATGCAAGGGATGGGAAGGCCATTTTGGGCCATTTGAGGGGCCATGGCGGCCATTTGAGGGACAGGGAGGCCGTTTTCGGCCTCCTCTACCACCCTGCGGGCCCACACAGCAGCAGTGGTGGAGGCTGAAAATAGCCTTCACGCCCCTCGCGGGAGGAGGGGGAGGATGCCGCAGGCCCACAGGACAAGGTATGTGCTGGGCTGGGGCTGGGGTGAGGGGGGAATCCCCCCTGCTGCCTGCCAGCTGATCGTTTAAAGGGACCTGCTGCTTGCAAGGCAGGAAAGTGCCCTTTAAATTGTCGAAGAATCTTTTCCCTGCCACTGCTAAGTGGCCAGAAAGGGGCATTTAAACCCCACGAACCATGAACTGGTTTGTAAACTGGCCCCCGTTTGTGCAATTTCATGGTTCCTGGTTTGTGAAAACTCACGAACCACGAACCTCATGGTTCGGTTTTTTGTGGTTCATGCCCATCTCTAGTCTCTACACCCACTTTTCTGCTCTTCACATCAGGACTCTACAGGATTTCCCACACCCTACAGGACAGGTCATATGCCCCCCACCCATTTTGTTTTCCTTTACAGACAGGTAGTTGCGAGGGAAAGATGTTTGGTTTGCTGTTTTGCAGTCTCTCTCTGTCATATTTCTTCTAACAGTTGTTTAATTTGGCTTATGTGATCTCAATAAAAACCCTTTTCATTTTAAGGAGTGCTTTCTCCCCCTAGTTATTCTGAGTTCTGGGCTGTACCTAGACCTTGGTATACACTGGTTAAAGATCTAAAAATATTGTTTTAAATACCCTGCAATAAAAGAATTTGTTCTGGGCCATCAAGGAGACACCTTTGCTTTTTACAGGGCCTCCACGTGTATAGCAATTTGGGTAACACATGCAAATTGCTTGCATTGGTGAAAGAAGATCAAACATCTTTCTAGAACAGTTGATTCACACATGCAAACCACTGCTTTTGGTTGCTGTGATGCACTGGGGCTGAGCATTTGGAATGGGATGGTTTAAAAAGCAAGATGCAGGCCATGAACATACCATTTCAGCATCTACTGCAAAGACTATTTGCTTTGCACGCTTTGAAGACATGTCACAGACCACAAAGAAATCCTTCTCTAAATGTTCATATAGTTTCTTTAAATCTTCAAGTTGCTCTCTGGGAACATCTCTATGTTGAAGTTTTACAAATTCTTCTGCCACTTTCACATCTTTCTTCAAGATAACCGCAAAGCCAGCCAATCCTGATTCAAATGACTTCATTAAAAAAAAAAAGGACAGACAAGGTCATGAGTAAAATTAGTTGCACTGTGTTTAAAATTTGTTCAACTGACACCACACAGGTTGGATGAATGATGGTTTTTAATCAGGTTTCAAAGTCCACTGCAGACATGAAGGTCATATAGTGTTACTCCGACCAAGTTGTTATCAACTAGCTCACCATACAGTTGTGAGACTGTCATGAGCTCCTTTGAAAAACAGAGGAATACATATATAATAAATATAACACACAACCATACAGTAAGTGTTTTATATGGCTCAGATTCTAAAGACAGTTTACTTTCTTTCACTCTCCCTTTCCCCCCAACATTGTTCCACAGCTCATTTTCAGCACTGTTCCTCATCCTTCTCCTTTATCTCAGCCTAGAGACACTCAGGTGTGTTTTATCTTGGCGTACCATTGCCATAGCCTCTCCCTTCCAGTCTTCTTCAGAAATAAGTTATACATTTATTTCACCACACAAAGGGATCAGAGGTAATATGCAGCTTATAGTAGAGTAGCATATTTCAAAGCAGGCAGGTGTGTGTGGGTGGCTGAGTGCCCTCTTCCCCCCAGGTATTCTGGGCCTGCCAACACCCAAATAGATTCACCTTTCCCAGTGGCTTGGGACACTTGTTGGGCTCCCTGTGTGTGTGAGTCAGGAATGTGGAGTCTCCTAGCCCCTCCTTTCTCCTGTTTGCTCTCATGCAAACAGGGAAAAGTTATATTACAGCATTAAAGGACTGTTGCAGAACTAAAAAAGAAAAATGAAAAAAATTGAGGTTAATCTAAGCTTTAGAGACATCAATGTTATTTCTCGAGATGGGCACAAGCCAGCTGGAACCTACGAAACAGAGGCAGATGCTACTCTATCCCCTTCCTGGTTCCCAGTGCAGCTTTAGTACTGCTAACAGGGCTTCCAGATCTTTTAACCTTTCCTGCTCAAGCTGGGTGGGTTTCCCTTCACCCTATCCTGAGCTTGGGAAGGGATGGCCCTTGTGGGTGACTCAGCACAGTTTCCTCCAATCACCTTGGAGTGTTTTCTAGCACTGTTTCCCCCAGTCTTTCCTTTACTGCCCCACTCAGGTCGTACAAATAACTATCCGTGTTGCCCCTTCTGGAAGCTGAGCCAATGGGTATCTCCTTGCAGGAAATTAATCTTTGCTCAGCTGGTAATGTAAGCTGCTTATTACTTCTTTCCCTGGGAAAGTGTCCTTCCCTGAGATCTGGGTCCCCTCAGTGTACTTCAAAGCATCTTACACTCCCCTATTATAATATGTAGCCCAGGATTTAATTCATGCAGACACATGAGATAAGGAAGGAGGGAGAAAAATAGGGTCAAATCTCTATTCCCCCTGTAATGCCTGCGCTTCCTTTGCTTTTATTGACTTAGCTGAAAAGTCCAAAAGCAAAGCATAGGCCTCCCTCTGGCTACTGACATTTTTAAAAGATACATAGATTAACTCACCTCTAACTGTTCAAGTTGAACTTTTAAGGCTTCCAGGTCATTACTGACAGGCTGCAGATCATCCAGGAAGAATTTCGTATCTTGAACGACTGCTGAGTGTTTTTTAAGCTTCTCTGTGTACTGAGAACACAGCTGAAAATTGTTGCATATCTGAAAGCATTACGAGCAACAACCCATTTTCAGTACATCACCTTCAACTAAGCACCAGGGAAAAATCAAATAGGTTTATTTGTTACTAAAAGGCTGGTATTTTAAAATATGCCTGGAAGCCTGCTTTAAACTATTCTCTGTGATTCTCCAATGCCAACTACGGGTCATTTGTCTCTGTTGTGTTAGGTGGTTCAGTGGGTAACATATGTGCCAATTTTGATTATGTGTAACCACCAAATATACAAACGACTCTAAAATGATGTCTTTGCCTTTGCCTCCAAAAGAAGAAATTCTAACAGCTGCTACTCACCATGCTTATTGCATCAGGTCCTGCTACTGGCTCCTTCATTTCCAAAACATCACCAGAAAAGCGTACGGACAGATGGTCAGCCTGATGAGCTCCTTTCAAAGCAAAGGCCTTATTGTATGCTGAAGTATTCTCTGAAACAGCCTCTGCTTCTAATCCATATGAACTTCCATCTCTATTTGGGATGGGAAAGGTACCATCGTGCTGTGAAACCATCTGTGTAGGAGTTGCAGCTTGCTCTGTTTCAGTCTGGGAGTTCTCATCTGTTGTTCCATATATTTCGTCAATACTTTGACTGCCATAGTCCTGCTTCAGTATATCAAGGAGGAGATCAGGACTTCTATTATCAAGCCAAAGACATGGGGCAGTATTATTCTTGCTTTCATCAACTGCTTTTGAGGCAGGGCTAATATTGTCATATGTATTTTTGACATAGGATTGACTAGAATTCTCCACCTTGCAATGTGTAGAATTAGCCATTTTAAGTAAATTTTGCATTAAAGTTCTTGTGCCAGTATAATTTAAAGGTTCGTCTTCCTGCATGTAGTACGCATGGCCATCTTTCATTTTGCTTCTTAGCATACTTGTTAAGCCTTTGGATAATGGAGGCAACACTTCAGAAGAATGCACTAAATGTTCTTCCCCTGGAGTAAAATTAGGGAATACTGAATCTTTTTGCAGTTGCTGCACTTTTTCTCTGACACTGTTTTCAAAGAAAGCAGACTCCTGGTCTAGAATGTTGTCTTCCTTAATCACTTGCTCCCCACTGTGACTCACCGTTATTTCATGCACTGTCCGCTCAGTGGCATGCCGGTTATCACATGTAGCAGCTACTGTCATGGGATAAAAATCTATTACGTGTTTATGGTCCTTATACTCTATTTCAGCACTATTGCCTATTTCTTCAACATGTCCTGTACTTTTAATGGCACATTTGTGGCCTTCTGTTTTATCATAAGCTTCAGAAGGAACAGTAACCTTGCTGTCTTTGCTATCTCTAGATTTTTCCAGTTCTGCTATTACTGATACAGAAGTTGGCAGTGCTTTAGAATCTGATTCTATTGCATGTTGTTTGTCCTTGCTATCCTTTAGCTCATTTCTATTCTGCATACCTTCCAGGTCTCTTTCAATTTCTTTAAAGTAACAGACACCTTCCTCTCTCAGGGCTAAGGTATGTTTGGCTTGTACATCTTTTGCACATTGTTTTAAATAAGTAGAAAGGTCAAAATCCTCTGTATAGTCCACTGATACACACTCCAATGGCTTTACTGGAGATACGACTGATGTAGCTTCCTTTGAATTTTGGTCACAACTGTTCTTATCACATGAGAGAATAATTTCAGAACAATTTTTACTGACTGATGAACAAGTCTTTTCTAGGCTTTCTCTTGATCCACTTGATTCTGGGGTATTATCTTCCTTCAGAACATCTATTCCATCTTGTTTCCAGGCACTACTTTCTAGTTGACTTTGTTGTGAATTGGTGACTGCTTGTTTGAATTTTTCGACATCTACTTCCTGACTTGGACCATGAATTAAAGATGACATTGCTAAGTCATCCTCATACATTTGAGTTTTGCTGGTCTCTATGAATAAGTGTCTTTCAGAGGGTAGATGTGTCTCAGCATGAATATCCTCTAATGCCACACCACAGCCTGAGCCAAAGTAAGAGATTTCACTGCTTTGTCTTGAAATACTTTCATTGCTATCTTGGAACAGAAGTTCACTTTCTGTAATAGACTCAGAAGCCTCTTTGGCTTCTTCCTGCCTCTTGTTACTTTTCCATGGAAGCTTTTGAATACTTTCTTCAGCAGCATCAGCTAAGTTTCGATGGTCAGCAACTTTGTAGTTTTCAAAATATAGCAAATCACATTTTGACTCCGAGTGCAAACAATTTTCACTATGTAAACTTTTGCTTTCTGTCATTTCTGAAACTGCAGACACCTGGAGCCTAGTGCTTTCCTCACGGCACTGTGAATAATGCATTTCCATCACTTCTTCATCCTCATAATCAGTGTAATCAGAAATATCATAATCATAATCTAAGTCCATATAATCACAATCTTTAAAGTCATCCTCCCTGTCATCATTATCACCACCATCATTATGCTCACTTATGCTTTCATGTTCACTTTCATCCTCTCCACTTTCTTCATACCCAGTTTCTTTCAATTTAGCCTTACTTGTCTTTAACAGAGGAGTAAGATCAGATTCTTTTCTTTCTTCGTTTTCTTTTTCCTGATCTTTCTTTTCCACATCTCCAGTACTTTGTTCCACCTCTTCTAGGACAGTGTCTAGAACCCTCGCACTGAGTGCTGCTATGTTCATAATTTCAAAAGTATCCATGTCACTTAATTCACTAAAGCACAGAATACTTTCTTCTGTGTTATTCAGGCTGATCTGAGAAGATTCTCCTCCTTCTTGTATATTTATTGGCTTCTCTGCTGTTGTCATGATAGCTGCTGAATTATTATCATGCTCCAAAATACCATTACCATTAAACACAAAGGAGTCATTCTCATCAATTCTGGCCAAACTGTAATTTCCATTGTCACTTTCCACCTGTGCAGCATCACAGGCCCCCTCAATGCTGTCTGCAAACTGAGCTATGCCACAAGGGTCTTTTCTGTCTTTGTAGTCATTATCAATTTTTGACTGAGGAGTGCTACACTTGTTTTCATACAGTGGCCCAGAAGGATTACTGATAATATCTTCGAAAAACAACCTGTCAGATGAAAACATTGCATCACTGTCACCCACAGAGTGTGCTTTATGTGTCACTGACAGGTCACAATTAATACTAATATTAGGCTGACTATCAGCATGGATCTTAATTAATGATCCATCAGGGAGACCAGAGCTGACATCTTCTGGAGGCCTGGAGTTTATATCAGTGTAGTCTTCCAGAGGTAGCTCTGAGTAAGTAATGGTATAGTCTCCCTGAAGTGTTCCATGTTGTCTATGTTCATTATGATTTTCCAGCAGAGGATTGTCGTATAATGATATGCTACAAAAGTTTGCCTGATCTATGAGTTGTTGTTGTCTGTCAGTTACATCAATATAGTTTTCCAAAGATGTTCTACTTTCAATTTGTTGCTCCGGCAATAATTCATTAATGTAACTGGTTTTATCTTCAATTAGGTCATAATCACTGATAAAAGTATGATCTTCTAGCACTGGCATACTGTGGCTATCAGTACAGTTTTTCAGCGATGATACATGCTTGTCATGTGTCGATCCTAATGTTGCTACATCCTGAGTTTTAGTATGGTCTTCCAATGGATAAAAACTAGATTTATTAGCAGGTTCTTCCAGTGGTGGATGGCCATAGATACCTGTAAGCTCTTCTTGCTGTGGTTTCATGTCTTTCACCAGATGCATATCATGATTTTGAGTGTGATTTTCTAATGATAACTTGTCATTTGAACCAGTGAAGCCTTGTGAAGGAGGCCTGTGGTTCCCATCATTATAGTCATGTAGCAACAAAGTACTGTTCATTTCTGATTGCAATGTGTCACTTTCACTGCTAGCCACAAATCCTTCTTTAGTAAGTTTATTTGAAAGTTTATTGCCAGATTCAATGCCAGTGCATGAACTATTCTGAAGGTCATTTTCTTCCTTGGACATAATTTCTCCTTTAGACTGCAAAATGTTAGGAACACATTTCTGTACAGTGTTGATCAGGAGATGCGAAACATCAGTGCTCTTTTGAACTTTCTCTTCTTTATTAATAACTGAAGAATAATTTATATCTAAAAAATTATCCAAAATGCCTAAAGTGTTGCTTCCATTATCTTTGATCATTCTCTCCTCTACAGTGTAAAGATTATCTTCATTTATTTTTGACGGAAGACTCCCTAGTGAATACTTGGGAGGATACTCTTCAGCTTCACTGATGCCAACATCTGGTTGCTCGGTTACAGTTTCACACAGTTCCATTGACATTCGTTCAGAATCTTCTGGAAAATTCCGACATACACTTTCTTTTTCAGAATTCTGATTTGTAATGACCATCCTTCCAGCTCCACATTCTTGATTACAAAATAAAGCATTCACAGCACATTTTGATTGCTCTGAACCACTAGCCACAACAGGAAAATAATTTATCCCAGAGGTTCTGTCATTTTGGTGATCTTTGCAAAACTCCTTCTCATTGCAGTCACTAGATATATTCTGCACACCTCTCTGCTGCTCTACAGCACTGCTGGTAATATGGCTAAGCATCACATTTTCAGTTTGCTGCTGCTCAAGACTGGGTGCTTTACGGCTTACGTATATTTCACAAAATTGCCCTTCAGTCACACCTGCACTATATTCAGAATCACTGCAACCCATTAACAAACTGACAGTTTCACTTAAGTCACCACAGTACAGCAGAAGTCTTTGTCCCGTGTTTGCATCCATGTAACTATTTATCATTAAGTAAGATATGAATAACTTTTGAATTTGTTCTGAACTATGAGATGCGAGTGTGCTGGTGTCAGAAGCATCTACATCCTTTTTTTCATAGCGGTGGACAAATGGGTAAAGTTCACAAGATGAAAGTGATCTTGCAGCCCTTTCAAAAGGATATGCTATATCATCCACATTGGGCATCTTATCAGGTAGGCTAACGCTATGTAAAACAGATGCAGTGTTACTATCTATTTCTCCACGGTGTGTAGCATTATCCAGGCTGATCACTTCACATGTCTCTGGGATATAAAGTGCTGCTATTTTTTGACGGCCGTTTAGAATTTTGCAAGCCAGCTCATTTGTGACCATGCCCTGATGTAAAGATGTAGATACAGGAAATATTTCACCACTGTGTGGCCAGATGAGGCCAATGAAGGCTTGTTGTGCCTGCAATACTAGCAGAGCACTACTAGACGATATCAAGTTGCACTGTACAGCTTCATCTATAGTCAAACGCCTTGATGAGCTTGGGCACAGGATTCCACCTGTCTGGACCTGATGGGTCAGAATAGCACAAGCAGCATCCTGATCAATAACCCCTTCTCTCATGGCCTCTTCAACATTCATTCTGTGTCCTGCTTCAGGGTGAATTATACCCCCAGAAAGTAGCTGAGTCCCTAAAAGTCTCAACATGGTCTCTCTCTCTATGAGTCCTTCATGCGCTGCTCTCTGAATGCTTATCTTCCTTCCACATTTTAGTGCTATTTTGCCTTTTTCTTGAGGGGTCACAGGTAAGAGCCTCAAGCCTGTATTTTTATGTATTACAGTTCTTTCAAGCAATTCCTCAAGGGAGATCTTTTCTGCGGTGTTGGGATCAATAAGGTCTCTGCACATGTCACGTCTTTCTAGAAGGCAGGTATATAATCTTGCAGAAATCAGGTTCCTCTGGAAAGCTTTCTGTAAAGCCAACTGTTCTCCTGTGGCTGGTATCATTAGAGGCCCTCTGGAAAGCTGAATCTCAAGAATTTTAATAGCCATAGATTCTGAAATTAGACCCTTTTCAAAAGCAGCAATAACTGGAAGTGCTGTAACTTGAGATTCTGAAATGATCTTCTTAGCATTCTGCAAACCTTGTAGTAGTAACACAGTTTGTTCATCAACAAGTTTACAGGCTCTTGCTTCTTCAAGGTCAAAACTCTTTCCCGTATCTGGTGAAATTAGACCTGATAAAATGAGCTGACTCTCAAGTAATCGAATTCCAGTGTCATATTCAATAAGGCCTTTACAAAGTGACTGGAAGACTGAAAAAATCTCTCCAGTTGTTTCATCAATGATGCCAGCTATGACTTTGTCCACCTAAAAATGAGTATAAAATATGATATTTTTCAGCATTTCAGATGCAGTAAAAACTTAAATGTTAGAATTTTAATATTTATCTGAGTACTGTGCTTACTTACCAAGGATGGAGCAAGACTGTGAATGTTAGAAGTTCAATGCAGAAGTGATTCACAGCACACGGTGTGATAAAAGATTGAAACATGACATGCACCGGTGAACCAAAACCTATGCTCTGCATACATCAATAGGGTTAGTGAAAGACAATAGAGTAGATGATCTTATAGTGAGAAAAAAAGGACATGTACCTAGAAGATAAACTGTCATGCTATACAGGTGCTTTGTGAGAAGTTAGAATACTCAGAAAACAGTATGTGATACAAAAAACACGCATGCTATTCATGTTTACAGCATACAGCACTTTTACATAGATGCTCAACATAAAAAATCAACTATTATACCCACTTGAATGCATTTTGAAATTGGCCTGTAATAATTATCATTTGGGAACAAGATCTGAAAATCAGTATGCTAAATAGTTCCTCTTGCTGACATTTTGCAACTTAATTGACATTTCAGAGTCAGTAAAAAAATTAAAAATATATCGACTCTCAACTGATTAAAGGAACTATCTCACGGTTACTGAGTGAGTGTACAGGATCTAAATTATGTACCCATATGAAAATTACTTCTAAAATACTGCACACTTCATGAGATACCTCTAGGAGAGCATTTGGCAAAGAATAGTTAATGAAACTTTCATTTAGTGTCATGTTTCTGAAGCATAAAGACTGGATAAAATTGAGAGGATGGATTTTAATGAGAAGGGTTAAGTGTTGTGTGATTTTTTTGGTCTTAGTTCATGCAAGGCACACAGTATAAAAGCCTGTTCATATATTCAGTCTGTACCTTCCTTTTTACGTTCACTGAACTAGAATTCTTACTGCATGAATACATTGAAAACTGTCATTCATTTAGTACAGGGTCAGCTACTGTTAAATGCACAATTCAATTAACTTTTGTTTTTCATTATTAATACACAGTTACACAACCATGCAATAAAACAGACTAAGAAGAGCATATACCACCTCCAGCAATATAACAGACTGTAGGCTACCTTTTCCTCCATGTTTTCATCATCTAGATTTTGCTCCTCCTCCAGCTGCATCAAATCTTCCTTAGATAACAGTTTATAACCTTCTTGCAGTGACCGCACGTGGTTTTCCATTTCGTTTTTCTCTTCATCTGTCAGTCTAAGGGGGAAAAAACAAAACGAAAATAAAATAGATGTGGATCCAAGTGCTAGCGGCCTCATTCATTCTTCACTGCAGAAAAATACAGAATTTTCACGATGGTATAAACTGATTTCTACCTTTGCAAAGCTCCAAACAATATTTTATAAAGTGAATAATCAAGAAAAATTCAAAAATCATTTTAAATTATTATATGCTAGCATGTATTAGCCAAGAAGAATAAAATACACTTCACTAAGGTTTGGCCTACACATGATAAGGATTTCCCAGGCTAATTCAGTAGCAGCTTTGAACACTGGAAAAGAGTTACTGGAGAACAGGGTACTCTTTCCTCTACTCCCATGCCTCTCCAGTGACTTATAATGCCCTTAGAAAGGTACAATTAGTTAGGAGAGGAAAATGACAAATACTTTTCTTCACACAACCCATCCAATCACTGGATATGGGATTTTGGGAGCTAACTGCAGCTTCAGATGAGTGATTTAGGAAAACGTTAAACATTCCCTCTCAAGTGCTCCATCCCAAACCTTTAAAACTGCCACCTGAGATTACTAATTAGCTTGGACTGGGGGGGCTCTCCAGAAGCCTAATCATTGACCATTCACCTTAGGCCAAGTTTGACCCTAACTGCTAACATGTGATGCAGTCATGGGGTGCATAGGGTTGGATCCTATGACTTCCTTACACCAAATTTTCCTCCAATGGAAAAAATACATCCTTCAACAAAGGACTTTTCTCCATCATCATAAGACTTTGTCAGTCACAAAATGTCATTCTCCATTGGAGGAAGTCTTTCTCCCTTGCAAGAAGACTCAGTTGAAGAGAGTCACAGGATCCAACCCACAGTGAGCATGTGATAAGCAAAGGCTCACACTCTTTTCCCCTTTCACTTTGTTACATTACCTAACAAAAAAACAGGTCACTTTTGAAAACCCTCTTCCTTCATAAACATCAAAAACAGTGTGAGAATGGCTCGGGGGTGGTGTGTGTGTATGCATAAAGATAAAACATGTGTAGACTTTGTAAACAGTAACACATATTCACAAGTTATTTATCACTTTCATCGGACTGATCCAGTAGCCTCTTGACGATACAGGAACAGCAATACATAGAATGGTTACACCATTTGTTTAAGTGGAGGAGTCAGCTCTGCATGATTGTTCTTGGACAGAGAAGCAAATGGAGACGTTCTGTCTGTGTGGGGCACTCCTATGAACATCTAGATGGGTACAGTTAAGTTTGCAAACCAATGGAGAAAACGTCTTCCATTCACGTTCACTACCCACTACCCATATTTTACATACTGAAGACGGAGACTTCGAGACAATAATGTGTCAGAGGTCATCCCAGTTGACACACAACAGAGCCAGAATTTGAAGCCTGGAGAACAATCAACTCAAGGTAAAACACCTTTCAGTCCCACAGGTTCCCACAAAAAGTTACACATATGCTCAAGAATATGTTTAAATCTCTCCCACTATAATTAATGTTTAGCATTGGGTGGATCATATCCTATGATTGTAATCTACTCTTGTACCATTAATTTGGTTGCTGAATTATTTTACCAAACTGGTTCATTGGTGTACCAGGGCATGGAGTTACAATATGGTTAAAGTAGACATCGTGATCCAGTGTAATTCTTTTAAAAGCTGTCATTTATGACAATGGGAGGAGTTCCTCCCCCACCCCAGTGATTCAGGACACGTCAAAGATTCAGAAGTACAGATATAGGAACTGTGGCCTGCATACCAATTCCACTTAGCAAGGGATGGGGCCAGACTGCCTGCAGTGGTACCCCTCATCACGTATTTTTGAATGTGTCATCCCTGATTTTAAAATGCAGTAACTCTTATGAACGTACTTATCACTATGTTTTGCTAAAAATGACTGTGTTGTTTGCAAAGCCTCTGATATCTGATCTTTCTTGGCTGACAGTTCATCAGAAGAAATCTGAAAAACAAGAAAATACATTCTGATTTCCATAATTCCAATCTAGGGATGTGAGGGAGGCGATAAGTAGGAAAGTTACTTGACCCAAAAGGATTTTAAAAAAAGGTTTCAACAACAGAAAATGAGAGACATTACATATTTTTTTAACAATATCAAGATGATTTTTGAATATATTGCAAATTGTTAATTTAGCAGTCTTGTTCCTTGTTAAGGAGTTTTAAGAACCTGTTCACTTATAAAACTAGCATCAATAATGTTACATACAAAAGATGTATGTAATAATATTGATTTGACAGCTAAAATTAATTTTCATGTAAATACAAGCACTTGCTAACAAAAACAACAACACGCATGCGCGCTCACATGCGCGCACAGCTGCAGAAGTCTTTAACCCTTTTCACAAGTTGCAGGGAATGTCCATTCTGTCCATTCACAGAGTAGCCTTGATTTTTCTTTATACATGCATTGCGTAATTCTCATTTTACATTCAACACATGTAAAGCGCAACATGCGATTTCAACCCTATAAATATCCAGGTACCTTTCTTCATTTTCATTTGTAAAGTGAACACAAGTTGGCTCTTTCTTACACATAAGTGTACACACATATATGCAGGGTGTATGCACATTCACTGTAATATGTGAACAGGGCTTGAATAACTCAAAACTTTATATTTCCATTATTTTTTATCATCAGTTGGTCCAATAAAATGTAACAATTTGTGGTCTTGTTTTCTGGGAGAGCAGAAATCTAACTCAGGCTTTATTCAGAAATCACAATCAGTTTGTTTGTGACAAACACAACTGATTTATTCTCAGGTTCATACATTCCTTCCATTCCACCTCATTTCCCTTGTACATTGAGTTATGAATAAACATTTTCTGGTCCAATTCTAATTTTTTCTGCTATCCAACTGGGGATACGTCAATAAACTGGGGTTTCATTCCCAGGGACTAGGTTTCTAAACCACAGTTCTGGTTTACTATCCAGGTTACTGGAAAAGAAGAAATCTTAATTTATTCAGATACCCATATACAGGCACCATAACAAACTGTAGTTAGATTTAACAATATCTTCAATCACAGCTCCATATATAGGAAGAGGAAAAGGAGAGTATGAGTCCAATTATAAATCAGTTATATTTATCACAAACTTTAGCTTGTTTGTGGCACCTGAACAGATCTCAAGATTCTGATCTCTTAGTTTTGTCTTATTCCAAATCAGGAGTTCTCAAAGCTACATTGCTACCAATTTCTCTAAACCAATATCGTAACAAACAACTGTTCATAGCCTCCCATTTTTAATTAGGGTTAAGATATGAACTAATTATGGTCAATCTTACTCTGCAAGGAATGAAGCAAATTAAAAATCAGGACTCTAGCATACATATGCCTTTAGGTTTCTGTACTTATGCTCTCTCTCTCTCTCTCTCTCTCTCTCTATATATATATATATATATTTAAATATATATATATATATTTAAAGACAGGGAAAGTCACTGG
This sequence comes from Eublepharis macularius, assembly GCF_028583425.1. Classification (NCBI taxonomy): domain Eukaryota; kingdom Metazoa; phylum Chordata; class Lepidosauria; order Squamata; family Eublepharidae; genus Eublepharis; species Eublepharis macularius. Next base: position 64,622,729 of record NC_072790.1, read on the forward strand.
GAAAGGAGTGCCTTATTTAATGTAGGCACTATCTTATCAGCATGCCTAACAAGCTGGGGGGGAGGCAGAAGACTCTTGAAAATTGTTCACAGCCCTGGTCAACCAGGCGGTTCACATGCTGCATTCTGTGGACTGCAACCATTTTGCCAGATATACCATGGGGGATAGCAGGCTGATGGTAAGGCTCCAATTTGGTCCACACTGAGTCGGGGGCGGGGGGTAAAGGCAGGCTAGGCATTTTGCAGCCATCTGCCAGTAAAGCAGTCACAGTAAAATGTTCAAGCTGCAATATTAGTTACGTTTACTTCAGATTTTCCAGCATATACCCAGAAAATACTACTCACCCACCTCAAAAAAACCCAAAAAACCTAGGGTGGTGTGAACCCTAGAGATTACAACAGGCCACAAGAAAATTACTTTTCTACTGCAGCCAATGGCAGCTCTAAAATATCACCAATTCTCAGAAAACAGAGTTTTCTGAAGAAACAGTCCCAGTGAAAGCCACCAAAATTATCTTCAAGGAACTGTTAGCTTTTGCTAGACACGGGATCAAAAATTCACCAGCAAACACTGAGGGTGGAATTTTCATATTATTTTCTTCATCAACAGTCCCCATGGTTTATCACAAGGTAGATTTATGTGTGTATAGAAATGCTTTCCTAGCCCTTGAGAAGCCCTCAGTTATGGAGGCTATGCTAGACTGTGGGGATTATAGATAGTCAAGATATTCCCTATACATGGACTACTTATTTACTGGCACTGGTAGCCCATTTTAGTCTAAAAGTTCAAGGGGACATTGTGGTTTTCTCTGTGAAGGATGTCTAAAGAATAATGCATACATCTTGTGTTGTCAAAAAGAAGTTGTTCCCCCAATAGAAGAGAAGATTTAATACTTAGGGAAACATTGAGTCCAACCCATTGACATAAACTCCACTAAGCTGCAATTTTCCTACCCCTGCTCACTAAACCTGCACCTTTTTTTATTCCTCCCAGAGATTTTTTTCTGGAAAAAGAGGTGGCGGAACTCAGTGGGTTGCCCTTGAAGAAAATGGTCACATGGCCGGTGGCCCCGCCCCCTGATCTCCAGACAGAGGGGAGTTTAGATTGCCCTCTGTGCCAGCGGCACACAAGGCAATCTAAAACCCTCTGTCTGGAGATCAGGGGGCGGGTCCACTGGCCATATGACCATTTTCAAGAGGTTCCGGAACTCCATTCCACCGCGTTCCAGCTGAAAAAAAGCTGATTCCTCAAATGTTGCACGGTTCATGTGAATAGACCATTTGTCTGAGCAGCTCTCATGCAAATCAGAGCCAATGCTAACAATATACAATCTGTCTCCAGATGTGAATTCAAAGGTACAAAATTTTCACAATAAGGAAGAATCCAAGAAGTAACTTTTTATTTATATGAAAAGCTGTGGATGTTGTGTAAAGTATAAAGTAATGTATAAAGTATAAAAATATGAATATGTTTTGTTAATTGCATATTATGTTCTTTATAAAACCAAACAATTGTATATGTATACAATATATGTATACAATTATATATACACAAATTTCAGCAACAATAATTAAGAGTACCTCATGTAGTGTTATTTATATTTGAACCTCGAAAGAAATTCTATGTATTCAAATCTACATAGTCATATTATCAGAGCCTCTAAAAAGTGTAAATAAGGATAAGGAAGAAGGGATACGTTCAATGCTACAGAGTTTGGGGCCACTAACATAGTATCATCCAGGGCTCTTTTTCAGCAGGAACGCGGGGGAACAGAGTTCCGGAACCTCTTGAAAATGGTCACATGGCTGGTGGCCCCACCCCCTGATCTCCAGACAGAGGGGAGTTGAGATTGCCCTCCACACCGCCAAGCAGCGCGGAGGGAAATCTCAATTCCCCTCTGTCTGGAGATCAGGGGGCGGGGACACCAGCCATGTGACCATTTTCTCCGAGGGCAACCCACTGAGTTCCACCACCTCTTTTCCCAGAAAAAAAGCCCTGGTATCATCTACATTCTTCCAAATACATTATTCCAACTATTTTATAAATCTTAAAAGTAAACTCTGTTCACTACAGGGGCAGCAGGGGGAGGGTTGTATTGTTAGCTTACATTTCAACATACTTATGCTACTCTGAAAGTCAGACACCTGCTTAAAAAAACAGAATGGTGAGATACTCTGGATTCTTGGCACAGAACCCCAAAAGCTGCACAGAAAGCCTCAGGCCCAGCTCTCAGCAGGTAGTTTACTGGGGATTTGCAAGTCCAAAAAAATTTAAAGAAATATTATAGATAAATGTTTGCTAAGGCAAATCAGAGAAACCCATTTTTCTCAACTCTTATTATATTTTTACAGTGTCATCTTAAGTAGAGTTATACCCTTCTAAGCCCATTGAAGTTAATGAACTTGGAAGGTTATACATTTGTTAAGGATTGCGCTGCTAAGTGCTCTTATCTTCTTACACGTTGTTCAGGACAAAGAGAGCAGATTCCTATCCCATCTACTGCCAGTGCCTGCCCTGCATTCAAGACCCTTAGGCTTCCACGCACAGATAGAAAAATGGAATGTAATCCAAATAAAGTAATCGCAAATTGTGGTCAATTTCCCACCACAATCCAATAATCTATGGCATAATTTTACACGCTATTCAAATGTTCTGTCGATGCTCAACATTGTCAGAGGTGGGGCAAGCATGATGAGCAGAACAGGAAAATGTAACCTTGCTCTTCCATCATACTTAGAGAGAAGTCTATCCAAACCAAGCATATATGTTGTTACAATTTCTAATTGGATGTTGCTTTGCATGCAGCCTTTCAGAAAAGCAGCTAATGAATGTAAACCAAATAACATTCTGTTTATTTTGAAACCATTGACACAGTTTTCCTGGATTCGATACAAGTCATCAGTATCATGGGGCTTGAACTTTCAAAGCTTGCTGCTATGGGTGACAAAGTCACATCTGGCTCTTTAGCAGACACAAAGAACTAGGAGTAAATAACACAGGTTCATGGAATTGGTGCTATCTTCTCTCACAGTGTTTTAATACCTGTTTTTTAAGAAAATCTGCTTTTTCAGGTCTTTCTCCTCCACTTTGGCTGAGGCTCCTGGTGATGTTTGAGACCCATTTCAGTAAGTCCCCAGCTTTCTCAACATGTTCTTTCTTTTCCTCTTCCACTGACCTCTGATAAATGTTCATTGTAAAAATATACATATATTTAAATGGTTGTGGCATGAAGTTATAGCTATATATGAAACATTATCACATTGACAAGCATACTATGGCAAACAATGCCAGAGAGGCTCTATTTTATTGTATCTTATTTATGATTATGTAATTTTTATTATACAGATTTTTTTAAAAAAACATAGCAACTAAAAAGCATTAACCAAAATGATACACTCAAATGATGATAAAAATAGCCATTATAGTACATATTAACACAGTTATATACATAGCTGACTGCACTCACATGACAGAAACCTCCCAGATAAGTAAATCCAAACAAGTGTTTGTTTGCAGAAAATGTATCATCAACCTTTGCTTTAGAAATACGGCCAATCCTGGTTAGCATGTTGCCTGATGCTAATATCCCCCATAAAATACTCAAAGATTTGAAGCCAATATAGCATTTTTACACGTTTTCCACTTAACTCCCCCCCTCCGTGAGATCTTTTGACAATTTTACAGCAAACTATGGTCACATTTAGTTTTTTATCTAAAAAACTGTAATAAAAAATGAGACAAAAATGGAAAAACAGGAAATGTCAGTCATGTTAAAAGGGGGATTCCTCATATCTGAAATCTCTATAGTAAATGAGAACGTTAAATTAATATAGCTTAAAAATCTTTGGGCCAAATCACACATTAACCTTTGCACTTACAAATAAATATCCTTTTAAATATATTTAACCAGGTTATTAGTGTATATATTTTTGCAGGTTCATTTGCGCCCATACACAAATGTAAGCAGTGTTACATCTCACTGATTTTAAAAGGTGCATTGTGCATTGCTGGGTTCCCTTCTTAATTTTAGTAAAAGTATGTATTCTATTTGTAGAGCATATTATATCATATATGTTGGTATGCATGCAATGGGAGACATGTTGCCTTACTTTGAAGAAGCTTTAAGATCAGTTGGAATGTCAAAAAAGTACGTATAACTGCACATATCCCAATGATCCCTTTTTAAAAAACAGCTGATATTGTTTATATAAACCAGAAGCAAAGTTTAAGTGTGTTAAGATCCTAATCTTATAAATGGATCATACAGCAGTGACAGGCAAAGATCAGCACTAAATCTGATATATACAGAAAAACTATTCACAAACAAGACCATAGCGCTTTGCTTTGTTTAGAAATCAGCCTCATCTCCATCTCCTCCACAAGGACCCTAATATATATCCCAATTAAATCACAGAGAGCCATTTCCATGACCTGTGTAGATTCTGAATGGGGGTATGAATTACTACTGTTTAATGTAATTGCTTTAATTGTTAAAATATTACTTTGAAGCAAAATAGAGACTAGAAATTCCTGAATTAATTGGATCAGCTACTTCTAGTAATCGTAACCCAGTGTGGCAATCAAACACGGCGCTTTCTAAGGCTTCTTTGTATGTCAGCTTCTTTTTTGTCTTGGGGCAAGTAATGATTTTTAAGTAGAATTTGTCATCTTTCATCTTTGTAGCAGTGATAGCATCAATAATACCATTCTTAATAGCCTCTTCCATCGACAATTTAGAGTGAGATTTTGGATCTATCAACCCACCCGTCAAATGTTGATACTCGAGGCACCGAGTACCCATTTCCTTGTCTAGGACATTGCTGTTCATTGCTTCCGTGGCTGACATAGTACTCTTGGTTACGGGATGAATAATTCCAGTAAAGGCTAGTTCACACTGCTGAATGTGTTTGGCACAGGCTTCATCAATCAGCTCCCTCTGCAGGGCCTCGGCTACACTATATTTCTTCCCAGCACAAGGGTCAATGATACCTCCTGTACTAGCTTGAGCTTCAAGACACCTCAGTGCTGTGATTCTATCCAGCAAGTTTTTCCGAGCAGCTTTCAGAAGAGGCATTCTTGCATTTGTCTCGGACAACCAGACACCAGCAATGGGGCTATTCACATCTTTACATGGCTTGGAATTGCTCAGCAAAACATCACCAAGCTCATTAGCTGTGAGTTGCCCTTCCTTATATTTACTGACCAGCATCCTGTCAATTTTGCCCTGAGCTAATGCTTCATCAATATTGAACTGCATTCCAGTTTTCAAATCTGTCAGAAGAAGATAAGAGTTCCCTTGGGAATCAAAGCATGTGGATTCCTTCCACTGATACTCCTGCCTTGACAACTCAAAGTATGTACTTTTGTCTATAAGGGCCTTCTGATAAGCATCATATGAGGTCATTTCACTTCCAGTTTTAATGTCTACTACAGATATTTTATGTACTTTTTCGGCAGATGGTGTGGTTATTTTTCTTTCCCCAACAGGAAGTAGGAAGCATTTGCTATCTATATCAAGCAAACACAGCTTCAGTAAATCCTTATAATACATGGCTTGCTTATTATTAGGATTCTGAAAACATTTTTTATTACTAGAAGGTTCATGTAGAAATTTCAGCACAGTGTTATTTAGTAAGCCCAGCTGTACCGCAGCCTCAGGCGGAATACGGACACTCCTCCCAGGATCGATAACGCCTCCACTTGCAATCTGGGCTTCAAGAATATTTTTACCTTTTTGCCTTTCCAGGAGTCTGGTTTCAATTGCTTGATAGACAGAAACTTTTTTCCCAGAAAACTGATATCCTAGAACTGCTTTTTCTGCCTCAAGCAATCTGTTTTTGTATTCATGATCAACAAGTCCCTTGATGACTGAGTCATCTACAGAGTATTTTTGCCCTGTTGCAGGGTCAATGATAAAGCCAGTGACAGCCTGAGCTTCTAGCAATGCTAGTGCTGATGCTTTTTCAATTATCCTTCTCTGAGCTGCATTAGCAAATGAGATGTTGTCTTTATTGCTTTCAATGTACAACCCAGCTATTGCTGTAGGCTTTGTTAAAAATTTGTCAAGATTTCTTTGAACTTCAGAAACGGTCTTCTTCCCTGAATGCAGCTGTTCAGCTGTGCCCATATCTAGTAGTTTGGCTTCAATCAACTGTCTGGCAGTTACATCATGTCGGAGGCCTTGAAATTTGATATTATCATATTCAGAAGGAATCATATCAACCTCCTTGGCTTTCTTTTCCTCTAAGAGGGAACTCAGCTTTGACAGATCTTCATTCCTAAACCCTTCTGAATATCCCTCAAGCAGTCTTCGTTCTTTACCAAATGTCTTGCCATTTTCTTGATCTAAGCTTGTAACTTCAGCGTGAACACCATACTGCTGGCTGTTCATTCTCTGTAAATATGAATTTTTGACACAATGAAAGACTTTATATATTTAAAAATAGCGTTACATTATTAAGCCCATCACCAAAAAAAATACAGAATATGAACAGCAAACACTAGAAATCAGCGAATTTATTACCATTGACAATATGAATGTATTTGAGCAGTAAAGTTGGACAAAAATACAAACTGCTAGAAAAGGAATAATTTGGGAAGCCCTTCCCCCAATACCCAAATCTCCTCAAGGACTCTGTATGCTCTCCAGTGCTTAAGCAAGCTGATGTCCTCTTCTTCACCCCCCACCTTCTGTTTAAAATCTCAATGGACTCTAAACTGCTGTCAACATAAAGGGCTTCCTGGATGTGGGTTGGACAGGGGGCCTCTTTTGTTTTGGGTTAATATACCAAGTCATTTTTTCCTGCATTCCTGGGAAGCTGTTCAACCATGAAGAAACCATAACATTGTCTGGTACAGAGGAAAACCACTTAACTATTAGGCATAGTTGTGGGAACACAGCAAAGGAAAAAAGAAGTATTTCCTTTGAATGATTCAAATTAAAGACTACATTTAGCAGATAAAAACGCAGGTATGAGTAACCTGATTCATGTACTTCTTCCTTCAGCTGAGGAAAACATTCAATCACAGTGGAAACCTATGCACATACACTCAAAAATAAATCCCACTGAGTTCAATATGACTAACTCCTTGGTAAATGGGCTTAGAACTGCAACCTTAAAGCAACAGTGTACAATGCAACAATTGACATAATTTTGGAGCATTTGTGGGCTACAATCAACATTGTCCTTCACTATCACAGCAAAGCCACAAACCTTCCTTGTGATGGCCACCTAATGTATATCTAATGCCTCCTCTTTGGGTCTTGATGGAAATACAGGTTTGTAATTCCCATCTTGGGGGAAAGTTGTTGGGGTCAAAGTAGAGAGTAGTGAACAACACTACAGGGACAAGTCAGGTTCATTCCATTAAATAACAGTATTTTAGGGAGTGTAGGATCTATAATTCACCCAAACTGGCAAGCTATTTCTGGATTTGTATATATACATGCATGCAGCATATAATTACAATCCATGCATACCTGCTGTAAAATATTTTTAAACAATTTTGATGCTTTTCAACAGATATGATAATGTAGTTATAGTATAAAAGAAAAGCATTAAATAAATTTAAGAAAAGAATGCTAAAAACAGCTCTCTTGAATGTCATCAAAATGTATAGGGTACCTCCAATGAATGCAGGTGCTTCCCTAATCCCATTTTGTAATTCTCTTCATATCTAGAACTGAGGAGGTTGTTGTCTCTTAGTTTATCTATTTCTGATATTCTTGTGGGTGCATTGTTCTTATCAAAGGTTATCTGAAACTGCGTACTTGTTTCTGACACATATTCAGCGTAGGATTTTTGGCTTGTTCCATTTTCCTGTGAGTGGGTTATCCCAGAAAGCTGGAATTGCTTCTCTCTTGGCAATGAATCAGTAGCAACCGTTTGCAACTTCTTTGTAACCAGCTGTTCAGGTTTACAACCTGCAGTGCTTATTTCAATTTGTCTCCTTCTTAATAAAGGAGAGGTGCTTGCACATAGGTTGGGTTTGTCAAACTCTCTTGCGGAGGCATCTCCCAGGTAACTAAACCCACTGCCCTTCCACCCAAAGTCCAACTTGATGTTGTTATTTTTGTGGATCTCATTCTGAAACAAACACATTTGATGGCAGTGCTCTCTTTTCTGCAGGTCCATTTGGTGCTTTAAGTTCTCCACTGTACGTCTCTGAACTTGCAATTCTTCTTCTAGCTTGCGATACTTCTGCCAATAATCCATTTCAGCATTCTTTCCTTGCTGCAGCTGCTCACGACTTTTCTGAAGCCTGTCTTGTAGATCTTCAATTTGAATCTTGTACATGCGGATATTCTCCTGAGCCATGTGCTTTTCTTGCTGTAGAGAGATGCATTCCAGCCTTATGCCCGATATGTCATTTTCAGTGACGCTGTGGGATTCCAAGAGTTTCTCAAATTTCTTCCTAAACTCTTCTGCAGAGTGCTTAAATTTAATGGACTCTTCCTGAAGCTGAGCCACCTTTTTGCGTGCCATCTGTTCATCTAAGGTCTTCTGGTGAAAATCATCCTGCAGCTTCTTCAACTTGTTTTGGAGATCCTGGACATGGGCTTGCTGCTGCTGGATTTTCTGATCACTCATCTTCATTTCCATAGTGATGGTACTCATCTGGGAACTTAGGTTTCTGACTTCCATCTCAGCATTGAGATTACAAGCATTCTCTCTGTCATACTTCTGCTTAAACTCATTGGCAAAATCTTTCGCTTTGATTAAGTCACCTTCCAGTCTCTTGATTTTATCCAAATGTTCTTGCTCAGTTATAATCTGCTTGTGCAGTTGTTCATTTGTGACACGTAGCTGTTCTTTAAAACTATCAACCAGGGCTTTTAATTCATCATTCTTTCTGTCAATAATTTGCCTCTCAAGAATGATCTTCTCAGATTCAGATCGCACTTCAGTCATCATGATTTTGCTCTCACTATTCCGTCTGCTAAGGTCCTCAACTTTTTGTTTCATTGTCTCTACCAAGTGATTGCTTTTTACCAAATCATCAGTCAATTGCTGAATCTTGATCTCATTTTCTTTTTCTTCCCTTGTCTTTTGCAGCAATTGTTCCTTTATTTTTCTAAATTGCTCCTGCAGGTTGCTTGCTTCTCCTCTGAATGAAACAGTTCTCTGTTCAGCTACAATTTTTTCCTTCTGGAGAGTGGTGATTTGTGAATTCAGCTGCTGAATAATAATTTCAGTTTGTGTGTGTTTTCTCGTCAGTTCCTCCAGCTCCCTCTTTAGTTGTGCCTTTTCCTTTTGAAGCATCCTCAATTCTTCTTCATAGTTAAGTTTTATTTTCTTAAGATCCATCGCTTCCTGCATCACCTCCTCAGCCTTGCCTGCTGTTTTGTGCAGCTGCCTCTCAAGCTCTTTCAGTTGCTCCAAGTATCCTTGCTCGACCTGTTCTTTCTGATCCAACTCTAGTTTGAGACGCCTAAGAGAATTATTGGCATCATCGAGTTTCTCTTTCAGTAAACGAGCTTTTTCTTCAGAGGACAATTTCTGAAGCTCAAGCTCATTCAGTTCATACTTTAAATCTTTAATAACTTTTTCAGACTTTTTGTTGGTAAATGTTAGCTCATCTACCAAGTGCTGGAATTCTTCTAAACTCTTTATTTCTTGCTTTCTCTGAAAATCTGTAACATCTGAACCCACTGGTAACAGAGTTTCTCTCCCTAAGGAGCATTCTATTACAGTAATCTGCCTTCTTACATCAGTAGTTTCTTTTTCCTTTAGTTTGTTCTTCACTAGACTGCCTTGAAACTCAAGATCTTGTTCCATTTCCCTTATTAGGTTCATAAGCTTTTCTTCTTCAGCTGTTTTCTTCTTCAGCTCTTCTATTAATGCCTTCTTCTGCTGCTCCAAATCATGAAGATTTGTGTCTTTCCTTCTTAGATGTTCTTCAAGTGTCTTTCTAACCAGGGCACTCTCCTCTAACTGAATTCTGAAAGTCCTGAGATTCTCTTCCACTATACTTCTCTGAGCCTCTGCTTTCAAAGTGAGTTGCTTCACACGATCCAACTCCTGCTCTGAAGCTTCTTTCTCTTTAAGAATATCCTCCAGCTCCAAGTGATATCGCTTTGCCTCTTGTTCAGCCTTGGCCTTCTGGAGACATACCTCTTCCATAGCCTTCTGCTGTTTCTTTAATTCTTTTTCAGCATATTCTTTCACTTTTGGTAGCTCTTCTTCCACTTGGAATTTCTGTCTCCTGAGCTCCTCCAGCATCTTCTCAAGTTCATGTATCCTTTCCATAAGTTTCTGGTTCTCACTCACTACTGCCTTCTGCTGTGCCTCTAGATCAGAATATTCACCACGTACCAATGCCTCTTTATTTTTTAGGATCTGCAAAAAAAATAAAATAAGGAACACTGTAAACTATTCTTTTAAAACGTAATCTTGGAAAACTGTTGTAATTTTTCAAACACAGAACTGCAAATACTTACAAGATCCATCTACAGATTTTCAGGAACACAGAGTGAGTTATTGTCACCACCACCATCACCTTCAGCAAGCAGCCATTAAAGGGTAAAGAGGAAACTGTATGAAGGAATTCACCAACTGACGTCCTCAAGAAGAATCCTTTCACACAGTCAGGGCAAGAGCTATTTTTGATGCACCCGTAGAAAAACAAACTATGCAAGAAAAGGCACTCCAGCATTTAATGGTTAGTCTAAGGAGCAAAAGGAGAATGCTTTAGAGCCTTATGAAAGCAATAGTGACCCAGAAAACACAGTAGACTAAGAACAGGCCAAATTATTTAAGCTCTTGGTATAAATTCATGTTTAGACTCTTTCCAGAAAAAAGCCAAAGATATGTCTCTTCTACAAATTCAATGTGACATATAATGCATATTCCTCCCTTCCCTTGTCTTCTGCAGCAAACCACATCCTCTAAAAAGTTGCTTCTGAGGACCCCTTAGGAACAGCATAAGATGCAGAACAAGGTCTGCAGCCCAACTGCGAAGTCTGTGGAAATATGAGGTCCTCCTGACTCACACCTGCATAAACAGAGTGCCTTCCTACTTGGCTCAAGCTCTTCTTCGGATTCAGCTACTGATGTATGTATTAGCATCTGCTGGGGTGCATAACGTCAGTGACAGTGGAACAGAAAGTAGGCAAAAGTAGCTTTATTACCTAATTCATTGTAGATTGAGTTAAATGCTTTCCAGCAACTGCTGTAGAATGAAAACCGGTTTTCTAGATGTCCCATTAATGCTCATGACTGCCGGCAGTAATTTCCAAGGTGCAGCATATTACTTGTTTAAAAACTCTAGTGGTAAGAACAAAATTCTAGTTTCGTTGTTTTAAAAAAACCCTGGTCTTGCAGTAATCCTCATCAGCAGTATAAGTAATCAGCGGAGACATTTCTATGTTAAAACGCCACTGGAATTTATAAATTAATTAATTAGTGATTAGGCAAATCAATAGTTTATCTATTTGTTCAAATTTTTAAAATCATTTGAATCAGTTAAAAATTAAGATTCTATCCGTCAAAGAGTACAATTGATGATTAGGAACGATTTTGAAATTGTACTGATTTCTGTAATAGGATTCAGTTGGTTTTGAAAGATTTTGAATATAATACATGTACCTCATTCTGATCTCTTCCTCTTCTCTCTTCCTTATGGCCAGTGCTTTGTAAGTGCTTCTCTGCTTCCAAAACAAACGGTTCAATTCTTGTACGTGCATATTTTGTTTTCCTGACATCTTCATTCAGTCTATGTTTATCTTCTTTCAGTATCTTGGAATTATCATTTGTATTTTTACCATGCACTGACTCAGGTAGGAAAAATTCCCCCTTCTTTTGCCACAGATCCATTTCACCCTCTACATTTTCTGTGTGAATGCCAGCAAATGGCATGGCCAAATCACAGATACTGCTCTGTCTCAAACTCTTGCCATAGCTTTTATTATCTCCCAGTGTTTTCTTTTTTTGATCATGGGCTATGAACATGCCCAATTCATCCTCTTTCAAAATTATACTGCTTTGTAAATTGGCCACTACTATATCACTACTTTTTGAATGCAACAATGATTGTGAATTAATATTTTGCAATACACCAGAATTTAATTCATGTAGTTTAGAACCACTAGGAACAACCTGACTTTCTATAAGGAGGCCCATAACTGTGCCTCCATGACCTCTGACATTTTTTTGCTTTGGAGAAAGTCTTTGCGGTTTTTTTATTGTTTGATAACTACTATGGTCTAGAGATACATTATGCAATATATTAATTTCCCCCTCTTCATCAGAAAGTCTGTGCATAAGTACATGTTTTAATTGTTGCTCCTTTGTTTCTTTGATTTGCCTATTGGTTTTCAGTAGCCCAGAGCATTTGTCTTCATTTACAAAGGCTAATAATCCACTTGTTCCAACAGGCTCTTCCAATTTTATGGATGCTCTGTTAGAATATTGTTCTTGGTCATGATCTTTATTCAGGCTTCCAATATGCGACCGTTCATTTTGGTTGGTCCCCATGGGACAATCTCCAGCTCTCTGTCTGAGATTTCTTCTCATCACTGCTCTTCCATCTCCTCCTATTTTTTCATTGAATAAACCATATCTTCTCATATTCTTTTTCCTTTCATCAACAGCAGGCATTGTCTGCGACCATGTTTTTGTTTGTTTTCTTATTTCTCTCTCTTCTTTTCCATTCAGATGTTTGTTAGCATTTACATGTACAATACTGTCATGTTTAGTATTATACATCACAGGAACTATCAAGATTTCTTTGCTTGTATATGAAAATCTCCCTTTATCATTCTGTTCCATGCTCTCTGAATAGTTTGCCTGATTGTTAGTGGTTTCTTTGAGCTGACACCTTGAGTCAAATATTGCTTCTCCTCTTTTGTCTTGTGACTTGCCTTTCACGGTTGCATGGCTCCTCGAAAACTCAGACACTTCAGTTACTTTACCAAATCTCTGCAATTTATCAACCAAACATTGAGCTTTTCCACTCAGATTAAAAGTATCATCATCCTTACTTGAAAAAAATACCAAATCAGAGAGCCACATTCCAGAAAAGCCTGCATGCATTCCCCACTTGCATTCAATTTTGTTAAATCTCAGGGCCAAACTACAAGTGACGAATGACACTTGAACGGCAAGTGTATTCCTCTCTGTTCACTTGCCCTCCACTTGCTCTCCACTCGATCCACTTGCTGTTCAAGTGTCATTCATTACTTGTAGCTTGGCCTTCAGAAACTGTCCTTAGAGAATCCCCAAACCATTTCTTTAGATTTTCAATTTTTCAAAGCTATTTTGAGATTTAGAACAAGATTATGTTAAAGGGATCAGGTGCTGTTTGTGATACTCCCTCCAACAGACAAAAAAGTTTCACACGCAATTCCCAAATTGATATTTTTTTTAAATTGCTGTGTTTAAAAAGCAGTTTAGGGGTTGTCTGAAAAGGAATGTGTCAGAAAAGTGAATACCACACTGGTCATTGTGATACAGCATCTTGAGTGGTAGGAGACAGAGATCAGACAAATAAGCCCACTAGCAGAAATAGCATAATACATTTTAATCCCCAAAGTGACAAACTGAAATTGTCAAGTCAGGAGAGAGTCTGACAGTTAACAGGACCCCAAGTTAGTAAATCACCATTTTGCTACAAAGAATAAATGCAACAGAAAGGAATATTGGGGGAAGGGAGGAATCAGAAATATTTTAAAGAAATAAAAGCTAAAGAATAAAAATATGAAACAATTTAAGTTATGAAATTCCTTATTCAGATTTTAGATATTCACATTTAAGCATTTACACCTTGTTGCGGTGAAAGGAATGTGGATTTTCAGAATCATATAAAGTTCTTTTCCAGTTTTTCAGTGTGATTTTTTTATAAGACTCAATATCCTGAAGCAAAATTTTTGCAAAATACAGCTGTTGTAATTAATTTTTTATCAATTATATTTTAATTCAGCTCTTCCTCCAGGAAGCCCACATTTCAAAACAATACTTTCAGGTGTAAAGGAGTGGGATAAGAGGATTGTAGGTCATTATTACCTGCACAGTTGTCAGATATATGACCGCCAATTCACTATTATCGTTTTATATTTAAAGTCCATAAGGAATTTCAGTCATCCATATATCCACTTATCATTTTAGCTATGTAAGTTTCTTTGTTTTACTGCTCCCACGTCACCATCTGTTGACTTACCTCTTCCTCTTCCAGTCTTTTCAGAGAGTCACCAGCAAACTTTATGTACTGAGTCATTAAGGTTACTAAAGCTGTATAGCGTGTTCGTAAATCCATGAACTGCAACAAAGAGAAAATGTGCTAAAATGGAAAGCCATAAATGACTTTTGAAACAGTAATATTATTACAGGTGTGGGGGAGGGAGTGGAGGGGGGGGAGTGGAGCATATAGAGTTCAGATGTCAGAAATGCATCATGTCTTCATGAGTCACAATGTACAAACTATGTTAAAAGGATATTGTCCCTGGGGACAAAGATACTTAGAACAGTCAGTGTGATAAATGGGGTGTTAAGTGGACTTATACTTGCTTTGAGGGTAGCAGGTGTGGAGATGCTCTTAGGAATGAAAGAGGAGGGACAGATTCATCACAGAATTAACTTCCTCTCACCCTAAATCACTTCTTTATAAATTACTCCAGTAAATCCCAGCAAAGATTTCTGCATGAAGCAGGGACATAATTCAACATTCTGTGTTAGAAGAAAGGGCTTCAAGGTCTCTACGAGGCTATAGGGTTACAGTTACTCTTACAAACACATCCTTCTCCTTGCCCTAAATCATTATATTTTGCTTTTTATCCACAGACACTGTTTAGAATCATTGATTATATTCAGCCTTGTTCAGTCAGTCTCAATCACAGTGATGAATGAATATGCAACTTTCTCAGGAAAGAAATGCCTCTGTCTGGACTTTATTCAACCTGGTTATGATCACAGCTATAAATGTGATATAAATTCTGGTCACCTGGATCTACATTTTAACTTAAGCTGTATGCACATACCATGGTCCCCAAAGCATATCTGGAAGATCGTTTAACTCTTCAGAGCTCTCTCCCTGCAAACTGCACATATTCATTCAGGAATGTGGATGGGGTAGTTCCCCACAAAGTGAAAACCGCAGAAAACTGGTTAAACCTACCCTTATGAACCCATAAAGCTGCCTTATACTGAGTCAGACAGCTGATCTATCACAGTCAGTCCTGTCTAGTCTGATTGCCAGTGGCATTAGATTCCCAAACAGAGGTCTTTTACACTACCTACTCCTTGAACCTGATACCTTCTGCATGCAGACACTCTTATCACTGAGCCATGGCCCCTTCCCAGGTTGAAATTCTCACTGGCTCTTAGGAAAAGGGCTTTCCTAACAACTCTTTTAGCTGGAGATGCTAGCATTTGGACACGGGACCTGCCCCATGCAAAACAGGTGTTCTGTCACTGAGTTGTGACCACTTTCTATCCATTCCACAACAGATGCACACCAGTTAACACTTAATGTGAAATGTATGTGCTGCAAGTAGGAGACTGGAATAAATTAATCCTATGTTGCATGACAAAATTGATACATTTGTAAATACTAGCTTTATTTCTTATCTACTTAGTGCAACAAAATCTAATGTACTAAAATTTCCCAAGGGGACTGCATAAGTTAAGTAGAGAAAGAAAGAGAGGGAGGAGGTGGTCCATTAAAAGTATCGCTTTTTAAGCTGCATTCCCCCACTACCTCTTGGATAATAAAATCAGAGGAGCTCTGCATTCTTCGGCGTTTCACTGGCGATTTTTGCTGGGAGTCAACCATGGCCCTATAAGTCATTGTTTGCAACTCATAGTCCTGTAGTAAATACATGAAAATTAAGAGAATTATTAAGTTAGTTGTACCATACTAACTATGATGCATTTCAGTACAAAAGTCTTCAATACAACAAAGCCAAAAGGCAGCAGGTTGTACTCCCATCATAGCAACCATTCTGTTAGCCAGAAATGAAAAGGAGTGTTAGATAGATTCCATGTCTAATACCCAATGTGCCCTCACTGGTAGTGAACAGTGATCCAGGGCCACGAGAAGTTTCAATCAGCTTCTTTCCACATTTCTTTAGAACCATGTAAAGCTTCTACTCACATGGGTAGGGTGAGCTACATGGTTAGAGACCACAGTCATAATATTTATCAAGATCAGCTGGCACAATCCATCCTACCCATGTGGAAATGTGGAAGCAGCCAGGTAAGAAGTGTCAGCTACAGAGCTCAGGTACTTGGTGTAAAGTGTATCTTAGAAGAAACTACAATTCCCATGCTTCCATGCACAGGCTACAGGAGCAGCACATATATGTGGCAGTTCTGTACTCTGAGTCACAGCTTCATGAAGAATTAATAAATAAATAGGCAGTTTTATAACATTACCTTTACTGCAGCTGAATACTGCTCTGCATATTTCTGACATTCGTCCAGTTTGCTTTGTTTCATTTCTATTTCAGAAACCAGCATCTATGAAATACACAAAGAATTTCAATGTATAACAGATACCACCAACCCATGCAATTTTTCCTGTTGATTTTAAAAGGTGGTGGCTCTGCACAGTAGGGCTGTACTGTAAGAAAGTGATCTCAAAGAGATGCATTAGCAAAGAGAAATGGACCACAGACTATACTACTATATGCTAAAGTGTACTAACTGTTGTTTTATGTATGAACATATTGAGAAGTTCTATGTTGTTTAATATGTCAGAATTGCTTATGCTCTGGTTCAGCACTTCTTCAACTCTGTATTGGCTTTTTGCTGGTTTTAAATCTTGCAGATCTGCATTTATATACCCTATTACATAATTTATTGAAATTCCCTTTAAATTGACTGTACTAACATTGTGTAATCCGCCTTGAGCCTCAGTAAGAAAGGTGGACTATAAATAATGTAAATAAAAATGTAAACAAAAATTTATAAGACAAACTTTAGTACTGAGTTTGTGTATAATGGAAGCAGCAGAATGGCTTTCCCCCCCCCCCCCTTGTACTCCTCTCTACAAAGTGCTTTGGCCACACACAGTTCATATCAGAAAAGGGGCACATTCCATAGAACAGAAAGGGTTCTGCACATTTGCGCATACACACGTGAGGGAAAGAACGAATGAGTAAGTGATCCATGTCTATCTTTATAAACTGGATATTTAATTTAAGCAGCTTCTATGTATACATCTAGAAATGATGAGGAGAAACATTTGAAGGGGAATTGTCTGTATCAACAAAGTAAAATTGCATGCATTTAAGATGAGCTACTCATTCCATTTATTTAATTCCCAAAACAGAGCCTTGATTGTGTACCTTTTGCTGGTTTAGCTGTTTGGACAGTGCTTTACTGTTCTGAGGTGGATTTTCCTGAAATCTTTGCTGAGTTTCTTCAACTTGCTTAATCCAGCTATCCAGTGCACTGTAAGTGTCCCTGTAGTACTTTAGAGATTTATTGATACACTCTAAATCACGTAGCCTAGTTGAAGGGAGAGCAACAACAAATTATCACCCTAAAGGGAACAAGTAATGTGCTATCTTAAGACATTTTTGGATGGCTCCGACAATCCTGTTAGTAATTTTATTAGGATTTATAAAACAAGATATGAAAATCATTTCAGATAGAAAACCAAAACTTCATGGACTGCACTTTTCCAACTTCACCTGACTTTTCTAGGGAACATACATACAGTTTTTAAGGAATGAACCTTTTGTATAGAGCACTCTTCTTCCCCAGAACAAACAATCTACTGACGCTCCAGGCAATCATCTCTCCAAGTATCACCTTACTATCGAAGGCTTTCACGGCCGGAGAACGATGGTTGTTGTGGGTTTTCCGGGCTGTATTGCCGTGGTCTTGGCATTGTAGTTCCTGACGTTTCGCCAGCAGCTGTGGCTGGCATCTTCAGAGGTGTAGCACCAAAAGACAGAGATCTCTCACTGAGAGATCTCTGTCTTTTGGTGCTACACCTCTGAAGATGCCAGCCACAGCTGCTGGCGAAACGTCAGGAACTACAATGCCAAAACCACGGCAATACAGCCCGGAAAACCCACAACAACTATCACGTTACTGTTTGAGAAAAACATATGGATTGGATCCAGACTAAACTGGCAATTTCCACCAATTGGTCCTTCCTGTTGCAGACCCCCCCCCTTGTTTGTCATCATCCCCTGTCCCACAGGAACATTTCATTGAGATGCTGCAGTAGGAGGATGGCGGGGGGGGGGGGGGGGATTCCATTCCACCGATGGAAAGTTTAGACTGGATCCAAACCCTAATACTTATCTTTACATTACTTACTTCAAAGTGTTTTCTTCTTTTATGTCCCCTTTTTAAAGCACCATAATTGGGAAACGTAAATTCTCTATCACAATCTTTTCCAAATGTCAACAAGGATGCTTTGGTATAGGGGTGTGCGGTTTGGTTTGGAGTTTGGTTTAAAACACCAAATTTTGGCTGATTAGGTAAAATCTGGGTATTCTGAATCAAAAGAACAGGTATTCTGAATTTTTACCGAATTTTCAGTAAAAATTCAGTGAAATTCAGCCATTGTTTCCTCCACACTCATGTACAGTGCTGCAACCTTCTTACTTGACTGTTAAAGTTTGAAGGGATTAGGGAAGTTACCCTTTAAATAACACTCCCCCAATTCTGCACAAGCTAACTAAATGCAAGCATTACAAAAAATGTCAACACGAACTATGGTAAAAAAAAAATACAGGAACTTGTGTTCCTTCATTTTTCAAAATCGTAGAAATAAATGTGCAAGAAATAATAACTAAAAACAAAGTTGTAATTAATACATAACAAGGAAGTAGTACTAAAAAGATGAAGAGAAACAGCTTAACTAGCCAGGTTGTGTGTGTGTTTTTTTTAAAATGTATCAGCTTGCATAATTCACTGTTAGGAAAAGCAGGAGGGTGAACATTTGCTGGAACAGACTGTTTACAAGTTAGAAGCAGCAGTGCAGTCATCACAAAATCTGTCACTCTTACATTAAGGGTGCCTGAATGTTGATAATAAACCATCGGCAAAGCCAACTATGAATGTCCTGGAGAGGCAATGTTTGCTTTATGTTTATAATACAAGCCAAGAGGAGCATTTTAATTTCCCATAAATGAGGTTATGAAGAGCTACCTCAGACCATGACAGGACAAAAGTCCATACATGTAGCACTGTTATGAGCCCATTACTTTTGTGTAAGATCAAGGTCTTTCCCAACCCAGCTACTTGTGCCTCTTAACGGGAAACTCCAAGGATTTAGCAGAGATTTCAAACATGCAATCCATATCTTTTTTGGGCCACAATTTGGGAGCTGCTTCTCCATGGCTTATTTCCATGCCATTACACTATGTGCATGAAGGAACACAGTACTGACCCTGCTGTACATGTTACTGGAACAGCACTGGAGACAGCAACAGGGGAACAGCTCCTGTGAATGGGGAGCTCCCTGTATTTCTTTTCCTATACGAGCCAGGGGAGGGACAAACATCAGCTCCCTGTGGCCATTTCAAATGAGGAAAACAGAATGGGTGGGACAACTTAGCAATCCCTTCCCCTCACATGACAGTTCCAATACAACATGGATCACTATATATCTTTGTTTTTTTTAGGGTAAAGAATGCTTGGAGTTCCACACACAGAACTCCCAGTATCATGCCTGTCTGAACCCTCAGTTACAGGCCATTTAAATGAGCTCTTATTCACATTGTACATTGGACTGCCTACAAACATCCAGCTTACTCAATTCAATACATATTTAAACAGAGATTTAAAGTTGCATAAAGTACTTATATGATTCAATATATGTTAAAAATAGCCTTTTTGAAATGGGAAAAAAACTGTAGGAAATGCAATACATATCTAAAGAAATTTGAAGATCTGTAAAGTGCTGATAATGTTAGAAATATACCTTCTAAAATTAGCAATAAAAATCTGGAGGAAAAAAGCTTTTCCTAGCACATCTCTCCCCACTCAAATTTTTGTATGCTATTAATTCAGGTCAGAATTTAATATGATTGTGGCAGATCTGCTTCAATCACATATAAACTGAAGAGAGGGGGCCTTTTAGCGGAAAGGACATACAGCAGTGGAATGCTAAAACTTTCCCCCTCCTGAGGCCTCCTATCCCATGGCCTCTTTGCTGCCCCCCTCTTGCTAATTTCTCCTCAGTTGATCTCCAGCACCAGAAGTGACTGTGACTGGAAGAGAAATACTGTGGAAGTAGAGGTTACAGGTTGTTAAGTTGGAAGGTTCAGTTCTCCTGACTGAGATGTTCTTTTTACTCTACTAATCACTCACAGTTCATATGTCATCAGGGCAAACCTGGGTACAGGGTCCACTACTCTTAACATGAACATTCAGGCCATTTCCACTGACAATGTTACAGTTTTGGTTTGGAACAGGAAAAATCCAGTCAAAGACAAGTACTTTCAAATCCCATTGTTTTGGTGGCAAAGAGCTACAATCAGGCCAGTTTGGTGTAGTGGTTATCAGCACGGGACTCTAATCTGGAGAACCGGGTTTGATTCCCCACTCCTCCACTTGAAGGCAGCTGGATGACTTTGGGAGAGGCACAGCTTCTAGGAGCTCTCTCAGCCCTACCCACCTCACAGGGTGTTTGTTGTGGGGATAATAATGGCATACTTTGTAAAATGCTCTGAGTGGGTGTTAAGTCATCCTGAAGGGTGGTATATAAATCGAATGTTGTTGGTGGTGGCGGTGTTATTATTATTATAACATACTTTGTAAACCAGTCAGAGTGGACATTAAGTTGTCCTGAAGGAAGGTACATAAATAAAATGTTATTGTTATTAGGCTTAACTCTATCAATGAGAACTAAATGTAGTTAACATGGCTACAGTATAACATATCTGTTGATCCACAGTATGAGGAGACTACACTGAGGTGTGTGTGTGTGTTGTTTAAGCAACTAGGTTGCTTCAGGGGAGATTATGCAGCCTAAATCTCTTCAAGTCTGAAAGACCTCATACCAAAGTTCAGTTTATCTAGTTCATCCCCAGTGTGACAGAGTTATGTGGATGTAGGAATGTGGGAGTAGCTACAAGTCTTACAGCACTCTCGCTGCCACAAGCAGAGCCTCCACTGTGGGTATTTATAAGCTCCAGTTCACACTGAAGATTTTAGGAGTCACACGGAAGGCTGTATAAGCCCCATGTGCTGTCATATGAGGAACATTCATAGAAAATTTAAGCAGGAACTTGACCACAGTCCATTGTTCAAGGAGCATTCAGCTTCACCAACTCGGTATCTTAGTGCTTTGTTTTTTTACATCTGAAGAAGAATTACATGCAACGAAAAGCTTACTTCCAACATCTTGAACAGAAATGAATCCAGCAGAAGTACTGCTTCATTCTGGGTGTTTCTAATGCTATTTCTGTCTCTTGACATGTGGTGTTGTGTGGCACACATATATGAAAAGATTCTCAGTGATTCTCTACATGTAACATTTATGCTACAAAAACCAGCACAAACCTGTTTTCAATCTGACAGTGAACATTTTGCCACCGCTCAGTTAGCTGATCGGCTTTCTCTTTGTGCCAGTCGAAGTCCAGATCACGTTCCTTGTGTGTTTTAAACATTTGATCACTGATTGCTTTGGCTTTCTGGAGTTCATCTTCTAGGGCATGGAATACTTCTCTCTTTTCATCAACCTCTGATCTCCATTGCTAGTAAATGAAACAGGACAACTTAATATATATCATAATGCATGTTTCTACATAAAGATGAATCCAGTGCCCTACTATTACTAATTGCCTACAAGGGCCATCCATGTGAGCATTACTGATCAAACAAAAATGCCCCAATACTATCCAAAATAGCACTGTATTCAAAAGTATTGATTTAATTGTAACTATAATAATAAACACATCTTGTTGGATCATGTTTCCTTTCCATTGTAATCTCTAATGTGGCTAATTTTCCCTAGCAGCTGGGAAGATTATTAGTGATGTGAAAGATAATGATGAGAGGGGAAAAGCTGGTCAGTGTATGGACTCTGGCTGAAGCTCTTTTCCCTGGGAATACAGGGCAGAGCCAACGAGCCCCTTCAAGCCCTTCCAGATTCCTTTGAATGGAAGAACCACCCAGCAAGAAGGAGAATTCTATTTTCAAATTATTTTACTCAGCACCATGCCCATACCTTTAATGTACCCATCAGATTCTCAATATTACTCTTGTCTGCAGTTAACGGTTCTTCCTCACATAGCTTAGTCTCATACAGTTTCACTAGTGATTCGGCTCCTTGTGTGTTCTTGAGCACCAGATTTACAGTTTTTAATCTGAAACAAAAGAACCATTTTGTATTAATATTTTACAGTTTAAAGTTTTACTAAATAACCTTTAGTGTACGATTGTATGATCATAAGATTAAGTTCTCTACAAATCATTCCATTTAACAAAATATATTTTACTTATTAAAATATTTATACACCGCCTTCTCCTCCATCATTTTTTAAAAGAACGAAATAGAAGGTGTAACAAAATGTGATGGACAAGGTAACTTACTTTTCGATATAAATGGAAGACATGGAATAAATCTGATTCATATTCTGAATGACAAGGTTAAGCTCTGACCGCAAAGTAGGGACTGAAGGTGAACCAACAGCTTGACTGAAAAACTCATCACATTTATCTGTGACTGTTTCCAAATCTTCTTTAAGTCGATCCAACTCCTTTTTCAGCTTCTACAAAACAGAACACAAATGATTTATTTCCCCATAGCATTCCAAACTTTCTCATGTTAAGGCTTCCTAAATTAAAATATATATATATATATATATATTTTAAAAAGGAACTGAGGAGGAGCAGGAACTCGGTAACAGAGCATGCGAGCAAAAGGTCCACAGTTCTAAGCTCTAGTTAAAGGATGAGATTGTAATTTAGAACACAGTTACTGAGCAAGAAACTCCAGTTAGTTGAAGTACCCACAGTCAGATGTCACAACAAACTAGAGAGAGACTAAAGATTTCCGAAACCAGTAAGTCTTCAATCACGGTTCCATTTACTAAAAGGGAAGGGACAGAGAGCATGCTAACCTGGTAATAAATCATGCTTTGATCATTAAGAACAAATTCCAGTTCACTTTTAATATCTGAATAGGGCTTATGATTTAATGTTCTGTGCTCATGGACAAACATTTTTAGGAGATCATATGAGCACCTGCACATGAAACACTGTGCTGGAACCCTAACATTTCAGAATGAATTCATAAAGGGTAAAAAAAAAAAAAAAGAACTGAGATTTCTGTTTAAGTCCTATCATGGATGCAACTCTGGAAAACCAGTATGAATGATGAACATGTAGATGTGCTCTTAAGATTTCTTTAATTGTGAAAGATGACTAAAAATCATGGGTCTCAACTTTGGAAGGACTATGCTTACACAATTTGAGGTATCTGCTCTGAGTGAAACAGAGCAGATTAATTTTTAATTCCATTTTTCTCTGTATCCTCCAAAATAGCAGCTCATAGCAGCTAACATGTATTTTAAAGATATAGTAAAATACAATACAAGAACAAAATTAAAACAAAACCACCTCAGCACAGCTACAGAATTTGCAAGTCACAACTGTAATTCCCAAACCAAATGTCTTCTTAAATGAGATGTACAGTAAACAGCATTCAGGCAGTTCTCAGAAAATCCAGCTTCCCTAGATAGGATGTTACAGAAGGAGGGAATCAGAGTGCTCCCAAACCTATAATTAGCTTTTCTTTAGTTAAGATATTTGCTTAATAGCTGTAGTTTATCCATTATAATATGTAGCTGCAACCATGAAGGTAACTGCAAGGTTTTAGTTCCTTCTGAATGAACTCTTTATGCACACATAATTACTCTGAAGGATATACTACTGATTACAGAGTTTTGGAGTATCAGAATTCACAGGTGTGCTCAGAAGACTTACTTCTTGTTCAGAAATCCGAAACACACTTTCATGTAAGTCGTCTCTCTCCAGTGGGGTTCGAATCTGCCTAATCAAACGATCTTCACAATTCTCCAAACGAAGTTGGATGTTTCGTACTTCTGAGATGTAGAGATTGTAAATGGATTCCTCATGCTCCTCTGTTGGAGGAACATATAAAAATAAAGCCAAATATTTTAAATATCTTTTTCTCATCACACAACAAATATTCCAATGTCACAAGAGTTACACTCTTGTAAGCCCACTAACTTCATGAACTTGGAAGCGTGTGTGGCAGCAACTAGGAGGGAATGGGGGAAGGAGAGACTATGGGGACTTCTGAGGTAATTGGCTCTGAACTTACAGCTTCTAAATCCCACACCCTGGCTTCTCCTTTTATTTGTTTAACACCCCTGCCCCCGCTGTCTACTATCAGTGAAAGGGAAGACACAAGCTTTACCTAACTGCTTGGTACCGTATAAGCTTTGTGTTCCCTAAAGAGTTCTTATTTGTGACCATACCCAAATAATATGGTCCTTAGTAGTGAGGTAAATAAAACCTCCTTCACAGCTATTTTGACTTAACAGACGAGATGCAGATGGAACTGAACAATACTTATTTACAGAAAATAAGGTACAACATAATAAAACTATGAATAATCAGGATGAAAGGTGCAACTGGCTCATAGCCACACTCCCCAGAGGTTATATGTCGATTCCCCACCGTAAGTTAACACATTGAACTGAGCCTTCAATAATCAAACACAAATGCTGATGGAAAAATTGATTTTAACTAGACTGTTTCTTAGCATTTAAAGTTCAATGTAACCTTTTAACAAAGTTTACAAAATTACACACAGGTTCCAGGCTGCTCTTGACTAAGCTTATGCTGTTATCCACAGCCACAAAAAGTCCTGTCCAAAGGGGAGAAAAAAGTTTCTTCCTCGTATCTCTGTAAGCAGAGGCTGGATCATCCCCTCCTATCTAGAGCAGTTCCATGGGCTCTGACTGGCTGATCATCTCTGGGATTTGTAAGAGGCCTAAATCACCAGGGCGGGTTCATTTCTATAAAAGCTGAAGATGAGATAGATACCACTTGGCATCTTGTCAGGAAGATGTTTATACTTTTTAAATGTATTAGCTTACCTCTCTCAGCAGACTTAAGGAGCTCTTGGTAGTATTCCTTGCAGACATTTACCTCCCTTTCCAATTGTGCAATGTCAGCAACAGAGAAGACTTTAGATTCCTGACTGTCTTCCAGAAAGTCATCAAAACGGGACTGTAAGTTGCTTAAAACGTGCTGGTGTTCACCTGGCAAGAGTGTCTTTATCTAGGAATGTTTATGAGGGGAAAAGTCAGTGTCTTTCCATCAATGGGACCCATTTAACAACAGAACATGAGGACCTTGTTGCTATTAAGACAGTTCTTTAATGCAGTACTGAAAGTAAGTACAGCACATATTTAAGTCCTTCCCTGACTTGCAGCAGCACTTCAGATGAAAGTAGAAGAAGAATTAGGCTTCAGTAAACAAAAGAGTAGTCAATTACATTTCAAGTCCATGAGGTGGGCCACTTGTACTTTAATGCATATAATGCAATGCTTAAAGATATACTTCTTTAACACCACCCTAATTGGACCAAAGCTCCCTTTGGTGCATAACTGGGTGTTTACGGATGGAAGAACATCAGCCATACTGATGTTCCGCAAACATGCCTATTATTTAAGGTACCAGGCTGCCCTTGGGCTTGCAGCTATTTTGACAAAAGTCAAACTGTATAGGCATCCAACACGTTATGATGATAAATCACAGGATTATTTAATGTTGGGGTGGGGGGAAGCAGTCACTTCAACAACTCTTTAGCTTTAGTCACCACCGATACTTCCTTCTAATGCACAGAGCATTTGCCCAGGTATACTTTGGAAGTATATACAAAAAGGCACAGAACTTACTGAAGCAACGTTACCAGCTCGAACAGTTTCAATTTCATTTGTCAAGTAATGCCAGGAGACCACACTTTTCATGTTTATATGTGATTCATGCCAAAGGGTTAGGACATTCTGATATTGCTGTTCAATTCTGAAATGCACAAAACAAAGAGGAAAATGGCATCCTGAATTAACACAAGAAACAGTAAAAATAGGACCTCTGTTTTCATTTCCAATAATAATATTCTTCTTAGAAGTGACCCTAAAAGGCAAAAAACAAGCAAACAAAAATAACATATAGAAGGTCTTCAGTGTTTTGTGTATATACTATACTTGCTCGTACCTGTTCACAGTGTCTATTGCTTCTTTGTTTGGTGGAGGAACAGTAAAGCACACAGAAGGAACCATAGCCTCATTACCACTCGGACTAATCACTTTCCATTTTGCCCGATGTGAATTGCTTGCTAGTACACATTCATCATCTTTGTAAATGGTTATCTAGTTTTCAACAGAAGAGCAGAAAAAAATGGATTAACAACAACTGCCCTGTTCTTACAGAACACTTTTGTAAACAACACCACTGAAAAAGTGACAGGAGAACAAAACAGAAAACTACATAAAAAAACCCTCCCCCCAAAATCAGGATGACAAAGACTTGCTGTATTTACTAAGATGGAAGAGACTTACAGGAGCTTGTTATTAATACAACCTCAGCTGTATTCTCACACCCATAATTGACTGGAAGAAATTCAAAAGTTCCAACCTCAATTTGTCTGTAGTCACAGATGGCTTTAATTGGTATGGATGTTTTGAGTGGATTATCCGGATTCCTTGGCTTCAGCTGGACTATACTCTTGGATCTCCCCACAAGGCCTGCCACGGCACTCTTGTATTGCAGAAGCTGTTCTTTTTCTTCCTAAATGCCAATTTTTAAAGGAAACAAGCATCAGGAAGGAGCTACAAATTCAGTGTTTTTCTTTGAAGGCTTTATCTCTTTTCTCCTGCTGCCTCTGGTGTCTTTTATAATCTTATTCGGCTGAACTAGACCACAGTTCAGATAGTAATTCTATTAATCTCTAATAATCATGGTTCATTATTATCTGGCGGAGATGTCAACACTGAACAAGGCATACTATGATACATTAAAGTAGTCTGGAATACAATATTGGGGAGGCAACCATTCACTGCCCCCTTAATTAGGGGCAAAGCCTGATGCCTGCGCACTTACAAATTGTATTTGGCTGCCCAGATGAAAAAAAGAATGTCCGTGGACCCAAATGCTGATGGTTCAAGTGGGACACATTTCTATAAAAGGAAACTCTTTGGAAACCACGGGGATTTCCCCCTGTGTATTCAGCCTGTTTTCTGGCTCATCAAAGAGGATGGAAAGCCCCTGGACAGAGATGCATGTGTACACTCAGATCTTATTGATCAGTGACTAGTGGCCTCTGTGTCTGCATGCTTCCCATGGTCAAAGGTCAGCCTCTCAGCTGCCCTTCTGAACCTCTCAGTTGAGGGCCCCAATAATTGCTTTGCTTTCATTTTGTTCAGGTGTGAAAGTGGGCAGAAACAGATGGCTACAGACTATCATCAGAAATTATCATTAAGGTTCGTGACTGAACTTAATGTTTCAGCACTAATGTTCATGACTGAAGTTAATGCTACAGAGCTCCAGGCAGAACATTTCATCTACATCCCTTACTGCTCTTGGTTTAAGATAAGTGTTACAAACTGACTCTTCATTATAATTTATAGCTAGAAGGGCAAAAATAATTGTAAGTTTAGTACCCTTTGCTGTTTAACAAGCCCATCATTAGTTTTTGGTTCATCTTTTGTCTTTCAAACTCCAGTTCCAAATTCCACAATGATTTCAACAGAGTTACTTCAGGAGATAAAAATCTGCTAAGGCTTTTACATTCTTACCATGGACTCCTGGATCAGATCTTCCAGTTTGTGAATGCTACTGGACCTATCACAGCTGTATTTCCGTTGTATGGCATCTCTTAAATTCTTCAAGTAGTCCATGGCCTCTTTAGCATCATTGAAAAACTATGAGGGGAAACATCTTTTGGTTTAAAGACAACACTGCAAGACCTGATGTTATGTCAGTTAATGACTGAAAGACCAAACTGATAACAGTATGCTATCTTACATTTCTGCAAGTGATCTAAAATGAACAGTCAGATAAGGGGCTTTAAATTTTGTCCTAAGCCAATAAGAAAATGTGGGGGGAAATCCTCTTCTCTCCCATAAGCTCAAGACAAAAAGACCAAATAGGAAAAAAAAAAGATGACTTGGCTATCACTTGCTATGTCATACAGAAATCAAATGAATAGTGGTGGAACGGGGTAGCAATCTTTAAACAACCTCCCCTGTGAAAAACAACAAAGTAGAAGAGTAGACATGGGCACAAATCGAAACACGAATCAAATTTTGCGACGAATCGGGCCAATTTGTGTATCGTGAAAATGCGTTTTGCGGGGCTGCGTTTGTCACGAAATCCACAACTTTGGGGGGGGGGCGATTCATTCAATTTGTGAATGCTTCGAGATGCTGGACAGGCTGGTGCTGATCCATTGATTCTCTAGGCAACATAGGCCTGGAATGTCTGCAGACTTTTTGCTGCCGAGGAAACCCCAATCTTAGCCCACATAACCTTGATAGGCATCTCTCCCTGCCCACCAGAGATCTCCCATTCTGTTCTATGAGAGCAGTGAGCAGGGGGGAGATGGGCCTTCTGTAGACATGGGAACACCAATCTCATCCCTCCAAACCCCGTTAGGCAGGTCTGTCTGCCAATTAGAGAGCTCCTGTTCTGCTCTACGTGAGCGATTTTTACATAAGGCATAGCTCGGTGCCTCCTGTTTTCAGTTCTAGTAGACAGAGGGAGAGGGAGGAGCTGTTGTTTGGATTTGGAGTGAGAAAGAGTGGATTTGGGAGCTTTTGGCTGGATTTGCTGCTGCTTCAAAAGAGACTGAAAAGCCTCTTTCTTATTTTCTGCTCTTGTCCTTGCTGGGAAGGTTGTTGGGTGAGGGTGCCTTTTTTCCTCCATCCCACCTCACTCCACCCCAGTCTCAGGGCACTGCCTGGCTCTGAGGCCTAGCTTGACTCCCTGTGAGTTTGGCATCTCTGGCTATGAAGGGGGCTGTTGTAGGGCCCGAGATCTGATGAATCACGAACCTAACGAATCGTTTTGCGAAACGTGAAAATTTCGTGAAAGTTCGTGGTTCGTGGAATGCAACAAACCACGAAACTCAGGGTTTCATTTTTTTCTCCCCATTTCATGCTCATCTCTATAGAAGAGTGATGTCATTAACTCTCCCCTCAAAAACGCATGACGTGAGAAGGAACACAAAGTGGCCTGGCCAATTTTGACCATAAGCCTACAAAACTACAGTATCTTCAAAACATTTACTCTCTTTTTTTGGTAGGTTTTTGAATCACTACAATAAGGAAGGCTTGCAAAATTTTAATTCTCAGATTTGGAATATTTAATATACAATCAGTATATACTATACTAATATACAATATGCAAGGCACTATATACAATATACAAGGCACTGATATATAATATATAAAGTAGTATATAATCTTGCTGCTCTAGAACGTAAACCCACGTAGCTATCTGCTATGCTGTGCAAAAAAATAACCCTGACTCACCATTTTTAAGACAAACATTTGCATTTTTGCCATGACTATGCATGCATTTAACTATCCCTGCATATAACATACCTCAAAATATGCAGCATTTTCTCTTAAATGCTGTTCAACACACTGGCAAAGTTGTAAAATCCAGCTCCACTGTGTTTGCATTGCAGCTCTGTAGGCCTTAAAGACACAGAGAAGGTGAAAGAGTAATGATTAGTTATTCAGCAGTACTTCACAGAAAAGAGAACCAGTTCCTAACCATCACACCTTGGTTTTACTTTACAGTAGAAACGGTCACACCATGTAGAAGCCTCCAACAATGCAAGAAACTACAACAGAAAATTTTTATGACATAGTGCTTTTGAGTGTGCAAAGATCTTCATAAATGTTATCTTGTAATGCTTACAACAACTGCTGCTGTAGGCTGCTATTGCAAATTACTACCACGACCTGGATAGCCCGATCTTGGGAAGCTAAGCAGGGGTGTACCTTGGTTAATATTTGATAGGAGACCTCCAAGGAAGACCGGAGTCACTATGCAGAGGCAGGCAATGGCAAACCACCTCTGTTCATCTCTTGCCTTGAAAACCGCAACAGGGGTCACCATAAGTCAGCTAAGACTTGATGGCACTTTCCTCCACCACACTGCAAATTAATACACAGACTAAAAGAGAGTAGCTTGCCTAAAACTAACTGGTGAGTTCATGTCAGATACAAGATTCACAGCACTTTCTAGTTCTAACTACTAAACTATACCAGTTTGCTGTATTTCTGCGAAAATTACTAACACTCACTGAAGTTTGTATCATTCCAGAGTCTGTTGCAGCAAAAATATCACAAACTTGTGCCATCTTGAAGACTAACAAGTTTTTATGCACTTTTACATTTATTTATTTTACTTCATTTATAAGAGGACTTTCATTGCAATGGGGACCCAAAGCGGCTTACATCATTTTCTACTTCTCCAAGTTATCCTCACAACAACCCTGTGAGGTAGGTTTGACTGACTGGCCCAAGGTCACCCAGCGAGCTTCCATGGCAGAGTGGGGATTCAAACCTGAGTCTCCCAGATCCTAGTCTAACACTCTAACCACTGTCATAGATCCAGAGGAGTTAGCCGTGTTAGTCTGTAGCAGCAAAATCAAAAAGAGTCCAGTAGCACCTTTAAGACTAACCAATTTTATTGTAGCATAAGCTTTCGAGAATCAAGTTCTCTTTGTCAGATGCCTGATCAAAACTGGGCAGATACAGAAGAGGAGGGGAGAAGGGAGAGAGAGAGGAAAGAAGGGGACATATATCACAAGGGGACAGAATGCAATTAGCGTGGAGGCCATCAAAACATTTCTTTGCTTGGAAATGTAAACATCTCCTTTTGGTGTGCAGTCAGTTTGCCGTATTAGTTTGTAGCAGTGAAAGTATCCAGTTCCTATGTAGTATAAGCCTTCGATAACCACAGCTCTCCCTGCCAGCTGCATCTGACAAAGAGAACTGTGGTCCCCGAAAGCCCACACCAGGCGTCACTGGGCTCCCCCAGATCACGCCTCTGTAAAGAGAATCTGTTACCTGTGATAATGTGATAACCATTCATAGTCTCTATTCAGTCCCAGCTTGACAGAGTCAAATTTGCATATGAATTCCAATTCAGCAGCCTCCCATTGGATTTTGTTTTTGAAAGGTTTCTCTAACCACTGTACCACACTAATTCTCAATGAATAAAAACTTTTATTGTGATGACGTGAGCTCTAGGTCAGGAAAATTTATGCTATAAGAACTTGTTGGTCTTTAAGGTGCCGCAAGACTCCTGTTTATCAAATTAAGAATCTTATTAGATCGGCTAACAATTCTACGAAACCTGAATGCTTCCTGTACTATCTGCTGTATTTCTGCTGCTCTGTCATGGCATTATTATGGCCAGCAGAGGCTGCTCTAAATACTTTAAATTGAGAACTTCCCCATTTAAAGTCTAAGGCATCTCCCAATTCAGTTAGCGGATGCCCTGCCCTCTGTTTGGAGATGAATTTCAATTAAACTTGGCACATATTCTCTGTTGTGAAATTAAAGCAAAAAAGACAAAGACCGTCTATCTATATATACACACACTTCAGACGAGATATCAATATCAATATGTCCATTACTGGTTAATCAAAAGGACAGCACACACACAGTGGTGACAACAGTGTTGGCTCTTTAATAGCACAAAAGCATCATGTCAAGGTACTTGTAAAAAGTCTGCTTCAGAACATAACCCCACACGGCTATCTACTATGTTGCGCAGTTATGAAAAAGGAAATTTGAAAGTCTGTAACAGTGCAATCCTAAGCACAGTTACAACTTTGTAAGCCCACTGACTTCAAGGGTTTTAAAAGGCTGTAACTCTGCTTAGGATTTCACTGTAAGGCACCTACAGTAGCTAACATGCATTTTAATGTAAAACAGATTACCTACATTAAACAACTTGATTCCAGTCCAAAATAAATCTAATGTCCAAACAATATTTCAAGTTTATGAGTAAGAGAGCGTGCCTGAACTTCACACCTTAAAAGGAGGCATTAAAGTGAGACTGATGTTTGTTCCCCATGACTGAGCTTTTGGTTTTCTTAAGTTGGATTGAAAGGGACTTTCCAGTGTGCCTCTGATGTATGGAAGCACGCTGGAAAGTCTCTTTCAATCAACACAAGAGAGCCAAAGGCTCAGTCACAGGGAACAAATATCAGTCTCATTTTAATGCTAACTAAAGATGCTGTACTGGAGATTAAAATTGCTTGTCTTTTTGTTGTTACTTTCACAGTACAGAAACCACCTAACTATGCTGTGGTGTTCAGGAGATATATACACTCCCCACATACTCTTGGCTTATCTTTAAAGAGGCTTTTTTATTGTATCAAATACGCTGTTCTACGAACAGCAAGGAGTTTGGTGGCACATTAAGCTTGGTCAATAGAAGTCTTGACACCAGTAATCCAAACAGCCACTCCATATAAAAGCGCAGACTGTAATTTAGCCCTAAAGAATTCGATTGCAGCAGGAACATACTGGCCCTCGGCAGAGAAAAAGAAATGATGAACAGCTGCAGTAGAACTGGCCATCTCCGTGAGCTTTCCAAGAAAAAGAAGCTTGGAAGAGAATACTGAGACAATGAAACCGAGAAACTCACTCAGTTAAAAAAAATGCACTTATTGTGATAGGAATTTTTGAGGACCACAGGCCACTCTCTCATATGCATGGAAGCATCTTAAGTTGTGCAGTATGCATGTTCATGGGTAAAGAGGAAAAAATTCTAACAGTGGAGTCAAAAGGCCAAAACAGATAACATTAGGTGTGTCTCGTCACTATGCAGAGCCCCAAAATGTATACAAAATCAAATTTTAGATGTATATTTTCTGAAATTGGAACACAGATCTAAAGGCACCCAGAAAAGAAGTCTGTATAAGTGTCTCAATATACTATAAATAAAAACTTGAAAGATTGTTAAATACATGTGTTCCTAGGCAATACTTAACCTACCTCAATAGTTAATCTTGCAGGATGGTTTTCTAGGAGTAATTGTTCTGCTATTTCCTGAACCGATTTAATAACTTCTTCTTTCTTATCAAGTTCTCTCATCAGTCCCTTCAAATTTAAAAATAATTAGCTTTAGAAAACAGAACGAAACAAGAAAGGCTACACTCAGTGTTTTGTTTGGAATTATATCAGTAATACTTACTGCATGGTACTCTTTCTTCCTTGCTATATTTGTGTTTCTTTCGCTCCAGTCATACGCAACCTCCTCTTCCTCTTTTTCATTCAACCATATGAGTTCTCTGGTAGCACGAGATACGAAATTGTGAAGGGTATCAAGGTGCCTTTCCTGATTTCTTGATGTATTCTTGAAAAGTGACAGAGTAAAAAAAAAGATTAGATTTTTTTTTCTTAACACTTCTTATTATCAATACAACAGTCTTATAAAAACTAAACTTCCAAGCAGTGATCTTACCAAGAGTTTTGCATATTGACTCTCTAGTTTGTGCAATTTTTCTGCATAGCTAAGTTTAAGGGGAGCAGTCATTTGGATCTGTGAAAAACAAATCAGAGTTCAAAGGGGAAAAATTAATTAGGTGACACTGACACAAGGATTACATATTTTATATTATTTACTTGATGCAACACTAAGACATAGATGTGTAATCTGAATGCAGTTGTGAAACCTATAATTAGTGTAGGCATAATTCTCTTTTAAAAGGCATACATACATTCAGAGCCAGAAGGCATCTTTTTTTGTTTATACTGTACCTCACTGATTTTTGCTTCTTTAAGGCTTGACTCAAATTCTTCAATAGCTTTATGGACGTTCTTGTGATTTTCTACATGGCTTTCAACACTTGGCAAATCCGAACCCCATTCAGCCCGATCAAGTTGCACCTTATAGGCAGAAGTCGGAAATTAATCTTGAACCCTCACAGCCAGTAAGAAAAATGATTATCTTGAAGCTGAGAATTGCATATAGAGAGAGGTTACCTGCATTTCATCTACCCATCTTAAGAGATCCTGGACAAATTTCATGTTGACTTCCTCCTCAGTTAAATTCTGGTCAACAAATGCTGATTTCATCAGGGGCTTCCGGATCTGCATCAGTTTAAGTGTTTGTAGTGCACCACTGTCCACTCCTGTTACATAGCTTTGAATTAACCGTGGTGGAAAACCTGGTGTGTATGCTGGAGTGATGGATGGAGTCAGTCTTGAAGATAGACCCGAAGACAAACCAGATGTTAGACTGGATGAAGTCAAGGAGGGGGTTAAACCCTGACTCAATCCAGGGCTTAAGTTTGGTGCAAATCCTGAGTTTAAGCTTTGTGTTATTCCTGATATCATCATCTTCGTCTGTTCTGTTGTCAGCGTTCTCCCCTTGCTGTACACGGAGGAGCACTCTGCTCTTAAGGCCATAAGGTCATCTCGTAGTTTTGCAACCCTGTTTTAAAACCCATAACAACAGTGTTTAGTATAGAAATGAAAAGAACAGAACACTGTCACAGAATTTGAGTAAATGAATTTAGTAAAGGCATTCACTCCATTTGCTCTGGAACAACTTTTTGAGAGACTAGTAAACAGATACGTGAGCTGTTTTGTAGTGTCATGGCAGGTGGGCTTCAACGTGCAAACAAAGGTGTATCTTTAGACATAATAAAGCCATCATACTAAATACTGACTTACAAAAATTCAAATTAGAGTGCCTCTGGAATAGACAGGGTTAAACTCCACACATATCATCACCCAGAGAAGATGAAAACTTTATTATGTCTCTGCATAGCCCAGTTCCACAAGCATATGTTAGATGTGTATTTGTCAGTGGCTTATTATCTGCATGGCACTGTGTAACAAGGTAACACAAGAATTAATTTACTAGGGCTTGTTTGAGAACAAAAACCAAAAGACTTGGGCCCAGTTCTTTAGATACTTCATACTGAATTGTCTTTCTCCAAGATTCAAGTCTAGTAGCACCTTAAAGACCAACAAGAATGCCAGGGTATAAGCTTTCAAGAGTCAAAGCTCCCTTCATCAGAAAGCGTCTCTCTCCAGTTATTTATCGCAATAGCACAGTTCAAGCTGCGCTGCACTGCACTGCACATACACAGAAACTGTTCTATGTAAAAAGCTATATTTTTAGCATTTTCCAGCTCCAGTTACTGCTTTTTCGATTTCTTGGTTATGTATTTAGATGCTCAGTGTGGCCTTATAAGGAGAGTTAAATTTTAAAATCACCTGTGAGGACATAAAGTGAGCATGAACACATATACCTCTGGACCAGTTGATCTGCCTGATAATATTTCCCGTCAATAAGAATCTGGACATCCATGACTTGTTGGCGCAGCAGATTCTCACTTTCAAGTAGATAGCCTGCAATCTCTGCCTCATTTTGGAACTGCAAACCCGATTCTAATCGTTTTCCATCCTATGTTAAGAGAGCAAATTCAGTGATACAAAAAACATGGAAAAGAAACTCTTTAAAAGAAACATGATAATATAATATTCTTGTACTTTGGAATGTACTGTAAACCACTCTGAATTAAGGCAATTTATATCCCTTATTCCTGGGTAATATTATGCCGGAAGAAACATCTGTTAGCAAAGTAAGAAGAAAAATTTGAATTCTCACCTTGTAAATCTGAATTGTTTTCTAATGTACATCAAGTCAGATCAATAGTTTGATGAACAGACATACAATATATATATATCATACAAAAACAGCTTGCCTCATCAAATATATGTGGTAAAATAAGAAAATGGTGGGATGTATATATAACAGACTACACTGGTACCTTCTTACTATTCTATATTATTTATTACATACACACAGATAATCTGAAAAATGAATGCTGCGGAGCATCATTCGAATAGGCTCTGGAACCTAGCAGAATACAGTCAATCACAAACACTGATATGTAAACAGAACAAAGACAGGCTTAAAATAGTTAAGTTAAACATTTTCAGTGCAATCCTAAAAACGCTTTCCTGGGAGTAAGCCCTACAGAACAGACCTAAGTAGGACTCCGAGTAAACCTGCTTAGAATGGCTCTCTTCAGCTTCTTCCTTCATCAGTAGCACAGCAAGATTTCAAACAAACATGGGCAGAGCCAGTTCAAAGAAAGCTGAGGACAAAGAAAATTCTCTAGAGGATGGCATCTATCATAAAAGTACAAGAGTCTCTCTTGATTCCGTCATGCCAGGTTTTACATAGTTTTTCTATTGGAAATATTGCCCTGAAAGGCTTCGGTCACCTGCATTACAATGTCTTGCAATACGTTCAAGCTTTTTTTGTTGCAAACTGCTGTCATGATTTCTGAAATGGATATGAGGGACTTTGGGTATCTTTGTAATGTGTCTTTGTAAGAAGCATGTGGCATCCAGAACACTGGATGAACTGCTGGACTTGCAGGTGATAATATAGTAAGTCACCAGTAATGCTGCATTTTTAGGTGACAGTTGATATGAAAAGTCAGATTCACATGAACATGATCCAGGACTGAAGACAGAAGATTTTAGTTCAGATCCTACACAAAATTTGTGCTGGACTGGAGGCTGACAGAAAGCAATGCTGATGGATTAGCAAGGCATTATGATTTGGTGACCCACAGGCAGCCTTTATTAATCACAAGGTGATAGCTGTTGGATGAATAGCGATCCTAAAAGAGATGCAGCAGGTCCTTCATAGTATCTTAACAGTAAGATGCTAACGCACATTGCTCTGGTTGCCACAGGCAGTATGTTGGAAAAACTACGCTGTAGCAAAGTGATTAAGTGGCTGGGTTGCAAACCAGCTCTCAGTCTGCTGGTTCAAATCCAACTACTGCCATAAGCCTTGGATAGCCCCAGCTTCCCAGCCATACTGTGGAGATAATAATTACCATGTCTTTGTTCACCTCTCTGAGACACTAATCTGTCTAGAAGAGCAGTAAATAAGTGCATTTGTTGCTGTTGTTATTATTTAAACTCGTACAGATGTTTCTATCCACTTCAGAAATCACAAGACAGCAACAATGAGCGTGAACAATCTGTTAAAAGATGTTTTAGACAACTGTAAGCTTGGAAAAACCATCCACTTATGCATCACTTTAAAGATTTCTCTTGCACTTATTTAACTTTCTGAAGAATTCTCTCCATCCTTCTTAAGAAAAATACAGGCAAAACTTCCACCCATGATGGAAATTATTTGAACACGTTTTCTGCTCCAAAAAGGAAATGTCTAAGAATGAACCTAATGTGTTCAAACCACTCTCACAACACTTAGAATGTATGTCTGTTTTCACCTTAGAGCTATAAATTCACTTCTTGGTGCTCAGCTGAAATTCTGCTGTGCTACAATGGCAAAATGTCTAACTAAATCATTTTATACCCATTTATTTACATGTATATATATAACATTTATACCCTCCCATCTCCTCACTCCTTTTCATTCACCTTACAAAATAACTGAAAGAATACATAGGGTACACTCCTTATTTATATATCATTGCTGCTGTCCAGTATTTCTCTTATCACCGCAAAAATCCTGATAAACATTTCCCATTTTACAATTCCCATTTTATAAACTTGAGAGCAGAGATTGATGGATAGTGATTTGTTAAGCACCCTATAAGCACAAAGCTGTGCAAACATTTGAACACAGATCTAGCAATTCCAATTTAACCACTTCAACCACACTGGTTCTCAATACAGAAAGGGGAGTGGATATTTGAATGCACTTACTGATTGAACAGCATTTCGAGCAAGCATTAGTTTGTCTTCGCAGCTAAGGCTGTCTCGCTGCACTCTGTTTGCAATCTGTTGCAGCATTTCTAACCTGAAAGATGTCAAAGTTAAAACAAATCATAAGGCTGATCGTTAGTAGCATTACTACAAAATAAAAGTATACCACATTTTGCAACATAATTCCAGGAACTTACCTGGATCCTTCTATGGGTCCATTGCCAAAACTTATACAAGAGTTAACGAGAGTTGGACCACAGTTAACAGATAAGAAGTTTTCATTGGAGTCAATGCTGGTTCGGGTGCTAGTGCTGTTACTAAACAGAGAGTCGCTGCTGTGGTAGCCGTAATTATTAGTATTCATTTTTGCAGCAAAAAGTTACTCCTCTGGCCATTTAAAAAGCTGAAAAGCCTGCTAAAACATACAGTTTCCTTGGATCCCACAGCTCCTCTGGTTTTTAGCAGCATCTCAGCCTTTGCATCCTTAAATAGGTCCAGGCATGCATATGCAAAACTCTGCAAATAATATTCTGATACCTCTTTAGAGGATTTTGCCTACAGCTATGTATGCCAACGAGGGCTTGGTTTCTCCAGCTTGAATTACCTGTACAAGTATGGGCTAATCAGAATGATTAGGGCGTTAACTGGGAAAGAGAGATGCCAAATATTTTACATAAGTCTCAGCCAATTTCCACAAGCTAAATGATGAAAGCAGAGGGGATGGGGAGGGGACCCTTATCTTACAGTTCCAGTCTTCAGTGAAATGGAATGATTGACAAAGGAACACTAAATCTTTTGGCATGTTCTGCAAGAAGAAATTCTTCATGAACTATACACTCTTCTGTGGGGCTCCCAGTGCCCCCCACCCCAGATTACTGCAACATCAGAACATTCACAGTGCCCTAAAACTGCAGAACAACTGCTACTAGAATCAGTATTGGGTACTATTTTCAGTTCACGTTCCAGAAAATCTGCATATACTCCACGAAATGACATTGAAATTAAACATGTGTATCCACGTATATGCTCACAGAATGCATTTATTAATGCTATTTTGTTATTTATTAATATTATTATTTATTAAGATGAATGATTGTCACTCCAACTAAACAAAGGCTTTGTTTATTTTACAACAAGCAGAATTAACTCTGACATGCCACCAGTGTTAAACTAATTTTTCCTGGGGATCATTGTGCTATAAACTGTGGCAGTGAAGCCCCATTTCAATCACATTTTCATGACAGACGTTTTATCCCTGTCACACAGAGGTTGCAATATGCCTACTTTATCACCTCCTGGAAACCAGTGATCACTTTAATGCCACCTGCAAGATATCATCCGCTAGTAGACTTCACTGGAAGCTCCTTGGCTTTTAGCCCGTAAGAGACAAGATGCAACCACTTTTTTAAAAAGCCTCGTCTCACATTACAAAACTGGTGAAGCTTTCTCTTTGTCCCTTTAACGAAGCTGCCTGTTTCCCCCTCCCTCTTCTCTTAAAGCTTTCTATTACTCAATAACTGTATGTCCTATAAATCCCACACATATTATACTGTTGCTGTTTAAATATACAGAGAGAGAGAGAGAGAGAGAGATGAGCTGGCCCCGCAGAAACTGAGCAGGCTTGCTGCTCAGTCTCCACATGCTCAGCAAACAGAAGCTGCGTTCACATCATGCTGATTACCTGTGAAGTGTTCTGTAGCCTCTGAATACATGGGTAATTACAGGCCATATCATTTAAATGAATCTTGAATCTGAGCTACGATTCAGATAAGCCACAGTTATGCGAACAAGTTTAGGCTCCCTCCTCCTTCATACAAGCTGATCATTAAAACTACTACAGTTTGTGCTCATCCCTAAAAATGGGATTCCAAACCAGCATTAAACTACAAATTAACCAGAGTTTGCTGTTTAGAGACATAACAACAAATTACAGTTTGCTACAAAAGCCAGCTATAACTTGCAACATGTGAGGAGAAGAAGGATGGGGAGGAAGCACACAAGCCTGAGGATATCCCACAGCTCATTCACATTTTGACAATCCATGATTTGTCGTTACATCTGAATCATGCCTCCATCTCCCCCACATATTTCATGAAATTTTGTAACATGTCAAATCCTCATGTGCTTGTTTTTGTGAGTGTCTTTGCAAAAGACATGGAGGTAAGGGGGAAGGCTGTCTCATTTGGAATGTGGATATCCATGAGATGTTATTTTATTGGTTTTACTTATTGTATCTTATTTATGATTGTGACCCGCCCTGAGCCTGCTTGTGGGGAGGGCAGGCTAAAAATCCAATAAATAAATAAATAATAAATTTAAAACTAGCATTTCTTCTGATTTGGTTTGTACTCTTCCATATGGGGCTCTTTCAGAAAAGACACATTCACACAATTTCAAAATGATCTGGTAAAAATGATCAAGGGCTTTTATCACAATCAATTTAAACTAATGACAGTTCATTTCAGAAATGGGAAGGTCATTTCTTATTGAGGGAATTCTTTCTACATTAAAACTGGATAGCAAGAAGCACCAAGAGTACATGTGTATATGCTCTGTCACATATGAGACTAGGCTGACTTCTACACCCACACATGGGAATTTTTTCTCTCTCATATCCACAAGGATATACAAACATTCTTAAGTTCATTTTGACCCGCATATACGCAAGTCCTTCTTCCTTCCATCACTAGCAGCTTGGTACTATACTCTGTAAAATTAGACCAGCAAAGGAGCTGCGACTGAGAATGGCTAGGGAGGACACTGTTCTTTCTTACTCATTCTGTATGTAACTCCCACAGAAAATTCTCTTGAGTCAGTCCCTGCTTGTCTCCTACAAAGACAGTTTACATGTCAGATATAAGATGAGGCTGATGCCATGTCAAAAGCAGGCTCAAGTCCAATAGCTGCCCTATATACTGTGAGCCCAGTGTGTTAAACCACTATCTTAAGGACTAAAAAAAAAAATCAGACAGCTACCACACCAAGGCAAAAAAAACAGCTGTAAAAGTCAATGGGCAAAAAGGCCTTTGTTCTCCTCCTCCTTTGAGCTAGAAGCAGGAGAATAGAGGAGTTTTGTTGCACTGAGTTAGGCTGTTATGGGAAAGACAGAGTGGGAGATCAGAAAGCATGAACTGACTGAGAAAAAACTGAGACCTTCCTTTCTTGGAGAGAGTAGAAGGGAAAATTAATTGGGAGAGAATCGTGGGAATGCATTTTAGCACTGGTGAGAAGTATTTTATCAATACCATTTTAGACTACTTGATGTTTGTTTTTAATGCCCTGCCTTGTTTTTAATGGTTTGCTTTTAAATTGCTGTTTTAATGGTTTTGTTTGTTTTCATTATAAGCCTCCTCAAGCAGGATATGTCCCTAGAAAGGCACATATAAATGTTCAAAATAAATAATAAAATAATGGTTAGAGTGTCTTCCCAGCCATTATTTTCTGCCCTTGCATATTGGATTTATTTTTCTGCCTTTTGGTCTCTTCTTCTTCCAGTACCATAACTCCTAGTAGAAAATGATGGTTGAACGGAGATGTTACTGCCATTATTGAAACATCTATACTACAACAGCAATAGTCTGGAGTAAGACAAAGGTTCTGTTACATTTAAGAGGTGCAGAAATTCTGCTGCAAATAGAATTAATTACATGCTTAAGGAAATAGATTGCTCAATTTATAAACAAGATCCATAATCACAAATTACTTCAGCTTATCATTTAACTGTTTTCTGAAATGCCTAAAGATGATATTCAACTCAGTGTGCTTATGTCTCTATTATAAGCAATTCCATTGGACATTTTCAAAAGACTGAGCCACAAAGTATGCTTGTAAAGCAAGAATATCCACATACCTCTCAACTTCTGGCCGAAGTGTCTTCTCTCTTTCAAGCATGGCAATAATTAGCTTCCCCCATTCTTTCTCTATGTCATTTGGGTGGTAGCCTTGAGGGAGCCTGATACGCCCAAACTGTATCCAAACCTTCAAAAACAAGGAGTGATTGCATAAGGCCAAAATATAAGGAAAGAAGCCCAGAATTCATTAATCCATAAACACATCTTACCTCCAGTAATTTATATAGGTGCTTGATTTTTAATTTATCGATCTCCTTTGGTGGAATTTCTGTTTCTTTAAATTGCAAATACTGGTTATAAAGTGCCTAAAAACAGTAAAAAAAAAAAGGCTTTTCAAGCTGCTAAAAGGAACTATGTTACTATTTACTTATTATTTCGCTCTAGTAAAGATTATGAAAAACTTCTCATACCCATCAGCATAAAACTTGTTTGTGCTTGTTTATACTCACTATCAAAACACCTACTGGATTTACAAAGGAAGGATAGAATTAAACTGCCAGATTTCCTCATTTGACTGCCACTGAGTATCAACATGCCAGAATCCTGACACCAGCTTTTCCAGACAGCTGGAAGAACATTCATGACTATAATCCACCAACTACTTCAGCTATTCACACTGCAGAAAATTCTGCCCAATTGTATCATTTCTTATGAAAGTGACCAGTACCACAACCCTCTAAATTGGTAGTAGCTGTGAGACTGGCTTGCACAGTCCCAGATAAAGTGGAGTTTTAATGCCTGCAAGCCAGTGAGACCAAGTACTGCTTACTTCTCACATGAATGGAATGAACAGGTTCTAGTGGCCCTTTTATGAACGTATGAAAAATTGCTTCTCTTGTAAAGAAAGAATTGGGGGACAAACTTCTTCTCAGCCATCACTCAGCATCAGTGTCATGTGTATATATTATTCTTAATATGGGGATTAGGAACTGGCAAGTCACCACATTTATCATCAC
Organism: Eublepharis macularius; assembly: GCF_028583425.1. Taxonomy (NCBI): domain Eukaryota; kingdom Metazoa; phylum Chordata; class Lepidosauria; order Squamata; family Eublepharidae; genus Eublepharis; species Eublepharis macularius. The sequence goes on from NC_072790.1 coordinate 64,665,217, forward strand.
TGAGCCGAGTGACTATGAAAGCAATCCTAAACATGTCTACTCAGAGATTAGTCCCATATTACTCCTAGGAGAAAGTCTTTAGGATTATAGCCTGCTTAGAACAATTCTAAGCAGGTCTATTCAGGGATAAGTTCTACATTACTGAATGGTCTACAGTCCTAATTAGCCAGTCACTCCTATTTTATTCCTAGTAAACTATCTGATCTCTGCAATTGGTTCAGACTTCATTTTTAATTGATGGGGATTCTGTCTACCAAAAAACATGATCATTTAATTTCCAACTCACAAAGAACACTAATCTGCCTAGTAACTACTACTAGGCCTTGTTCCTGGTTGAGATTATTTACTTTTGGGGGTGGCAGTTATATGACAAAGGATAAAGGACAAACTAAAGCAGAAAAGAACAGTAGGAAGGAGAAGCACATTTTAGTGTTTACTCCAACCAGCAACTGTCTACAAAACATCTCAAGGCTACGAGGCCCTGCCTGAAAACATGAGCATCAGTATCTAAAAATAAGCATCATTTTCTATATAATTTCTAAAATGGTAAATAAGTTATTAAATTTTAAGTAACACAGCATATCTCTTTGAGTATTCATAAAGGCTTTACAATTTTAAATCACTGCTTATGTTACAGCAAAAAAATTAGTACATACTTAAGAAGGACTTACATCAGCTCCCCACCCCACCCTTTAAATCATCTTGATTTAAATCAATCCACTTTATTTGCCTGACACAGTGTATGTGGGGGGCGGGGGGAGGACACATAGTGTGAAAGCTCACCTTGAGTTCCATAGGATTGTTTGGAAACGCTCTATCAGCCATTATTGTGGCATGGTGCCTGATCCACTGGATGAGGTAGTTCACCATATTCTGGTATTCAACCCACTTGACTTCAACATCCTAAGAGGATCAAACAAGAGTTAGTAAGACCACTTTTAATTTGTATACCTCTAGAAGCTTACAGCAAAAAGCTGTCTTGTTAGTTTGATTTCATATGTTAAATTGAACCCACCCCTCATTAATGCTGCAGAGTTGCCAAATCAGAATGCTGCAGCGATAGCAGAAACCTAGCAATATTCTCCTTCTATTCAACAGACATGGGCACGAATCGAAGTATGAATCAAATTTCATGATGAATTGGGCCAATTCGTGTTTTGCAAAAATGCATTTTGTGGGGCTGCAGTTTTCACAAAATTACCAATTCATTCAATTTCCCAAAATGGCTCAATTGATTCAATTCATGAAAGATTTGTGATGCCAGACAAGCTGGCGCCAATCCATTGATTCCCTAGGCAACATAGGCCCAGAATGTCTGCAGACCTTTTGTTGCCATTGGAAACCCCAATCTTAGCCCACATAACCTTGATAGGCAGCTCTCCTTGCCAACAGGAGAGATCCCATTCTGCCCTATACAGAAAGAAGAAGGGGGGCTAATCCCCTAGGCAACTGAGGAGATGGGCCTTCTGTAGCCATGAGAACACCAATCTCATCCCTCCAAACCCTGTTAGGCAGGTCTGCGTGCCAACCAGAGAGCTCCTGCTCTATGTGAGCATTTGTTATATAAGACACCTCTCTCTGCCAGGACATTTAGTTCCAGTAGACAAGAGAGAGAAGGAGAATCTGTTGCTGAGATTTAGAGTGAGAGTGGAGTTGGGAGCTTTTGGCTGTATTTGCTGCTGCTTCAAAAGAGACTGAAAAGCCTCTTTCTTATTTTCTGTTCTTGTCCTTGCTGGGAAGGTCTTTGGGTGAGGGTGCCTTTTTTCCTCCACCCCACCCCACCGTAGTCTCAGGCCTTTGCCTGGCTCTGGGACCTAGCTTGACTGAGGGCTCCCTTATTTTTTCTTTGCTTGTCTTTGTTTTTTCTTAATTCTTTCTCTGCTCTTTTGAGGGCTCACACTCTTGTTGTTTCCTTTGGGTTTATTTTGTGCACCTCTCCCGCCTGGGCAGGTGTCTGTGTGGTGGTTTTTGGAGCCCTTCCCCAAGCCCAGTCTCAGAGCCACTGCCTGGCTCTGGGGCCCAGCTTTGTGGGTTCCAGTCAACGTTTTGTAATCTTGGCCAAACTAGAAGGGTGGGTGGAAGAGAGCCTGCTTTAGTCTCCCTGCGAGTTTGGTATCTCTGGATATGAAGGGGGCCGTTGAAGTGACCTGGGTTCTGATGAATCACAAAACTAACAAATTGTATCGTGAAACGGGACAATTTCATGAAAGTTCATGATTTGTGGAATGCGTCAAAACGTGAAACTCTCATTTAGTTTTTTCCCCCATTTTGTATCCATCTCTACTATTCAACCCTTAGAGTATACCATCACTGGTACATTCTAGATTGTGGACTCAACAACTGGAAGCCACGTATTCCAGCCCTCCAAATTTTACTCATTTCCTATTGCCTTTACATTCCTATCGTCTTTACATTCAATGTGAGATTGTGGCCCAGTCCTATTGTAGCATTTTGCCCCCTTTAGGTGACCTATATATTGGTGCCTCCCAATATATACACATTGCCCATTTCATGTATAACGGGCAATGTTGTGAAGGGAATTTGCTTTTATACTGGATTTCAAGGTATTTTTACTTCAGTCACACTTTAGGGGATTAAAAATTGAGCATCACTTTATAGGTTTGAGAAAGAATGCAACCAAATACAACAACAAAAAAGGGGCAATAAGATGGTAAGCATACCACCAAAGGCTTTTGCCTCAGTTCTCTCTCAGTTTGTATAGGCAATCATAGCTATAGATAGTAGTGTGACAGAACAGTCAGCTGGAGGTGGGTCCAGTGAGGTAAAAAAGGGATCCTTTATGCTTAATGAAACAAGTGTTTTGCTTAAACTCCTCCACTTGAAGTCAGCTGGTTGACCTTGGGTCAGTCACAGCTTCTTAAAGCTCTCTCAGCCCAACTCACCTTACAGGGTGATTGTCGTTAGGATAAAAATAACACATTTTATAAACAACTCTGAGCGGGTGTTAAGTTGTCCTGAAGGGCAGTATATAATTCAAATGTAGTTGTTGTTGTTATTGACCAGAAATAGAGGTTATTTATAAGTACATATGTGTAATGGTTGCAGAGTATTTAATACCATATTGGTTTCAAAATAGGTTCATAATTTTGGTAGTTTCCAAGTAGATATGGATCCTTAAATGTTTATTCCTAGAACCAGTCACAAAAACTAATTTTCTAGAAAGTTGTCCTTAGACTAAAACTAATAAACAGACTCAGTCACAATGATTTATTTCTCTCAATTGCCACTTAGGTTGAGTTCATCCACAAAGTAGAACACTAGGGTTGCCAAGTCCCCCAGAGCCCAAACCAGGAGACTTGGAGGGGCTGGGGGGGGGTGCACAAATCGGGAGTACTTACATCATGCACAGCATACGACCAAGCTCCTGAGCACTTCCTTGTTGCACCAGGAATGACATCATTCCCGGCTCAACAAGGAAGCGAAGGCCCTTACAAAACACATACACTTTTCCCCTCAGCTCTTCACTCACAGAATAACAAAAAACCTCTCCTCTCACCATGCAGACTCACTGAATTAGACTCACTGAACTAGATAGACAACTTTTCCTCAGCACTGTGTCTAAAAACTGCAGTTCACTCTGCCCCCTAGGGTACAACTACAACAATCCAATCACAGCAAGCTTCTACAGATCCAGCCCCACCCCCTCCTTACTTCAGAGCCCTGCATTTTTTAAGCACAAAGTAACAAATATTCAAAACCAGAAGAAAAAAACACAAACTATGTATATGGCAAAACATTACACCTGCATCTTCATCTTCCATTGTGGCTTCATCGCCCATGGTTTCATCAGGTCCTTGCTTTTCAATTTAATGTTCATTTCCCCAACTTTCTTTCACCACTTTATCTTTAGGCTGTCAGCTCCTTAGCTTTTTTTTTTTAACCTCCTGGGACTTGTTCCCAGTACTTAATCTTCTTAGAGACAGAGATGTTGTGTGGGGCATATGATTGTGGCTGAGGCACAGGTGAGCTATCCAGCCCACCTCCTGTTGAGAGGGGAATCCTCCCCTCCCCAGTTCTGCTGACTTACTCTGAAAGGCTGTCATCTCCCACCCCACAGGATGTGTTTTCATGGGTGGGACAGTAGCGATTACCTCACTGAGATGTTATTTTACTGGTACTGAAATACTTGAATGTAGTTTACTTTATTAATGTGTTTTTATATCTTATATATGTTGTTATCTGCTCTGGGCCCGCTTGTGCGGAGAGCAGACTACAAATTTAATAAAATAAAAATCAATAAATATACTCCAGTCCTGATGCTGTGTGTTAAGTTTAACCATCAGCCAAATTGCCATCTATTCCTTCCTTCACAAAAGCTGGGCTGAAAACCTTTTTCAGCTTTGTTCCTTGAGCTGCTGAAATGTTCAGATACAACGTTCAGTGCTCTCATAAAAACTTGACCAGGGGAGGATTGAGGGGGGATGATCCTTGGCTGGGGTGGCCCTGGTGTGGTGTGGGGGTGAGGTGGCACCCAGGACCAGGCGGCCCCAGGCCATTGGCCCACTAGGGGTCCTTCCAGTTGTCTTAATGGTCAATCCAATCTCTGGATTCCCAGTGCCCCTAATGGCCAATCCAACCCTGAACTCAACCAATCAGTTGTCAGAGACTGCACTGTTACAAATGCAATACAGGCTAGATTTTAGCAGTATCTGTTTAAACTAGGTCAAGGTTTTTTTGGCAGGACATTTTTTCAAATCCAAGCAATACCAAATAATATCCTGTTCTTCATACAATGTCTTCAATGTGCTCATGATGTGTGAACAAGGAGTAGAGTAGTTAAATACTACTTACATTTGCACTGATGCCTTCACCACCTTCTGGTACTTTCGGAAATGCATCATAAAGCGATGACACGTAAGTGATTACTGACTTCTCATCAGGTGAGGAGACATCAACATCTAAAAAGAACATGGCATACCGGTACCTTATAATCACTATGAAAACTTTAGAATATTAGATTTCAAAGGCAACATAAATCTAATACATTATTCTTGTCACTGCTCACCTTCAGGATCCAGAAGTCTGGCAACACCAAGTTTTTCTGCTACAAAAAAAGCATGTTCTAAATTTGCAAGGTTGCTTTGAACAGCAACGGTATTCATGTCTATCAGGTCCGGCCTGCAAAACAAGGATCACATTTTAGTTGGGTTTGGGAACATTTATTTTATTTATTTATTTAAAACATAAATTTATATGCTGCTTTTTCACCCAAACAGAATCCCCACGGCAGCAAACAAAGCATTAAAAATATTTAAAACAGCATTTTAAAAGTGTGTGTGTGTGTGTGTATTTAGAAATATAGTGAAGACATTTAAAAAACACAACTAGGGAGGAGGACCAGTAAAGGTTTACTGGGGATATGCCAATGCCAAATACGAACCACTCCAGTCAACATTCTAGCCACAGCATTCTGGACAGTCTTCAAGGGCAGCCCCACATAGTGCATTGGAGTAAAATCCATATCTTATCAGGGCATATACCACAGCAGCAAAATCTTGTCAATAGCCGCAACATTAATGAACTTATTTTCTTTCAGTCAGATGAATGTATCAAACTATCTTATATAGAAGTAAGATATCTGTCCCTTCCATCTTAGTACTGTCTATTCTGACAGGCAGTAGTTCTCCAAACTGTCAGACAGAGAAAGATATCTCTCAACAGCTGCTTCCTGAAAAAGTTTACACAGAGATGCCAGGGAATGTAGGACCTTCTGCCTGCAAAGCATATATTGTACCACTAAGCCATATCCACGACTAAACGAGATGCATTAATGAAGAATATGATGAACCCTGTTGCTTCACTTAGTAGCTTTGGAAGATGCTTGCCGTATTCCCAGAATGTAAGTAATTACAGCATTCAGCTTCAGAAATGAACTTTCCTTAGATCAAATTCAGTAAAACAAAAGCCCTGGACATTATCTGCCTCATCCTATAACAGAAGACTTTATTCATTTGGCTAAAATATCTGAATAATTTTCCTAAACTATTTTTTATTCAGTGCATGTTCCTTTGCCATAGGGCACTCCCTTCTCCCTCTGCTTGAGAATGAATGGTAAGAACAATTATATACATACTAGCACCAGAGCCTGTTGTGTGAAACAATACAATGGGCTCTAGCTGCGGGCCCATTCGGAGGGCCAGGCCAGATCACGCCAGGCCAGTCACTACTCCTTCCCGCTGTCTCTGCAGCCCCTCAGAAGCCTGGCACAGGCGCACCTGCAGACCCCTCACTGTGCCTGCGCCAGGATAAAAGGTGAGTCGTCGCCAATATGGCTCGCCTTTTATATAGTAGGATGTAAGGTATTATCATTTCCATTCAGTCTCCATTTTGTTGGGACACTATTCTCAGTCTAGATAGTCCTTCTCTGGGAGTTGTTCCAGAGGGTATTTTCCAAACAAAGGCGGTGAGTGAGGCAGAAGAATGGACAAGAGCAGGCCACATGAAATGAATGGATTTTAATTGTGAAGTACAACTGTTAGCTAACATGGTGTAATCGTAATACAAATGAAAAGACCAGACATAAACAACTGAATCAAACACTATCAGAGCCACAACTGTTCAGTGTATTTTGATCCAATCAAGGTGCCACTAAGTACAACATTCTGTTGCCTTTCCTCAGTCTTACCAAACAAAAGAATCTCCAATGAATTCAACTTGCAATTTGATTAATTTTATACCTCACTCATCTCTAACCTCTCTTCCTGCTCTCTCTATTTGGACAGCTTTCAACTCTGGAAGCCCCTCCTGCTCCACTCAGAACAAAGACTTGCTTCTGATTTCACATAAACCTCCCCCAGTTCTCTCCTTTCCCAGAAAAATCAAACTTCTGTTCTTTTTATTTTCAGGCTCCTATAACAAGAGCTGCTTCTTCTCAGCATTTCAATGCGCTCAGAGTTTATTGTGACAGCATGCCCTGAGGGTCTAACAGTGCAATCCTAAGAAGAGTAACTCCAGTATTAGGATTCCACTGTAAATTCACTTGTTACCCCTAGTCTTGCTCCACATGCTTTTCCTTTTAGATCTCCTTTGGATTATTGCCTAAATTGTTCCCCTGGTACCCACAAAGTTCCCTTGCCAAGTGGTCTGTTCTGGAACTCCAAACCTTTGGGTTTGTGCTTGAATCACTGGATACCTGAACACTAATTTCCATGTAAAACAGAATAGGCAATATCTTCCTTCTCCATCTTGCAACTCTATATTCTCCAGAATTCAAACTGCACAAGAGTTTTGTGTGCACACTGGGAATACATAAGGGATTGTGTACATTTTAGCATTTTGTGTTGTAACATACTTGGCTACGTACTTGTTCTTCTCAATTAACTTTATCCGGGGGTCATTTCGTAGAAAAAGAGTGGGAGGGGCTCATTAGTATATGCCATGCCCCTTGACATTACCTGAAGTGTGTCATTAGCATAGCTGATTTGCATATTCCGCACCCCCTGACATCACCTATCCTGGCTGTTTTGGACTCTATCCTGGCCATTCAGGGCCGAAATTGGGCCCAAAATGGCAAAAGGGGGCTGAAAATGGACGAAAAGGGGCCCAAAATGGTCAGGATTGGGCCACTGCTGAGTGGGAGAGTGATCCATCACCCGTCAGAGGCCCGAACTGGGCTGTTTGGGCCCCAATTCAGGCTGAAACGGTCCCAAAATGGCTGAGAGACAGATGGGCGGGGCCACCTGTCATGTGACCTCTTTGGGGAACTAACAGAATGGCGTTCCTCTGCGTTCCCCCTCAAAATGAGTCTTGACTTTATCTGATTATTCTGCTAAATGTCCATTTTCTTTCCATGCCTGCTTCATAGCCTTGTCTGTGTGTGTGTGTGTGTGTGATTCTTCTTAGCTGGGTGTTACAGCCTAAACCTGCAGCTCTTTATAACAGGAGAGATGGCAGAAGAAAGGCTTATATCTTATGCATGATTTTCCCAGAGTGAATGTGGATCCAAGTAAGAAGTGGGTGCCATTCCAAAAGATGAACATTTGAACAATTTGAATTTGAACAAATGAATTTGAACACATCCATCACCTCAAATCCACTTCTTCACTCAGCCAACATTCAGGCCTTCCTCCCTCATGGGCTGTACATAACATACAAGCAGATAAATCCTCTTTTAATCTCATGTCTTCATACTGACTCCCCCCTCCCCCTGCTTTGACATCCATTACTACAGCAGTAATTCTTCAAGTGGGGCACATAATTTCTGTTTCAAAACAGTCCTGCATGGTTCTGTTTTCATTGCACCCACACCTCTCAGTCCTAATTATCTATCAATCCTAAAAATCCTTCAATAATCAAAATAGGTCTTTCAAAATTCTTTTTATCATTGCTATGTTAATATACTGACAGGCCCAGCAGAGAATTGCCAAGCTAGTATAAGTAGCAGAGCAACAGGAAGGAAAAGAAGAGAAGGAAGCATCTAAAGATGTAATGTGACACATAATTTAAACATAACCTAAGGGAACATAATTCAGTGAGTGGAACATAAAATGTAATGCTATTAATAAACAGCAGGTTTGGAGAGATAACTTCAAGAAAAAGACGTGAACCTAGTCGAGGCATGTAACCAATGATAATTTCAGCCGGCAACTAAGAACTCTTACATTTCTCTTAGCCAGATTCCTGGTCACCAGAATAAGATGATAGGTTTACAAGGAGCTGTTTTTTACTTAACCTCTCTGGCAAACCTGTGAAAAACTTACTCATATTGTATTCTTGGGTAGATATTTACCCCAAACCCAAAGCAGCTTACACCATTTTCCTTTTTTTCCACTTTATCCTCAGAACAACCTTGTGAGGTAGGTTAAGCAGAGTATGTGACTGGCCCAAGGTCACCCAGCAATCTTCCATGTCAGATCCAGATTCAAACCTGGATCTCCCAGATGCATTTTTTCTAACATAATTTAAACTCCTGAGCTCCTTGGAGGATGGTGGGATAAAAAGGTGCTAGATAAATAAACAGATAAAACCAAGTATATTCTATGGAATACACCATGCAAATTGAAAAAAAGACATTCTAAAAGCACATAACTGCTGTCTTCATTCTGCTGATTTCCAAGATGTGTCATACTATGTGCTGATAGTAATGAAGCAAAACAAGAGACCCAAATTACAAAGTAATGCCTGTTCTACTGCCAGCTTTTTAGAACAAGAAAAGGCACGTTGTTATACCAGTCTTGTCTGTAAATGGAGAAAAACAATCTGACTGAAACCCACCAATTATAAAGTTTTCAACTAAGATTTTTTAAATCACAACAGAAGAGCTTTGTTAATTGCAAGAATAGCAAAAGCATCTGCCACACACTCATATTGTTTATTATTCATATTAACAAAATTGCAATTGTGGTTCTCTAAACTCTGACCAAACACACAAGTAATCAAATGTGAGGAATGTAAAACAACGCACCATGAAACTCTTCCATTTTTCATGTTATGTGTCTCTCACTTTACATAACCGCCTCAAATTTAGTGGGCGGAGCAGGGGTCCCCAAAGTGGAAGCCACAGGCACCATGGTGCCTACCAACACTTTCCTAGCCCCTGCCCAGTGTTTTTACAAAGTGGGCAGGACCAGGCGGGGCTTTCGCATAGTAGAACTTTTGAATGGGCACTGAAGATAAGGCTGGCTGTTGCTTGGGCAGCCTACCACTACAACACTACTATGTGACTGAAGGTAAGCTGTGTATGCAAGGAAGTATATTTTAAAATAATATATTCATTTTAAAGGTCATCTCATTAAAATGAGATTCTGAATGAAATGCTGAAAAGTTTGTATTAGAGTTATGCATGACCTTACTCCATGACATAGTGTGACTGGCTCTACCTCTCATGCAAGCCATTTGGGGGGGGGGTGCCCATCACCCTGTGCCAGAATTCTAAAGGCGCCCACCGGCTGAAAAAAGTTGAGGGCCTCTGGGTTAGAGTGTTAAATGTGGAATACCCAGGTTCAAATCTCCACTCATCCATGAAGCTCACTGGATGAGCTTGGCCCAACTCTCGGGGTTGCTGCGTAGATAAAATAGAAGAAGAGAGAAACACATACCTTCCTTGTTAGAAAGGCAGAACAGAAACACGAGACAGATATTTTCACTGTTCTATCCAATACAAAATTGCAGAAAGTAGTATGTGGTGTTTTCTCCAGATAGGAGGTATACAAAAAGAACCAGCTGTATCTTCAGAGAGAGAAAACAAAGTCTTTACCTGAAAAGCTAGGGATCTTTTAAAGACAAATGGGAACGGGCAGTGATGATAACAGAACTGAGCATGGGAGGTGTTATCTCCATCACCTAAGTAGCTGCTTGTCCCTAAAAAGAAAATGGTGTGTGTTGCAAGTAGGACCGCCAGCCTCCTGGTGGGGCCCGGAGTTCTCAAAATTACAGCTCATCTCCAGACCACAGAAAGGAATTCTGGAGAAAATGGCAGCTTTGGAAGGCAGACTCTGCTGTATCACATTACCGCTGAGCTCTCTCCCCTCCGCACACTCCACCCCCAAATCTCCAGGAACTTCCCAACCCAAATCTGGCAATCCAAATTGCAAACATGCAAGAGCTAATGGAACAATTTCTGTCTTGTTGACAGAGCCATTAGAAGATTCTGTCAATCAAAAGGCTTGTGAAAACTAGCTGAAGATCAGTAGTGCTCGTTGAAAATCTGCATCCATTTCCACAATTCCATCAACCCTATTGTTCTGCATATGAAATCATTATACTGATTTATATTGAAAGCTACAGGGAAAAATAAAAGGCGCAATGCTAAAAACACTCTCCTAGGAGTAAGACACACTGAATAAAATGGGTCTTACTTCTAGTTCTAAGTATACCTGCTTAGGCTTACACCTTAGGTTTTTAATGATGAAAAAAAACCCAGCCCAGACCTAATAAGGTCTCAAAAGCAAAACTCTCTGAGTTCAATGAGAGTTAATCTCAAGAGGTACAGACATAACACTTAGCAATCTCCTACCAGTTATAAAATTCCTTCACTATATTAAATGCTGCCTTGCACTAGATTTAAAAGCATTCCGATTGTGACATCATGCAAGTACGAGGAACACAGGCATTATAAGCTGAATTACACCTCTAAAGGGAATCATGACCCAATCTTCAGTCATGTTATGAGTCATCATATGGCAGGTCTTTCAGAAAAGCTGGGTCTTTGCCACTACAGGAAACACATAAACAACTTAGAAAAACTTATGCGTGCCACACCCAGAACACACTGTTCACATTCTGAATGCTGTGCAATTGGTTCCTTTACTTCTGAAAATGCCCCTCTTCTCTAAAATTCTTAAAATATCCCCTTTCATAAGGACAATGAACATGCAGGGGACAGGAGACAGGACCACAGCAGCAACCCCCACCCCAGACTTATATGCATTCTTTGGAACACATGCACAAAGCTTGCAAGTATAAGACTCTCTCCACATGACTAGGAACTCTGAAAAAGTGGGTTGAGTGGTATAAGCCATAAGCAAGTGCATATGTGTATGTATAAGCACTATTCGTATGTCCCAAGGAACATGTGGAAGTCAGGGAAGAGCTTGCCAGCACAACTATACTACACTACATTCCCTATGCAAGTATGGACTTAATGGTGCAATCTTATGCAGTTATACCAGTCTAAATCCATTGAAATCAATGGGCTTAGATTCAGTAACTCTTTTTTAGATTGCACTGCTCAAGTGTCTGACAGGAGCTATGTATTATAAAAAATTATTCACGGAGGGTAGGTCCCCAGGTTTATTTAAGGACTTCTCTGGGGACCCTTCCCAAAGTACACCATGAAAAGCTGGGAGATCCTCTAGAGAAGCTCAAGGGGCTACAGTCAGAATTGGAGAAATATCTTTGGATATTCTGGGTTTGGGTTTGTGGACCCTACGTAACAACAAAATACTAATCACTGACAAAAGGGTACACAAAATTACTTAGATGCAAGAACACACAAATTTGAAGCCCTATACTATAAAAGTATAACATGAAGTCCTAAAGAACGTGAATACTTTAGTGCAGCCACTAAGGTTATTGACAGCAGCTCTAACATAGATGAACAAATGGGAGATCTTTGAAAACTGTTTGGAAATTTCAGCTGGTTCAAAACACAGGCTGCTGTTAGGGATGGGATACAGTGATTAGTTCAACCCTGTACTGAAAGATCTGCACGGACTGCCTGTCATTTTCCAAGCACGAGTCAAAGTGTTGATTCATAACTTTAAGGCTCAAAATGGCTCGGGGCAGGAATGCCAAAAGGGCTGCTTCCTTCCATACTGTCTGGCCCACCTTCATTTATACTCCACATTTATGTATCATTCTCCTTGCCTCCATTTTATCCTCACAATGACTATGTGAGGTAGGCTAAGACTGTATGACTGGCCCATAGTCACTTAGCAAGTTTCCATAGTAGAATAGAGATTTGAACCTGAATCTCTCACATCCTAGTCCAATGCTTTAACAGCTATACCACATTTGTTCTTGTGTGGTGTTTTGTCTTCTATTATATTTTACTTTGAAAGCCATCTCTGTCAAGAAACTGGCCTGTTCTTAACCCGTTTCATGTCCAAACTCATGTTTTAGCAACAGCCTGGCTGGTTCTTAGAATCACCCCATATTACAGGCTGTTATGAAATAAAAGTGGAGTTTCTAAGTTAATTCATGATTCTTGGACCAGCAGTGAGACAAGGTTGCTGCTAGCCCTTGGCCACATTTTGTTCTGGGACTAGACTAAAAAGCTAACCCCTTGGGTTCTGTTTTGTGCTTCTTTGTACATTTTCTATATATGTAATAGTTTGCATAATTTGTAATATATGTATCTTTATTCCTGTGTGGTGAGGGGCGTCAATCAAGCACCTTAGCCTATTTGGCTCAGATACCAGTTAACTGTTTTTTGTGGCACTTAGTCTGCCAGTGGTCTACTTTGCACAGCTACCCTTGATTAACACCTGGTATGGCTGGAGACTTTATTTCCTTGGGTGCTGAACTTAGGGTCAGCCAGAGGAAATTGGTGGCAGGGTTCTACCCTGAGGTGCAAGAGTCTCTTGCCCCCCAAAGAGTGGTTGTTTTTGAAAATCCACCCCTGGGGATCAACCTCCAACGTATTTTCTCGAGACCTGGCAAAGAAAACTTCTAAATAGATACATCTAATATTTATTTCATTTACTGGGTGAGGGGCTAGGAAAGTATCTACCTATTTACTGTATTTATATCTCACCCTTCTACAAAAATATGTTTTCCCCAACTGAAACTCTTTAACATTGAAACTCGTCTTAACATTTGTTGCTGTTTTTAAAAAAAATTAAAAGCAGTTTGAAAACATACTGGTGAGAGAGTTTACTGGGCATATATACAAGTTCATGCATGCATTATAGGCAATAAATAATATAAGCTAGTTTATTGCAGGATCACACTTTAAATGCACAATAATGCTTTTGCAAACATTTTGTCCCGTAAGATTAAAAAAATTGTAAACATCCCAAATCAAAGTTGCACAAGTTTATAAGTCAGAACACCCACAAATTACACTTTAAGCACTTCACTTCCCAATTGCGTGCCAAAGTTGCTTAAACTGGGAGACATGAGTGACTGGGCTTTTCAACAGAGTTGCCTACTGTCTGGTTTTCTACGGGCATAACTGATTTTCCCTTATCTGCCTGCTGAGATTTCCACCATATAATACAGGAAATCCAGTTTTTAACCATTTCTTGTTTTTAAGGCAAATTAATTCGTTCTGCTATGTCTTTAAAAGCTTGCACTAGCCAATTTTAACTTTATTTTTCTGCTCAGGCTTTTCTGTACCCCAAAAGCAGCTTCTCAAGACACTGCAACTGCCATTGGCCACCTTTTCTGCTTTCCTTTCCCTCCTGATAACTCCACAGCCAGAGATAGTCATAGCTATAGTCATGACTATAAAACACACTTCATTTTACCCGTGCTTTCATGCTATTACGGTGAGTACAGGTTCTTCTTTTTAAAACTGATACCAGATTTGCTACAATTTCTTCTAAAACGTTTTTCCAAGCTCAGTGACAAAGGAGCTTCAGTAATGTTCTGACCATATGAATAGTAACTCAGAAATAAGTTCCATTCCATTGAATAGGACTTATTCCCATGTATCTGTGTGGATAGAATTGCAGCCTTTCACTGTATGAAACAGCATTTACTGAACCACATCATTGTTCAATCCAGCCCAGCACTATATACTCTGACTGCAGTGGATTTTGGAGCCTTAACTACAGACTGTCTCCAGTCCTGCTAACGGAGATCCACTTACCGAGCCATGCCAGCATTTGAACTTGGGTACTTACTTGCCTTTAACCCATGAGAAAAACTGTTAATATATATAAAAATGGACTCTATGAACTCTCACCACCAAAAATGTGTTAATCTTTACAGGTCTACAGAACTCCTGGTTCCTGGAAAACTAGTCAGTCCTTTCCACTTTTTGCAATAATAAATGATTTGGGGCAAGAATTTCAAGTAAGAACTAAAACTGGTGGAGAACACTGTAGTTTACACACACATACACAGCATATTATTAAGGAATTCAGCATTTAAGCATTAATCTTTCAGAACACATACTGCAAAAACAATTCAAACATATCCCTTGGTAGGACATTTAAGCAATGGAATAGTGTTATGAATAGAAGTTTTATGCTGGTAAACAGTGGGAAAGTTCTGTAGTGGGGAACTACCTGTCCAGCATCCTCCAGTGTTACAACATCACTTCCAGCACAAACCAGAAGTGACGTCAGCAGGTAGAGGCAATGCTCTACCATGCATCCCAAACTCTATGGTTTTATAACAGAGTACCAGTAGAATGTTGACACACTGACATTACTTTCAGTTTGTGCCAGAAGAGATGTTATGACACTGGGGGAGAACATTGATTCCCCCCCCCCTGTAACGAGCTTTTGCCCGTGTCTGAAACTTAGCTTCTACTAGCCAAAAGAAAGATGTATCTTTTCTCTTGGAAAGCTTTCAGCAATTAGTTCCTTCTCAGACCTGTCAAACAGATCAGTTCTTTGAACCACCTGTTTATCAGTACATTTATTTATATATAGGGTTCAATTTTGCTTTGCAACTCTTTATCAAACACATAGACACCTGTCTAGAGTTTATTTCACTTTATTGAAAATACACCCTAGTTTTTTAATGAAACAAGTAATCAAAATATAAATGATGGTTGTTGGGGGTTTTCCGGGCTGTATTGCCCGGAAAACCCCCAACAACCATCGTTCTCCGGCCGTGAAAGCCTTCGACAAAATATAAATGGTTATTAATATAAATCCTATAAAAACAGAACACAGAAAGGCAATAAGAAATAAGTTTTTTAACATTTCCTAATAAATTCCAAGTTTAACATAATCAAAGTTTCTATGAAATGCATAGGTAAAAATAAGTTCTCACCTAAATTCTCTCAAGAGGTTTCTTCCATCAGAGCTCTGCCATTGTATCTGAGTTTGCAATTTTATAAGTCATCACATGCAAATATTTAAGGTCTATTCACATGATAGCAGAAACAAACGATAATTGGTCTGATGCTTCATTGAATATTCATAATTTTTATTGTATAACCTTCCAATTAGTAAAAAAATTACGTTATACTCAAACTTGCAAAACAAAACTACAAATCTCTGAGAAATGTCAGAAAAAGTTAAGTTGAGAGATCACTATTAGTTGAATCCCTGATAGAGGAACATTAATCTCGATAGATTCCACTATTTTAATTAACTGTCAAAAGATTAAAGCACACCTGTTAGAATTACCTAACACACAGAAAAAACACACAGACGGTTCATGCAAAGTCTGAATGTCCATCTAGAATACAAGTGCTTGGCCTAGTATTGCTCACTATTGATTATTGTCATGTGCTTTTATCTATATTGGTGCAACACCCCCACCCCAGCAAATGGCAGTGGGGCATTGGGCTGCTGCCAGAAACCCTGTGTTGGCTCCATCTCTTGACCTCACTGGACTCTATACCCTTGGGAAGGAAGGCCCTGGGCCAGGGTTTGCCCTGCTTTGACTCCTCTTTTTGCCAGATTTGTGCCTTCTAAGAACTGGCAATTCTACTAGCCAGCTAGTGTCCTATTAGTCTGACCAGTAAAACTATCTGGCAACCATTACTGGGTTTCCATAAAGTTTGTCAACTCCAAGCTCCACCCATGATCTGCAAACAATGTCCCTTGTTCTTCCTTTCCCCTTCATATTCCTTTTGCTCTCTACTCCAAACTGCAGAATTCCTATCAGGCTCCATACTCTGGCCCCAGCCAAGGGAATGGTTTGGGGGGTTTTTTACAATCAGAGTTGGATATCCTGGTTGTAACTATGGGGTCATGGTCTATGGTGACTATATAAGGAACCTGATGGTCCTTATAAGGAATTCATGCATCCTAAACTCTCCAATATAGCACTGGGATGGGGTGGTAAAAATACCCCACTTGCTTGGATAGTATTACTAGCTATGGAGATAGAAGAGCAGCATTCTGCTTATCTAACCTTCAATCCCTGCCACTAGTTTTACAGTGCAACTGTACTATAGGCCTAGATTGCTGAAATTCTCAGGAGCTCCACTGCCTTTCTCTGTTGAAGTGTGGGAGGCGAGAAGAATCTCCCAATTGTTTATTCCCCAACCCAGTGATTGCTCATAGGCATCCAACTTGTAATTCCATAATACTTTTACTCCCAGGTAGGGGATGAGGATACACAAACTGGCTGTATAAACTGGACTTGCTTCTGCCTGCCATTAGACATACCAAGCAACTTGTTACAATACATTCACGAGTACACAAATGTTTCCACTCAGTTTAACAAAGCTCACTAAGAAGTGCATGTGCAGAAGGGTTTTCAAGACAGGCAATCAGCCAACAATGTTTTAACTCTATAGTAAGAAAAGGTTTTGATCTTCTAAGAATGACACACAACTAATGCATTACTGAAATAAAGAGAGTTAGCAGAGTGAAATTTCTTTACTTATGTAAGGTAAGGTTTATACAACATTAGCTTTAATATACCATAAGCAAAGAAGCCAGAGCTGGAAGTGTGAAATCAAAAGAACACCCAAGTATAGTCTAGTTTGGATTTTAATTGCTGTAATTAGAAAATGCTTGCACATGTGAAAGGAATTCCTTGCCTGTGTACTCATAAAGGATAATAACAGACAGGTGCTAGAGATTGCCAGCAATTCACCTCTTACACAGAAATGTATAAGAGTAATCAAAGACCATGCCAGAACATGTGCTTCTTATTTAAAAAAGAAAAGATATCACAAAAAGATGAATGGAAAGATTTCTGCATCTGACAAGGCCTGTCCCCATCTTTTAGGGAGGAGGTTACCATGATTCTATGAAGCCATTTCCCATATGAAAAAAATAAAACTATGTAAAAGAAAGGCAGTTGCGTTAAATATGCAGGTACAAGTTTAGTTCCCTTTAGTTTGCACCTCTGCATTATGATTTATTACCTAATTTACATAAACACCCCAATTTCACCTAGGAAGTATGTTACAGGAAAGAGACTTCATCAATGAGAAAATAAGAAGTGTTCCAAACATTTCATATATGTTGCCATACAGCATATAAGGCACTTCTTTATATTGTTTGCGGAGGGCAGGGCAGGGCAAATAAATGACTTGCCTAAAGAGAGAAAGTAAGATTTAGAGGGGGGACTTATTAACATACAAAGTTTCCTTATGCTACACTGACTGGCAAAAATGTGTCTTGTAGTGCCTTAAAAACTAACAAAATTTACTTCTTTACTCACTTCTTCAGATGCAATGGGTGAATCTTCACTATGGGTCATTTTATGTCAGGGGATGGAAAACAAAACATTACAGTCAAGGGGCAATGACATCAAGAAAGACAGGATGGCAGTGAAAATCTAGGGTCTCAAACAAGAATAACTCTTGCTTGATTCCTGTCCTACCCTTAAAAAAAACTGGAGATGCCTGAGATTGAACCTAGAACCTACTTTTTTTTCATAAAATTTTTATTCAGTAAAAGGAAAATTGAATACAAAGCTTTACAAATTCATTCTCAATTCTATAAATAAATCATACAGATGTTATTAAGATCAATTCATCATCCTAGTCAGTTAGGGTTGCCAGGTCCCCTTCCCCACCCACTAGGAGGGGGGGAGATCTGGTGCTTACCTCGTCCTTCACCTTGGAATGCTGTATTTGTGCGTGCTGTGCATGGCACTGCAGCTGCACAATGGCATCGTTTCCAGTGACATCATTTCCGGTGGAGAAGCGCAGGAGTGCTCTTGGGGCGGTTCAATGATGTCAGTGACATCATCACGTCACCCCGGGAGACTCATTCCCATACTTTCCTCCCCTGCTAACCAGGTAAGTAGAGGGTGGGGGGTGGAGGGTAAAAGCAGTGGATCCTCCACTCTCACTAGAGGAATGGGATCCCTAATAACATTCCATTTATCAAATTTATCTAACTTATGCAACATTCTGGTTCATTTACTCAACAGTATGTAATCCTTTAGTTTCTCCAACCACTCCTCTTTATTTGGAGTTATTTTTTGGGGTCCCACCCCCCAGTATCTACTAAAACCAACCTTGCAGAAGTTATGGCATTCAAAACGAGTTCTTGGGTATCTTTGGGAAGAAGTCTACATAATTCAACAAGAAACATTTAGGGAAGAAAGGTAACTCTTTACCTTTTTCTTGAGAAATGACTCTAGAAATCATTTTCCAATATTCTTCAGCTCTACTACATCTCCGACAACTATGTATTAAGTTTGTGTCACCAACTCAACGGAACCAACAATCGCCTTTAACACCTTGATTAATTTCAGCTAATTTATGAAGGGTTAGAAGTCATTTGCTCATGTTATTTTTAACAGTGAGATTTACTGCAAACTTCAAGCCACGATTCAATGCTAATTGAATAGTCCATAGCTATACATTTTTTCCTGATTGTATAAAATCTAACAATGATATATCTAAGAAAATATATTTCTTTCTTCAGTTATTGTTAATTTTTCAAAATCCATCATTTGTTTTCTTATTTCTCCTTTACTCAACTTTTATTATAAAAAACTGGAACCTGGAACCTTCTGACAGCAATGGGTGTGCTCTGCCATTTAGAAATAGCCCCTCACTTAAATTATCAGGCATTTAGCTACTATACTGCACTAATAGGGTCACTTCTCTTTCATCTTCACAACCACTAGTCACATCTCAAACTTTGTCTAGAAACTAGTATTGTCGATATTCAGACTGCTAGTTTAGATCAAAATCCCATATTATGCCCCTACTGCAACACAGATTGATAGGGAATTGAACAATAAAGTCTTTGAAGCTGATACTTGTTTTTTCCATTAATGACCATCACTACTAGTGGTGCTGTACAAAGATAGTGATAATCTGGAGATAAAATTAAACAGGTAAATCCATCAATATTATATCCCAACCTCAAGTTTCGGGGGGGGGGATCCAGGAAGCCCCACAGGGGAGACAACAACCCAAGAGAAAATGGGAAATAGATAAAATGTTTCTGCTAATATCTGGAAAACAATGGAATGAGCAGGGAATTCCATTCTAATCCTAGCTGACTAGTGGTGTGACTTCTGATCACTCCTAGCCTCCTTTTTCCTCCTCCTTTTTCATGCTATCCCCTGTTACCTTTGTCCATTTCCCTATGACCAGTCCTCTCTTCCTTACCATTCCATTTTGTTGTTGCCAAGTAGCCCCCCCCCCCTCCTGCTTTAAGGCCTGCCATGAACTGTGTTTGAGTTTCCTGCGTTGCTGTTTTACTACCACACCAGAGACTGTCCTACACGTGTGCACCTTAATACACGTGTCTGTCTCCTGCCTGCTTCATTATCTGCTATGGACTATGCCTATTCCCGTCTCTGCCAGGGACTAAAGCTATGGACTAAATGCATCTGGCAGATGCATTGCCAGATGCATCTGTCAAGGAGAGCTCTGGTTATCGAAGGCTCATACTGCATTGGAATTGGATGGTCTAGCTGTTTGGCTGACACAAACTAACAGGGCAAACTCCTTTGAAGCCAAATGATCCACACACCAAAAGGAGAAGTTTACATATACTAGCAAAGGAATGTTTTGGTTGCACCCTCCCCCTCCCCCCCTAATTGCCTCTTCTCTCTCCTCCCCTTCTCCTTCCTCCTCTTCTATATTTGACCAGTCCCTGTAACATGCATCTGACGAAGAGAACTTGATTCTCGAAAGCTTATGCTACAATAAAATTGGTTAGTCTTAAAGGTGCTACTGGACTCTTTTTGATTATGGACTAAAGCTACACTAGAGAATCTCTTTCTGGGCAGGACTGCCCATGCCAGTATCCTGACTTTCCTGCATGTCTGAACTCCAATACGCATGCCTGTTTCCTGCCTGTTTATTATCTACCACGGACTGTGCCTGTCTCCTATCTCTGCTATGGACTGTGTTGTACATGCTGTTTCCTGCCTCCATGGAAGACTGCCTCACCTGGGCCCAAGCCGCGCTGTTAGCAGCCAGGTGCCAGCCAGGGGAAACCTCCAGCGAGCCTGCCCAGGCACCCCCTGGCCAGTTCCCGTCTGGAGACTCCCGCGGGCCGGTCACCAAGCTTGCCCTCACCACCGGGCAGCCTGCTAGCAAGCCCCAGCCATGCCCAGCCGGCAGCCATGTTCCCAGGCAGCCAGAAGACCCAGAGAAGCAGCCTGCTGAGAGAAGCGATTTCAGAGAAGTGAGCAGACCATGTCCACAGCGGCGAGCCTCACCCTGCTCTGCATATTTTAATAGCCACCCCGGAGAAGAAGCTAAGTGCCGACCATCCCAAGCACTTAGAGAATGCATCTCAAAGCAGCCTCCACATTCCAGAGTTGATGACGTTGGGACGAGCCCTGTCCACTGGAACATCCATTCAACACGCCCGGATCTTCCCCTCCCTCCTTTGTCCCCTCTTCCTAAGGCGTCACTATAATATAATCAGATTCCTAAAGTGGCCCATCTAGGGTAGTTGTAGAGCCATTAAAACCTTTGTTTCACCCGTGAGAACCACTAGAAACTGCACCACCCCCAGGGTACGTTTTGGGGTATTTAAGCTGGTCTCCCAGGCCACATGATGCGCGTGCCATTCCTATCCAGACTCCTTGCTGTCACTCAATTTTGGATCTAGTGCAGGTATTAGACCACCTCGCTGCTACGTCTTTGCTCCTCATCAGGATTGAGAGTATACCTAACTTCATCGCTCTCAAGTGGGCTACCCCGCTAATGCAACCGCCTCTATTTTCCTACTCTGTTTTCCTAGCTCTTGTATGTTACCTTGTATGTATGTGCTAGTTCAGGCATACGCCACATTACTTAATAAAACACGTTGTACCTTTATTTAGTTTGCCTCTTTATTGCATGAGCGTCTGAAGAGGGACCCTGATATAGTTGGTTAAGACCCGCACTAAATTTAGTTCCAGACTGCTAGCTAATTCCCCATTCAAATAGAGCAGTTCTGGTAACATTGTCTATCTGATGAACACAATAAGCCATATGGGGGGGAAAAATCCATCATGGTTCTACATTATTGATACCATCTAGCATACCGGGATGAATGTTAAACAGAAGTATAGGACATATAAATGGTTCAGATTTCTCAGAAATAGAACCTTTCATATAGCAATGGAGCTGACACTAGAGAGCGTAATGTTTATATCACCTCTCCTTCCTAGCCAATGATGTCATGCTTTGACCTTGGTAAGGCCAGAGCAGGCTACCACAAAGCAGTGTGTAAGCAAAGTCCGCTGATATATCTTCTCTTGTATGTAACCCTTTCCATTTAGTATTCTAAAGTGTCTCACATTATCTCTATTGGTTTTTATAATTCAAGAAAAACAAAAGCAAAAAACTAAATTCATGAGACCAGCAGAAATAGAATTTAATTCAATATATACACAGTCAATGTAGTCACCTTAAAGTAACTCCCTTTCTGAAAAGTTATTCACTCAAATAACTGTTATTTTAAGGAGTAGTGGGCATCTCCCAGAATTCTACCATGCAACGGGTGTATAACCTACATTAATCCCACTTCAAAGTAGTAACTGAACCTAGATTAATGAGATGTGACAGAATCTAAGGACCAAAACAAGCCAGCCTAATACATTGCTCTGTTTATGGACAACTTCAGAAATGCTAGAATGAAGCCAGCAGAACAGTTGTAGTTGAAGCTGCTGCCACTTGAAAATTCTTATCACTAGCACAATCTAGCCAGAGTTAACCTTTTTAATTCTACTTATTTCAATGGGAAGTAAGTACTAACTGTGCCACTAGAATCAAGGCAGCTTAAAGAGTGCTTAACTTCTGCTGTATTATATCTACACAAGGGACTAACTAAGATCCATCATGTTTTAGAAGGTATTGCATGAATGATACCTTCCAACAGAGTTGAAAACAATACTAAGACAAAACATAAGCAAACTGACATATTAAATGTGTTGAATTATCCAGCAGGACCATAATTACATATGTATTGTAAAGATTGCAACACATGAAGTTTCTCTGAAATGAAGTCCATGAAGCAACGGACGCCCGACTTACCGGGTGGAGTGTTTGCAGCCGCAGGCATGGAGACGGGGGAAGGCTGGCGGCCACCATGCTTGTTCCTTGCCCGGCATGCCTTGATCTTCGGGCGGTTTAAACCTGGCCACCCAATCACAGGCAGCCGGGGGACGGTGCTTGCCGCCAGACCTCAGGGAGGAAGTTTTCCCTCTGGTCTGGTGGCTTAGCATTTAAGCAGAGGCTGCCCCCGCTACCCCGCACTTTGCTCTTCGGTGCAAATCCCCACCCTCTGCTTCCTTGTTGACTGTTCTTTTCCCTTTTCTTTGTCACAATTTGTTGCGGGTAGCATTGGATTGGATCTCTTTTGGGGGATCCAGGGCCCTGGAACCCCATTAAGGGGATTCCCATTTGGAATCTTGGGAGTGAGGTGGGAGGCACGCCCAGCTCGGGGGCTGCCGGGGTTCACCCACTTCCAGGTGGCAGGGGAATCATGCAGGGGTGTACACCCATATGATCTCCCCCTTAATGTCACTTCTTGGTTCCCCTCCTTCAGCGGGGGTCCTGAAGGGGGAGGGGTTATCAGCTGGCAGGTGGGCCAGCTGATTCTGGGGATCCGATCCATATGCTTGCCAATGCTCCTTTATATTTGTATGTCAAAAAAGTTGTGGCCAATTTTTACTCCAGCTGTGTGTGTGGGTCTGAGTCTGTCGCCATGCCTCCCCGTTTCCACCCGGCATCAGCATAGGCCGCAAAAACCTTTGAAAAAATCAACTTTTCTTTTCGCTCAGTCTGCAAATTCTTTGTACTTTATTCCACTGAATATTAGGAATTTTGCAAAACCATTCTGTTAAGCTAAATGATGCATAATAGAAACACAGACATTCTCCTCCTCCAGGAGAGCTTTTTCCCTCCTCACAAGAAAGGCAACAGTAAACCACCACTTGAAAAATGACAAGCAGAAACTAGCAGATGCAAAGCACCTTTGTCTTGATTGCAAACATATCCTGTAGCAATTCAAGGCTTGACACTTAGTAATGTTTTGTTTCTTTCCAATTCATAGCTTGAGGGAGCCAACGTGTTCCTGCAAATGTTGGCACACCACTTCTCCTATCCTCAAGGAATGCATTCAAGTTCAGTCCTGATCTCCTGAAGCATGTTTTGACATTGCTGCGGGCAATATATGCCAACACTTGTCCTGTGGCCCAGTGTGAAACAGAAGTTCCAGAGCAAACTGCTTTGTATGACCAAAA
Organism: Eublepharis macularius; assembly: GCF_028583425.1. Taxonomy (NCBI): domain Eukaryota; kingdom Metazoa; phylum Chordata; class Lepidosauria; order Squamata; family Eublepharidae; genus Eublepharis; species Eublepharis macularius. Next base: position 64,688,974 of record NC_072790.1, read on the forward strand.
TACTGGTTTGCCTTAAAGCAAAGCTAAAACATTTTCCCCACCTAGAAGTCCTTTCTTGTTCTTCTACCTCATTAAAAAAATCATCGGGCACTTCATGTGGCTGTGTTTGCTGCATGAAATCATCTGTGGCACAGAAATCTGCACTTTTGCACATGGCCTTTGTTAGCTTCCCTTCCTATTCTTCTTGATGGTGCTGACTCTTCTCCCTCCCCCCCACCACACATACCATTCAAACTTTTAAAGAGCCTATTCAAATCAAAGGAAGCTTTGCCAGCACTTTCAAAAGGCTCTGAATTGGTCTCTAGCACTCCCTTGTCTAGTACAATTAAGACCTGTTCTAACCTCTGCTCACAGCCAGTAAAGCTCTTTATAATTCATTAGCCTTTTCAATATCCTTTGCAATGTCGTGCCAAAAGCTGCGTACAATAGTCCAGGTGTGTTCTATGGTAAACATTTCTGTATTTTCTTGAATACATGCTCCAGTTCTCCACACTGTCACCAGGCAGTTCAAGGTCTGTTGTTCAGTTTTTCCTATTTCCATTTCATATAAAGCAGAAAAATGAGATCAAGGCATGCTATATATTTATGCTCCTCTCATGCCCTTGAAAAGGCATGGCTTAAGTGTTTTATATAAGGGCCCCATGGCGCAGAGTGGTAAGCTGCAGTACTGCAGCTCAAGCTCACGACCTGAGTTCGATCCTGGCAGAAGCCGGGTTCAAGTAGCCGGCTCAAGGTTGACTTAGCCTTTTATTCTTCAGAGGTTAGTAAAATGAGTATCCAGTTTCCTGGGGGTAAAGTGTAGATGACCAGGAAGGCAATGGCAAACCACCCGGTAAAAAGTCTGCCAAGAAAACGTCATGATGCAACGTCCCCCAATAGGTAAGTAATGACTCGGTGCTTGCACAGGGGTACTACCTTTACCTTTTAAGTGTTATATAAAACTTGCTTTGATCCAGGGTGGATTTGATTTAAATCAAACTGATTTAAATCACGATTTAAATCACGATTTAAATCACTAGTCAGTAAGGCTTGATTTAAATCATAGTTTTCTACATAAAGACTCATTCGGGCCACCAGGCCTTGCATTTCTTTGTTGCAGTGTTTGCATTTTGCACGCATGCCTGCCTTACCGATAGGTAAAGGAACTTCATTAAGGTATTCCCAAACTGGGTCTCTTTTACGGCCTCCTGCCATTATAGGTTTCTTCCTCCAAGGAAAGAATGTGATAAACCTCAGGTCATACACACAAAAGATCCAAAGACTTGTGCAGTATTGTGCTCAAAAAGTTTCACTTTCATTTTGTACTGCTTGCTCCTCCCTCCTCACACTTAGTTTCTTCTTGTGCAGATCTATTCCACTCCAAACAATCAGAAAAATATTGTTTCTATTCACTGAACTTCTTGAAACTTAGCACTGAAGGGATTGATTCTGTCTTCATAGGCTTGTAGAACAATAGGATTAAGGTCTTTTTCTCAACTCTGTTCATGTTATAACATTTTTGCTGTGAAGAAGAGGCATGTGATCTCTGCTGAGCTGACACAAATTCAGTTTTGAGAACTGCAAAACCAAGCATCTGTGATAATACCTTGTAGGCAGAGAAACTGCCCAATAATCTTACAAAAACCTCTGGAAGAGCATGACATTGTGAATGGATTAATGGAATTTATTTACCAAAAAAATTAAACATATACAGCCTTATTCTACATAATTAAAAACTAATCTTTATTTCATGATAGAATAACCTTTGGGTGGTAATATATTTTCCTCAAAAAGCATTTTATTTAAAAAAATCCGATTTAAATAAAAAAATCTGATTTTTTTTATTTTTTAAAAAAAATCATTGATTTTTATCCACCCTGCTTTGATCGCCAGCACAAGGACACCTTAATGCTCCAATGAAATGAAGCCTACATACCTGTAGCAGCACTTACAGGCATTCAGTACTTTACATCCTTTCTCCCTTTTCTTCTCCTTCCCTTTCTTTTTCTTTTCCTTCCTTCTATTTGTCTGCTGTTGTTTTTCCTTAACAACAGATTATAAGCACAATCATTTGCATGGCATGATTCTATAGACGTTTGGAATACCCGCAGCATATACAGCTGGGTGCAGATTCTCAGCTTCCAGAGAATCTTAGCTTTTTTTCTCAAAAGAACCTGTAGCTTTCTGTCAATGTGCTGAAATGTCAAGTCAGAGCAGCTGCTGGTTTCCAGTCGTTAGAATGGGGCTTCAATGCCCTAAAAAGTTCCTAGTCCTCCTCATGAACCATAATAAATTATACAAAGTAAAAGGGGGCAGTGCATTTTATTAAAGTGCATCATTTACACAACATGAAGAAATGAACTTCCTGGTTCAGAAGAGGAATTTCTGGTGCTAAATTTCAATGTGCTTCTTCCTGAATTTCAAGATTTTTACTCCTGAATAGAGTGTGTGAGGGAATGAATTCCAAGCTTGCATATGCTCTCTCTCCACCCTCTTCTCCTCAACAGAAAGTGACAACTGTCAGAACAACCTGTTCATCTATATCCAGGCTATCACTGAATGATCTATCCTGTCCTGCAAGATCATATATTCCGTTGAATCTACATTTTGCTGAGCTACACATTCATACTTTGTCCAGACAGAAGGAGAACGTGTATGAAGAATGGGCTGCAGGTTCACTTCCTTTCTAGCTTGGTCCAAGAAGTAACATTTAAGCAAATCCTCCCTGAGAGAGGGTGCCATGTGATTATCCTTGGTGATCATATCTTGAAACCAAACAATCCTTTTGGATTTGTAGGTGTGGCAATCACATAAAAAAGAGTGTTTGCAGTAACTGCTTTTTCAAAAAATGAAGGACCAACTTTGCAAACTTTCTCTCCTGTCTTCTCTTTTGACAATTTCATACACCCATGAAAAACTGCTCATAACAAATGTTAAGAGATCACAAATAGTTAAACGCAATGTTTGAACCATACTCCTGTTTGTTTATATTTCTGAGGAGAATGGAAGATTTATATTCACTTACCGTGAAGCTTCCTTTCTCGGTGGTCTCGGAGTGGGGCAGTCGTCACTAATGGGTAGCTCCTCCTCCTTCTCTTTCGCAGGGCCGGCAAACTTGCGATCCTTCAGGGGGAGGGGCTCCCAGGCTTCCTCAGTTCCTTTCCAAGCCCTCTTCGGTCCCCAAAGCAGGTTCAATCCAGGTCTCGCCTGTCCTGTAACTTATATAACTAGAAAACAGCAAGAGTCCAACTCGGCCAAAACAACCGGCCACTAACCAAGGTGGAACTATTTACAACCGTAGACCCCTGACCTTAACGTTCCTTCGTTCCCTCTTGCTCATTCCTCATTCCATTTCCCCTTCTATTAATATTAATATTTGTTTTATGGGTGGGTTCCCGACTGCCCCACTCCGAGACCACCGAGAAAGGAAGCTTCACGGTAAGTGAATATAAATCTTCCATTCTCCTGTGGTCTGGAGTGGGGCAGTCGTCACTAATGGGATATATGCTAGCAGTTTACCCAAGGGGAGGGGCATTCGGTTAGTCCAGGACGTGCTGTAGCACCCTTCTACCAAACGCCGCCTCTGCTGAAGCCAGCTGATCAACCCTATAGTGTTTGGTGAACGTGTGTACTGACTTCCATGTTGCTGCCTTACAGATCCTGTCTAATGAGGGGAAGGCCCTATAGGCCGCTGATGTTGCCGCCCCTCTAAGGGAGTGGGCCTTGATCCCTTCGGGTGGGGCAAGGTTCCTAGATTTATAGGCTAACACAATGCATTCCCTTATCCATCTACTCAGTGTTGATAGTGAAACCTTCTTGCCCATAGAGCTGCTTTTGAAGGAGATGAACATATGTTCTCCCTCTCGAATCGATTTGGTCCTGTCTAAATAGAAGCTTAGGGCTCTCTTCACATCTAATTTGTGCCATTCTCTTTCTCTATCATTCTTGGGGTTGGCACAGAATGAGGGCAGAACAATATCCTCCCCCCTGTGGAAGGATGAATTGACTTTAGGAATGAAAGCCGGGTCCGTCCTCAAAACTACCTTATCCTGGTGAAAAATACATAACTCCCTATTTACTGATAGGGCCCCTATCTCCGATACCCTCCTGGCTGAGGTCAGGCCCACAAGGAAGATTGTCTTAAAGGTCAAGATCTTTAAGGAACAGGTCGCCATTGGCTCGAAAGGTTCTTTAGTGAGTGCCTTCAATACCACATTGAGGTTCCAAGTTGGAAAGCGGTGAACCTGAGGCGGGTTCAGCAGCATGGTTCCCCTCAGGAATCTCTTGACGTGAGGATGCGAAGTCAGGGACTTCCCAGTCTTAGATCCTTTAATCGCTGAAAGTGCCGCCACTTGCCGTTTAAGGGTGCTGGTGCTCAGGCCCTTTTCCAATCCATCTTGCAGGAAGGAGAGAATCTGCTTCACTGATGTCGACATAGGATCTCTACCCCTTTGGGTGCACCAGTCCGTGAACGTTTTCCATGTCTTACTGTAGCTTTTGTTGGTGGAACTCTTCCGTGAAGCCAGCATTGTGGTGATTACTGTTTCCGGGTATCCTAGTTCCCTGAGCTGTCGATGTTCAACCGCCAAGCTGTCAGCTTTAGGGACGACGGGTTCGGATGTCTGATCTCCCCTTGTGTCAGTAGATCCTCCCTGGATGGCAAGGTCCATGGTTCCGCACAAGACATCCTCATGAGGTCCTGGAACCACGGTCTCCTCGGCCAGAACGGCGTGACCAGGATAATGTTCGCTCTCTGTTCCAGAATTTTCTGAAGCACCTTGGGTATAATCTTGGTTGGAGGAAAGGCGTAGAGAAGTGTTCGAGGCCAATCCCGACTCAGCGCATCCACTCCCCTCGCCTCCAGTTCCCTGAACCTGGAGAAGAAGTGCGGAACCTTTCTGTTGGCAAGGGTGGCGAATAGGTCCACCTCCGGAGTGCCGAACTTTTGACATAGCGATAAGAACACCTGGCTGTTCAGTGACCATTCTGACTGGTCCACTTTGTTTCTGCTTAGCCAGTCCGCCACCGAGTTCTTTTGACCCGCTATGTGGCTTGCCTTTATCGATTTGATGTTCTTCTCTGCCCAGAGGAAGATCTCGTCCGCTACTTCCCCCAGGCGCTTGGATCTGGTGCCTCCTTGTCTGTTGATGTAGGCCTTTGCTGTCATATTGTCCGTGTATACCATGACGTGCGCGTTCCGTACGACGTCTGCGAACTCCAGTAGCCCGTTTCTTATGGCCTTGAGTTCTAGGAGATTTATGCTGGCCTCTTTCTCGCTTTGCATCCATTGCCCCTGGGCAAACCGGTCGTCGGTGTGGGCTCCCCATCCCTGTAGGCTGGCGTCCGTCGTGATTGTCATTCTGTTTGGTTCCCTGAGAGGGGATCCTTTGGTGAATCTGTTTGGTGCCAGCCACCAATCCAGGTCCCTGGAAAGTGATTGGGGAAACCTCACTGTTATCTGCAACCGCTGGGCTATGGACCTCTGGTGGGGGCGCAGGAACTTCTGCAGTGGTCTGGTATGGAACCTGGCCCATTGCAGAGCATCCTGGCAGGACACCATCATGCCCTGTAATTTTGCCAGCTGCAAGATCTCCACCGACTTCCGTGACTGGAGATCCCGTATCAGTGAGAGAATCTTTTGTCGCCTTTCGAAGGACACGAAGGTCTTGTCCATAGCTGTGTCCACAATCATTCCCAAGTGGACAATTCTTTGCTTCGGTAAGAGCAAGCTCTTCTGTTGGTTTATGATAAATCCGTGTTCCTCCAGGCAGCCGATCGTCGTCGCTACCGCCTCCTCCGCTGAATGGAGGGACGGGGCCTTTATTAAGATGTCGTCCAGGTACGGAGACAGGGCTACTCCTTGTACTCTGAGGAATGCCACTAGAGTGATTAGCACTTTGGTGAAGACTCTCGGCGATGATTTCAGGCCGAAGGGGAGGGCTCTGTATTGATAGTGCTCCCCGTCGTACGCAAAGCGCAGGTACTTCCTGTGAGCTGTGCAGATGGGAATGTGTAAGTAGGCCTCCGATAGATCTATGGACGCGAGGAAGTCCCCATGTTGAATGGCTGAGGTGGTGGACTTCATCGTCTCCATCTTGAACTTCCTGGACTTGATGTGGAGGTTCAACCATTTGAGATCTAAAATGGCTCTGATTTCCCCATTCTTCTTCGGGACGGTGAAGAAGATTGAGTACACACCCTGTTTCCTGCAAAGCCTTGGTACCGGTTCTATTGCTCTGATCTGCAGCAAGTGCTTGATGGCTCCTTTTATCTCCAGGTGTTTCCGATGGGAAGGATTTCGAAACACCTGGGTGAAACGCCTGCGTGGCGTCTTCTCGAATTCCAAGGAATAGCCCCTGGATACTGTTTCCAGTACCCACTGATCTGACACAGTTTGTCTCCAACGGGGCGCGAAGGCTTGAAGTCGGCCTCCTACTGGTCCTGTTGCCTCTCTGTGCGGATAGTCATGCTTGACTGGCTTTCTTCTGCCCTTTAGGTTGAAAGGATGATTTCCGGAAGGTGAAGGGTCTGCTGTCCGATCTATGCTTGGTTTGCCAGCGATTTTTAAATGGCCTGTCTGACTGTTGTCTGGCCGGTCTTTTGATGTCACGAAAGGACTGCCTTCCTTTGTACTTTGCGTCTCTCTTTTTGGACGGGAGCACCTTCTTCTTTTCAGAGTTCTCCACCAGGAACCTGTCCAGCGCCTCTCCAAAGAGCTTGTCCCCGGAATATGGGATCGCTGCCACCTTGCTGCGTGCCTGGGGGTCCACGTCCCAGTTCCTCAGCCACGTGTTCCTCCGAGCTGCCACGTTGAAGCCCATGGCCCTAGAGGACATTTGAAAGGAATCCAGGGTGGCATCCGCTGCAAAGGCTGCTGCCAACGCTATCTTTTTAACTTCATTCTTGATTTCTTTTGGAACTTCCCTACCAGCCGCCGCCAGGTCCGATGCCCACGTGTATGCCGCTCTGGCGAACAGGGAGCCGGTAGCTGAGGATTTCAGCGACGCTGCCGAGGCTTCGAAGTTTCTGCGTAGGGCCTGCTCAATCTTCTTGTCTGACGGGTCCCTAGGCATGCCTTCCGAGTCCATAGGGAGGACTGATGTGGTTGCCAGGCTGGTGACTGGGTCATCCACCACCGGAAGCTTGATCTTTTTTGCATCATCAGGACTTAGTGAGTAAAACTTGTGAAAAACCGATTGGTAGAGTTTAGGTTTTGCAGGGTTATCCCATTCCATCCTTAGGGTGTCATGGAAGATAGCCGGCAAAGGAACCCCTGAGTGTTTGGGGCCCATTTTGGGGAGTGCCCTCGCCAGGCCTTGCGGGTGAACAGGCTCTGTTTCCGCTTTCCCTGCCACAGGTGGAGAGATTTCCAGGGTTCTTAGCACTTTAGCAAGTAACTTGGAGTACATGTCCTGAGGAAAAAGCCTAGGTTGCGTTTGAATTAGGTCTGTCTCTTCTTCCTCTGACAACTCCCCTTCCTCGCTTCCTGATGAGTGAGGTGACTGTACAGAACTACCCTGGGACTCATCAGACTCACTGGAGTCCTCCACTAGCCGTTCACTTAATTTTCTCTTTTTTGTTTCAGTTTGGGAACTAGGTTCCAGTTTCCTTTTCCCTTTAGAGGTGCTGGATTTCTGTTTGCATTTTCCCTGAGAGGCTGTCTTTAATTCCTTAACTGCACTATCAATGCCTCTTTTAATTTCTGTTTGAAGCCATGCTAAAATGTTTGCTTTTGCCTCTGGACCTGCAAGGTCAGGGTCACCAACCCCTGCATTGCCCCCTTGGTTGGGGTGTTGCCGACTTGAGCTCTCCAGGGAGTCCATGTTATTAATGTCTGACTCCCCTGGTTGTTTGTCACTCGTGCCAGCCTGGGCCGCCATTCCCGCCAAAATTCTTGCAGCCTAAAGCGAAAGTAAGCGTGGGCGCAAGTTAGAGTCTGGCCATAAATACTTCCCCCCTCCGTACCCTATAGTTGGAATACTCAGGGAGGCCAGAGTTAATTTTCCTTGCACCAAACTAGGTCCGTAATCAGAAAGGGGAATGATCTGGGGCCTGCGCCGTATATTAGTGGCTTGCACCGGCCTTCTGCAACGAGCTAGGGCTGCTTTTAAGCCCCTGTCCATCCACCAGCCCTCCAATCCTATCCCCCCCCCAGTTCCCCGAAGGCGCCAAAAGCCTCTCCTCGGGCCGTTTAAAACTCACGATTCCTTTTGGCGCGTTCAGTAGAGTCCCCGCCGCTTTGGAGCCTCTGGGCTTCCTTTCGGCTGCGTTGCCGCGGCTCCGACTCCTGCCGCTTTCCCCTGGGTCTCTCAGCAGCAGCCGGGACCTAGCTGGCTAGGTTTCGTCGGCTCTGCGCTCGCCTTTGGAGGTTGAATGCAGAGGGAGGGAGGGGGGGGTTGGAGGACTAAGCCTTCCTTCGCCCCGGCGAGCCCGCGCCTGCACAATTCTTCTTCTTCAAGGATCGCTGCTCCGGAGAGCACAAACTTGCATCCGCCTGCTGAGCAGGGCCGGAAAAAACTGAGGAAGCCTGGGAGCCCCTCCCCCTGAAGGATCGCAAGTTTGCCGGCCCTGCGAAAGAGAAGGAGGAGGAGCTACCCATTAGTGACGACTGCCCCACTCCAGACCACAGGAGAAAAGAGGAATTTTTCACACAAATAATGCAAAAGCTTGGGCAATGGGAAGCGCCTTTCATTTCAATAAGCCTGGTGAAATATATTTGTGAGGCACCACTAGAGAAAGCTCATAGAAATAAAATACTTGTGTATACATTTAGTTTCTGAAACAATATTAGAACCAACTTACTATTTTCCAGTAGAATAACCTTGAACAAACAGTGAACAACCACAGAGGAAGAGAAGGGGTTTGTTTGCCCCAACAAGAGGAGATTTTTCAAGCAGTCACCTCTCATGGCAGCAGAAGGTATTCTTGCCAATTAGTGTGTTAGGCTCCCAGCCACCAATATTCAACAAGCTACCTCGTGCTGTGGCTACTGCGAAAGTAAGGTGAACTTTTCACAAGATGAGAGTCTCCATGGCAAACATGTTAGTTCATGGTGAGGGAAGTTTTGAAAAATAGGCATGAATAAATGTAAAGGAAGAAATAAATGACATTATTTAAAAAGTGAACTCAGTTTTCCTCCTTTGTGCAGAATGTGAAAAGAAAGGCAGTGCAAACGATACAAGATTTTTAACACAATTATCTTTAACAGTCACAGTTGGCAACCCACTGTATATGTTTTAAAACAATGACTATGTAGAAGAATGTCTCATCACCAGTTCTGACTTAAATGGACTTAGAAAGGTGTAACTCTCCTTAGGACTGCACTAACATATTGAAGTGGCACTCCTACGAGGCATGAAATGTATATCTGCACTAGCTACTCCATCAAGCAATAAATCGCTGCACTCTACTAGTGAGTAAAATTCCTTGTATGTAAAAAATGTAACTTGAAAAACAGAATTCCCGCGCCCCCCCCCTCACATATACACACCAGTTTCATTTACTATTTTAAATCTGAGTAGGTATGAAGTTGTTGACAGACGGCATGGCACAGTGCTTACTGCAGAGCAGCAGGTTAGGACCAGGGAGGATGAAACCCCCACTGAGCCATGAAGCTTACTGAGTGACCTTGGACCAATCACACACTTTCTGTCAGCCTCACCTATCTCCCAGGATGCTGGGCAGATAAAACAGAGGCAGGAAACGCCTATATGCTGCCATACCAAGAACTCTGTGAGAAAAGGGGAAGGGGGGACATAGTAAATAAGTAAAGAGACATCTCTGTGCATGCAAACCTAAACCTGGTCTTTAAGAAACCTATGACAAATCTTACTCTGTATATAATTTGAGCAACAAGGAACATGCAAGTTTACTTCCAGATAAAAACCAGGCAGTTTAAAAACATAGTAAGAAATGTAATATTGGATGAAACTTTACTGAGATTTTTTTACCGTATTTAATAGCAGTTTAAAAACATAGTAAGAAATGTAATATTGGATGAAACTTTACTGAGATTTTTTTACCGTATTTAATAATATTGTTGATTTGTTTTAAATCTGTTGCAAAATGCTTTGGTAACTAAATGCTTTCAAAGTGGCCTATACATGTAAATTAAAAACAAAACAGAACACCAAAGCACACTTTAGACAAGAATCCCGGCAACACGTTTATGTGCATGTGGAAAGGTATGGTGTCTGCTACTCACTGTATGAGAAGAAGTCACAGGCAGCAAACAGTTCATCCTCACTTAGTTCAAAGGGGCTGCTTAACAACATCCTGCCTGCCTTCTGCCTGCTCTGCAGTCTCTCTCCCCACCATCCTGCCTATTCCTGACATCATTCTCAGGGGTGAAGCCTTGCAGGACCTTAAGTGGTTCCAGTGCTTTTCAAAGCCAGCACAAGAGAGCCCACTTGTGGACAGAACTTTGGCCAATGGAAATCTAAGCAACCAGCCTTTGACTTTTAGAGTCAAGCTACAACTGACGAATGACACTTAAACGGCAAGTGAACAGACTCACGTGTATTCCTCCCTGTTCACTTGCGCTCCGCTTGCACTCCACTTGATCACTACGTAGCTTGGCCCTTAGTCGTCCTACCATCCTTTTCCAAAGACCACTACCAGGCACAACCTGAGCTTTATAGGATCCATCACTGCAAGATCTGCTTATGTCACTCAGATAACTCAAAAATTATTTTTATTTTACAAAATTTATGCCCTACCTTTCTGCCCTCATACAAGGCACCAAAGTAATTACCCTGTTTTACATTATTGCTATAAATAGGAAGCTTGGCATTTATTAAGATGGTGAGAGGCAGAAGTTAAAAGTACAAGAAAGCAGAACAGCTTACACAGCATTCTAACATTCTTAGAAAAAGCCTACAAGCTGCTCAGTAGGAGCCATAAATAGGAGCTTAGGATGCTGCAGAACTGTTGCACATATGAAATGCAGTAAATCTAATGTTGACACAGACTGCATCACTTGTTCAATAGAGTGTGAAGGTATAGCCCTCACAAACAGCAGCATGTCACCAACACCACATAGGTCTGTTTTGGTGGCGGAGAGTGTCATCAAGTCACAGGCAACTTATAGCAACCCCTGGTGGGGTTTTCATGGCAAGAGACTAACAGAAGTGGTTTGCCATTGCTTGGCTTTGCAATCCTGGTCTTCCCTGGAGGCATCCCATCCAATTACTAACCAAGACCAACCCTGAGTAGCTTCTGAGATCTGACAAAATCAGGCTTGTCTGGGTTATCCAGATCAGGGCAGATCTCTTTTGCTGTACAGAAATTAAATGTTTCAGTGGCAGTCTTTTACACAGCTAGCATCTGATTCAAACTGTGTTCTCAGCTGTTCCACGTGCAACTTTAGCACATCAGGGATCCATAGCCTGGCTGAGCGCTGCCTTTGTATGCTGAAGTTGTGCATGTTTCATCATTACAGGCATAGCAGCACCATTTAAAAGAGACGCTGGGCATGTCTAAAATCACATGGAGAAGTTCTTCTTGCCACACCTGCATCGCATTTAAAGCAGACCTTGTTTACAGAGTGCAACGGGACAGAACATTACATGAGAAGAACCCTGTCAGTTTAGACTGAAGTCTTTTTGTTTATTTAAAATATTTATATCACATCTTCCTTTGACTCAACAAGGCTAACGGCTTACATACAAGTTGCAAAGGCACAAAACACAAAAGTCCATTCACAGATAAGAACAATGACCAATTTTAAATACACACACAGATTTAAAAATCATTAAATCTGCTGAGCTGTTCACCCCCCGCTCCAAATACCCTCTGAAATAGAACTGTCTTGCACACCTTCCTAATTGTAGCCATGAAGGGAACCCTCCATATGCACTCTGGTAGGCTATTTCAGAAGACTGGACTTATCACCAAAAAGCCTGTGAGCTGGCTGTTTGGACAGCCCTAATAGAGGGCACTACACAAGGAGTGTCTGAAGAGCATAACTGGCACATGGGAAGAGCATAACTGGCACATGGGAATATACTGGGAGAGACAGTGTGATCATTTAGGACAGCATCCTCTTCCCCACTGTAGCCAGCAAGAAACTTTTCCTAGGTTACTCTAATTTATCTACTTTCAACCTTTTAGGCATTTCAGTCACCACAGAACTTTCTATATAAACACAAATGTATCTGATGTGTAGCAGTTATAAAAGTACCAGTCACTTCTTCTACCAGTAAGTTAATCATAGAATCACAGAATCATAGGGTTGGAAGGTACCTATAGGGTCATCTAGTCCAACCCCCTGCACAATGCAGGAAATTCACAACTACCACCCTCTGCCTGCCCTAGTGACCCCTGCTCCATGCCCAGAAGATGGCAAAACACCTCCAGGATCCCTAGCCAAATTGGCCTGTGGAAAATTGCTACATGACTCCAAGGTGGCGATTACCCTGGGCATATAAGAAGGCCACGAGAACTAAGCACTGATGTAACCCATTTTGCCCTCCCCCTCATGATCTGCCCAAGTTCACTGAATCAGCACTGCTGTCAGATGGCCAGCTAGCCTCTGCTTAAAACCTCTAAAGAAGGAGAGCTCACCACCTCCCGAGGAAGCCTGTTGCACTGAAGGACTGCTCTAACTGTCAGGAAGTTCTTCCTGATGTTTACCCGAAAACTCTTTTGATTTAATTTCAAGCCGTTGGTTCTGGTCCAACCTTCTGGGGCAGCGGAAAACAACTCTGCACCATCCCCTATATGACATCCCTTCAAGTACTTAAAGATGGTTATCATATCACCTCTCAGTCGTCTCCTCTCCAGGCTAAACATTCTGAGCTCCTTCATCCTTTCCTCATCGGACTTGGTCTCCAGACCCCTCACCATCTTCGTTGCCCTCCTCTGGACACGTTCCAGCTTGGCTATATCCTTATTAAATTGTGGTGCCCAAAACTGAACACAATACTCTAGGTGTGGTCTAACCAGAGCAGATTAGAGCAATACCATCACTTTTCATGATCTGGACAGTATGCTTCTGTTGATACAGCCCAAAACCATGTTTGCCTTTTTAGCTACCATATCACACTGCTGATATGGTATCTTCCCCTATTACTTTTTCCAGTAGTTATTAATGAGTCTGTCTGCACTGCCTTCCTTTCTAACTTGTCCCATCCAATTTCCAGTTACTACTACTGTCCTTCTAAACTTTTCAGGTTGTATGTTTTGTGTAGGGTTGTCAGCGTCCAGGCTGTAGCTGGAGATCTCCCATAATTACAACTGATCTCCAGACAATAGTTTCCCTGGAGAAAACAGTTGAACTCTAGGGAATTATACCCCACTGAGGCCCCTCTCCTCCATAAACCCCACCCTCGCCAAGCTCCACTCCCAAAATCTCCAGGAATTTTCCAACCTGGATTTAGCAACCTTATTTTGTGCTGCACCAAAACTTGAAGATGGCAGTGAAAGAGCAATATGTGGAAACAGAGGCGACAGAAAAATTATTCCCAGAAAGAAAATGTCAGTGGTTTTTGCAACAGGAATGGGCTCAAGAGTAATAGGATACTGGGGCCCATTATGAAATTTCATTCGAGTCCCCACATGTAGTGCTTTTCACCTTCTCTCCAATCAAATCAAGGAACACATCCAAACACATCCAAAAATCTTCATGGTCCAACTTAGGATATCAAAATAGCAAATGGTCATCTCTTTCCTGCCTATTTCCTCTATAAAGGAAGCTCATCTCATCTCAATATATTGCTCCATTTCCAGGAAAGAATGTTTTATCTGAGATCAGTGCCTCCCTGAGTATTAATCAAGGTATCCCGCATTCCTCTATCATAACAAACACTACCTGAATACTCTTCCCTCTGTATACCATAAATGTATATTTAAATCATTAAGATGTGCAAGAACCAGGACAACACTTATCCAAAGGTTCAGCGTCACTGACTGCATATGTATAGAAGAGGCACTGTACTTTAAATTCCATACTTCAATAACACTACAATGAAAAGTAATGTGACAAGGAGGCTTCATAGTTCTATGGCATTCGGCATGTCACATGTTCCCCTGTGGTCCACTCCTTACAAGAGGAAATCACACAGACTTCCATAAAAGTTGACACCTTTCACCTGTCCTACTCATTCTATTCATGACAGCAAGAAAGAGAACAGATTCATTTCTCTGCAGATGCTAAGCAGACAACCAGCATCTTTAAAATTTCTCACATCAAGGAACATGATCTCTGTTATCCTGTCATCTGATGAGGAAGCAATGGCTTCAAGTTCCAAGCTCCACATAATGTGTTCTTTTCTTATAAGGAACAGACTATGCTCAGGACTGCACATACTCCAGTGTAAAGACAAGATTAGAATTCTATCTTCATATGAAGAAAAGTGGCAATCTCTGACCTACATAAGTTATGCCAAATATTACTTATGCTGTTTTTTCTGTTTTGCATAATTTATTCCAGTTTTTCTTGATCTAGATGGGTAAGACTCTCTGCTGGACAATAAAACACCTCCGGGGCTTCTGAGATCTCTGCAGACATCGCTTGCACATTCTCAGGCATATTTTCACAGCCATAAAAGCTAGGCACTTTGGGATTTTTAAAAAGAAAGAAAGCAAGATAAAATTCTGACGAAGCTAACTAAGGACTATAGTCTAGTCCAATTTTTTTTTGTATTACCACATTATCTTCTACTATTATAAACTACTTTCTGCAGTAGAGTATAAATTCTGGGGCTAATTTGCTTTATTTTCTAATTCTGCAGTCCTACTACTGCATTGTTTATTGGATGTCTTATGCTGTCTGACTGAATTGCTTTTTATGTTTTGTAATCCACCTTCAGTTTTAGAGAAAAGGAAAGAATGAACGAAAGAATGAACAAAAGAAAGAAAGCTAGCTGGGAGTAAGCCTCACTAACTACAATGAAATTTACTTCTAAAAAGACCCTTCTTAGGATTGCTCTCTATATCTCCTATCCTATATTATGTACTTTTTCTGCACTCTTTCAGGATTGCAACATATTTTATTTACGTTATTTATATTCCACCTTTCTCACTGAGACACAAGATGGATTACACAGGGTAAGTCAATATGCTCAATAGTAAATGCTCAATGCAAGATCTGCAAAAATGTTACAACAAGCAGAAATCAAGTATTGAGCTGAAAAAATGCTGAAACAAAGTATAAGTAATTAAACAGTGCAGTAATTACTCAGTCGGAACATACAGCAACAGACAGTATACAGTAGTATAACCTATAGTCTTTATATGCTTCTCTTTGAACAATTTTCTTACAGGATAACCTACCTACCCATACAAAAAAGTCCTCCTGAATAATCCAGTTTTACACAGTTTGCTGAAAGTCATGAGAGTGGGAACCCTCCTAACCTCATCAGGCAGGTTGTTCAGTAAAGAGGGGGGGCACAACAGAAAATATTGATTTTGCCCATTTGCATAGCGGCACCCACAGAAGAGAGACACGTAACACACATGCAGCACGCATACTCTGAAGTTCAATGGAGCATATGTCGGCAATATCAACATCATAGAAAGATAGAATAAAGGCATACACACACACAGCATAAGAAATTGATTACCACTGATTCAGAAGAAAAAAGATTTTCCAATCAGAAGTAAAATAAGCAGCCAAAGCTATAGAGCCTCAATAATCAGGTCTGAAGTCATAATGCATATATCTCTCAATATAAACAAAAAACATAATTAAGCATTCCTATGTATGCTCTTAACAAAAATCCAAACAAATGCGCAAATTACCTGTATTTATGAATAATGGCATTAAATAATTTCCCATCTCGCCAGCAGGTAGTGAAATTTTCACAACGAATTCCAGCATAACCCTCAGTTGTCTGCTGTGTCCACAGGAGCAATCTTTCTTTCGCAGACATATCCTCTGACTCCCCAGTAACATGGATGTCAGAAATCTAAATGGAAAAAAACAAACAAATCATGAACTATAATGAATCAAAATAATCAAAAGGAAGAAACACATCACCCTTCCCTATCACTCCCAATTCACTTGGTCCCCCATAACTAACGAGGACACAGAATTAAGCCAGGCAAAGCCCAGGCCCTGTTGGGCAACATCCCAGAGTAGAACAGTTATTTCTATAAGAAGCATACCAATATAGCTAATTCAAGGACCCCTGCTCAACTGCAAACCAGACAGCTCCATTAATTGAAGCATGTCTCTGGATAGCCATCAGAAAATGCACAGAGTCTATGCTGATGGTTCTGTAAAGGAGTAATGGGGAGAACAGAGCAATCCTCTTCCTCCAAGGCTTTAAAGAGGGTAATTAAGAATTAATTAAGACTTAACAGCATAGCAACCACTGACCAGCAAGCAGAAAGTAAAAAGCTTACTGGCAAACAGTTTCAGAACAGTGAGACACTGGAAATGGAAAAAGTACCAACTTCATCATCAAGTAAAGAGGAATGGAAGAGCGTTCTGGGGAAGCCAAATGGTTTGTCATGCTTTGTATTATACAGAGACTAGTGCAGACTAGAGGTGGGCACGGATCGCAATATGAAGCAAAAAAACGCACAAATTCGTGGTTCGTGAAAACACGGTTAGTGGGGCTGCATTTTCCACAAACTCCATGACTTTTTTGCCCAACTTGTGAGAGTTGTGAGTGGTTTGTGAAGCCGGACAGGCTGGCACCGCTGCCCACACGGGGTGTGTGAAACTGACAGCCCCCTTCTCCTGCCACCCGCAAGTGGCAGGAGAAGGGAGCTGTCTATTTTAAATGCCCCGTGCTGGGTTTACCCAATCGGATGAAGCCTGCGTGGGGTGTTTTGAAACTGACAGCCTTCCCCTGCTGGTTGCAAGCAACAGGGGAAAGCTGCGACTTTCAAACACCCTGCGCTGGCTTCACCCGATCGGATGAAGCTGGCGGGGTTTTTAAAAACTGACAGCCTTCCCCTGCCACTTGCAAGCGACAGGGGAAGGATGTGAGTTTCAAACGCCCCACACTGGCTTCAGCAGCCGGCGCCAGGTGTTTGAAATGCCATGAACCATTAACCGATTCGTGAACTAGGAAAAGTTTGTGGAAGGTCATGGTTTGTGGAACGCAACGAAACATGAATCACGTGGTTCAGTTTTTTTCCGGTTTGTGCCCATGTCTAGTGCAGACTGTACCATAACAAGGTTTTTCATAGAAATGTCTGCCAATAACTGCAGGTGGAAAACTCAGTTCACTCTGAACATGCTGCAACTGACAAAGACTAGAAAGCACAAGGTATTATATGCAGCTGTGCACCTGATACGTATGTCTTGTGAGGTTCTACTGGTTTAGGATGCATAGGGCCCAACACTTAAGAACATAAGAGTAACCATGTTGTATTAAAGCAATGATCCATCTAGCCCAGTATCCTGTTTCTCACAGTGGCCAGTCAGATGCCACAGAGAAGCCCACAAGCAGGCCTTGCACATAACAGCTCTTGCCTGCTGACTATTCTACAACATCTGACAACCAGTCACATTTTCCCTCTTAACCCAGAAGTTCCAATCAGCTATCAGGATTAACAGCCAATGATAGAAATGTGTCAAACCCCCTTTTAAATCCACTGGCCATTGCCACATCTCATGGTACTGAGTCTCATAAGTAAACTACCTGTTGCACAAAGGAGTAGCTTCTTTTGCCAGTCTTGGATCTACTGCCAATTAGTTTCATAGGACAACTCTAAATTCGGTATTATGGGTGATCGAGAAGCTTCTCACTATCTGCACTTTCTGTAGCATGCATAATTTTGTAGATCTATTCCAACATCATCCCTCAATATCCATTTTTCTAAAGTATAAAAAGTATAATAACTTTCAGCTAAATGCCTTTGAAGATGGTTTGGAAACATCAACTGAGCTGGCAGCAGATATTTCAATCAACATCTCTCCTTGGTGCTCTTTTGGCCTCCATTTTCATTTCTTTTCTTTTTCCACGTTCAATTAAAATGTCTGGTTCTTGCCTTTGAAGCCCTTCATGCAGTGAGACCAGAGTACCTAAAGAATCACCTGATTCTATATGGACTTGCCTCAGTTTTGAGAGTATCTGTGTTCCACTACCTTTAGAAATGAGTTGGGAAGCTGCTAAGGACAGGATATTTTAAGTTCTATTGTTTTGTCAGTGCAATAACTTTCCCCAATCCTCTCCCTGGTACCAAATCTCTTTACGTTAAAAAAAATGCCACCCATTTTAGACAAACAGGTGGAGAAGTGCATAACTACATGCAGAACTCGCAGCTTCTCATGCCTAGACAAACAGCCTACATATTGTCGAAGGCTTTCACGGCCGGAGAACGATGGTTGTTGGGGGTTTTCCAGGCTGTATTGCCGTGGTCTTGGCATTGTAGTTCCTGACGTTTCGCCAGCAGCTGTGGCTGGCATCTTCAGAGGTGTAGCACCAAAAGACAGAGATCTCTCAGTGTCACAGTGTGGAAAAGATGTAGGTCATTTGTATCTACTCAGGAGGGGTGGGGTTGAGCTGAGTCATTCTGTAAGAGTTTCCCAGGGTGTGGAATGCTAATGGCGGGAGGCTTCACTGTAACCTGAGGAGGTTCTTTTGCATATGGATTGGTGCTTGATGTGCTAATCTTCTCTGCAGGGCTATTGTCGGGTGTGGAGTGTTTTGTTGGCCTGGTGTTTTTCAGAACTGGAGCCCATGCTCTGTTCATTCTTAAGGTTTCTTCTTTCCTGTTGAAGTTTTGCTTATGCTTGTGAATTTCAATGGCTTCCCTGTGCAGTCTGACAAAGTAGTTGGAAGTGTTGTCCAGTATTTTGGTGTCCTGGAATAAGATACTGTGCCCTGTTTGAGTTAGGCTATGTTCAGCCACTGCTGATTTTTCAGGCTGTCCAAGTCTGCAGTGTCTTTCATGTTCTTTTATTCTTGTCTGGATGCTACGCTTTGTGGTCCCGATGTAAACCTGTCCACAGCTGCAGGGTATACGGTATACTCCTGCAGAGGTGAGGGGGTCTCTGCTGTCTTTTGCTGATCGTAGCATCTGTTGTATTTTTCGGGTGGGTCTGAATACTGCTTGAAGGTTATGCTTTTCCATAAGCTTTCCCATCTGATCAGTAATTCCTTTGATATATGGCAAAAACACTTTTCCTGTAGGTGACTGTTTTTCCTTGGTTGTTTGATTCATCCTGGGTTTGATTGCTCTTCGGATTTCATTTCTGGAGTAGCCATTTGCCTGAAGTGCGTGGTTTAGATGATTAATTTCCTCATTGAGAAAGCGCGGCTCACATATCCGTCTTGCACGATCCACTAATGTTTTCATTATGCCTCTTTTCTGTCGGGGGTGGTGATTGGAGTTTTTGTGTAACTCACACTGATCGGTACTTACACAAAAACTCCAATCACCACCCCCGACAGAAAAGAGGCATAATGAAAACATTAGTGGATCGTGCAAGACGGATATGTGAGCCGCGCTTTCTCAATGAGGAAATTAATCATCTAAACCACGCACTTCAGGCAAATGGCTACTCCAGAAATGAAATCCGAAGAGCAATCAAACCCAGGATGAATCAAACAACCAAGGAAAAACAGTCACCTACAGGAAAAGTGTTTTTGCCATATATCAAAGGAATTACTGATCAGATGGGAAAGCTTATGGAAAAGCATAACCTTCAAGCAGTATTCAGACCCACCCGAAAAATACAACAGATGCTACGATCAGCAAAAGACAGCAGAGACCCCCTCACCTCTGCAGGAGTATACCGTATACCCTGCAGCTGTGGACAGGTTTACATCGGGACCACAAAGCGTAGCATCCAGACAAGAATAAAAGAACATGAAAGACACTGCAGACTTGGACAGCCTGAAAAATCAGCAGTGGCTGAACATAGCCTAACTCAAACAGGGCACAGTATCTTATTCCAGGACACCAAAATACTGGACAACACTTCCAACTACTTTGTCAGACTGCACAGGGAAGCCATTGAAATTCACAAGCATAAGCAAAACTTCAACAGGAAAGAAGAAACCTTAAGAATGAACAGAGCATGGGCTCCAGTTCTGAAAAACACCAGGCCAACAAAACACTCCACACCCGACAATAGCCCTGCAGAGAAGATTAGCACATCAAGCACCAATCCATATGCAAAAGAACCTCCTCAGGTTACAGTGAAGCCTCCCGCCATTAGCATTCCACACCCTGGGAAACTCTTACAGAATGACTCAGCTCAACCCCACCCCTCCTGAGTAGATACAAATGACCTACATCTTTTCCACACTGTGACACTGAGAGATCTCTGTCTTTTGGTGCTACACCTCTGAAGATGCCAGCCACAGCTGCTGGCGAAACGTCAGGAACTACAATGCCAAGACCACGGCAATACAGCCCGGAAAACCCCCAACAACCAGCCTACATATTCTTCGTTTTTTGAAACAAATTGAAAGAAGGCCCTTTCCTTTATTCTGTTTCACATACTGAAATAAATGAATTACATTTTTTACAGCCCAGTAGATTCATAAATGGGCTCCAGATCTTTGGCTCACTTCATAGCTCTATGAATGTCAACAGCTATGTACACTGCAAACATTAGCATAAGAGCGGGAACAGATTTCGCTTTCCGTAAGTGACTGTTACAGACACAGAATAATCTCCTACTCTCAGTTACATCTACAGTGACACATGCAAATGGTATGTTATCAATTAAGATACAAAAACAAGGAGAACAAAATCTTACTTTAAACTGCACTAACTAAAAAACTCAATTCAGGATTATCATGTCAGTTACAATAATCTTTTCTTACAATGTATGTACAGATCGCAAGATTGTTAGAATCATTATTAAAGACAAGAAATTGCCAAGGAGTGGAGATAAACATTTCTTTTTTAGAAGCAATAGAATGGTGGCTATCTTTATTTTTATGTCTTACTTCTGGAGCTCTCAGTATATTCTGTTCACATCCCCACATTGTTCTTTAGGGTACATAAAAGAAATTAATGTAAATAGCCTCAGAATAATGGTGGAAGGCACCAAGAATCTCAAACTAGAGAACTTGAGCAATAGAGCCCATGCACCTTGCTCTTACCAGGGGCCCTAGTTGGCAGAAGGGAACAACCACAACCTAGAAGGTTAAAGCACCATCTGGGGATCCATGACCCCTTCCCCATAACCTTTCTTTTCCTTGTTCCTTTTGCACTGTGCCAAAAGATATGGAGACAGCAGGGAAGCAAAGAAAACCAAGGTCTTTCTCCCTCCCTCTCCATTTCCCACCAATATTGAAGGAGCTTAGAAGAAAGGCTCTAGAGAAGTATATATGCACATCAAAACTTTTATAGACATAAGATAGTCATAATACTTTATCTAAATTCCCTGCTTAGGTTTGAGGGATAGAATTCCCTGAGCCCAAACCCACAAAAACCAAAATAACAGTACCATGACAAATAAATGCTGCTGTGGTTGTGATTTTCCCCCTCCTCCTTCCTTTCTGGTTCCTAGTTTTCTCTGCAGGTGCTGCATTCTGATGTCACTAAGCCAACAGTAAGCTGACATATGCACAAACCCCACTCTTTGCTGTAGATGCTCCCCACTTCTCACATGGAGAATACTGGGTAGAAACGAACACTGGTCGCCCTTAATATGTGAATACAGGCATAAAGTTAAGCACAGCTGGTTTCTAACCAGGATTTTCCATGAAAAAGTAAAACTACAAGCTCCGCAACAATCTGGGTTCGTCTACATGTTAGTTTGAAGTGACATCAGAACACAGCCTACATTAAAAATAAATAAATAGCTTAGCTCTTCTGCTGCAGTATAATGCCTCATAAGCTATTTCAAAGCAATCACGCTTTCCACATATATATGTATATATGTATATTTATGAACTTCAGGGTAGCTGATACATTTGTTTGTGTGAAAGATTCCTGAACATGGCTTGTAGGTTAAAGATCTTGTATCAATAGAGGTAATCACTCTTTCTTAAGTGAGGAGAAAAACAGGGCACCTTTTCCCCAACCTCCAATACAATTCTGCATATACTGATAACAGCAGCGGACATGATAGCTCAAGACACTTAAAAAGCATTTTTTAACCTCAGAGGTATTTACAGTGCAGGTTAAGCCAGGCAATAAATGTATTATGTCCAACCAGGCTGTCATAAATGCTACATTGGGCGCTCCTGTTGACACAGATCTGGGTGTAATCTGAGCCAGGGTTCAGCCCGGAAATCTACTGTTAACGCTAAAGAAATATGCTCAGGACAGATGAAGCTCAAAGTGCCTCTGAGAATTGTACACAATACATTTCCATTGACGCTCAGTAATTACAGTGCAGACACATATCGGGAAACCAGAAGCAGAGATGTAGGCTTCCCAGTTGCCCACCACCAGTAATCTCCCAGGGTTTTTGCCCCATTGCCCGCCAATCGTTGGCAATTGATGGGCGATTGCAAGCCCCCAGAGATCGCCCACCACTGACAGACAACCCAGGAAAGTGAGAACTAGGTGTGCTCCTGGTAGGGCCGGCTGTGAGTATGCTCCTGCACTTCGCTGGGGCCAATTCTGGCCCCGAATAGGCTGAATTTGCCCTGTGCAAATTCGAAGTGATATCATTGCGCAAGTGCTGGAAGTGTGTACGAGCAAAAGAAATATGCATGAAGTGCCAGCACCCCCACTCACCCCCACCAACCAGGAGGCTATAGGGACTGGCAACCCTACAGATATGACAAGAAGATCTCTAGACTATGGTTTCTTCAGAATGAGCAGGTCATTTTCTCAACAGTTCTGACAGGATTAGCACTCTTACAAGACTAACAATTCTTTTTTAATGAGATAAATATCTCATTCAACAGGGAGAAGATGTGATGCTAGCAACAATATAAAATATAAAACAAAATTGCAGGAGACTGAAAAGCTGAATAGGAAGAGGATCTGACGAGATCAGGCTCTCCTGGGCTATTCAGATGAGGGATTGATTTGAATAACCAGACATTTATTTGACAGTACAGTTCTTGTTCAAAAAGAAAAACCTAGATCTGGATATCTTTGCAAAAGCAAAACTCTTAAGTGAGAGAACATTTCCAATATGGCAGAATCATAATGATTGAGTTCAAGATTGAGGCTCTTCAAGGAAATAATTTTTAAAGTTATTTTCAGAGTTGATTACCTGCAGGGCTTTTTTTCTGGGAAAAGAGGTGATGGAACTCAGTGGATTTGCTCTCAGAGAAAATGGTCACATGGCTGGTAGCCCCGCCCCCTGATCTCCAGACAGAGGGGAGTTTAGATTGACCTCCGCGCCATGCGGCGCAGAGGGCAATCTAATCTCCCCTCTGTCTGGAGATCAGGGGGCGGGGCCACCAGCCATGTGACCATTTTCAAGAGGTTCCGGAACTCCGTTCCCCTGCATTCCCCCTGAAAAAAAGTCCTGATTACCTGTATTTATTCAACACAGGCAGTTCAGTAATGCTAAGTCTACCAAGTCAAAACCCCTTTTTTCAATGTCCCTGTCTACTGCAAATATGCACATTGGTTGTGTGGTCAAAGTACAGAAGCAACACTTCAGAGACCTACAATGTAAAATCCAGCATACATTTGGCTTTCTCTTGTTTGGTATATGTTTCATTCCCTCTTTTGCAAATATGACATGGTTTTTCTTTACCTTGTAGCTGGGAATAAAGCGGTAGGTTTGGTTCATTCAAGAGAGGAAGCAAGACATAATTATTAGACCAACAGAATCTACAAGTATTTAAGTGAAATTAGGTCATTTATATATAAAAATGCTGTTCTACTGAAAATTGGGACTGATCTACATCTTACCACAACAACACAGAAGGTTCTTCATAAAGGGGTGCTGGTGCAGGACCAGGTGACATACAAAAACATTTGCTGTTCTATTTTCCTAAATCACAGATTCTTTCCATACTAGCAGCACATCAACCAGGAAGAAAATATTCAAAAGTCTACAAGTGATTCAGGTGAGGAAATACAATGTTTCTACCTATTACTCCCCATGCTTGGATCTTCCTCATGAAACAGCTAGACCGAAGGTGAAAACCATTCATCATTGGCTAAGAATTTGGAAGAGAAGTTGCTGTGAGAGGGACCTGCGTGAAAACCCTACCCTCGGAGTTTAAGTAATTGCTCTCTTTGGAGACAATAGCTCACTCGTTCACTGTCTCACACACACCTTTTACAAAAGTAGCAAGTTTCAACATCTGATGCCTGACTCGAACTAATAGCCTCTGGACTGTAAGTTCCTCTAAGGCTTTATCTATGAATGACAACAAGCCCTACCCATTATCACACTACAAATTTCAACTACAGAACCAGATGCTTCCATGGACCTGCATCTGATGCACATTTATAGATGCCAAATATGCTGCTCCTACCCATAGCAATCTATCCAATACATTCACTTGATTGTAAAAGTTAACTGCATGGGTGTAAAATATTAATAACAGCTACAATAACAATAATTTCAATTTTACTTGGGGGCCTCTTTTGAAAAAGTTTTTTTTTTAATGTCAAAATTTTTCACCTGGAAACCAGTCACAATCAGAAATAGTTATGTGCATGGAGCCAATTAGTGTAATAGAGCTGTGTAACAAATGAAAATAAGTATTAACAAGCAACATGAAATACTGCTCATACATTTAGCGCTCGATTTATACTCTTCTAATGCTAGAGCATATTTACCTTGCTCCTCTCTGGTGAAATGCTAAAAATTGCATTTTCTTCTGGAAAAGATGGACACCCAAAATTAGAAAACACTTGCCGTGAATTGCTTTGATTTTGAAGTTCAAACTGGTCGACATTTTCATTGTTCTTCCAATCAGAGGAATTATCAACATTCCTAAATGAAGTCTTGTTTAATGCATTTTCTTCACACAGTTTGTCTAACACAGAATTTGAGCTGGGATTTTGCTTAATGTAAAGGCCATCATTGTTCTTCCGGAATGTTAATTCTCCGGTAATCTCATCATGAAAAAATTCCCTCTCTTGGGTGCTGGAATTGGAAGTGACTTTCTTTGAACTCTTTTCCAGTTCTTCATCTAACCGTGTCTCTGCCTCTTCAGATTTGCTACTTCTTCGGTTTCTCGTGTAACCATCAGCCCCAAAGCAAGAGTCACAGCTTGTCTCACTGAGCAGTTTTGTTTTCAAAAGATCAGTGATAACATCTGTACTCACAAGCAGGTCAGTGTTGTTCACTAGAGTCTTCTGCGTAACGGACTCCCCCAGTGCTATTTCTCTGGACTGGGTTGCTGTCTCTTTAGGATTCTGTTTTCCAGTTTGAATTTTCCCTTCATTTACTTTAATCTTTCCAGCCTCCTTTTCATCTTCCGTTTGTTTCCTTCTTGATTTCCTCTTGAAGTATTTTCTTCCAGGGGAACGTTTTGCAGGGCTCAAGGGAGCTTTGGCAGGATCCAAACACTGTTCTTCTTTGTCAGCTCTGACACATCCGCAAACATTCCCCATTTGGCTCAAAGTATGTCACAGCCACTCAGATCCTGTCATTTCACTATGTTTACATGAGCTGAAATCATTCTGAGGAAGTTAAGACCCCTCGTTTATATCCTAGTATCTTTCAGATGCATTCTCGTCCTTCTCAGGACGTGGCCATTTTGCCTATGAGAACTGCACACGTAATAAATGTTGTGGCATTGTGCCCAGGCTGGGCCTGTGTCTGATTAGACACTGAGGCTTATTTCTGGCCACCAGTCCTCTTAAGCAAACATCACTGCCTCAGCATTAAACTGTAATGCTGATGGCCTTTTGCAGGGATGACACAGCATTTATAGGCAATTGAACAACCTTGTGTAGATTTTAACTTTCTCTTTCATTTGGTATTTCTATGGAAATAAAATTGAAAAACCTTTGAAACTCACAGCCAGCACTACATATCCAAAGCTAATACAAGCAAAGCAATACAGATTTACTTTTTGTAGTCAGATTATAAAATCTGGATACTAGGGTAACCTGAGAATAATAAAGGCTCATCCCCAGACAGATGCTCCTGTACAGGTTTTAATGTGCTGGAGTTGGAAGTACTAGGAAAGTACCCCAGGCAAATTCAAAGAGTACATCTGAGCAAGGCAAATGCTTCTGCAGGTGAGAAGCAGAAGAGAGAGACATAAAAAGAAACAACACAAGTCTGTATAGAAAGCAGAGAATAATATTCTCACAAACTAGAGAATATTTACTCTGTAAGGACAATTTTATAAGCTTTGGTTTCAGCAAGAGCCACTTAAATTGGAGGAAGGCTATTTGGAGGATGGCTGGATCCACTTACATGTAAGCTAAATTATTATAAATGACCACAATTCCATCCCCCCACCTTATAGCAGAGTTGCTGCTTTATCTATATCAATTGATCTGCAGATAAAAGAGCCCATTCTTACATTATCAGAATCAGTGGCACAGCTGCCAATCTCATACTTCTGCTCAGTGCCATTTTAGTAACGCTTCAACTCAAGAGATTATGCAGAAAAGACCAGTAATATTACAGCTTCCCACACTAGCACTGCCTACTGCTGTGCTCCTGTAATCTAAGAATTGGTCCTCCTATACCCTCACACATGGGGTGGGTTACAAAACCTGCTTCTCACTCTGGGTTATAGCCATTCACCAGATTCAGCCCACATGTATACATTAGTCTTATTCTATGTGCTCTCTAAGCTGATGGCAACCAATATGCTAGTCTTCAAAAAATACATTGCCTAGTGTGATCAAGGAACCTTCAGAGTTCACCATCACTCATGTCATTTCAATCAATGCACATCTACTAATCTGTGTAAAAGCTTTAATGTGAGATGACATCATAATGTTGTGAAGAAAAACCTGCCAGAAACCTTCATTTAATGTCAGCTTGACAGTAGATTCCAATTTCCTAGTGTGCACTATGACATCATTGTTTAATCTTATCTCCAGGCACACTTAAGACTTATTTCTATGGCTGGCATCAATCACTGCTCCACCATTGGTTTTTAAATCAGCCCTAGCAGAGGTTACCCAGGTTTTATTGTCACCTACTACTAGAAAGGATCTCCCCTAATGAAATGCTACATGATTAAGCTGCACCTGTGAGATAAGCCATGAATATTCTCATCCTCAGATCCATTAAAGGAGACAGATGGACCACGAGGAGAGCACAGACACTGTTGACCCTACCACAGTGAATCAATGCTGTCCCCAACCATGAAAATATATTAACACATGGCATCTTTTTTGTTTCATTTAAAGGATATACATTTCTCCTGAATCTCCACAGTCAAAGCAGGAAGATTGAGACGATAGTGCCAGCACAGAAAAATCTTACTTTTTTATTACTACCACCAGTGCCAGGCTTTGGCAGGGGCATAGCTGCACATGGCATCATTGTGCCTGAACTGTGGCCCTTGGCCGTGGACAAGGACTGCACAGCTCCCCACTCTGTGGAAGGAGGGGAGATATACATCACCCGTACTCCCTCTCTACCACTCGCGGGCCTGCTCAACCTGTCAGGGTCCCTGCGGCTCCTCCTACTTCCAGCCTTCCACAGCTTCCACCCTCTTCGCCTCCTCCTTGCTGGTTCTTCCTTCTCTCCTTCCATTCTCCAGTTCTTCCTCCTTCCATCCTTTCTCTCACTCACCTCACCACCTCCTCACTCCTACACAACCCACTTCCTGCTCCTAACTCACCACCACCTTATGTAAGAACTTCCCTTATATACCTTTACCTATTCCCGGCTCCACCTGCCAACCATGCCCTCAGCCCTCTAGCCATGGCCCTGGCTGTCCTAGGCAGCCACACCTGTGGTTGCTTTACTGGCTGCTCTGGGCAGCTGCAGCTGCAGCTGCACCTCCTTTGCTGGCTGTGGGGCTTTCTCTGCTGATTGCTTCAACCACAAATGCACCTCCTTTGCTGGCTGCTGGGCTTTCTCTGCTGATGGCCTCAGGCAGCACCACCTGTGGCTGCTTTGCTCCTAGCCTCACCTGGTCATGACTAACTCCTTCTAGCCTGCCTGCAGGCTGGAGCATGGCCTTTGGTTGCCCTGGCTGCCTTTCCTTCCCTGCTGGTAAGGTTGCTGGCTGTCCCTGCTTCGTGTGCCCTCTCCCTCTGGTCAAGTCCCTTCCTGGCTGTCCTCACTCTCCCTGCCTGGGATTCTAGCCTCCCACTGGAGAGTGGGGCTAGCTAGCTTCCACCTGCCCTATCTGACCCTCTGAGGCTTGGGAGCTTCTTTCCCTCTCTCTGGTGCTGGTGAGTTCTGGACCTGGGTGTTCATTGGGGCAGCCGCATCCTTGTTGCCCGTCCGTCCCGTCCTCTCCTCCTGGCGAGTCTAGGACCCGAGCCTCAGACTCCGGACAACCAGCATAATTTTATTGATGGTAGGGATATATTTGGATGAAAAATAAATATAATCTTAGGAGTGAATTGCTTTATTTCGTAAGCAAGGAGAAAATAGACAGTTCTCGATACTGAAAAAAAACCTTTAGTACAAATAACTAAGAAAATGCAATGTAATTCTTCTGTTTATAACCTTTCCTGCAACTGAATATTTATGTTACCATGCAGGGTGCATATATTTAATTCTCTTCACCCCTAACTCAAATGTATATAACTAGCAACCAAGCTCATTGTGTAAACACTAAGCTCTAGAAAACAGCCTTCAGAGCGCTGCACCATAATGCCGGGCATTCCCGGACCTCTGGAGGGCCACGCCACAGGGCTGGGCCTTCCCAGCACCACCACAGCCTCCCCAGAACCTGCCAATGGCCGTGCCGCTGTGCCAGGCCTTATTGCCACTCCGTCAAGCCTTCCCGGGCCTCTGGAGGGCCATGCCACTGCACTGGATTTTCCCACCACCATTGCGGCCTCCTTGGGGCCTCCAGAGGGCCACGCCAGGCCTTCCTGCCACCACATCGGGCCTTCCCACCACTGTGCTGGCCTCCTCGGGGCCTCGAGGGGGCTGCGTCACCACGCCAGGCCTTCCTGCTGCCACATTGGACCTTCCTGGGCCTCCAGAGGCCCTGAGGAGGCTGTCATGACACCGGGAAGGCAAGTTGTGTTGCTGATGATTCACTTCTTATCCCCGCGGAGTGTCCCTGCCAATAGAACTCAACTGCAAGTACACACGTACAGATATTTCTACCTCTTCAAAAATAAAAGTCTCTCAGCAGACAATTAAGCAGACAACATTGAACACACATGAAATTAACAAATGCATAAAAATTTAAAATATTTCATGCTCAAACCCCATTACCAACAGCGGCTTGAACCCACCAACACTAAACGCAACAAAATGAAACATGGCCTGCTACTGTGCTGTAGTAGTAAAGAGCATATGACCAGGCACTGAGTCAAGGGGCAATACTAGCCATTTGTCTAGTTCTAAAGATGGCTCTACTCTGTTTCGCAGCAGCAGCTAAAATTAGAGGCAACCATCTGAGCACCTAGTTCTGCCGGGCAACTACTCTAAGAAGGGAATGGTGATCCATCAGCCAATCTGAGAGGAGGAAGTGGGATGGTGAGCTATTCAAGACCTCAAATTCTACTCTTCCAAAGTGGCCTGCTTTTTAATACATCTACCACACTTCTTTTTCAGATAGGTTCAGCCAGATGAAACCAGGTTAAAGGGGCAGGCTGAATTTGAACAAGGGCTTTCTATTGCTATCCTCCTCATATCTGATGCAGGAGGGCTACTAAGGGTTATAGTGTTACCGGAACTGCTCTTTTGAATGGGGAATTAGCTTAGCAGTCCAGAACTAAATTTAGCGCGGATCTAACCATCTATACCAAGGTCCCTTCTCCAGACGCTCACGTAATAAAGAGGCAGACTACAAATATTCAATCAATAACGTGTATTTACTAGTAGTGTGGCGTAAGCCTGAACTTGCACATACACACAAGATAGTAATACAGAATATGTAACTGCACCAGACTAACTATGCAACGCAATAAAGCATCAATAATACACTTTAATAAATGAAATTCATGCACCAAATTATACCCAAAGTCTTTCAAGTATATCTAAAGTATCATAACATCTGAGGTCTAATATCCATCACAAATATCTTTCTTGACTTGCATAGGTACAAACGAGTGTTACCAAATTACAAGTTTTTTTATATATACAATCACAGTTACTGCATTTGCGCTGATCAAGAATTCCTCACTACATCCCGACACGCACAGAAAACTATGCAAGACTGAAGCACAGCCACCTAGACTATATGGACTCCCCAAAATACATAAAGATTCAGTCCCACTCCGACCCATTGTGAGTGCCATTGGTTCACCGACATATGAATTAGCTAGACATCTGGCAGATCTCCTGCAGGACCACATCGGGAAAACCTCGTCTTACATCAAAGATTCAGCAGATTTCATCAACAAAATCAGTTCTCTGAAACTCAATCCACAAGACATACTTGTCAGTTTTGATGTTGTATCCCTGTTTACCAAGGTTCCAGTAAAAGACACTATTGCACTGATTAATCAGATTTTCCCAGAGGATGTAACAGCCTTATTCCATCATTGTCTGACAACCAGTTACTTCCAATGGGACAACGAATTCTATGAACAGATGGATGGGGTGGCCATGGGGAGCCCACTCAGCCCAGTTATAGCAAACTTCTACATGGAACATTTTGAAAAAACAGCTCTAGAATCAGCACCCCACAAACCCAGTGTATGGTTCCGGTTTGTGGATGATACATTCATCATTTGGAGCCATGGGGAGGAAGAATTGAGGGAGTTTTTGAATCATCTCAACAACATCCACCTGAACATACAATTCACAATGGAGAAAGAAAGTGAGGGAAAACTCTCATTCCTGGATACCTTGGTCATCCGCAAAGCAAACTTTCAGTTAGGTCACAAGGTCTACAGGAAACCAACTCACACTGATCGGTACTTACACAAAAACTCCAATCACCACCCCCGACAGAAAAGAGGCATAATGAAAACATTAGTGGATCGTGCAAGACGGATATGTGAGCCGCGCTTTCTCAATGAGGAAATTAATCATCTAAACCACGCACTTCAGGCAAATGGCTACTCCAGAAATGAAATCCGAAGAGCAATCAAACCCAGGATGAATCAAACAACCAAGGAAAAACAGTCACCTACAGGAAAAGTGTTTTTGCCATATATCAAAGGAATTACTGATCAGATGGGAAAGCTTATGGAAAAGCATAACCTTCAAGCAGTATTCAGACCCACCCGAAAAATACAACAGATGCTACGATCAGCAAAAGACAGCAGAGACCCCCTCACCTCTGCAGGAGTATACCGTATACCCTGCAGCTGTGGACAGGTTTACATCGGGACCACAAAGCGTAGCATCCAGACAAGAATAAAAGAACATGAAAGACACTGCAGACTTGGACAGCCTGAAAAATCAGCAGTGGCTGAACATAGCCTAACTCAAACAGGGCACAGTATCTTATTCCAGGACACCAAAATACTGGACAACACTTCCAACTACTTTGTCAGACTGCACAGGGAAGCCATTGAAATTCACAAGCATAAGCAAAACTTCAACAGGAAAGAAGAAACCTTAAGAATGAACAGAGCATGGGCTCCAGTTCTGAAAAACACCAGGCCAACAAAACACTCCACACCCGACAATAGCCCTGCAGAGAAGATTAGCACATCAAGCACCAATCCATATGCAAAAGAACCTCCTCAGGTTACAGTGAAGCCTCCCGCCATTAGCATTCCACACCCTGGGAAACTCTTACAGAATGACTCAGCTCAACCCCACCCCTCCTGAGTAGATACAAATGACCTACATCTTTTCCACACTGTGACACTGAGAGATCTCTGTCTTTTGGTGCTACACCTCTGAAGATGCCAGCCACAGCTGCTGGCGAAACGTCAGGAACTACAATGCCAAGACCACGGCAATACAGCCCGGAAAACCCCCAACAACCATTGTATTATTGATGCTTTATTGCGTTGCATAGTTAGTCGGGTGCAGTTACATACTCTGTATTACTAGCTTACACCGCACCTCTCTCTTTTGGTTTTGGCATACACACAAGATAGCATACAAGGACTAGGAAACATAGAGTAGGAAATATAGAGACGGTCGCATGAGCAGGTACCCACGATGATAAGGGATATACTTACAATCCTGAAGCGGAGTAGAGACACAACCGCGAGGTGGTCCAATGCCAGCATTGGATCCACAGAGAGACGGCAAGGCGTCTGGACAGGGAAGGCGTACGTACCATGTGGCCGGGGCGGCCAGCTTAAATACCCCAAAACGTACCCTGGGGCTGGTGCTGTACCTTGTGGTTCTCACGGGTCGAAACAAAGGTCTTAATGGTTTTCTGAATGTCTTAGATGGGCCACTTTAGTAATCTGATTGTGTTATAGTGACACCTTAGGAAGAGGGGACAAAGGAGGGAGGGGGAGATCCGGGCGTGTTGAATGCATGTTCCAGCGGACGGGGCTTGTCCTGATGTCATCAGCTCTGGAATGCGGAGGTTTCTTTGAGATGCATTCTCTAAGTGCTTGGGACAGTTGGCACTTAGCTTCTTCTCCGGGGCGGCTCTTAAGATATGCAGAGCGGGGTGAGGTTCCCTCGCTGTGGACGTGGTGTGCTCGCTTCTCCGAAATGGCTTCCCAAAGCAGGCTTCTTCTCTAGGTCTTCTGGCTGCCTGAGAACATGGCTGCCGGCTGGGCATGGCTGGGGCTGGCTAGCAGGCTGCCCAGTAGCAAGGGCAAGCTGGGTGACCGGCCCATGAGAGGCTCCCAGGAGGGAACTGGCCAGGGGGTGCCTGGTCAGGCTTGCTGGAGGTCTTCCCCGGCTGGCACCTGGCTGCTAACAGCGCGGCTTGGGTCCAGATGAGGCAGGCTTCCATGGAGGCAGGGAAACAGCACGTAAAACATAGTCCATAGCAGGGAACAGGCATACCCCGTGGTAGATGGCAAGGCAGGCACGGAGCACACGTGTAATAAAGTCCAAACACACCCAGGGAGGTTCAGATATAGGCTTGGGCAAGGCTGCCCAGAAAGAGAGTCCTTAGTGTGGTTGTCCAAACATGGATTCAGGAAACTAACACAGTCTATTGCAACAGCGGGATAACTAGCAAGCAAGCAGGAAACTGACACGTGTGTTAAAGTGCACACGTGCAGGGCAGTCTTTGGTGCAGCAGTAAAACAGCAACGCGGGAAACTCCAAAACAGTTCATGGCAGGCCTCAAAGCGGGAGAGGGGGCTGCTTGGCAACAATAGGGGGTCTAAAAATAGGAGTGCACGACCAACCAATTCCCCTACTTTCTTACCATATGGACGCTGAGACCAACCAATATAGCAAAATACCAGGCTAAATTTTAGAAAGAGAATTCAAACACTCAGCTTGCATAGGAATATGATCCAGCAATTTGTGATGTTTCTGGATTTCTTGCAGATATACACACCATTCTTGGTATGATTTATCATGATTTGGCTTATAGAGATCTTAGACATCTGGGTTACTGAAAAATTATCATCTACACTAATGTATCTTTGGTAGTCATGTTCTATTTGAATGGGAAAGTAGGACCTACTCACTCCATGAGTATCTACATCTTTTGTGTGTTTATTTAGTCCTTGGCCAGGCATTCTATAATATATGGTGTGTATAAAACACAAAAAAAGCACCAAGGAAGGCCTCATGGCTGAAACTGTGGTCGTAAGCACAGTGACACTCTCTTAAATCTGTTTATATCAGAGATTAGAAAGGTGTAACTCTGCTTAGAACTGCACTGTGTAACTTGTATTTGCTGTAAGTAACAAGCTGTCACTTTTGCAAGAAAGAAGAAACATTGGTATTTCTGCACTTTGCATTAAAACTGGCTGGTTTTGCTGATTTTTAAAATGAGATGTCTTAATGTTCCATTAAGTATATGTACAAGAAATATCATTTGCTGCTCTTGCATAGTGGTTTTCAAGAACAGAACGTCACAAATAAATGCTGATTGACTATCAATCATAGCAATGTTTCTCAAAAGTTTTGATATATACAAAGCAGGGTTTTTTTCCTAGATTAAAATGGGAGGCCCACCATTCAGAAAGATACATATTTTCTCAATCTGATCCCAGAGTAATTCTTCCCATCTAAGGGAAGAGGCAGGACTTGTCTCTGATGTTGCATTGTCCTTCAAGGAAACCAGGCTACTTCCAAAGTCCAGCAATGACCCGGGATGACACCTTGTCCCCTTCCAGTTTCAAGATGGCAAGGGAGAGTGTAATGATTTCAAGAAATGGGTTCATGTGTCTTTAAATGCTTGGTGTGAGATAGGTGAAGAGTGGGGGGGTGAAAGAGAGGGATGAGTGAGTGATATGATTGGTTGATGACTGAGAGGGTGGGTGGAGTGAATGCAGTTTGAGACTGACAGAGAGAGCAAAGTTTCAGTCAGAAGAAAGCAGGCTAGCTGTGTGCTGCCTGAGTATACTGAAGTATTTATGACAGAAATATAACCTGTGTGGAACCTGAACTGAGCATGTTTGTGAAAGGACACTCAGTCAGGGAAAGAGAGGCCAGCTGTGTGCTGCCTGAGCAGGTTTAATATTTCTGTGAATGAGAGTCAGGGAAAGAGAGGCTAGCTGTGTGCTGCCTATATTTGAAGTATTTGTGAGAGAACTATTGAGTCTAGTGAAGGAGGCTAACTGTGTGTGAAGCCTTAGAAGAGATCTGTGTGAATGAGTTTATAGGAAGTAACTTTAAGAACTAAGAACTACTTAGTTTCCCTAATATGCTAGTTTTGGATTAACTCCAAGCACCTGCAAGGTCACTGCAATAAAAACAATCATGAAGCCAAGCACTTAATCCCTGCAGGGCAAGTACTGGCAGGAGCCCCAGCATTCACTGGATACTGGTTAGGATTACACTTCACCTAATGGTGGGCCTCAGAGAAATCTCTCATCACTTTTATAATTGCTCTGTGGCTGAGTAGGAGGTCAGGGGAACCCTACCCTTCTTCATGGGTGGGGGCTCTCACCAGCGGCAAGCACAGCTGTGTCTACAAGTAAAAAAATATATGCCTCACAACACTGTTAACAATCCTGAAACAATAAAATCTTTTCTGTATTTAAAGCACAAACCTAAGTTTCACCGGGACTGTTAAACACATACTGTATTCTGAGAGTCTCTCTACGTGAGAGGTGAGGGAGTGTGTTTGTCAAGTGTAGGAAGTTGCAACGTTAGCCGAGAAGGATAGTTTAAAAAGACGGAGTCGGCAGATGTCGCTCCTCAGAGGGTTTGTTAATTTCATCTTTGCCTCCCCAAAGGCTCTGTTAATTTCACCTCTCCACTCTAAAACTGTGTGGGATCACAACCAGAAGGCAGCAGGGAATGGGAATGGGTTGGAGCTACCTTCCAGAACTGGGCTTGGATCTGGAGAGGTTATAATGGGCTGAAGTCTCCCTTATGGCATTTCACAGACCCTTCACACAACTCCAGTGTGAAGTGCCTTTGCCCTGCCACTGTCTTTGTCTTTTTAAACTACCTTTCCCGGTTAACATTGTGTCTCCCATGTTCTTCACGTGTCAGATGTCTCGTATAGAGACACTCTGAGAGTATGTCCTCTAACATTACACTGCTCATGTAAGCAGGGCTGGCGTGCCCATAGAGGCCAGGTAGGCGGTGGCCTCAGGCATGAGGGCACTGGAGAGGCGCCGGAGGGGGTGTCAGGGGCGGAGGCACGCCCCGCAGAGCTGGCGTGGCTGGCCCACAGCTGCTGCAACCAGCCAGCCCTGTGCTGCCGCTGCGCTGCCACACAACCCAGCCAGGCGCAGCAGCCACGAGCCGCTGCCAGGGCGGCGTGCGGGGCATGGAGCAGCCTCTGCCCGCCACCCCAGCCATCTGCCGGTGAATGCCCCCAGCTTGCGCTGCAAGATGACGTCATCGTGCGATGATGTCATCACGCGATAATGTCATCGCACAGTCCATGGCGCGCGCGTGCGCGGGTTGCTGCCGGCACCAGAAACCCTGGCGCCGGCAGTGCGTGTAAGTAGATGCCTTACATAAAAAGTCACTGGCATGAGTAAACTGGGGCAACAGCTTTTGAGCCAACTCTTACACATAGGGGGAAGTGGGCACAAGACAAGGGTGACTGATGTCATGCATGGCTACAGAGTTAAGCAAAATCCCGTTTATCTATTTCTTTCCCAGTAGTTGGAAAGGATCATTGATCTCATATCTATATAATGCCGTGGCACTATGAGATTATTTTACCCTAGAAGTTAAGGGAAATTCAAAATGGATGTTCCGACTCTTCTTCCTATATCAAGCTCTTGAAATGCAACTGGGAGGATAAAGATTACATGAAACAGTAAAAACAACATGACAAAAAATGTGCAGAAAATTAAACAAAAAGGAATTACATTCTAATCAAATTGGCCTTAAAAGTATCCACAGTATAATTACCCCCACTGCAAAGCCAAAGATAAGACGTATTTCACTTCACATCTTAACTCTTAGGCCTCCTTGATCCAAGGGCAGAGTGGGATGTTACACAACCAGCCTGCAGCAGGCTGAATCAAGAGGCCCCTGAAGTGCTGGCCAACTGCCAGCACCCTTCCAGGGCAGCAGCCCACTAGGAACTCTGGCACTAAGTTAAAGGGCCAGGCCATACCCGATTGAACTCTAATCCACTCAGTAGAGGCCCGGAGTTACTTTCTTTAAATTAGTAGTACTCACTTCATGGCTTGTGGAGAGCCACATTCACAATTACCCTCAACTAAAAGGGCAGCATTTACTTCCATCTCTTGTACGAGGGTTGCACCTGAGGGAGACTCGCAGCTTACCCGTTTCTCTGGTAGTGGCACTTTCAAAGAGGGAACCAACTGCCACTCACAAGACCCACTGAGCAAAGGTCTTGCCGACTTTTCTGAAACATGGTAGTCAGAAGAGCCACAGGTAGTTTGTGAGCCTCTGAGTATTATTGCTTAAAATGAAGATTTTAAACCCAATTTAACACTGCATGTACTTCTACACAGAGCAACTGTGGTGATAGCACAACAAAAGACGATGTATGAAAAAATCTAAAAGTATTTCATTGGATGCCTTTCCACTCAGAACTATAGTATATGAACCGAGATAAAAGTCCTAAAAAGAGAAGAATGCCATTCCCTACACAAAGTCAAAATATGGTTGGCTACACAGCTTTATCAGCTGTTGACTTTGTTACAACTTCTAACATGAGAAGAAAGTGAGAAGAAAATACAAAGTTTAAAAAGCATGATCTAAGTAAAAAGTAATTAGGAACTCTTTTTCAGGATACAAGCAGCAAAATATATCCATTAAAACGCCGTACTTTATAAATGACAGTCTGTTATATTGAGAAGCACAAGGGAAATAATAGCTTATCGCCTCCTACAACTAAGGATTAAATCACAGGCATTATATAACTGTAGATGGTTGAGAAAAGCAGCGTTGACCTTTCAACTGACTGTTTTAAATCATGAGCAGATTACAACTGAATCTTTGGAGACAGAGTTCAATGTCTGGAAGCAGGCCAAAGGTATGTCTCAAAGATAGATGTTTCAGGCCAGCTGCAGCAGAAATAGTTAATGGTCACTTGAACATATGAAGCTAGAGTACTGGTTCATCTAGCTCAGTTTTGCCTGGTCTGATATGCAGCAATTCTTCAGAGTCCCAGGCAGAGACCTGGTATCTGACAAAGGGAGCTTCGATTATCAAAACTTTTATCCTGAAAATCTTGTTGGTCTTTAAGGTACTACCAGACTCAAATTTTCCCGTCCCAACCATTGTTATCCGAGATCCTTTAAACTGGCAATGGCAAGGCTTGAATCTGAGCCCTTTTGCATGCAAAGCTTGCACTCTGCAATGGAGCCACACTGACTTCTTTGGAACTACTTAAGGCCCAAACATGTGAAACCCTTTTCCAACTGCAGTGTTTTTCCTTTTCAAGGTAAATCACCTCAGTGAATAGCAGGAAGTCATCCAATACTACCATAAGGACTGATGGCACTAGGACCGACCGATCACCGAAGGGCTAGTCAAAATTTTCTGTATGGTTAGACAAAACTAACAGGTCCCTCCTCTAAAAGATCACAGTAAAATTCCCTAACATTTTAGTAAAATATTTTGTGTACCTTTAGAAAAAGGAATCAGATTTGTCAAAACAAGCCTTTGCACATTGAATCTGATTTTATGTCTGTGAAATAGAACAATATTGTCTCTTTTCTACAACTGGAACTCAGAAATAAAAATAAAAGGCTTACCCAATGAGTTGTTTTATTCAAGCATACTGACCCTACATGTTTAACTGATGCTTCTTCTGGGGAATCGCTATAATCAAATGTATCAGAAAGTTCCCACAGCAACTATCTGAAAAACTGTTGCTGTGGGAATTGTCTGATACATTACACAGATTCCACCGAAGAAGCATCAAGCTTTAGTGAAGTACGTTGGTTTCGTATATTTTAATTAAAAACTCTGTCATGATTCTGCTGGAATGAAGTGTGATATTCAGGCTTTAAAGGCCCTTTACGATATGTGACAGCTGTGAATCTTCATTTACACAGGCAATAAAAGCAGCAGCACCACTCATGTGTATTTCAGCTTTCTCAACTTCAACCAGCTCCTAACAACACTGCTTTTTCATGAGGAGGTCTCGGGCACTTTGCCTATCATGCTAAAAGCACAAAATGTAGATAGTAAAATATCCCAAGGCCTGGTCCTCCAGGCACATGTGTGGGTGGGATGCAGGTGAGAGTGAAGATCATCATCCCAAAGCCAAAAAAGCAGTAACAATATACAAACAACTGATGATGATATATTGTTTTTTTTAATTCTGATGTCTATTTCATGAATCTCTTGTTATTTAAACATCTGAAAATTTCTGTTTAGCTTTTGTAATGAGGAATATTCGTTCTCCAAATAACATATATTTGGGTGTTTTGAAATTTAGAAATTTAGTGCCACCTAGTGTGATCCAGCTCTACCAATGCATCCAACATTTTCACCAAGAAAAACCACAGCTTCATTTTTAACTGTTTAGCATGTTTGTGATAGCCTTTAAAGCAACATCAAGCCAATCCAGTAAAGCCAGAAAAACTTAATTTAATTCAACTTGCTTGTTTTGAGCTCTAAAAGACTTTACAGGCTTAATGCAAGGGTGCTATCTAAATTGGCTTCTGGAATTTCAAAAACATCTTGCAATAATTATGCATCTAACTGCCTTTTTCCCCAGTTGAATTTCTTTTCTTTTTTTTTTTACAATCCATTACATTGTAAAATTAGGTAAAGAGCATGAAACATCAATTTTACTCTGCAGTAAACGGACTGAAGTTTTCCGCATACAAGAAATTAGATGTTATATTAAATGGACAATAAGATTGGTCATTTTAAATATTATAATATCTCATACTATAAGTACACATTGAAGAAGAGAGAAATTCAATGTTTGGGCACCACTGTATTGTAACTAACAGCCATCCAATTATACCACTCTCCCCTTACGATGCTTGTTCTTTTCAACGTAAA
Organism: Eublepharis macularius; assembly: GCF_028583425.1. Lineage (NCBI taxonomy): Eukaryota > Metazoa > Chordata > Lepidosauria > Squamata > Eublepharidae > Eublepharis > Eublepharis macularius. The sequence goes on from NC_072790.1 coordinate 64,728,359, forward strand.
CATGGAAACCCAGGAATCAATGTTATAGGCTCTAGATCAAAAAAAGAAACATACCCACCAGCTGTATCTATTTCATAATATAATCCCCTCATTCTTATTTAGTTACTTGATATCACAGTGTTGCATTTCAGATTAAAAAAACATGAAGTGACAAAAATAAAAAACCTGCATTTTGGTATTCAAATGTAAATATTATAGATAAATCTACTCTATGGTGTTAATATTTCAAACACTTTCTGGGGCGACATGCCACAGAAATCTGTGTACCACACCAACTTCCAACAATCCTGTATGTGATCTATTCCCTCAACATAATTTTACAGTGCAGTCCTAAGAAGAGTTACTCCAGTCTAAGCCCACTGAAATCACTGTTCGAGTATTTATTTATTTACATTTTTATTCCACCCTCCCTGCACAGGCAGGCTCAGGTTGGATTACATCAAGTAAAAACATTCCTATACAACTTTACAACTTAAAACTATTTAAAAACAACAACAGCGCAACAGTACAATGTAAGATTAAAAATATACAAGATAGCAGCACTCAGCTAAACAGAGGCAATCAAACTGCCACTTAAAATAACAAGTATAATCATTACTAGATATGGTCACGAACTGAAATATGAACCAAAATTAAGCACGAACCAGGCCGGTTTGTGGTTCGCGAACCAGCGGTTCGTCAGATCCCATTTCTGACGAACCACCACAAACTTTAGGCTGGTTTGTTTGGTTCGTTTTTTGGTTCGTCACTGCAGACAGCCTGGTGCCAATCAATCAGTTTCCTAGGCAACAGTGGATGGACTTCCTGCACATCTTCTGCTGACCCAGAAGTGAACTTCTGCTGGCCCGGAAGTGATGATTTTCTGACCTGGACGTGACGTTTTCATGAACCAAACGAACTGGTTTGCGAACTAGGGGCAGGTTCGTGAAAGTTCATGGTTCGTGAAATTTGACGAACCACGAACCACATGGTTCAGTTTTTTTCCTGTTCGTGCCCATCTCTAATCATCAAAGAAAAGAGTTTTGAATTCAATATACTTTGGAAATGTTGAGCCATCTTACCTGAAAGTGCAAAATTATGGTCCATATTAATCCCAAAGTCAATTTGGGATTCCCATCTGTTATGTCATCATTCCTTATGTTTACCAATTTCACCTGCCATTTGTAAAAGGGAAAAAAACAAAACAGTTAAACAAATGGAATACAAAACATATATTCTGATGTATGCCATTGTGCATTACCATCTTTGGAGGAATGCTATGGACTGGTCAATAATCTTAATAGAAAGCTGTGGAGAAACATGTTAAATTCTGCTCAGATTCCACCACATATCGGTACTTTTAAGAGGCAGAACTAGCACTGTTATGTGTACATTGTAAGAGACAGTGCATGTACAATAAATGCACATATGTAAGAGACCATAGACAAAGACCACAGAGACAGCAAAATGCCAGTAGTCTATCCTCCATTGTGTATGCTGGATTTGATTCAGCCAGTTTTTTCATCCAATTTTGCTTCCCCTTAGTACAGCCGAGATCCCACATGGCTTTTGTACATGCAAGTCCCATGATTTCCAGCATTGTCTTTTGCGGGGTGGGGGGAACACCTTCCCTTCATTTTCCCCAATAGAACACTGGTTGGATCTAAGGTACATAATGGAAAACACCTTTACTTTCATATAGTGTAGATATAACTCATCAGGTGCCTAACACTAACAAAGAGCTCTCCTCCAACCAAAGAAGTCTTATCCTGCCACTTCTACTCTCTGCACTGAGAATTGCTCAACTGCATGAGAAACTGACCAGATAAAACAAAACAAAGCAAATTACATTAATCTGTATATGGATAACGCTAATAATAATAATAATAATAATAATAATTAACATACTAACAGCTCCTTAAGGAGTTGTACATACACATTGACTAATTAAGGATATTAAATATATTCCTGAAGATTGAGAACTATGCTTCCGCTGTATTTACAGCTTCCACAGTCTCTAATTTATACAGAACTTCACAATACTTTGGGAACCCTATTATTATGTTAAGCTTATTTGCACTATGATTTGCCTGCTCAAATGGAATGGAGTCTCTGGCAAATGAAAGGCTTGTGATGCTGATAAAAATATTTAGACATATTATTTGGAAGGCATTATTAGAACTACAATGATCTGTGCTTTTCAGACCTAGACATTATTACAACTGCTTTTTAAACAAACTAGAATCCATAATCACAACAATTAAATCTCTCTTCCCAAAAAGAGTATCTTTCTAGCAAAATTGTGTAATACATTCTCCTTTGGGGCTCTCTGTCTTCCCATCTACCAAATCCTAGGTTAGGGGGAGAGATTAAAAAAAAGAAGACAGAATCCCAAAGGTACACAGAGATGAATAAATTTATTAAGAGCAAATGTGATCTGAGTCAAGAAAGACTTCCTCAGAGGCAACTAAATCAATTTCTTCTGAAAAAGTGCACTTGCCAGTGCATATTTAAGCAATTCCTCTAACTGATTTAATAAGCCTCTGAGAAGTGCCTCTTGACTCAAGCCACATTGGGCCTTAAAAGCTTATTGGTTTCAGTGCACCTTTGACGTTTACCTTCTTTCTTGTTTCTTCTTGGCTACTGCCAATTCCTTGACAACCATTTGACATCACCAAACCCAAAGTTCTACATTTTAATCCCACTTATCCTCCAAGGAACTCAAGACAGCATGCATAGTTTTCCCTTCCCTCTTAGATCCTGACAATAGCCCTGTGAGACACTTCAGGCTGAGAGAGTCTGACTGGCCCAAGGTGACCAACAAGCTTAAGGTCAAGGCCGTATCATACGTGCCTGGTTTTCCACACTCTCTATCCCTTTTCAAACTTCATTCGCAGGCGCATAAAGCCTCAAGCTGAACTGAAACTATGGCATGTCAGGACAGGCATCTTTAGTCTCCCTCTCTTTGCCATTTTCCTGACCTGAAAAGGTCCTGAGGTGTTGCTATTTGCCCCACTCACAAAACTTACATATAGCCCCATTTCTTGAGCAGTCACGTATGCCTTAAGAAGGGAACTATGACTCCAGAAGGCTCATATTGAAATAAATGCTGTTAGTCTTTAAGCTGTTACTAGACTTTTGTTTTATTTTGATATGACATCCATAACCTAAAATGTGGGAGTGAAATCTTTGCTGGTTACTCTGTATAAGTAATTTCCTTTACTGTGTCATTCCTACTGTCTAATTTTGACTCCATCTTATTAGCCCCCCACCAGATCTGGGCTCCATGTGGATGAAGTAATTATGTAACAAGACTCAACTATACACTTTTTGAACACAGATGGTGCAATCCATTGGGAATCATTCATAAGCATGGCTCATCTTCCCATGTCTATTTTGACAGGCACTAGCTTAAATGATCAATAAGAACCTAACGACTATGGTGCTCTTTATCTTTTTCCCCTCCTAGCAGATATGCAGTTCAGGAATGTTAACAATAGTGGGAAGAGGACAGAAAACACGGGAAAACAAAAAAATATATCCTTTGGCTGAAGGATATATTGCTTATTGCTTCATGAAAATGGATATATCTCTTGTTCTATTTGACAGTTACTGCTATATAACACCCCAGGCCAAAGGTCACAGCTGAATAACCTAACTACATAACCTACAAAAGCAACAACACAAAGGCTCGGTCTTGCTTTGCAAGTTTAATTTTGTTTCTTAAATGTGTTTTCTTACCTGCCGTTTTTTCAAATAATCAAGTGCAATTTGTACATTCTGTAGTCTGTGAAAACGCATCCGACCTTTCTCTCTGGGCTAAAAACAGAAAATGAAGACTGTGAGGCTTACTACACCAGAAATTATACTAATTAAAAAGGCAAAACCAAATTCAGACACTTTTAGAATTACCTCCTTAAAATGTTTCAAAGCTCATATTTGAAGTAAAATTTCACAAAGGTGCATATGTATCTGGAGGAATGCAGTTCTGGTTTAAATTTTATTTTAAAAACCCCACCTCTTTTTTGTTAAGTTCTGGAAATCTTAAATAATGGACTGAATAAACAAGGCCATGATCACACAATGACAAAACCCATGTAAACAAATCTATATATCCCACTTACTATAATGCAGTATGTTAAAGACAAGGGAGCTACCAAAATATGAAAAATATATTCATACTGCAACACAACATCAAAGTAAGTTATGCTACCTGAACTAGCGGCTTACTTCCTGAGGACTGAAAAAAAAATCAACTACGAAATAACTTCTGACAAATGGGGGAGAGCTGATTTTCAGCAATTCCACCCTCCCACTACAAATCCCCATTTTGTGTTCATTGCTGTTCCTGGGGGTATCCTGAACCCCAGGGCCAGTGCTGGTGGGGGTCACATTGGGCTGCAGCAAGGTGGGGTGGGAAAACAGGAACATTCCATTCTACAAGAAGAGCTCCAACCCACTGGACGTTACATTTTCGTCTAGTTGTGTATTAATTCAAATTAATGGGTTGTTCATAACTGGCTTACCAGTTGAATTAGAAGACGCATCGCACAGTAATACATTTAATTGTAAAACTTATGTTCTCAGATAGTATGTTATAATTATGGGCATACGGTCCAGATAAAGTTAACTACATTTAAGTCCCATTATTTTCAACTGGTAAGTTAAGAATTCGTTTAAATTCTTCCTCTCTTGTAATTGATGATGGTACTGAAAACTGGTTAATTTTCACTGGATTGTACTCTATATTAGCAGTTTAACTGTGGTCATGATCCAGAAATACATAATCTAGACTTCAAAGTTATATAGTAAGACCCCACTGGAACCAATTTGCCCCACAAAGCTTACAAACTGCTTTTAAGACTCCCTCAAATTTAACAAGCAGTTTGGAAGTACAGTGTATGAACTTCTTAAAAGGAAATTCAAAATGGCCTAAGAGAGCTTTCTGTATTGTACAAACTTTTTTTTCAAACTATTTTCAAAGGCAAAGATACAATAAAAATTTTAAAGGTATTTGGAGTTTCAATCAGGTAAGTTGCTTCAAGGGAATCCTACCAAATGATTCAAGTGGTCATATATGTCAAGGCTTGGCAGCCTCCACCGCCATCTCTTCCTTGGCTAGCAGGGGGGAAAAGGTGACGGAATGTGGCGGTGGAGGTAAAGTGCACTCCCACGTACTCCAGAGTGCCCCCACACATGCTTCCTTCAAACCAGGTGAAACACAGAACTAATGGGTCAGGTTGGGGGCTGATTGATTGAACTTCCATGTGGCACCAGGAATGACATAATTCCTGACGTGATGTGGGGTGCTCCAGAAACCATGCGCACAAGGTAAGTTTGCCCCCCATTCCCCAGTAGGGCCCCCCAGGGACCTGGCAACCCTACATATTCCCTGAATCACACTCCTTGTGAGCAAACTTAAATTATGAAAACTTCACCGAATGTTCTGATGAATTCACACTAATTCCCCAAATATGAATAAAGGTTAAGGGGCCCCAGAATGCACTCAGTATGCACGTTTCTTTTTTTCTCAGAGGAACAATATCAAGCTAAGAGCCTGAGGGCCATTTTGTACAGTAAGTAAACACAGACTTGCCACTGTGCAGGAAACTGCAGCTGAGCACAGCTCACTGCCAAATGGACCAGTATGACCCAAATATTTGAAAGCACATCTTTGATGCATTAATACTGTGAAGTTATGCATCCTCCCGAATTACTGAGTGTGAAGAAACCTATATAGCTAGTTCCTAAGTAGCACACATATAGAAAATTTTACAGCAGAATTCGACATGCATATGAATGTTTTAAGAAAGATTTGTAATCAGAATACTGGGGCCCTCACCACTTCGTGCTTATTCACCCATCTGCAGATGCCGAATTATTCTGTAACCTTTCCCATATGCATTTTATTCACATAAATTATCCTAACAATGCTAGAGGGAAGAGCACATTAGAAAGAATAATTTAGACTCCATCCGTATACATTATTTTGCATGGAACTACTTCAAGCAAAACCCATTATCACACAACTGTGCAACATTTGCTTTATAACTGGTTACAAAACTGACAACATGCATGAAGAAAGCTAAACACATAGTTAAGGAAAAACACAATAAATTATATACAGCATGGTCATGATAAACAAAGCAAAACTACATGCAGTTAGTGTAAAATCACAAAGAGGAAGAATCACACAAAAAGGCATCATTTGCTTAGTCATCAAAGAACAGCATATGAGACAGAAGATGTCACCATATGATCCGACCATTAAATGTCTTTCTTCCTGACTTTAGATTTTTCACAACCTTTTGCAATAATGGGCTGAAGCATGATACAACACAAGTAACACCTACTGCTCAGCAATGAATACTGCTCAAGACAACTCTTTGTAAAACCAGCCAAGGACCTCTTCGCATACATAAGCACAACTTCCCTCAAACACATTTTTTTAAAACATTCAGCAACCTTTCTTCCTAATGGGCTGTGGCCTGTAGTGCTGGGTGCTGAGAACGCACAAATCACAGCCCAAGTAGGAGGGAGAGTAGTTTGAAATTGAACACAGCTTTGGGGAGGGGGAATGGTAAGCTTTCAGTCACCCTCCCCCCAGGAGACTAACTGGCAGCTGTCTCCTCCCACCTCATAAGACACCAAAAAGGAAAGAGTGTAGCTTGGGTCCCATAACCAAAGAATGGAGCAAGTCCCACAGGCCTATTCTGCTAACAGTGGTTCTTTCCTCCCGCATAAAGCACTTTCTCACAGCCTCTAGTGGGCACAGGAAAGCTGTTTGCATTGGAAGAAAGCACCTATGTTAGCGGAATGGATCTGTGGAATCCAACTCAAAGGTTTTCTACAGCTCAAACGTTTTTGCACCTTTATTATTATAAGCCTGACAAGAATCAGTTACAGCAATCCTAAAATGGCTGTGAACAGAAAGTAACATTATTATGCCCATAGAGTGGGAGCTGCTGCAGCATACTATCTGGAAGAGACAAGGAAAGGTACAGACAACATGGGAGAAGGCCACACCAAGGCTCCTCTCTGAGGCAACTATCTCAGTTCCTAGAAGAAGTGGCTCTGCAGCAGATTCCCACGCTACTGAAGCAACATGACTTTTAGATCCAATCTTGGAGAAGAAACTATATACAAATTCAAATATTATGATAGCATTAATTACGTGGACTGTGCATTACAACCACAGAACCACAGTGTTTATATGACTTGACATACAATTGTCCAATTCTCTAACATATTTTTTTCCCTTAAGAGAGCTCCGTGTTTCTTCAGACTATCATGTGAATGCCAAGAAGAAACAAGAGAAATAGATTATAAAAGAAAAAAATAACACACAAAATGAAACCCTGACTTTAGCTGGCAGTTCAGTAACCACTTAATGTAACGTAGACTCATTCAAGTCAGAGATCACATCCGCCAAAGGCATTAGATCAGGAAAGTGGTCAATGAAGAACAGCCAGAGGCAGAAATCCTTTTAAAAAATTACTCCAGTTTAAGTGCTTTAAGGATTGTGACAAATGTAAGCTTGAAAATGTTACATATTGCGTTGGATCTTACCAGCTTTTCTGCTGATGCAAGCAGGAAGTAAGGAATCTCACCAGATTCCCTTCCTCTCTGAAGCCCCAATTCCACATGATTTTTGTCTACACAGATCCCATGTATCCACTTGTCACTTCCCACTTGCATCAACAGAAAAGAGGGTAGGGTCCAAACCAGTTTATATATATAGTTCTGTTTTTACAAACTTTAGCATAGAGAGCAACATATACTCATAGTAAAAAGTCCAGTAGCACTTTTAAGACTAACCAACTTCACAAAAGCATAAGCTTTCGAGAACCACAGCTCTCTTCATCAGATGCATGGAGAGCTGCAGTTCTCAAAAGCTTATGCCTCAATATAGTTGGTTAGTCTTAAAGGTGTTACTGGACTTTTTACTATTTTGCAACTACAGACTAACATGGCTAACTTCTCTGGACATATATGCATTTATGAGATGGGCACACACAGATCTGGGTAATAGTTGCTGAAAGGAATGATGCTACAAAAATCCCAGATTCTTAGGAAATAAAAGATACAATAGGAAAATATCTTTGATGCATAGTAACACACACAGATATTTTGAAATATTTTCTGGTACTTAGATGTTGATCAAATCAACTTCTAAGGACCAGATCAAATCAAGCCTGAATTCTCCTTAGAAGCTAAAATGACAAGACTAAGGCTATTGTACTTTGGTCACATTATGAGAAGACAAGATTATCTGGAAAAGTCAATAATGCTAGGAAAAGTGGATAGCAGAAGGAAAAGAGGAAGACCTAAAACAAGATGGCTTGACTCAATAAAAGAAGCCACGTCCTCCAGTTTGCAGGATCTGAGCAAGTCTGTTAAAGATAGGATGGAGGTCTTTCATCCATAGGGTCGCCATAGGTCGGAGACGACTTAATGGCACATAACACACACATAACAGATGTTGAACAAATATTCCAGAAGTGTAGCAACAAGGCCACACATAGAAAAGACCGCAAAAAGTATTGATTAATTATGGAAGTGGGAAATTTTTTTACAAGAACAGAACCTGTTTGGAACAGATCAATATTCAATTTCTTACTGTTTATAAGCAGATATTTCCCATCTGGAAGACAAAAGGTATTATTAAAAATGCTACCTCAGCATCTGCTGCCATAAAAAAATCATATGAGAAAGCAAGATATGTAGTAGTTGAAGCATCACTCATGGGTATCATCTACCAATATATTCTGTCTACTTGGGGAGGAGGGAGTTACTACTATATTTTCATTCAATGAGCTATTTATGGCTCCAATCCACAAACCCATGGACTTCTATGGGACTCAAACTGTATTTGCTCATATTCATCCCATGATAATCTTGCATCTCCCTTTCCTCCCTTTGTTTGTTGGGTCTCCAACTACAACAATTTTGATTGTAATCTTTTTAGGGCAGGAATCTTATCATTTTTGCTTTCTGTTACTCTGCTATACACCACATACAATGATGGCACTAAATAACCTTCATCATAATTTTCACCCTGAAGTCCTCCAGCTTAAATGGTTTGTGGATCAGGTTGCAAGTGATCTAATACAATCACACTGCCATATTCAAACTTAAATTACACAATTTGAAATGATTTGGAGCATCAATTATCCATATTTAATATAATTACTCGTATATATGCAGCATAAATCATGACCATTGCCAAGAAAAACTGAATCTGAAATTGTTTAAATCATTGCAATTTGCAAATAAACTTGCAACAAACACACTTCCCCTGAATGAGTCCCTTGGAAAGAAGGGAAACTTGGAAAGAAACTTTGTGTAACTTCAAATTATTTCAGTGGATCCTGCTGGAAATCACTGGTACTACAGGATAGGATAGGATAGGATAGGATAGGATAGGATAGGATAGGATAGGATAGGATAGGATAGGATAGGATAGGATAGGTAGATAGATAGATTTATTGGAGGCATTCCCATAATACCATCTCTCCCCCCAAACAATCCACTACTACACAATGACAGACTAACAGGTTACTAGCAAGTTAACAGTCACAACTCTTCAAATACTAAGTTAGTAGAGTTATGGGGGTCGGCACCTACCCCCTTATCCTCATCCTCCTCATCCTCATGCTGTTCATACGGGCATGCTTCTGTTGAACTCACCAACCGTAAGGTCTTCAAAAAATCTCGCTCCCTTGGCTAATGAACGTAACAGTCAGGAGACAGGACAGCAAAGACACAGGACAGACCACAAATGAAGAGAAGAGTATGAACAGAAGAGTATAATGAAAGGAACAAGTGCCAACCGAGCAAGGGAATTAATGTTCACAACAAAAGGAAATGACTTCAGAAGGGAGCGTTAGACAATTACAGGTGGGAGCCTTTTCCATTGCTATTCACAAATTTTGTTCTTTAACCGCTGGAAGGAATATTTAGCATCCCACATTTTCTACAGAAAATTAAGAAAGTAAAGACTGAAAACACAAGGGAAATACAGAAAAAAGTCTTACGGTCATCTAAGGGAAATAGGAAATAATACTGCTATCCTATTCAAAACAGACTTATATTCAGTTCTAAAATGTTCCCTAGATTCCCAAACTTACAGGAACACTGAACTGAGGGAAAGCCAGCAACCAGTATCAATTTACATTTGGAATCACGAAGAGGCCTGAGACTACTGAGCAAAGATCAGAAAACTCACCAAGGTGTCTCCTGAAAGAACTTCTAAGAGAGAGATCAAGTTATGTCCATCTCTCAGGTCTTCATACAGATCATAGACGTGTTTGCGAACCTACAGAGAAAAGGAAAAACAAAGTCAAGAACAGTTTCTCTTTCTAGAGGATTCAAGAGTGATGATTAACAATGTTGTTCTACCGAATACTCATGCATTTTGAAGATCATTCATTCATTCATTATTTATTTATTTATTTATAGTCCACCTTTCTCACTGAGACTCTAAGTGGATTACACAGTATGAGATTAGTACAATCAGTACCAAGTACATTTCAATACAGTATCAAGGACATTTCCATAAACAATGCCATAAGGTAAACAGATACAAGTTTTATGTTTTATGCATGAAGCCAGTAAATCAGTATTCGATCCGTTCGAAATGGAGTCGGCATGGCTCTCCTGCATTCTGCACCGTCAGAAGCAGCTTTGAGTTGGAGTCTGGGTGTAATTTTACACATATTGAATACCTCGTTTGAATGAATCGATGTAGTGGCATGTTTTCCGGGGGCTGGGTTTTTTTTTTTTAATTCGCGATCGTGTCGTTTCATTGCTATGCTACTTCCACAGACCCTTCCTCATGGCCCGCAGCTGTGTACTAGTGGCAGCAGCAGCAGCAGCAAATTTCTTTTGGGGGACTGCAGAAGGCAAGGGGACGGAATACTGACAGAAGAAAGCAAAGGGGAAGGGGAAGGGGAAAGCGGGAAGAATCTAGAGAAACAGCTGTGCTTCAGGGTTTGCGCTCTAAATGAGCTGCTGAAGACACAAATCCTTCTTCCAGGCACAAGCCCCCCTCCCCACCCCCAACTCGAAGGCATCCTGGGAGAGAGCAGCAGCAGCCCCCACCCCCCGGAATGGTCTTTGGATGCCCTTGCGTCCAGCAGGCTTGTGCCTGGAAGAAGGATTGAGTCTTCAGCAGCTCATTCAAAGGGCACACCCAGAGGCGCAGCTGTTTCTCCAGGTCCTTCCCACTTTCTCCTTTCCCTTCCCCTTTCCTTTCTTCTGTCATTATTCCATCCCATCCCCCCCAGTCCCCCAAAGAACTTATCACTTTTCCTCCGCTCCTTTTCAGTATGTGTCACCACCCTTTTGTATTCCTGCCGCATAGCCTTGGTTTTGTGCGGCATTCAAAAGCCGTGAGGGGAAAATGCTTTTGGCACCAAGCGGACAATTTACCTAACAGGATCGAAATCTACATCGCAGAAACGTTACCTCGTTATTAGATTAAAAGGGCATGGGTGAAGAGCTGCCATTGCAGGAGGAACACTAAACTTATTCCATATTAGATGTTTTATGCTTCATGGCATTTTCAGTTCTGTAACTTCAAACACTGACAATCACTTTTCTGAGGAAAATCATGCATTACAAATGTATTACAGCAGCATTACCACAGTACCACTGACTCCCCTCCACCAAAAAAAAACAGACGAAATTGTTTACATATCATAGCAGCGTTACTACCTCTTCACCAAAAAAAAAGAGTGGTCATATCATAGCAGCGTTACTGCGTTTCCGCTAATAAAAAAATGGTTCTCACATCACAGCAGCGTTACTGTTGTATCGCTAATTTTAAAAAAATGGCGGAAAAAGTAACGGGAACTGAGGATGATAGACCAATCAGCTCCCAAGAAAAAAAGGGGGTCTCAAAAGCAGAACTGGAGTATTTGATTCTGCACTGACAAAACCCAAAATGCTTGCGGCATGCCATCGGCTTTTTAAAAAAAATCGGGGAATGAGCACAGGTGTAAAAATCGGTTAAAACCAGTCAAACCCCGTTACTGCTTCCCATGACCCCCCAACACATGCAGAACTCTGGAGAACATGGGAAGCAGAACTGATTCAGAGACACTATAAAGTGACCATGCATAAAACACTATAGTATTAGCAAGAATCTAATACAGAGTAGAAAAAATACTGAAACAGAACATAATCAGTTCTAGGACTAACATTAGTCAACATGGAGCATAGGTGTACATAGGAGTACATATTTAAAGCAATAGATAACATGTAAGGCAATACAGTGATGATGGTCCCTAACTCATTAGTGAGACCTCATCTCTACAATACAGCCTTCCCATTTGAGTATAAAAAACATGAAAGATTTAGTAAGCAGCTGCTGTAGCATAGTGGTTAAGTAGTTGGGCTGCGAATCAGCACTCTACTGGTTTGAATCCCATTACTGCCATGAGCTCAGTAGGTGGCCTTGGGTCAGCCACTCCTCTCAGCCCCAGCTCCCCAGCTGTATTGTAGAGATAATAATAACACTAACTTGTTCAGTTCTGGGTGGGGCACTAATCTGTCTAGAAGAGCGGTATATAAGCGTTGTTGTTGTTGTTGTTGTTGTTATGTGCAATGAGAAATACAATATTGTCTCCTAATTTAAAATGCATTCTAGTACCTCTCCAAATTAAGAAGAAAAGGTATAGGATGAAATACTACTTAAAATCAGTATACCAATGAAAAGAGCTAAAAAAAAACCCTGAACCTAAAATATTACCCAAAACTGGTAAAGGTGAGTTGGATCCTAGCACTATTCTATCACTGCTGAGCAAAGTTTATTTATTAAAATATTTAAACACAGCCTTTCCTTTTGGTTCAAGTTTGAAGCGTTGCCCCAGCCTAAGAAGCCTTCCTCCAAATTATGCGGCTCTTCTGTTGGAGGAAGGGATTGCAGGATACACCCCAATATGTATGCGTAATGCTTAGAACAAGCTAAAATTGTATCCTTATCATCTAAAAAAAAGGTAGTTAATCAGATTTGATACATAAAAGCTGAGAATGTCCTGTGAGCTTCTTCTAATGTGATCCTTAGCAAAGTTGCATTCAGAAGGGTATAACTCTGCTTAGAAGTCTACTGTTCGTGCCGTACCATTTACCAAATTAACCTCAGCAAATCTAAGCCTACCGAAATCAAGGGGCTTATAACAGAGAAAACATTCATAGGACTGCTCTGTCTGGCTGCAATCCTATGCACACTTACCTGGAACAAAGCTATACTAAACAACAATCATTTGCAACAGGACTGTCTTGCCCACACAGAAAAATCTAGTTGAGAACAAGTGCTACAGCACTTGAAATTGAAACTGAACCCAGACAAGACCGAAGTGATACTTGAAGAATATTGTGCTCCCCACTTTCGATGAAGTTTGTCTGACCCTTGCAGACTCAGTTAAGAGACTAGGGGTTAATCCAGCATTAAAATCCACAGCAGCCCAGTTCGGGCCTGAATCTCACTGCTGTGGTATGCAGGGGTGCGCCATGCCACCCAGGGGTGCACCCTGCCAACCTCCGGGAGCTTGCCACCTCCCGCTGACCACTGGCAGGTCGGCAGACAAGGTGGCAAACCCCAGGAGTTTGTCCACTACTGGCAGGCACCTGGGAACCCTACTCTCCCCCTTCCAGCATTTGGAGGGCATTTTCGCCACAGCAGAGGGCAGGAAATGAGAAAGTAGCCCTCCATGGACAGGGATCCTTCTGTTCCATGAAAACACTAACTTTCTAACCCGAAAGTGAAGGGATCTAACCTTCACTTTCTCAGGGCCTAATCACAGCTCAGAGTTCTGCTCTGTGTACTTAAAATACAAAGGTGAGAGGATGGCTTGGTTGACAAACAGAAACTTGTCTTTTGACTGCAGTCTTGGAATTCTCATCATTCAAGAGACTTATCAAGGCCCAATCCTGTCTATCTTTCAGATGTGATGTATGATATATGCTCACATACATGCACATCTGGCTATATAGTTGTCAACCCATGAGGGGGTGGCTTTTTTAGTATTAATGATTGGTTCTAATCCACTTACTAGGTTCTTTCTGAAGCCTTCAAGATAAATCTGACTGAACATGAATTAATTAATAATATACTGAGAAAAATGAAAGCCATACTTGTCTATGTGAGGACCTTACCAGTTAATGGCCCTATGTATTTTTAGTTCTCTTCTCATCCCCTTACCAGAAATTTAATCTTATAGCAGCATTTCAAAACCACAGCAGCACAAATAGGAGGGGAAAGTAAGAAGTGGAAAGTATAGAAAGCTGAGGCAGGCAGTGAAAGAAGTAAGAATACTTTTGTTTGGTATCATACAATGCCAGCATAAGCAAACTTATCCTTGCAAGAATATGTATTAAAGTCAGTGGGGCTCTGATGCCTGGAATAAAGAATGCTTTATATATAAATAATTAAACATTAACTAAACAGGAATATAATTTCACAATTAATAAACTCTACCTGAAATTTTTAAAAAGCCTCCAGCTATGAATACATGACTGCATCACCATAATCAGTGAGCCATAGGGTTGCCAGGTCCCATTACCCTCCTGGTGGGAGGAGGGACCCAGAACTCACTTTTCTTGTTTCCTCACACACACATGCTTCTGTCACAGTGAGATGATGTCACTTCTGGGAATGATGTCATTGTGCAGTCTCCAAGAGTGCTCCTGCACTACAGACTGGTCATCACGCCATGCCAGGAGTGAACCCAGAAGGCCTGGAGTGAACCCAGAAGGCCTGCTCCCCCCACCAATCAAGTAAATGGTGGTGGGGGCAGAGGGTGGGAGTGATGTATTCCCCCACTGGGGGACCTGGCAGCTCTAGTGAGCCAAAAAATATAGATAACAAGTAACTAAAAAATCAGTGAATAAACAACTAGTACCCCCCAAAAAATCAGTAAGTCAAACAGACTATAAATAACAAGTACTTCAAAGATCAGTAAGTCAAATGGACTATAAAACATATGTAATGCAATATCCTCAATAAACCTAACAAAGTCTAGATTTCTACCACACACACACCAAAAGATTCAAGGAAAATTTGTCTAAATCTTCCCCAACTACATAATCATACATCATTTAAAGAGAGTCTATCCTGAGAGAGGAACGCTCTCTTTAAAACAAAAAATCTGTCTACCTTAGTGGAACCCTATGTGAAAAAAACATCCTAATTGTTAGCATGTGCACAAGTTAGCATTCATATTTGCTGAAAGAAAAGTAGAGAAGATTTCCAAAGTAATTACTTAAATAATGCAAGGTACATATTTGGGATGGAAGATAAATTTTCAAATATGCTGTACCAAATATAGTTTGTTTCCCCCGTCCCTATGGTTTTTCTGCTCTAAGAAGTTTTTGGTTCTGACTGACAGGTTGAAGAAATGATTCTCCAACCTGATCTTGCATTTTAACAAGGAATAACATCAGAAGAACATTTTTATTATGTTGATTAAGCCAGAACAAGCCCACTAATTACCCTTGCCAATATTTTCTGCTGCTTCTCCCTCTCACATATGCTCTTACAGAAAATCTAAATTAATGTTTCAATTTCTTTCCCCCTCTGTTTATGCTATGAGTTCAAGAAACTGTATTCCAAAGAGAATACAAGAGAAATATCAGTGTGTTGGGAAGTTCCTGTGCAATATGATGCACAGAAACTGGAAGGAGGGGGAAATCCACATGCAAAACAGTACTTGATCCTTAGAATGATGCTCAAAATAAGCAAAGCAATATATTTAATTGGTCTGTGGATGCCTGATGATGCCTCAGTACACAAATTGTACATTTTCTTGGAACTCTTTCACGAACAGTACTCATCTACATAATCAACATATTGCCAGGAACGGCCACCTCAGCCTGAGCCTCCTGCCACCATTTCTGCACTGTGGGGAAGGATCCTTGAGAGGCTATGGGCATGGGTTCATGTCCTGCCTGGCAAAGACCTAATGGTTATCTCAAAGACTGGCAGCAAGGGCTCACTTGCAGGTTCTGGCAGGGTGGCCTCTGGCACACCTGGAGCAAGGTTAGAGGGTGCCTCTGCAGCATCAGGCCATTACTGACCATGCTGGTCCTTGTGGTTCCCTGGTCTTGGCTCCTCAAGCTCTTCCTCTGAGCCCTCCAGGTCAGAGCCAATGGTCTGCTCAGACAGCTGGTCAGAGGGGGTCATGACAATCACCACCTTTCATTACTGTTCCCCTTGTTTTTGAGTGACACCACAGACATGCCACATGTACAGATAAACCTTTCCAGGTCATACTGTAATATTTTCTGTCAGGTTTGCTCACCATGCTGCGTTTTGATTTCTAAACTTCACAGGAAAGAGAGAAGACAATGATAAGACAATGATGGTAATTCGGTGTGGCACCAGCCACATGTTGGCCATAACATGAAATCTGTCTCCAATCTATTCATGTGGCATGGATGATAAACATTCAAGGACGGCTTTGAGACAAAGTATTTTAGGCCTTCCTGCTTTGAGATTACAGACCAGAGATCCTCAAGTTTGTTGAGCCTATGGACAGTTTCAGAATTTTGAGAATGGGTAGGGGATGCAACCACAGAATGGCTGCCATGAGGGGCACTTTAGTATTTTTGTTTCTCCAGGGAGGGAGGGAATCTGCAATTTACAATTTGTAGGAGGATACAGGCTGGATTTTTTCCCAGACTACTCCTAATATATATTTTAAATAAACTTTCAATCAAATGAAATGTCCCGTGGGAAAATGAAGATTTCAATGTTTGAAGGGGACCAAGAAAACTTTCTGATAGTAGAGTAATTCACAAGTTTACTAATATTTATCCAATTGAAATACATTGTGGTAGGTGGCCTCAGTTACTATCTGCAAGTCTTTGCAGGATTGGAGACTGGCAGTTTTTCCACACCAGGGGTTTCCACTGATTTCTGGCCCCATATGACTTCAGTTTATCTCCTGATTTCCACACGCATTTTTGTGCCTTTCATTTTTGCTTTAGGGAGTGTGTGGCTTTTTCCTGGATTGTTTCTGGGTCTTTTAGGACCTCTTTTTTTTTAAAGTTGACCCTGAGTTGCTTTTGTTCCTTGTGTGAGTTTTGTTTGTCCGAACCACTCACACCCACTTTTCTACGATTGGATGTCTGCTCTTAACAAACCACTCCTTCCTCCCTCAATCCTCTTCCTGTTTTCATTTTTTATTATTTTGTGCATACTTATATCGCTGTATTGATATAAGGGCTTAAATTTTTTTTAAAAAGATACAACCAAGCCAAGGGGAGAAAAATCCCCTTATTCTTCCAAGCCAAGGGGAGAAAAATCTCTTGATTCTCTCCCTCTGCTGCCAGCACCTCCCTTCCCTTGAAATTACAGGGCACTTGCTGATGTGGGGAGGGAAGTGAAGCTTTGGGGATTCTCTAGCAGCTCTAAGCAGCCTTCTTGTCAAGCTCTAAAAGGGAAAAGACTGGCTGACCAGGGATTGCCCAAATCAAAAGCCGTGAAGCCCAGCTATTTTTTTCTTTCAGTCATTTCAGTTTCTTTTACCAACTAAGCCTAGTTCTGCACAGCTACCATGAAGTGCAGCAGGGCAGCCATGGCGAATGCTGTGCAAGTGTGCCTGTGTGTGTAAGCTGAAGGGGCGCTCTTTCCTCCTTCCTCCATCCCCGCCTCCGCTCCCTCCCACCAATTTCTTAGTTTCTTCACAAATCAGTTGCTGCATGAAAACAAGTTGCAGATCCCAAACACAGCCTGTTCCTGTGAATGTCTGTGAGTACAATGGAACTTGTCCCACCCAATATCACAGGCCTAGGATTGGACTATAGGTCACTCTGGGAGGAAGTATCTTAGCTACTCGGGAGCTACCTCATCCTTTTCCAGTCCCTGTATGGCACTAAAAATAAGGGGTGGGGGTGGTGCTGTGACACCACCACTGATTGACTGCACCCTTGCTTGAAAGATCTGATTATTTAAGACATGTGCAGAACAAAATAAACCAACTCCACAACTTTAACATGCAGAGAAGAGGGCAGATGTGAAGAAGAATCATACCCAAACCAATTCCAATCCTTGTGCGTTGAACGCTATGAAAATCAGAAGTAAATCAAACATGCAGGAAAGCCCATTATCTGCAATGTAGTTTCAGGTGAGTAGCCATGTTGATCTTCAGTCAAAGAGCAAGATCCATGTCCAATAGCACCTTAAACACAAACTAGATTGCCAAGGTATGAATTTTTGAGAGTCAAAGCTCCCTTCGTCAGCTTTGACTCTCAAAAGCTCATACCTTGGAAATCTAGTTGGTCTTTAAGGTGAAATCAGACCCCGATCTTGCTCTTTGTTTGCAATGCAAAAACCTTATTTCTTAAACTGAGGAAATAGTTCCCCTTCTGATCTTTCAAGCCTCATCTTTAAGTGACAGTAACAGAATATACTACAATTCTACTTACTGACTTTCCTGTCTTTTCCAAAATGGTGTTACGAATGGTTAGAAAACCCCAGTAAAATCTATACCGTTATACAGCTGTGCTATTCTCATATTTGCAAGAAGAGTACGTCTTCAAAGTTCAATTTAAATGACACTGAGTGTAGTGCTGCCATAACTTTGAAATATCCATTTTATTTATGTGAATGTTGAAGCTACCACAGTTCAGTAAAATAAACACATCAAAAATCAGAACACAATGCCATAGACTTCCTGCCTAGCAGATTCCAAACTAATGATCACAGTCCCATTTACAAACTAATCCTAGTTTCCAATAGGTGTTTTCTTGTAACTACTCATAGCCTGGCCTTACAACATGCTTGAAAGTGGCTTAGACTTTGCTGATTTTCCAAAGTTGAAGACTTGCAAAGAAAAAAATGGAGGTATACACTAGTGTAATCACAATAATAATTCTTCTTTAAATAAGAATGATTTTACTGTATTTTAAATATAAAGTGCATAATATTAATCAATAAATGTTCAATAATTATGATATGCCATAAATACTACATCACAATATACAAAAAATATCCCATCTACATATAATATCATTGGTTTATACAGAAGTCCAACTGGTGTAGAGCTTCCAAGAAAAACCACAACGTAAGTAATAATGTCACACTGACTATATCAGAGTTCTATTGTTTAAAGCTTTCCATTTTAGTCTTTTGCAGGAACTCAATGGAATGGAAATAGGACCTCCAGAGATGACCTGGTCCAAAATATACACATAGATCAACTGTATTCAATAGCAGAGCCTGATGGGCTTCGCTAGCATATTTTCCTTTTGTTTCACTCAAGGCTTTTTCAAATATGACAAATGAAACTCCCATTGTTTATCTACAACAACAACTCCCATTGTTTGTTCTATTTCAAGTCCCCAGGTTGGGAAGAACCGACAGTCAATTGCCGTGGCAGCCCCTTGTTGGTATTTGCTTGTTTGAGTTTCCAAAGTTGTCAGACCAGTCCCAAAAGTTATCATGATGAGCCCATAAAGAGAGGTTGAATTGATTTTGGGATCATGCCATAAAATGTACAGCTATTACCCTTTTGTTATGTATCCTCTAGGTTTATAATTGTCTCTTGTTCTTGTCATACTGGGTCAAAAATCTATACAGTTTTTAGAAAAATAACTAATCAGATGGGGAAAGCTACTTTGCAGAATGACAGGTTTGGGTTTTATTCACAAATTATCAATGAAAAGCACATAGCAAAAATAATTAAAATGAAGCGGTAGAAATCCTACAGCTGCTGAAAACCAAGCCATATATACACTATGACCTCTCAATAGGCAATACAAATAACATACATATAAACAACCAATTCATTATAGCTCAGTAAGATGAAATCCGCTTTGTATTTGCATTTTCTAAAAATCCAAAGAATGGAATAACTCAAATTAGCAGTGAAATCCCCTTGGCAATTTGAATCTTATTGAATAATTATTACTCCTGATAATAACCTCATGAATATGTAATGCTTGCCCACCCAAACCAAAAGACTACCTAGTTGGATGATTTAAGCAATACTGTTTTCTAGATTGTTACAATGTAGATATTCCAGTGTTATCAAACATATCATTTGGAAATGTTTGCATAATTGCTTTAATATACTTTAAAATTGTTCAGGCCTGTAGCTGTTTGCATGTTCAGAAAAAGAAAGGAAAAAAATACTATCAAAGTCCTGGCATTCATTTGTCCTTTCTTGGGTGCCTCTAGGCATTTCTCTTAGCTTTAATAAAATTATCATACTTCAAAGGGAGCTATGAAAGAAAAGCTGTCTCAGAAGTAGCACTTGCTTGCTACATCTTAACCAATCATTCAAGGCCGAAGTAATGAGTATTTACATACACTGGGGATGGTTCGGATTACCCCTTACTTTTTTTCAAACCAGATACCAAAACATAGGCTTAGTTCTGGAAGTCAGCAGAGCACTCAAATTAAGGGCCTCAGCAATGGTGCAAATCACAGGAACCACATGTACATATGGAGACATCAGTTCATTAATCACTGCCTCCATGTAATTCCCATGAGGTTACAAGCTTGCCGACAATGCCACACAAGGGTGATCATGTGAGCTATATCAATTGCTTTAATCAGATTGTACATAAAACAGCTCTTCAAAAACGTGGGAGGAACAAAAGCAAGGGCAACACAAGAGCCATATTGAGTCAGCACTGAGGAACTCTACCAGTTGCCCAAGCATTATAGCTTCTGAGGGACCCGCTCAGGTCAGATTTTTTTTTCATTTAAAAAGCTCATTCTACCCACAAACACACAAGTACAGTGGCAATACTCACCTTTGAAACTAAAATGTTTTGGCATCTTGGCACACCTATCGCTAGGTAAGGGTGGGAATGCTGCAAAAGTCATGGTGCAAGAAGCACGGTTTAGGAACTTGTTAGTTGTTTATGCTACTGATACTGTAAAAGACGCTACATTTTTTCAAAAAAATAATAAATTAGCTAGCTAGTGTTCTCTTGCGACTGTTCCCTGTAAAGGCTGGTTATATCGATGGGATTGTGTAGTACTTACAACCAGGGCTTTTTTTCAGCGGGAACGCAGTGGAATGGAGTTCTGGCACCTCTTGAAAATACTCGGCAATAGCATGTAAAAATAATATTATTTCAAAGAATCCTGTGTGTTTCTCCCTCATTTCCCTCTTGAGAGTTCTGGCACCTCTTTTCCCAGAAAAAAGCCCTGCTTACAACCATCCATCTATTTTATTGATAACCAAAGTGGAAATGTTGAAGGATGACTATATGAGAGTGCCTCTTCTCCCCGCCTTCCACCCTGCCACCCCAAGTTCATTGCATCAAAATCCCATGATTGCTCATCAAAGTACTGATCATGTAAGGAAAAAAATGCACAGCACACACCTGTATATTTTGCTACGGCCCAGGTACAGTGGTGACATTGGCTATTGTGTGTATTTAATCACATGCTTCCCGTGTATTATACATTTAGTCCCTCTTTCCCACCCCCTCCCCTTCCAAAGATTTTTCTGTGATCATGTTTTATTTAACAGGTGTGTAATTAATTCCATGGCTGGCATATCTAGTTTGTCATAGTCACATTAGTGTGCCTTCTGTGACAATTTGATAGTCAGATGTCATTTGTTTTAAAATTTGGTTTCTATGGGCTAACACTCTCCCAACAGCTAATTCTCTTTCCTGAAACACTATAGAGGACCAGGCATTTATCTCTCTAGTTTAAGTCAACTGGGTTCTAGTCAACACTTAATATGTCATATTGGGTGTCCGACGATACCTTCTCAAAATCTTGGGAGTTTGCTTCAAGTCAGACACTACTGCTTTGGGAGTTTTCTGGTTTTTTCTCTTTTTTAAAACATAAATCTAAAGTCTTGTAGTTATTGAATTGTGAGAACATTTTTGAACAATTTACCTATCCATAAATTTGATTTTTTTTTTAAAAAAATGATACTGATAGGCTATACTAACCATAAAAATACTGAGTACAGCTTACAAAGTCTAAAGATGTAAGAACATTATAAAACACCAACATCAAGCATCAAGAAACAACCTACAAACATCAAATGCAGCACAAAAAAGCAATGGATGGCAGCCTCACAGCCCACAGGTACATAGCCTATTGCCAGAGAACACAACACCCATGTTACTCTGTGTTTGCCAAGCCAATAAGTGAAGTCTAGGCATCTTTGAAAAATTTAGGTTGGGTTTCATTTACAATTCAGAATTTTTCATCCTTCTATAGTTTTTGCTCTCCTGGCTGTTAGCCCTCAGGGGGTGGAGAGAGAGAGTTGGGAGATAACAACCCTGTCCCTTCTTTCAGTTCTAGGAAATTTATATTTTTATGTACCTTGGGGGTGTTCCAAAATGAAAACCAAACATGTGTGGAATTGCTCAAACATCCATGAAAACTCAATTTATAAAGTGCACTAGGTGGATAACATGTTCAACATGCTAACGTCCGTGTGTGCAAAAATATTTTACTGCTTTTTAATGTTTCATTTCAGACTTTTGTCTGTGTGCCAGTTTGAAGTGGCAGAAGACACAAGCTTGCCAAGTAAACTGCCAACGAAATCCTTGGGATCTCCAGGGCAAGCACTGGGAATTTGTTAGATCCTTTAAGATTTACTGTGAGAATCTGGGAACTAAACTATGTGATGCCTCAGGCAGGCAAGTTTGTGGAACATTCATAGCACAGCTGGGTGT
The DNA here is from genome assembly GCF_028583425.1 of Eublepharis macularius. Lineage (NCBI taxonomy): Eukaryota > Metazoa > Chordata > Lepidosauria > Squamata > Eublepharidae > Eublepharis > Eublepharis macularius. Next base: position 64,751,000 of record NC_072790.1, read on the forward strand.
GGGAGGCTTGGCAGATTGGCCAGAACAAGGATGCCAGTATTGAGGGGAAAGACAATACTGTTTAATGCTGTCACTGGAGGAAAAACAGAGGCATTCATCAAAATTGAAGCAGAAGAGTTTACCCAGCTAGAAAGGTGTTAAAAAATCAAGATGTAAAAAATAATTGGAAGACTGGCACTCTCACATGATGGCTATATTGAAAATAAGAAACCCAATAAACCTCATTCTGGATGTACACAGGTAACAAACACAATCGGTTTCAGATAGTTTAATTCCATTGTAGCCTGAACAGAGAATTAGTATTTATGTGATACCCTGACTCCGGCCTGGCTGAAAAACTAATCTTTAAAAAATCCTGCTCCCGATGCCAACTCTGTACATTGTAAATATAGAATTGGTCTGCCTCAGTCCTTATGCAGCTCTCAGAATACTTCTGGTCTGTTCACTGACTTCACCACAATAATCTTTCACCCTGGCCAGCCTCACTGACATATGGGCTGACCACAGCACAGCTGAGACTCTAAAATAAGAAAAAAAAAATCTGAATGTGGTTTATGAAAACACTGTACAAATTTCCTTGATCGTTCTTCATTGAGCCCCCAAATTAGAACAAACAAATAGATGCTAGTAGGACTTTATGGAAACTTGTACCAAAGGGAGCTACATTGGAAGCTCAACGGATATTCTGAGAACGGTAACAGCTGCCTGTACAACATTCTGCTTTCCAGGGCTTGAAGTAGTGGTTTAAAAACTGTCTTCCCTGATGAACTTTAAGCATTTGAGGGGGTTTTGGAATGAGAAGATGTAATAGAGCCAGAAGGTACCCAAAATTCTTTATAATATGAAAGGATTCCACCTCAAAAGGACAGGAGTTCTCCAAACAAAACATGAAAAAGTTAGAAGTTTGAAAAAACAGGGTTAACATACCTGTAACTTATGTTCATCGAGTTCTTCTGTGCTGACACACATGGGGACTGCGCAGGCGCAGGCCAGCCGCCGGAGAATTTTCTAGAGCTTCCATGGCTCCGAAGGGGCCGTTTGTCGCGCGCCTCAGCGACCGTTTTCCCGCCCAAACGGTCACGTGATCCTCCAGCGACCAACGGCCCCTTCCCTCAGTTCTCCCTTGCCGCCGCTTGACCAACACACTTCAGCCGTAACACCTTAAAAACACCAATATCCGTTACAGCCATCACAGTATTGTGCATTGGAGTTCACAGCGGGGTCGGAGGGAGGGTTGTGTGTCAGCACAGAAGAACTCGATGAACATAAGTTACAGGTATGTTAACCCTGTTTTCATCTTCGTTCTTCTGTGCCTCCACACATGGGAGTGTACCAAGCTTCACACAATAAGGAAGGCGGGGGTGAAGTCCAACACAATTTTATTAAGCAAACAAGATCAACAATAAATAGACATGCATATATACATCTATGTAAAAATACTGTGTAAGGACACATAAATACTCAATATTTACATATATACACACCCCCAAGGTACATATATACACACTTCCACTCAAGGGTACCCAACAGGTACGTCAAGGAAGTCAAACCAAAAACTCCCTCAGGAAAAGAGGGAGTGTAAGACAGCCTTGGCCACAGATACATCCTGCTCCGCATTGACATCAACGGCGTAATGCCTGACAAAGGTGTCTGCAGAGGACCATGTGGCTGCTTTACAAATGTTAACCAGGGGCACCCCCCTGAGGAGTGCCGAAGAGGATGCTTGGGACCGCGTGGAGTGGGCTCTGACATGAAGCGGGCAAGCCACCCCTGCTAGGGAATAGGCCTCGCTAATGGCCGACACAATCCACCTAGACAGGGTCTGTGAGGAAGCCCTGTTACCCTTGTCCTTGGCCCCAAAACATACAAACAGGTGAGGACTGGAGCGGAATCCCTTTGTCCTATCCAGGTAATAGGCTAGGGCCCTCTTCAAGTCTAGGGAATGAAGGGCCTTTTCCCCCTTAGAGGAAGGTTGAGGAAAGAAAGCAGGCAGTGAGATATCCTGCGAGAGGTGGAAGGCGGACACCACCTTGGGCTGGAACCCAAGGCAGGGACGCAGGACCACCTTGTTGGGATGAAACACAAGAAAGGGAGGGTCAGACCGCAGTGCAGACAGCTCACTGACCCTTCTGGCCGATGTGACGGCCACCAAGAATGCCACCTTGTAGGATAGCATATCCAAGGGGCATGTAGCCATCGGTTCAAATGGAGGCAACATGAGACGTGAGAGCACCAAGGACAGCGACCACTGAGGCACTGGCGCAGACACAGGTGGGTAAAGATTGTACATGCCCTTAAGGAACTGGCGGGATTGTGGGTGAGAAAACACCGTAGCACCCTCAACTCGGGTGTGAGCAGCCGATATCGCTGCCAGGTGGACCTTGAGGGAGGAAGCCTTCAAGCCCAGGCCACGCAAGTGGCACAAATACTCGAACACCACCCCCAAGGGACTGTTGTCAGGCACCACTCCTCTGGCAAGTGCCCAGAGCTCAAACCTGCGCCACTTGGCCGCATAAGCGCGCCTAGTGGATGGCCGACGAGCATTCAGGAGGACCCTCTGTACCTCGTCAGTAAAGCCTATCGGGGAGGAACGATCCGCCAAGCCGTTAGATGCAGCTTCCTTGGATCGTGGTGGACCAGGCTCCCGTTTAGGAGAAGGTCTTGCCGAGGGGGCAGACTCACATACGTCCGTTGGGACATCCGCAGGAGCTTCGGGAACCAAACCTGCCGTGGCCAGAAGGGGGCCACTAGAATGCAGTCCGTCCCGTCCTCCTCTATCTTGCACAAGACCCTGGGAATCAAGGGGAATGGAGGAAACATGTAGTGCAAGCCCTGCGTCCACGTAAACTGGAAGGCATCCCCAATAGAGAGGGGGTCGCTCCCTGCCCTGGAACAGAACGTGTGGGCCTTGGTGGTCGCCGCAGTGGCGAATACGTCTATCACCGGGTGACCCCACATCTGGAAGATCGGCCCAACGCACTCTACGTTCAGTTCCCACTCGTGTTCCAGTAAAGGGACCCTGCTGAGGGCATCTGCCCGGGCATTGTCCGACCCAGCCACGTGTATAGCACGGAGCGACACGCCGTTCTTGATAGCCCACTGCCAAGTGAGTGTGGCTTCCCGGCACAGGGCCATGGACACTGTGCCCCCCTGCTGATTCACGTAGTACATGGCAGTCGTGTTGTCCGTCTGTACCAAGACCTGACGATTTCTCAGCAGTGCTGTAAGAGACACAAGTGCGAAACGAATGGCCCTTAGTTCAAGCACATTGATATGGAGGGTCTTTTCCCTGTCAGACCAGACATCTTGCACAGACACATCACCACAGTAAGCCCCCCATCCCAACAGAGAGGCATCAGTGGTAACCGTGATGTCATGGTGTTGATATCCAAAAGGGGTCCCTCTAAACAAGTTGTCATCAGACAGCCACCAGTCCAAGGAGGAGAGGATGACCCTCGGGATAGAGAATTTGAGGGACGGAGGGTGCAGTAGAGCATCATACCTCCGCACAAACCAGTTCTGTAGAGGGCGCATACGCAGCCTAGCGAAAGGCACCACAGAGGTGGCCGCTGCCATATGCCCTAGTAAGCACTGGATAGTGCGCACAGACTGGAACCGGTTCCTTTTAAACATGGACACTAGACCCCTTAGGGACCGAGCCCTCTCCAAGGGGAGCAGGGCCTTACCCTCCACAGAGTCTAACAGTGCACCAATGTAGGACACCTTGCAGTTGGGCACCAGTTTGGATTTCTCCAAGTTCACCAGGAGCCCCAGGCGTTGGCAAGTGCTAAGTACCAAGCCAATGTCCTGCACCAGCCTAGACTCTGATTCAGCCACGATGAGCCAGTCATCGAGGTACGGAAAGATGGTACAGCCTTCTTCCCGTAGGAAGGAAACCACAGGGGCCACACATTTAGTGAACACTCGTGGGGCAGTGGACAGGCCAAAGGGGAGCACCCTATACCGGAAAACCCGTTGCCGGTAAACAAAGCTCAGGTACTTCCTGTGCTCCTTCCGTATGCCCACGTGAAAGTATGCGTCTTTTAAGTCAAGAACCGCAAACCAATCCCCCTGTTTCAGCAAGGCGATCACAGCCGCCAACGTTACCATTTTGAATTTGGTCACCTTGAGGAAGGCATTAAGGCCCCTCAGATCTAAGATGGGACGTAAGCCCCCATCCTTCTTAGGGACCAGGAAGAACCTAGAGAAGAATCCCTTCACAGAGTCCTCATAGGGCAATTCTTCCACAGCACCCTTGGCCAAGAGCGACACGATCTCCGCATCCAGCTCGGCCATAGTGTTATTGACAGCTGTCAGGGGTGAACTGCATCTAGGCAGCTCAACGAACTCCAGCCCGTATCCCAGTTCAACAATAGTTAAGACCCATGAGTCAGATGTTATTGACTCCCACTCAGAGAGGAGTGGACTAAGTCTGTCCGAAAAGTTCGGGGATACGGCTGGCGTGACCCGTCAGTACTGCCTCCCGGTGCCCTGCTGATCCTTCTGCTGGGCCGGTTGTTGTGCCGGACGAGGCTTGAAGGGCCGACGCCTCCTCTGCTGTTGTGCGGGAGGGTAAGGCCGCTGTTGGTAGGCAGGATACTGCTGGTAGCCTGGCCGCTGTTGATGGTATCTGCCCTGGTAATGGTAAGGGCCAGATCGGGGAGCGTACCGTGACCTGGAGGAGGGCTTGTCCGCTGGAGCCAGACCCAAAGACCGCGCCGTCTGCCGGTCCTCTTTCTTTTTCTTCAGGGTCTCGTCGGTCGCTTTGGAAAAAAGCGAATCCCCCTCAAATGGCATGCTCTCCACTCTGGAACGCACCTCTTGGGACAGGGCCGTAGACCGCAACCAGGAGTGGCGCCTGAGGACCACCGCCGAAGCCATCCCTCTAGCAGCAGTGTCAGCAGCGTGGCTTCCAGCGTTCATCTGCTGCTTAGACAGCCTCACAGCCTCTGTCTGCAGCAGGGACACCACAGCCTTCTGCTCAGGAGGGAGGTCTCGTGTATAGGATGCCAACTTCTCCCAAAGGTACAGCTGGTACCCTGCCATGATGGTCTGATAGTTGGCAATCCTCAGACCTAGGGAAGAAACAATGTATTGGCGCCTGCCCATGGCATCCAGTTTCTTGCCCTCCTTATCGGCAGGTACCGAGGAGTGACCCGATCGCCTGGGGTTGAACTCCTCTGTGACCAAGGAGGAAGGTGGAGGGTGTTTCACCAGCGCCGGCCAGGTACCCTGCTTGATCTTGTAGAGCTGCTCAATCCTCTTGGATGTTGGAGGTTGATCGCAGGGCACCTGCCACACCTTCTCCACGATTTCCTCAAGACCCTCGAGCATGGGGAAGCCAACATATGCCGGGTTGTCTCCGTAAATGCGTTTGAGGAGCTTGTCCTTGGTCTGGGGAACTGCCGAGGAGATGTCCATCTCGAGAGCCTTGGCCATCCTTGCCATCTGGTCGGCGTAGATGCGGAGGTCCTCGAATGGCGAGTCCGCAGATGGTACAAGCTCTTCAGCTGGCGATGGTTCGGACCAGGACTCCGACTGGTAGCCGCCAAAGCTCTCCACATCCTCCTCATCGGAACCGAGCTGGGATTCCGGAACCTGGTGCGGAGGGGGAGCCCACGTCGACCTCGATGTCGAAGGCCTCGGTTCCGACACGGAGAAACCTGCAGGTGCCCCTTCCCACTGGCAATGGTATGGCGAGGGGAGGTAGGAGGCCTGTCGATGTCGGGACGCAGTGGACCGGACCGATCGGACACTGTCCCCAGACCGACGTCGCTCACGACCGGCAGCTGGTGGAGACGGACGGGCAGGCGACGGACGGCTCCGACGTGGAGACGGGCTCGGTTCCAGCCTCGGCGACCGAAGAGCAGGCGATGTTCGGATCCGACGGCGCGGGCTCGGCTCCGGTCCCGAAGAGAATTCTGCGGGCACCGTCTCGAAGGCCATCGGATCCGGCACCGGCACGGAGATGTCCTCTGGCTCCGGGGAATCCAGATGAGGGGAAGGCGTGTGAGGAAGCACGATGACCTCTTCCTGGGGAGCGGGATGCGGCGACCGGTGATGTTTGGTCTTCTTCTTCTTCTTCGCCGGTTCCGAAGAAGACCTCGGAACCGACGCGCTCCTCGCCTTCGAAGGGGACCTCGGCCTCGATCTCTTAGGTTTTACCGGAATCGACCCGGTCGTCGGTTCCGATCGGGGACTCGGTAGACGGATCCTCGGTTCCGATGTCGGTCTCGGATCCGACCTGGTGGAAGATGCGCTACGGGGCGGCCGCACCGGTCCCTGCGCTGGAGAGGCCGCTCTCGACGCCGAGGCACTCGGGGGACGCGGTTTCGACCCCGACCTCGCGGAGGCCACTGAGCCAGCTCTGGAATGCCGTTCGGCAGAGGGGCTAGGGCCGGCCTTGGAGGAGGGCAACGGGGCGCCTCCGGACATGACCTTCTGCCACAGGGAGGAGTTAAGACGGGCCTTGCGCTCCTGTCGGGCCTTGCTGGTGAAGCCCTGGCAAATCTTACAGGCCGTTACATTATGGGTCTCCCCCAAACAGAACAGGCACAGTTCATGGCCATCGGTCTTGGCCATTTTAGTGTGGCATTGGAGGCAATGCTTGAAGAGAGCCTTTGAGGCCATCTTCAGGGGCACGCAAAAGGAAGGTCAAAAAACAGTCCGAGTCAAATTACCGAGTCCACAACAAAGTCCAAACGAGATCCGAAGAATAGTCGAGGTCACGAAGTCCGAAGTCAAAAGCCAAGCAATCAGTCAGAATAAAGCACGAAGCACAAAAGCACAGAGCAACGAAGCTCACGTTCTCTCCAAGCGGCGGCAAGAAGAGAACTGAGGGAAGGGGCCGTTGGTCGCTGGAGGATCACGTGACCGTTTGGGCGGGAAAACGGTCGCTGAGGCGCGCGACAAACGGCCCCTTCGGAGCCATGGAAGCTCTAGAAAATTCTCCGGCGGCTGGCCTGCGCCTGCGCAGTCCCCATGTGTGGAGGCACAGAAGAACGAAGATGAACTATTGCTTTACAATGATAAACGGAACTCAATCTTTGAGTAGCAGATTGAATGAAAGAAAGGGCAGGGAGTGGCACCCTTTCTATAAAAGCTCCCTCTTCAGAGTACTTTGGCAAGCCCTGCTTTCTCTAGGTTGTTTAGAATGATATAAAGACCATCTTGCTCTGACAAGATTTTGAGATTTTTTTTTTTAAATCCCGATTGCATTGGGAATATTCAGTTGCTTTGGGCTCTAATAACATCTCTTAACATTATAATGTGCCAGATTGTTTTTCAAGAGCATGTTTTTATTTACTGTACTGCAAGTTTCCTGGAGGAAATATAAAGGAAATAAATAAAAACAGCAGAGTGTGCATGTAGTCCCCAGAATTCTGCCACTCTGTCAACATTCCATCACACTGCCACACTGCAGTATAATTAAGAAACAGAACCTGGAAAAGAGTAAGTAGGTGAAGGGATGCGGTTGTAGAGAGAGCTGGCATGATTCTTAATGACTGGGGCCACCAATGAAGCAGGCTTAGAACTCATTCCAGTGGTGTTCCCCGAATACACCCTTGTGGAAGTTAATAACTACCTTTCATTCCTATGGGTGAAAATAAAGAACTACACTTAGAGGCAATGCTGTAGCAAATGCTGTAGTCAAAACCTGTCCTCTAACATAACACTGTGCGACGCGACCCTCACTGCAAAGTATATAGACACATTGTCGAAGGCTTTCACGGCCAGAGAACGATGGTTGTTGTGGATTTTCCAGGCTGTATAGCTGTGGTCTTGGCATTGTAGTTCCTGACATTTCGCCAGCAGCTGTGACTGGCATCTTCAGAGGTGTAGCACCAAAAGACAGAGATCACTACAATGCCAAGACCACGGCTATACAGCCCGGAAAATCCACAACAACTATATAGACACAAATTGCATCCTTTCTCTTTCAGTCTCTCTGATGTCCTCGTAAATAACACAAGCCCTCCATACATACACACCTCGTCTGCCAGAAAGTCAGGCACAAATATCAACAAAAGCATTGCTCCATCCATTCTTCTTCTCATTGTCAAAATGGTTCACTCAATCAATGCAGAATTCACTCATGCATCTCACTCTCCACCTACCATTTTTAACAAAATAATTAAGCCATTCCTATCTGTTACCCCTACTTCCCATAAGTGAGGTGGTGGTGGAGAGAGTCCTCAAGTCAAGAGTTGACTTATGACAACCCCTGATGGGGAGTGCATGGCAAGAAATGAACAGAGCCATTGCCTGCCTCTGCAACCCTGGTCTTTGTTGGAAGTCTCCCATCTAATTACTAACCAAGACCAACCCTGCTTAGCTTCTGAGATCTGACAAGATCAGGTTGACCTGGGCTATCCAGGTCAGGACATTTCCCATAAGTAGCTTTAGCAATTTTAAAATGAGGTCTGACAAATCCTGGTCTCTGCTATTTAAGGAAAATACTGGTTATGATTTAGTAGAACAGGCAATAGTATATAGGATGCCTGAACAGCTGTCTGTCCCTGCAAAACCAGCAGGAGTTAGCCAGTTACATCTAAGGAGGAAGGGTATTCCTTTTCAAAAGAATGAAAACTGCTTTGTCTGTTTTACAAGCTACACAAAAGAGGTATCCAGAAATATTACTTCCATTTTTACAGTATAAACAATATTATAGTGCACATTTTATTGACTGAGCATCCCTGGCCTCTACCATCAGTTCAAGTAAAAAACTGTCCCGATTGTAAGAACTATCCAGATCATCGAAGAAATCAAAATGAAAATAAAGTAAGTTCTGCATTTCTTCTACCTTTATGAGGCACTGTTCCTCAGTTTCATTCTGGTTAGAGGTAGAAGAATTTACATAGCAAAGAAAAACACAGGCGTGGGGCAAGGCTCCATTATTTTTATAAAGTGAAAAATATTTTTTCAAGATTTATCAATATAAAATGCAAATGAAAGCCCAGCAGTGGCCTATAACTGAAAGCAACATGAGAACAATCCTAAGAAGGTCCCATTTTATTCCGTGGGGCTTACTCCCAGGAAACTGTTCTTAGAACTGCAGCCATATATAGTCAGCGTACTAAGGCAAATAAAGTTTTCATTTCATTCCTGCCTTCTTCCTACAATGTATCTACATACTGCCACATGCATGTTAACTCCCTGCTACTCTGCGCGCTGACATATGTATATTAAACACTTTCTAAAGTACCTCATCTTCTATTTTAATTGAATGCTAGCACATCCAGGATCCCTGCTGTGTTCCCCTGCCTTGTAAGACCTGAGGCAAACAGAGAGACTGAAGCAGGAGGGAAACGTATGGATACACTTCTTCCATATCTTGACACTGCTTCCTTTGATTTCCACCCCCCAGCCCCTAAACATCAAGACATCCTTCTCACAGGAACCTTCTCTCAACTTAAAGGTTACATTTTTTTAAAAAGGCCTTTGTCATCTTGTTCACTAAGTGAACCTTGCCTACTCCTTCTGTCACAAATAAAATGTATAGTATTTTTAAGCTGCTGAGACATCCCTGGTCCAACATAGCTATGCTACACCGTTTCTCAAGTTAGATTGTCAGAGCAGCTAAATGATACAAGCACCCTTGTGCAGGTGGCGCTGTTTCCCCACTCTTTAGTGGCTGCTTTACAGGAAAAAACCTGAACAAGGTGCTAAGCCATGCACAAAATCCTGCTTCATAAGGGGACAAAGGCAAGATAAAGGAAGCCAGCTGGGAAACCAAATGGAACAGTGTCTGTTCATTTTCATTACAGCATCTCTTTAAATCCACTCCCTGTATTTGTCTTTACTGAACTGGCATGTTAACCTTATCTAATGCAGATGCATGAGTAACCTGCATTGCACAAAGTGGAATGGCTGGATGGGGAATGCAAGTTCCTCATAATGGACCATCATTACACTGTCTGGCCCGCAGAAATCCAAATTTGGGGTGTTTAGGATAGTCACAAAAAAATTTAATAACTTGAATTTAAAATATTTCTGCAAAATTCAGTTGACAATGATATCATGCTGGTGACATAAAACAGGCCGAGAAGGAACCAAGAGTAATTTAATACTAAAACAGACCCCATAACACTTAACCTGGACAACCAGTAGAAGCCATTCAGCTTACAAGTATACCAATAAATGCGACAGGAGGAGAAGCCTCGCTGCACATGTACGTTTTGGGGGGTGGAATGCTAAAGCAAGAAATGAGCAAGGAAGGCTGCATGAGTGGAGCTGTGGGATGTAAAAGAAACCTTTTTTTTTTTTTGGCTGAGTGTCTGTAGCAACTACGAAAACTGACAGTTGCTATGGATTCTAAAAGGAAGAACACATGGATGCTTTTCCAGAGACTGCACTGTGAACTGCATCAGAAATTGACATGATTCAGACATGAACCACAGAACAAATTTGGATGCTGTTATGTATAATAGGCTTGTGAACTTGAACTATCTCCAGGGGAACCACGGGAGCAGGGGGGACGTGTTGAGAGAGATTTCAGTGCAGAACTCTTGGACATATGCAATATTAAAGTGTAAAAAAGCAGAGAATTTTAAGAAAATTTGTTGTGGTTACTTTGCATAGTATATAAAAAAACACAGGTATTCAAATAGGGTCTGAAACACAGAGCCCCAACTTCCCTTTTTTAATTCAGATCCAACCGAGGGATACTTGTTCTGTATGGTCCCATCCACTAATGACCATATCAACTAAAGTGAAAAGATTAATGTGAGATTCTTTAACTTAGGTTTGGAATTCAGCTCTACCTTCAAAACAGTGCCAAAAATTGAAATCAGCCAGATATATCTTTTTCCATCAAAGAAATGTATGGTCTGGGGAGAAAAGCTGAATAATATTTGGGTTAACTAAGCACTTACTTTGCTTTCATATGAAAACACTTGCAATTGAAACTAAAAATTATAAATGTGGAAAAATTCAAATTTTCTAAACAGAAAAGCTTGTCGTATATTATATAATAATGTGTCATATTAAACAATGGGCCTTCACTACTATTTGCTAAAGGTATATTAATATAAAAACTAACCATTCTCTCTTGAGTTATGTATTACACCACAATAGAATCAGGGAATAAACCAACGTATTTCCAAAGCTTAATATGCCTATAGAAAATTGTATAGATAAAAAGAAACAGCTTACTGAATAATGTATCAATTAATTTGAAGCCTTCAGCTGGTAAAATAATCTTACGTGTTAACATCTCACAAGGACAAATAATAAAATATTAATCAAAGCTCATCAAAAGTTAATTGCAAGCAATCCACAATACAGAGAATAAATTAATATATTAACATTAGCTGGTTAGAGGAAAAATTAGATTAACATCTGACTACTATGAATTGCAACCAATAGCTGTGTGTGCTTAATTAAACAGATGTATCTATACAGTGAAATACTGTTCTACAAGATTTACTAGTCTACTGCTGGAGGCATGGATTCCCTGCTTGAATCAAAAAACCAGGTATTGCTATTTTACCTGAAATACAATTAAAGGAGGCGTTTCCTCGCCAATTATTGCCATGGATTGAGTGTCAATTTTTTAAAAAATCTAGAAAATTCTTAATCAGATCATGTTAAGATTTCTCAATCTTTTCTTTTCTTCTTTTTAAAAAATGTATATGTTTTTAATAAGCATTGGAAGAAGGTGAAACCTTTTCTAAGTGGATTTTTATTGTTAATACAAACAGAAAAAATCCAACTACAAGAATGCAGCCACTGATCAAGACCTAATAATAAAATAAATTAAAATAATTATTCACGGATATAGCTAACATTAATTTACTTACAACACAATCCTAAACAGAGTTATGCCAGTCTAAACCCACTGAAATCAGTGGGCTTAGACTGGAGTAACTCTTCTTAGGATTGCACCGTCAGCTTGCAAATTCACAAGAATATTTACTTACTGCCAAGTAAGTCCACTGAAACTTGCTTCTCAGCAAACATATTTAGGATTGGACTGCTCATGTTTAAAGCAGTTTAGCTGATACCATCATGAAGCTCAAGTGCGATTTTTCAATCAAGAAACCAGCACTTGCTGGCAGATGCTATAATTCCCAAAGCCAACTGTGACAGACTGCACTTTTTAAAACTAAGAAGTGCTGTACAAACAGCTGAAGGACTGTCAAGAGTTAATGCTTCACAGAAACAGAGAGCCTTCAGTGACAGGCTACTCCAATAATCTTTTTTTTTTTAGAAAATTTTATTGGTGAGTATACTTTTCAAATTCAATACATACATTCCCTCAATATCTAATTAACCCTATCCCCCACCCTTTTCCTCCCCCCTCTCTATCGACTTCCAACAGCTTTCCAACCCTTACCCCCTCTTATTACTTGATAATTCCCTTAGTCTAAGCACATTCTAATTTTTTTCCAGGTATTCTATCATATATATCAAATACCCTATCAATATAGCATGCTTCTATCAATTATACTATCAAATATTCTATCAGTATAATATACATCTATCAATTATACTATCAATATAGTATAAATCTTATACCCCTCAATATAGACCAGCATGATATAATATATAACAAAAGTCTTAGTTTAAACATTCTATTTCTTTTAAACATATATTCTATCAAATATACTATTGTCATTATAATATGTATTAACACCCCTACTGTGCACCCTGCCACCAATGTGGCACCGCACACAGCACCATACTGCACATTCATTATATAATATACAATCTAATCTACCAACATAATAGTATATATAGTATGCCCCATCAGTATATTTGTTTAACTATTCCCTTATTCATATACTCTGATAAAGGTATTACTTATCATAACCTCCCTACCTTATTCTTTAAAAAATCAGTTCTAAATTTCATCCCTCTTCTGCTATATTATAATCCAATCTTAGATTAAAATAGATATAAATTCTTAATGGTAAAGTCACTTCTCTCTTCTGTTTAAAATGTCTTGTTTCAAAAGTTCTCAAACTGCCACAGTTCTCCTTTCACATCCCATTTTTTTTCCAAAAATTGTTTCAGTTTTGCCCAGTCCGCCAAATACTGTCCCGGATCTAGGTCTTTAAGTTTTCTTGTCATTTTATCCATCTCTGCCATGTACAGCAATTTGTAAATCCAGTCCTCTACAGTAGGTACTTCTTGCACTTTCCATTTCTGCGCATACAGTAATCTTGCTGCAGCTGTCATATAAAATAACAATGTTCTATTTTGCACTGGAACATTCTCCATTCCCAAATTTAGTAGCAAGCAGTTCTGGGTTCTTATTTATTTGGGTTTGTAACACCTCATTAATTACTTCTATTATATCTCCCCAGTACTACTTCGCTACTTCACAAGTCCACCACATATGGTATAATGGTCCTTCGTGCTTTTTGCATTTCCAGCACTTATCTGACATTTTAGCGTTCCCCAGCGCAATTTTCTTCAGTGTTAGGTACCAATAATCTGATTGGGTAGCACGAATTGAAGAGACAAGGATTTATGAACTTGATGCTGGGGAGAGGAGAGTTTGACTTCAGCCCTAGCTGAGAGGAGTCAAGTACTGACAGTTTTGAGATTCAGCCCTGACTGAGAGCAGTTTAACACGGACATGAGAAATGGGGGAAATCTGGCAAGGAAGTTTGGGAAGTAGACGCTGACTCCCATTCAGGCCAAAGAAAGGGGATAGATCTTCTCGTGTACTAGAAAGAGGGTACCAGCTTTCTGGAAGCCAAAAGTGTCAGAGAATACTCAAAGAAAGGGTATTAGGGTGTTTGGGGAGACACTGGAATAAAAACTTCTCAACATAAAGATTAAAGCAACTGAGAAGAGCTTAAGAAACTCTCATTAGTCTGAAACATTATACCTTAAGTCTTTACATGTACTGGTTTTACCTCAGAGTTATCTATAGTGAGTTACCTCAGAAATTTTCAACCCCGATTTCACCTGACTTTTCTCGTATTTGTTAAATAAAATATTTTGTTATTTTTTAAATTTAAAAATGTCTCTAAGTTGTTTAAGTCAAAAAGGGGGGGATCATACCAACATTAAAAATAATGGGTGTACACATAAACTGACCTTCAGAAGGTGCTGGTTTATCCATTTTGTGAAGGTTTTCTTTTGTACTTTGTCCCGTTCATCTGAGAAGAAAAAGCAAAAAAGATCTCAGTATTTTTTTAAAAAAAATTGCACTTATAAAGACTTTAGGACACTAGATATTGCCTGAAGACATAAAACCTCTAACCTGGAGGTAAAAGGAAGGTAAACGTTGATTATTAAAAAAATTACAGGAAGCGCCTTTTATACTACTAGAGATCATTGTTATAGAAACTGAAGATAGAAATGAAAGAGAAATGGAAACTAAACATGATGATTAAATCGGACAGAGAATAGTTAGATGGGTAGTCATGTTGGTCTGCAGAAGAACAGCAGGATTGGAGTCCAGTGGCACATTAGAGATCAACAAGATTTTCAGAGTGTACGTTTTAGAAAGACAGAGCTCCTTGGTGTATAAAGAAGGGAGCTCTGACTCTCAAAAGCTTACACTCTGAAAATCTTGTTGGTCTCTAAGGTGGCACGGGACTCAAATTATGTAGAATAGAGGAATTTCTGTAAAAGATACTGTGTGGAGGAGGAGGGGTGAGCATGTCGTCAAGTCACAATCAACTTATGGTGACCCCCAGCAAGGTGAGAAGCAGAGATTATTTGCCAGTGCCTTTCTCTGCACAATCTTCCTTGGGGGTTGCCCACCCAAATATCAACTCTACTTGGCTTCCGAGATCTGACAAGATCAGGCTATACCATGCTGCCTCCGCGTAATATTAGCAAACACTAATCCATTGTACCAGTGTTTGGAGTGAAACTGCATGCATTAGGAAAATAGAACTGAAACACACACAGAAGGAAACCTCTGAATTGTTACTGCTTACTGATCTATATTTGGTTAGGACTGCCCGCCAATGGCTTCTGCCCAGCAGGAGATTGGAGGCAAGGACATGGGAGGTGCCACCAACATGATGACAAATCTGCAAGTGATTTCACAACACTCTAGGATTCTATGGTAAAACCACAGAGTTTCCAATAAATCCTAGAGTGGTGTGACATCACTTTGGGGTTTATCTAAGGAATGAGGTTATGGCTTTTTTTTCCTTCATTTTTTTACCACTGGCCCACTAAGAGACAGCGGAAGTTAGGAGGGAGGGTGATGGCAGGAGGTCTCCCACCACAGCAGGAGACCTGGAATCCCTACATTTAGTCCCAGGTTAGGGTTACCATCTGGCCAAATGTCTGACCTTTTAACAAAACTTCTAATATTAAGGTCACCAGCCTCCAGGTCCTGGAGTTCTCCTGGAATTACAACTGATCTCCAGATGACAGAGATCAGTTCCACTGGAGGAAATGACAGCTTTGGAAGGCAGAGTCTATAGCATCACATTCCTCCTGAACTTCCTCTTGTCCCCAAATCCCACCTTCTCCAGACACCGCCCCCAAATCTCAAGGAATTTCCCCAAGTTGGAGTTGGCTACACTATCTGACATGTAGAAATCAACAGATGAACCTTTGCATCAGATAAAGCTAAGCATAATCCCCAGTTAATTGTCAAGGGGTATCTACAGGGCCAGGTTTAAAAGTTGGCTACCCTGTCACAGGCTCACCGGATTCTTAAACTAATCTTCCACTGCCAGTTTCTGTACACTGAACATAGTCTGTTTCTTCTTACAGCATAAGGACCTCTCTGGTAGTTGTCGGGATGCAACCTGGTTAATTTCCCTTTCCCCCTTAAAATCTGCTACCTAATTGAGAGACAAGCCATGGCTTGCCTTCTCCCAACCATCAGTCTTGTCTTGTTCTCTAGTGTGCCATGATAAGCAGAACTCCAGATGTGTCACACAGCAGGTATGGGAGGAGTGGACAAGGGATCTGAAGGAAAATGAGTAATAGCTGTTTTATCTCCCAATTCCCCCTCTGTACTATTACTCAATCTGCTTTATAACCAATCCAGCAGAAAACTAGAGTCTAAATACATGCAATACATAAATCTATCAAACATGGTCTGAAAGAAGAGTATAAGTTAACCATCTCTGGGATTTAAGGTCTCCAACAAAGGGGGGGAAAGAGCAGAAGAAATGATTTGCTAGCTCCCATGCTAGTAAAGTTGTCTGTAATTTAAACATTTAGTATGCCTTATGGCCTCAAACTGACAGCATAAGCAAGTACTATTGTGTTTGTAAAAGTAATGTCCAAGATGGCAGAATTATTCAAGAAGCTCAAAATATTTTAAACATCGTTCGAATCCATGAAGGTTTGCTGTAAAAAATAGCACAATTTTTTTCTCGGATTATACCAGTAATTCTAATTTATAGTCATATACTATGCCTCTTTATTTTGACAGTTGTAACTACTAGTGATGTCAAAAACATATTTTCTATTTAGGGCAGTGTATGAGTGTATGACAAATGCAAAATGAAAACATTATTTTGTGTCTTTAAAATGTGTTTGAGTACCTTAACAGAACCTTAGTACTTAGTTACTTCATAAATTCTGTCATATTTTAAACTAGACTACTACCAGAAAGTATTATCACAAGGAAGAAGAGTGTACCTCATGATGCCAAATACTCCTGCACTGGGTAGAACATGAATGATAACTATGCTTTAAATGCAAACGCATCTATGACAACAAGCAGTAAAATCGAACAAAATTAGATGTAGGCAAAGATGCAACTACAACCTTTCCCAGCCCACTCGAAAAACAACAAAGGAAAGTAAAGTTCAGCTGGAGAACTCTTAAATCTAACTATTCTTATTTTTAAATGTCTCTTATATTCTGAAGAATAATGGTTAACAGCAACAACAAAAAAAAGTATAGCTGAGCAAGAGAAGGAAAACATACTTGCATTTGCAGTCACTAAGACAAGTCTTACAAATTTCCTATCCAAATCAAACATGGCTAAAAGATTATGTTGAAACAAGCACAGGTACTGCAGTACTAACCCATGCAGCACATTAACTTCACCAGTTTTGCATTCCATTCTTGCTCGTGTTTAAGCAGCAGACCCTTCATTCTCAGGTGAAAGGCAACCTTAGAGGAACGTTTCTTAAACACTTCAGGCTGCAACTATGGATTTTTTTTTGGTAGGAAATAGAAATGCCTATGACCAAAGACTGGCTCCTCCTGGCAGGAGGAAGGAAAAAACTCCCCTTTTAAAGCAAACATTAGCAGTCATCAGCCTGCTACTGCAAAACAAATAATGGCCTTTATGCTGCATTTCACAACACAGCCTGTTTGAAGATTTAACTTCAAAACTTTGTTTTCTGGTATATGGCCAGTATCCAATGCATATTTAATTAATAGTTTTTAAAATCTGTAAATTCCGAGGTCTGATGAACATATTTCCCTTGTTCTCAGCCACACCATACTTCCTCGCAGCACTTAAGTAGGAGCCTAAGAAGTGGTGCAGCCCTAACATATTAATGCTAAAAAAGTCCATGGTAGATGAACACCTGTCACATCTTCTACAGTCTATGATATGGTTACTAATAAAGCCCTGGCATGATAGGAAGACCTGGGGGGCATTCATAGGCCCTCTATCATGTAGCTGGTATAACCGTGTTTTCCACTTGTTTTTTCTGCTTCTATGGACCGCTGTAAAAAAAATGACTATCAAATAGCTTCTCTCACCTTGGGGCTTCACATGAAACAGAAAGAAGTGGTACAATAGAGACACCACTACATCATTCTAGAGGAATGGGAAATCATTTCTTAAAACTCTTATCTTAAAAAAAAAATCTGCAGGGAGGAAGAGATTGGAACATCTCTGCAAGTTCTATAACACTTCAGCTGAGCTTCCCCCCTGCTTCCTGTTCCAAGTATAAAGGTTAGGTGTGGCCAGAAGCACAATCTGTGGCCTTGGCCTTAAAGGAACCAGCCCAATCGATCCAGGACAGGCCCAAGATACACCTTGTTGATTTGTTCATTTCTTTATATTGCATTTTTATATTGTTGTATGCCACTTTAGATCCCATCAGGGTGAAATGCAGCGTATAAATATCTAAATAAATAAATTAGAAAACAAGTGTATCAGGAAGAAGGATTCTATCCCAGTCTTTCACCTCCTGTGCTTGTTCTCCGTTTGCAGTTGTTAACATACAAAGCATTTAACTATCAAATTTCACCCACCTGCTGTCCACGACTATCGGATTGCCTCACCTGGTGTCTGTGATGCAGCCCATTCTACCACCTCAGGCTCATTCCTGGCAGTTCTAAAAGGTGTGGCTCATCATCTCCACCCCAAGGCCTTTGCTATAATGATAACCAGGTCATCCTTTCTGTCCAATATTTATATGAAGTTGTTGGGCAAGACCCTGTTTGGCTTATAGCCATGTTTGGCAAGACCATGTTTGGCTTATAGCCACACAGCAGTCCGGAGACCAGAACAACAGCGAACAATTTTTTTTCATTCCTCAGAAGAGATTAGAGCAGGGATCCCCAGTGTGGTGCCTAAGGATGTCATGGTGCCCAACCCAAATGTCCATCATGGTTTTCAGAATGTGGGCAGGGCCATTGTAAGGCAAGTCTTGTTATTAGCTGCCCTCACTCAATTGGAAGTGTTTTCCATGGTTGCAATAGCAGCTACAGCCACTGGAGGGTCAGGAGGAGAACTGGTAAGTACCAGGCTTTCCTTACCCATTATATGGTTCCATTCCCCCTTCAGGTCTAACTGTTCCCATAAGGGTTTTTCCTCCCCAAAGTAAAAAAGGAACTGTGAGTTCAGTAAGCGGAGCTGTTTCATGAGAGGAGTTGTATTTAGAGTAGAAGTCCATCCTCTCTTACTCCAGACTTCTTGTCCTCCCATAGACTAAACTATGTTTCCAACTGAAGTACAGACGGTTGTTGTGGGTTTTCCGGGCTGTATTGCCGTGGTCTTGGCATTGTAGTTCCTGACGTTTCGCCAGCAGCTGTGGCTGGCATCTTCAGAGGTGTAGCACCAAAAGACAGAGATCTCTCAGTGTCACAGTGTGGAAAAGATGTGGCAGGTCATTTGTATCTACTCAGGAAGGGTGGGGTTGAGCTGAGTCATCCTGTAAGAGTTTCCCAGGGTGTGGAATGCTAATGGCGGGAGGCTTCACTGTATCCTGAGGAGGTTCTTTTGCATATGGATTGGTACTTGATGTGCTAATCTTCTCTGCAGGGCTATTGTCGGGGATAGAATGTTTTGTTAGCCTGGTGTTTTTCAGAACTGGAAACCATGCTCTGTTCATTCTTAAGGTTTCTTCTTTCCTGTTGAAGTTTTGCTTATGTTTGTGAATTTCAATGGCTTCCCTGTGCAGTCTGACAAAGTAGTTGGAAGTGTTGTCCAGTATTTTGGTGTCCTGGAATAAGATACTGTGCCCTGTTTGCGTTAGGCTATGTTCAGCCACTGCTGATTTTTCAGGTTGTCCAAGTCTGCAGTGTCTTTCATGTTCTTTTATTCTTGTCTGGATGCTACGCTTTGTGGTCCCGATGTAAACTTGTCCACAGCTGCAGGGTATACGGTATACTCCTGCAGAGGTGAGGGGGTCTCTACTGTCTTTTGCTGATCGTAGCATCTGTTGTATTTTTCGGGTGGGTCTGAATACTGCTTGAAGGTTATGCTTTTTCATAAGCTTTCCCATCTGATCAGTAATTCCTTTGATATATGGCAAACACACTTTTCCTGTAGGAGACTGTTTTTCCTTGGTTGTTTGATTCATCCTGGGTTTGATTGCTCTTCGGATTTCATTTCTGGAGTAGCCATTTGCCTGAAGTGCGTGGTTTAGATGATTAATTTCCTCATTGAGAAAGTGCGGCTCACATATCCGTCTTGCACGATCCACTAATGTTTTCATTATGCCTCTTTTCTGTCGGGGGTGGTGATTGGAGTTTTTGTGTAAGTACCGATCAGTGTGAGTTGGTTTCCTGTAGACCTTGTGACCTAACTGAAAGTTTGCTTTGCGGATGACCAAGGTATCCAGATGGGAAAGCTTATGAAAAAGCATAACCTTCAAGCAGTATTCAGACCCACCCGAAAAATACATGAAAGCCTTCGACAATACATTGAAGTACAGACCTTGACAAACCAATGGCCAGAATCTGAAAGCAGCAGCTTCATTTGTTTGGCGAGATTGCCACGCAATTCTTTTGTAAAGCAAAGAGGGTAGTATTGCTTTTGGTTCTGCCTCTTGTAGCAGCCATTCAAGGTTTGGCTCAGCTTCCCATAGCAGCTATTTTCAGGTGCTGCTCACCACTCCCTCCCAACATTCTCAAGGAGCCCACATGCTTTAAAAGATGGACAATGCCTGGGTCAGAGAATTACTTTAAAAGATGTTGGGTGAATGTTAATGGTAACTCTCAGTTTACACCAGGCACAGTCAAGAGAAAATACTACTGTTGCAAATTGCTTGTTCAAAGGCAGAAAGCAACTTTTAATTTAAATCCTCAGAGGTTTAGTTTTACTGTTTCACAATTGACTTTTCTGCCTATCATGTATCTGCCTGTCTTGAGCTCTTATGCAAAGATGAGTTAGAAACTCTAACAATGTTATCAAGTAAGCTGCTTACCCTTCTGCAAAGAAAGACGGAGAGAGAGAGAGAGAGAGAGAGAGAGAGAGAGATTGCTGTCCACCCACTGAGTTCAGGTGCAGTGCTAGGGGGAAAAAAATCTTTTTTGAGGAATATGTGGGTTGAGGGAAAATGAGTTTCTGGTTGCACCACTGCTGGGGGACTAAGGCAGGGAATATGCAGAAAACCTGTGACGGGGAAGCCCCACTGCTGCCCATTGTATCAACAATCACAGCTGCAAGAAGAAATCGGACAAGCCTCATATGGAAAACAGCCATATGAGACCATCTCACCCAACTCATCCTAATAAGGGGGCATGTCAGTTTTAGCATATATGTCCCCAGGAATGAATATGACGATATTAAGAAATCCTAATGAACATTTTCTGGGACATCATATAATTTAAAAATTGGAGGTATATTCTTTTCTTTGGTCCTGTTACATGAAAATATTTCAATACAGCTGAATGCTACTATTTAAAACCTTTTTTAAACAATCAGGTAACTGTTTGCCAAAATGTTTATATTCAACACATAGAAAAGACAGTTCCCAACACTGTCATATTCTAGTGTGCCCAAAAGCAAAATTAAGCATACAGATATCCCCATTAAAGGTGGGGATGGGTAGATTTTAAGCAGGCTTGTTTCTGAATAGTTGGGATCACTAGGACCAAGTAAGAAGTCAGTTCCACTCCAGTAGTATTCCCACTCCTTTCAGTATTACTATATAAAGTATATTTTCCTCTGTATAAATAAATAGTTGCCATTGAGGCTTTTAAAACAAAGTTCAATTCCTGATGACAATAATGCAGGGAGGGTAAACCTTGTCCCTCATCTTGTCCCCTATCTCTGATGCTAGGCAGAGATCATGCAGAGCAGTCGACCGTGTCCTCCTCTTTGCTAGGTGACTCTCCAAGGCATATTCTTGTATTTTCATCCACTTTTCCTTGGTACAATGAGCCTGTTCCTTCAGTCAGTTTCCAAGGAGTTGTTACAGAAGTGTGTAAACCAGATTCATGACGGTTTGGAAATGGACAGAAAACTCTCTCTTATTTTCCACTGTTTTTCTCCTCTTGCTTCTTAGACCCAATTCAAGAGTGAAATGATACAATAACTTTCAGGTCAAAAAATAAAACTCTTTCACCTGTCAAATAATGGGAAAGTACTTTTTTCCTTTTGCTCCTCCTGCCAGTGGTTCTCTGAATACAGAATCTCTGCAGACTTAATCAGTTCACTACAAAGGATGTTTGAACCTGCCCAGTATGGATATAGAGGCAGGGTTTATCATACACATATGATCTCATCGTTCAGTTATGCTCTCCATGGAACGCCAGACATTCACAGAATTATTTTGAAATGACCCATCAGCCCAGGATAAATACTCTATACTTTAAAACAAAACTGAAAAACATTTTGCTGAACTGCAGCCAACCAAGTGACATATTTGGCAGTTGCTCCCATTCCCTGTGTCTCTTTCATCTGTAGAAGTCATCAATAGCTCCGTAGCAAAGCAAGA
Source organism: Eublepharis macularius (assembly GCF_028583425.1). Classification (NCBI taxonomy): domain Eukaryota; kingdom Metazoa; phylum Chordata; class Lepidosauria; order Squamata; family Eublepharidae; genus Eublepharis; species Eublepharis macularius. The sequence continues at coordinate 64,773,067 of NC_072790.1, forward strand.
GAAAACATCTTCAGACGTGTTGGCTGGAAGAGAAGCTTTTGTCACTGCATAGCTTATCATTCAGAATTCAGAAAAATGTACCTGCTGACACACTATTGTCTACTCAACTATCCCCATCACCCTACCAACAGTCTCAAGGGAAATCTGCATACTCATAGAATCATAGGGTTAGAAGGGACCTCTAGGGTCATCTAGTACAACCCCCTGCACAATGCAGGAAATTCACAAATACCCCCCTGCATGCATGTGTGTGTGCACGCACGTGCGCACGCACACACACACACACGGTGACCCCTTCCCGCTCCATGCCCAGAAGATGGAAAAACTTCAGGATCCCTAGCCAAATAGGCCTGTGGAAAATTGCTACCTGACCTCAAGGTGGTGATCAGCCTTACCCTGTACATGTAGGAAGGGGCCACGAGACCTAATCACTGATGTAACCCTTCCTACCCTCCCTCTCAGGATCTGCCTAGGTTCACAGAATCAGCATTGCTGTCAGATGGCCATCTAGCTTCTAATTTAAAGCCTCCAAAGAAGGAGAGCCTACCACTTTCCGAGGAAGCCTGTTCCACTGATGGACCGCTCTGTCAGTAAGTTCTTTCTAATGTTTAGCTGAAAACTCTTTTGATTTAATTTCAACCTGCTGGTTCTGGTTTGACCTTCTGGGGCAGCGGAAAAGAATTCTGCACCATCCTCTATATGAAAGTCCTTCAAGTACTTGAAGAAGGTTATCATATCACCTCTCAGTCATCTCCTCTCCAAGCTAAACACACCAAGCTAAACATACTCATTTTGAATGGTGGTGACTGAACTAAGCAGCCAGTCGTCTACCGCAAGAAGAGAAGAAACAATGCAATGCTATGTAAATTACTCCCATCTAAATCCACTGAAATCAGTAGACTTCGGGCCAGACTAGGCAATATATGACATGAGCCAGCTCAGGTGTCCACCAACATTACTTGCAGTTACACTTAACATCAGAGAACTAACATTCCCAAGCTCTCTAGGGCCTGATTTGGCTTGGGAGCAGAGCATGGGGGGAAGGAGGGGATTCGGGGGGAGGAGGCTGTCTGCCCCGCTTTCAGGTTCCACATATACTGACAGAAGCATTTGGTGCCCCACATGAATGATTTAGATTGGTTCTGAGACTGGAGTAACTCTGCATCGGATTGGACTGTAGGTCCATCTGCCAAACAGGCAGATGAACTGTAAATCCTGCAGTCCAGTCCCAGCATCAGATCAACCTTGCCTCAGCTCCCCACAGCTTCCTTCCTTGTAGAAATCGAAGGAAACCTTCAGGATGTTTCTGGCATACTGTGACACCACCAAGCATCACACTAAACCAGTATATATCCTGAAGAAGAGCAAACTATGTAATGGCAAACTCTGTAACGATTTCAGCCACTAAGAGCTGAAGTCTTCTGTTTAATCATGTGGCCTCCACAGCAAAGAAGGGTAAGGAAATAAGACTGCTTGGAAATACCACATTTCCACTATTTCATGTATTTATAGGGGAATCAGTAGGGATCTTGGCCCTTTACCTCCTTGTCTGCCAATACGAAAAGACACAAGATATGACCCTAAGGGGACAGCCAAGCAATTCAGGCTGCAGAACTAAGCCAAAATCACAGCTGCTGGATGTATAAATGAAGCAGCTGATGTTTACACCACACACACACATTTTTATTATTCCTGTCTGCACTAATCTCCAATCAACACACTACTATCCTTTGTTCATGAAGTTGGAGGAAGAATAATCAAAAGATTCTGCTTGGCAACAAAGAACGATAGAAAAAAACAAAAAGACTTTTTTTGCTGCCAATGGAAGACAAACGCCACATACAGGAAGAAACCCTTACAGCCTAAAAACATCTTTAAATTATGTCAGTTTGCACTGAAGATATTTCTGCAGAACAGATCTATGTAATGCCAACAGCGACATGAATCAGTGAAACTTAATTCTGTTTAACTTTGGCTGGACTGTGGTAAACTATGCAGTGGTAGTTGTGTTTGCCCATTTATTTCAATGGGATCCTAATGCTGTGTTGAACTTCAAACTGTAACAAGAAACTGCAAAAATCTCTCCTATGTGTTATGATTACCACTGAACAATTCAGACTGATGTTCCGGGATTCCAATGAATTTTATATTTTTTTCCTATAAAATACTCACCAAACAATCAACATCTTTAAAGAGCAGCTCCTAACTGCTTACTTAAGTAGCTCCACAAAACAACCAAGAGCCAATAAAACTACTCTAAGCAACATGCAACATCTGGACAGAGTAAGGAAATATGAATTGCCTACTAAAAACAGAGGGAAACCCACAGATTGAGATGCCCCAATATGCAAGTTGTTACATAATGAGTATGCCACCTGCAACAATGTGAAGCAATCAAAGGCAATGGGAAAGGGTTTATACACAGAACACCACTGGCTGAGGATTCTGTCACTAGCTTGATTCATCCCTGATCCACCTTTCAAGGAATTGCAAGTGGGCAGCAGCATATTATCTCAGCAACCACCAACCTAGGAATGCCCACCCTGAGAAGGCTAATAGTTGCTGCAGACCCTTGCTTCACTCTTCATGCAACCTGAGATCACCAGTACCTGTTGTTCAGGATTAGGGAATTCCCGCTCGTGCAAATGAGCTATATAGGGAGGTACGGGTAGCAAATGCTCCACGTGTCTCTACCTCTCCAAACACATATAAACAGAATATATTCTGCAAGCTCTGTACCCATGTCAGCCACTCCCAACCCATGCCTCTCTCTGCATTTTGAGGTACTGAAAAAATCTCATTTCCTACAAGAGACTGGTAGACCGAAAAGTGGGCAAAGGTAGGAGCATTAGTGCAGCAGGGTTAGAGGCATCTCTGACGCATATTTTCACTTCTTCCAATCTATTTCAGAGAGAGACAACCATACATTAGTAATAGGAACACTGATCATTCCGATACAAACATGTACACCACGCAAACTGACTGTGATCAAATTTCCTCACTTACATGCAAAGCAACCCTCCTGATCAGAGTGCCTCTGTTTTGTCAAAATTCATCTTGAGCACTGTGTCAAGAAACTTTGCGCCTGCACAGTAGTCACTTGTGTTACAGAGCCAGGTCGTAAATAACAAATATGTGTTGCCGCCTGCAGGTGCCTTTGCAGTTTGTAAGCTTAAAAACCAGAGAACAGGTACATATCCTTCAGAACCATGATCAGCTCATTAAAGTGACTCAAGTTATCAAGCAAGGTTTGTTCTGTTTTTCATCTACACTGTTGGATGAGTCCTTTAAATAACTCTACAAATAATATGCTGCACACTTTTTCTACCCGCACAGTCAGCAGTATCTATCAAGAAGTGACAGAATGAACTTACTGCACAATTGGGTCAGGTGCATAGGCAAGCACCAAAGGCACACAGAGACATCTAAGTAGTAACTCAAAATTCTGAAATGGAATTTATTAATCTAATAATGTGCCTTTTAACAACTAGAACTGGCAGCTGCAAGAAAGATGCCTGTAACCGTGCAAACAGAAAGATATACACGTATTTGTTCAGACACATCTGAAGAACTTGGTGAATGATTAGTTGCCTGATCACAACTGGCAAACAAGACTGGCAAGCAATACACAAGCTGAACCTGAGCGATGACATCACTCCTGGAACTGATGTCATTGCCCCGCCCCAGCAGTGGGGCCCAGGAAGCCTATTCCCATCCTTCCCCCCACGAGGTGAGTGGTGGCAGGGGCGGAAGATGGGAGTGGGGGATTCTCCCACCCCCACTGCGGGACCAGCAACCTTAGTGTCAACACCAGCCCAACTTCTTACAGATTCTTAGGCAGGGCTATACTGCCTATAGATTAGTACATTTGTTAAAAAAGGAAAGATTACTTAGGGGCCACTGCTCTCCAGGTTATGTTACAGACAGAGCATGAAGGCAAAAAATTGCTGGCAAGGATCCCACTCTACTAAGCCATTTGGGCCTACAGTAGCCCAATATCTGTCACTGATCCTACTTTCTAAAATACCCAGCTTCAACTGGACATGCTTACTGATACAGTGATACCTAATTTAGTTGCTACCTCTAAATCAATGTCACTAGTTTATGGCAGACAAGTCCCAGGATAACCCTTGCATGTCTGTTTAAGGTCATGCTCAGGATACTGTGTGTTTGAACATCACACAGATATGATCACTGGAAAAAAAAAAGGCTGTTCAAAATCCTCATATTTTTCTGCAGTGTGGGCATGCAACCCTCCATTTTCACATTCTGCTATAGTTTATAAACCTTTCTTACCCCAATAATTCAAAAATGCAAGAAGTATTCCTAAATACCATGTTTTCCCTTTTTTTGGTATCAGTTTGCCTTGGCTTAACCCCTTGATCGTACAACTAATACAACAGGAACTGATTGGTTCATCATGTCAGAATAATTGATCCTGGGAACAAATAATTTGCTATCTTAAATCGGTATTTTAATACACAGCCATAAACTGCTTATAATTTTCTGTTGCTACAGATTAAGGGTTAAAATATTTGTCCCTTATGGAGGAAGTAAATTAAAATATTTACATTCATTTTACTGTAACACCTGAATTATTTTCCTAGAGAAAAAATAACAAGACAAATGGAATATTACTTCAAGTATTTAAAAACTCCATTAAGTCTCACAATTTTTAGAACAAAACAGAAATAGTAGTGCAAAACAGAAAACTGAGGTTAACAATTATTTCAAAATGTTAATGAGATGTATGACTACTAAGTTTTTAACCAGTCAACAGTTTTGCCTTGACTACAAATATTAGCAGATGATAATGTTTATTCCCATTATATGAAAAGCTTTATTAACTTATTTTGAAGTATAAATTTGCTGTCCGAATTCTGGTCAGCCAACAATCCTAACATAATGCAGAAAAGAACAAAAAGGAATAATGTGTTAAATTAGTTGCTGATTTCTTTCAAACGTGCATGTTAAATCGGTTTGATGTCCTGACCAGTCATTAATTCTGGAAAGGCAGCCTGGTCTCCTGCAGGAATAGAAGTGTCTTACAACGCTTCAAAATCTGCAACAAACTCATGTGCCAGTTCTATACCCAGGGCTTTTTCACCTGAGGTTTTTTGTTGGTTCTAACCCCAGTTTCGATTTATCTCCTGATTTCTGCACAATTTTTTTGCCTTTAGTTTTCACTTTGGGTTGGGGGGGGGCATTTTTTCCCTGTTTTTTCTTCACCTGATTGTGAGTCGCCTTCGAGCCTTGTGCAGAATGTTTTCTACCCACTTCCAACTCACTTTCTGATGACTGGCTGTTTGTCTGTCAAACCATTCCTCCCTCCCTCCACATTCATTCCCCCTCTTGGTTTTGCTTTCAACCTTTTTTAAAAAATCATTCATTTCATAATGTCATAAAGACCTAATGTTGTAATAATAGGTGCAGCAGGTTCTCTGAATACTCATCTTATATTTTTTAATAAGTAAGTCTCTAGCTCTTCCATTGCAGAGATATTTTTTTAAAAGGCCGATCCACATCTATTACTACAACGTTAAGTCATTATAACGTTATGAAATTGATGATTTAAAAAATTCCAAAAGTCTCTTGGGGGGACTTGAGCATGTGCTAAAAATTAAAAAATGGGAGGGATGCTCTGATGCCACCGATGATGCTACTGATGAGAATAGCATCTTCACATGAAAATCCTGATTATTTAAGGCAAACAAGGAAGACTTCACAACTGTTAAAATGCAGAGGGAGGACAGACATGTGGAAGAGCTGTACCCAAACCGATTTCAGTGTAAGTGGATTGATTCAGGAATAAACTGAATGTGCAGAAAAGCCCCCATTCACACAAGCCATGCTATTACATGGCCTAGTAACATCAACCATACCACCAAGACTCCCTTACTCCAATACAACATATGCCTACTAACAGCACCTTCTCTCATCTGTATGGGACAAACTGATCAGTTTCTATAGAAGAGAAATAGGTGAACAGAAACCTGACATGCACTGTCAACAAAAAGAGTTACAAACTTTAGAGAGTCGTTTTTAAAAATCTCATGCACATAATATAAAATAAATGTGCAACATGACACTTCTATATCATGCCTCAACAACATGCTGAGACAGTGACCGAAGCAGGCTAAAAGTCACAGGTTCAAATTTACTCACATATAAGCAAGTAATCTATTTCAGGCTCAGAGATTGATTACTAAAAGCATGGCTGTCAAGGTTGGGGGGAGAATAAATATGAATTCCTGTCCAAGCTATTTTTAGCTAGTGTAAAGACAAGTGCACTGCCACACTGAACTGAAACTTTATTTTATGTTGATTTGGGCGGCCGGGGGGGGGGGCGATAAACATAGGTCACGCTTCCACTGAAGCATGAAGTGCCAGTGAGATCCAGTGGGGTTGAGATTAAGGGTAGACTACAGCCTAAAGAAAATTTCATTTGCTCAGTAATCCACAGCAAAGTCCCAAATAGATTAATTTGTTTTAATTCTGTTACATAAACATTCCTTCTAAGCAAAACAAAAATAAATGTTTTTATATCACTAGTATCATTTTATCAACGCCTCATGAACGTTGTATTCACACTTTAACAATAATACTGCTTCTACTGAGAACACTGCTTCAATATGCCTGCAGTATTTACTGATTTACTCCATGTCACTCGTTTACTCCATGTCTCTTGTAATCAATTTCTCACCTTAATTTACCCAATCTTAATTGCACATGCACAATTATTATCTACTAAGTACTGTCAGAGCGATCACAAGAAACTCAGAAAATGGCAGCCATGTATTGAGTTCCCCCAGCTGTAATGCACACTAAAATGTATATCCCATGCTGTGGTCAAATAATTATGTGCAATGGAGCCAGGAAAATGCACAAGATTGTGAGGTAAATTTTCAGCAGCAGCCCCATGTTCACCTTAGCTCTGCCTTTAAAAGTATGTATTATGTTGTCAGAAAAGGTGCTCTATGCCTGTGACACATTGCAAAGCAAAATAAAGCACTATTAACCACTAAAAAAAATCAGTTCACTATTTAGTTTAATTACCATATTTATGTGGCACAAACCACTATACGAGACTGCAGCATAAGCTCTAGAGAAGATACTTCATGAAATGTATTCATGTTACTGTTTTTCCCTTCGTATGAGTACATTAGAATTAGTACAATTAGTATGTTTTATGGGAGTTCTTGGTCTCGTTTTAGGAAGGTTGTAAATTAATTTAAGGGTCCCTTAGTGTTATTTTTTTAAAAATAGAATTAATCATGGTGTAAACTAGTCAATGATCCAGGACTTTACAAATTCACAACCTCCACTTAATGCAGTTCAGTGCTAAAATCCCAATGAAAAAGAATTATGAAGGAAGGTGTATAACACCATGACCTGAATTTTTTTTCCCAAAGGATTTTGCAGGGATGAGCTATTGGAACCCTACCACAAGAAGTCTTTTTGACAGGACTAAATTATCATATCTATCTATCTATATAAAGACAAGTGTCCTGACTGACTCATCAACGCCCAGCCCAAACCCCTGGACCTAGAAACAAGAAATTTGGAAAGAACATTCCTTTCATGATGTAAACACTCATTAAGAAGGGATTTTAAGAAATTCGCCCAAGGGGGTAAAAAGAGGTAAAATGAGTTTTCCCAAACAGATACAGGTTCCCTGTGTGGCTGGCAGGCTGCAGCCTGCTTGCACTCCTGCCCACTGCCAGCTCGGCCAGTCTTCCCTGATTGGGCCAGCCTTTCAAAGTCATTTGCATATGCGGACTGATTGGGGCTCACAACATTCCACACCTCATCCGCCCCCCGCCCCCGGAGACAGTTGGAACACAGAGGTCATTTGTGTATGTGGCCTGTTTGGTCCTCACCCCCACATTCTAAACAGTATGCAGTTGCTATTGGGAGTCGTTGAATGTGTCCTGAGGTAAAATGCACCTCCCAGTCTTCCCTTAAAAGTTCACTAGGGTTGCCAATCTCCCTGTGGGGTCTGGCTTTCCTGTGTGGCTGCAAGGCTCCTGTCTGCTTGCACCACCACCACCACCACCACCCCCGACTGGTCAGCTGTGGAATTCACTTCATTGGTTTTTTGGCATCAACACGCTTCGCTTTATTCAAACACCTTTGTGAAGCTCAGGTACTATGCTATTGTAACTACAAAACCAACTAAAAACACACACACAAACCAAAAAATGTTACATACCCATAAGTATTATAACTGGATTTAAAGTAATTAAATACCGTAGTGATGCACAGGTATCAAGCTAGTCACAAATAAAAGGAGATAGTCGCCTTGTGGTGACTCTTCCCACTGAAATGTCTGCTTGAATAAATATAGCATTCTCACAGCTATTCCTACCAAACTCACTCAGTTTCAAAAGCAGTCTACCATAAGATATAGAGTCCTATAAAGAAAACCACATTCAACATCCCTTTATTCAAGGCCTCTATAAACAGTGAGAACATACAAGAGGGTGCAGAATGGCACAAATTCAGTTTGAATGGCTACAAACAGGTATAACAAACAATCTTTCAACAGAATTTGAAGGAATCTAGCCAACCATGGCGTGCAGTTGTACAACATGGATGTATGTTTTTGATTTTCTGGGATGTGTGGTCCCTGGAGATGAGACAGATACCATCTCCCCAAATCCCATACATGACATGACAGCTGAATAATATCTGCTTACACAGGCCTTACTTATCACCCAAGTCTGCCACTTGATATTAACACCTAATATTAATGTTCCACCTAGACCTCCACAAAATTAAGTAGTGTTGAAATGATCAAGAAATATAGGGGAGTTGTGCTTTATAAAATTGTGGTACCATTTTTCAAATAACATTTAACTATATCCTACCAATCCACTCCTCAAAAAAGCCTCCTAAATTGGCTGCAAGAAGATTTCAAACATTGCTGAGCAGATGATAGAATACAAGCCAATTAAAGTGTTGAAGCAATACCAAAGTTTTCCATATGAATTTATTTTGTACATGCTTGTTTTGGAAGACAAGAGTGGTGACCTCTATTAAGAACCTTAATCTGATCTTCTATGACTGGAAGGCCTGAAAATATGAGGAGCCCCATTTCACAGTTTTCAAGGTCCACTGCCCAAACACCAGTTATTTCTACCAGTATGGCTATAAGTAGCCCATAAGGATGGGTTCTTTAAAGGACTATTGCACAGCTATTCTTTAGTCCGCAAATAATAGCCATCCAGACACCTTAATGAGTATCAATCCTGCCAGTGATCCAAAGGAGGTAGCCATGTTAGTCTATAGTAGCAAAATAGTAGAGAGTGCAGTAGCACCTTTAAGACTAACCAACTTTACTGTAGCATAAGCTTTCAAGAACCACAGTTCTCTTCTTCAGAGGCATGCATCTGACAAAGAGAACTGTGGTTCTCAAAAGCTTATGTTACAGTAAAGTTGGTTAGTCTTAAAGGTGCTACTGGACTCTTTACTATTTTGCAACCCTGCCAGTCACATACTTATAAAGCAAAATTACTTGAAAGCTAATGCAACAGACAATTTCTCTAAAGCACAGAACAACAGAGTATATGCAAGTGGGAACCCATGAGGAACTCAAGGAGGAGGGGAACTCTCACCCTCCACTGGACTTGCTTCCTTTTCAGCTTCTTTATTCTCCAACATTTCCCCTCCCTCCCCATTGCCTCCGATACTGCTGTCTCATCTACCCACTTGCTAACATTGCCATCCCTCCCCCACTGTCTCTGCCTGCCTCATCTGCCTGCTCAGCAATGACCACTTCCAATTCCCTTTTCCACTGTCTCTCCCACCATCACCACCCTACCTGCCTGCCCACCTCACTGTCTTGCCCAGCCACATAGCTCAGCTTCCCTGGCAATTCCTCCTTCAAAATGGTGGCTGAAATATTGCATTACAAGATCTTGGTCCCCTCTCCATAAATTGAGGTTTGGGAGATTCTTAAATATCCCATCACTTTTTTTTTTCATTTAGTATTTCTGCAAAGTGCCTTATCGGTTCATGGCTTCCACTGTGAAACGTTTTTGCTCCACTCTCTGGAATCATTGTTCAGAATTAAAAATAGTTACCTATTCAGATATAATGATTTTAGCATTCGTTTTCAAACTATGCAGATGATACAGTTTCATCTTCTCTATTCCTTTCACGCTACACACAAAAGAATAAGAATTCTCCTTTTCCTAAAGTAGAAAAGAGAGGGGGATGGGAGTTGCCCTTTCTTTCCACGGAACTATTGCTTATTTCCACATCACATTTATTTTCTATACAGGATACAGTGATTCTCTTTCAGCAAATTTAGGAGACATTTGATCCATCTAATATTCCCCAGGCATTTAAGAAAAAGGCAGACAAATGAAGATTGAACTAAAGAAGCAGGGGAAGAGAATGTGGGAAGCACATACATCTGTTTGTATTGTTGCTGTGAACATTTATAAACTCAGAGTTTAAAAAAAGAAAAGAAGGTAGACAGAGGAAATGCTCACAGTGCACACACAAAACTGTGTAGGATTCCATTAACAAAGGCATGGTAATTTGTTAATAACATTATTATTCAGTATTTTTAAAAAAAGGCTCCTACAAATACTGAAAAAATCCAAAATTAAACTGAACATAGTTAACAGGGGATATGTTCACTATATACTCCAACACAAGCCACCCATATTCATTTGGACTAATGCCCAGAAGAGAATGATTTTATACTGGTCTAAAGAACAGCCAGCCCCTGAGCTTGTTAAAATGGGAAGCCAAGACAGTTTCAACAGGAATGTCCAGCTACCAACCCACAGACATTCCAGTGTAGGCGTGGTCATTATTAGCAGCTCCTCATCTGACCTCTTCCGTTGTGATTGTACATAAAGGGAGAGAATATCTTGCAGGCAAAGTATCAAAACTGGGACATGAGTATTCAAGTGAAAAGTTAAGATAAAGATGGCAATGTGTTATATAGAATTAACTACAGTCAGTAGTATGAACAAAAGAACAGGAGGTTTGGACTTTTGGATAGTTGCTTTCATATCTCAAATTTACCATGGAGTCATAAGGCAAATATGTCATTTTCTGACCATCACAGACTGCTTGGCAAACAATTATCAAAATTTTTATTTGCAGATATGTATACATATTTCAGTTTCCCACCAATAGCCCATCTCATTCAATTGTTACAAGTAAGTATTCACAAAATTAACTACAATTTGTTAATACAGCCACATAATTAAGGTTTCAAAAAATAAAAACTATGTATTAACTTGTGGGGGAAAACATCATGAAACAGCACATAAGCTTTTGAGTTCTACCACATTCTTAATCAGGCTAGATGCTCGGCATAAAACAGTATTTCATAACAAAAAGTTTACAAATCTGCAACTAGTTAAGCCACCTTAAAAAGGAATAAAGGATACATTGCACAATTAATTGGATTGCATGCAAAAGAGGTTTCAAGTTGCACCAAATGTTGCTGGGACAAAGCAGAAAAAAATGGTGAGAAGAAATGTCCTTCATCAGAAGAAGTCACCCAAAATATTTCAGTCACTGTGACTGCGCTCCGTCCATGTACAACAGTCCAGCTTCAGAGTAGTAGATGGCAAAAAAGAGAGGGTTGAAGGAAGGAGCCAGTAAACCCTCAGCATAGAGTGCTCAAGCTCTTGGTTATGAGTCTGGTTGAAGCAGAGCAATGGCTTACTACTTCATGCCTTGCTGGCCGGATCACACCCAGGAGGGACAGAGATGGCAAAGGGCCCAATGGCTAGAAAGTCAACTCTTCCTTTTAGGGCAGAAAGACACAAGGAAGAAGCTCTTCCATTTTGGGCAGCTCTTTGGATGGACAAAAAAAGCATGATGGACTAAGCTTTTACCTAGGGACTCCATCTTGTCCACGCAGCTAGAGACAAAGGAGAGAAGTCCCAATCAGGAGATCTTAATGATGAATTTTAAATGACTTCAACTTTAAGTAAAGCTAACCTGTCCTAATTAAACATCATTTGGGAAATACCTAATGAAGGCAAAGAGGACTGCCCATTTTCACCTTTTCTTTGTTCTCTCGTTCAGCCCAAAAGCTTGAACAGAATATGTGCATTCAGGTATTAAACTTTCTTATATTTTAAATGCTTTAAAAGTCTGGTCTCTGGAAACACACCACACTTAATAGGTATTGATATCCAAAGGGATTGCTAGCTGAAGGGAGGGACAGTGGGGCTGCATGCCATTTCTGGAATCTGATAGCTTTAATGTACAGAGTGGAGGTAGGTTGCCCCAAGGGTGGATAAAAATCAATGATTTTTTTTAAAATATAAAAAAAAATCAGATTTTTTTTTTATTTAAATCGGATTTTTTGATTTAAATCGGATTTTTTTAATTTAAATTGATTTTTTTTAAATAAAATGCTTTTTGAGGAAAATATATTACCATCCAAAGGTTATTCCATCATGAAATAAAGATTAGTTTTTAATTATGTAGAATAAGGCTGTATATGTTTAATTTTTTTGGTAAACAAATTCCATTAATCCATTCACAATGTCATGCTCTTCCAGAGGTTTTTGTAAGATTATTGGGCAGTTTCTCTGCCTACAAGGTATTATCACAGATGCTTGGTTTTGCAGTTCTCAAAACTGAATTTGTGTCAGCTCAGCAGAGATCACATGCCTCTTCTTCACAGCAAAAATGTTATAACATGAACAGAGTTGAGAAAAAGACCTTAATCCTATTGTTTTACACACCTATGAAGACAGAATCAGCCCCTTCAGTGCTAAGTTTCAAGAAGTTCAGTGAATAGAAACAATATTTTTCTGATTGTTTGGAGTGGAATAGATCTGCACAAGAAGAAACTAAGTGTGAGGAGGGAGGGGCAAGCAGTACAAAATGAAAGTGAAACTTTTTGAGCACAATACTGCACAAGTCTTTGGATCTTTTGTGTGTATGACCTGAGGTTTATCACATTCTTTCCTTGGAGGAAAAAACCTATAATGGCAGGAGGCCGTAAAAGAGACCCAGTTTGGGAATACTTTAATGAAGTTCCTTTACCTATCGGTAAGGCAGGCATGCGTGCAAAATGCAAACACTGCAACAAAGAAATGCAAGGCCTGGTGGCCCGAATGAGGCAACATCATGAGAAGTGCTGTGATGAAGATGACCAAAGAAACACATTTGAACAGGCAGGATCTTCAGGTTGGTGAACATTTTTATTGAATCATATTTCTAAAGACTGCCTTGAACTGTCATGTTTGAGCAAAATTATATTTCTTATTATTACTGCATGTTACTGTCATTTGGTACAGTTATGAAGAAAAGCAAATATTCCTTTTGGGGCAGTGCTGTACAATAAGCAGAAATTGTATAAACAATAAAATAACAGCATTGACTTTTTTGTTTAGGGGAATTCATCGTCAACATTAAGGATTCTGGAAACTATCCACCTTCAAGATCACCATCCTCCTGTTCTACAGTTTCAGAGTTATCCATCCCAGATACTGCTTCATTTGCATCATCATCAGACACCCACAGTATATCACCTAAAAGAAAGAAAAAACCCTTCCCTCCTGGAACCACCATAGATAAGTTTGTGATAAAAACTAGCAGATTAGAAAAAGAGTTAATTGATGAAAAAATTGCGCAGTTTGTTTATGCAACGAACTCTTCTTTCCGTCTGACTGAGAACCCACATTTCATTAATATGGTTCAGTCACTGAGACCAGGATACAGTCCACCCTGCAGAGCAGATGTTGCAGGGAAACTGCTGGATAAAGTGTATGACAGAGAAATGGAGCAATGTGCAACAGCTCTGGAGGGTAGAATTGTTAACCTAAGTATTGATGGGTGGAGTAATGTCCACAATGATCCTATTCTGATGACAGTTTGTGAACAAAATCGAGATAAAATAGATGGCACTGTCACGGCCAAAATCCTCAACATTGGGCTTAAGAGAAATGTTGAACATATGCTGAGCATCCTGAAACCCATCTCTGAAGCTTTAAACAAAATACAGAAAAATAGCTGTTTTATTGCTGATGCTGTTGAAATTTGGAAGGAACTGAGTGAACACTTAAAAACAGAACTACACATGGACAGAATTAAATTACAAGCATTAAAAAAACAAATGGGACAAGCACTGTCTCCAGCTCATTTTTTGGCAAATATTGTCAATATCCAGTACCAGGGTCAAAACTTAAGTGCTGAGGAAGAGGAGTTAGCTATGACATGGGTATCCAGCAATCATCCATCTGTAATGCCAACTATAAACTTCAGAGCTAAGGGGGAACCATTGAAGAAATATACGTTTGCTGAAGATATTTTAAAGAAAGTCACACCAGTGAACTGGTGGAAGTCACTTAAGCACTTGGATGGGCAGCCCAATCCTAAGAAGGGCACGGAAAGTGAACAGGAACCGAACTAAGGCTTGCGAGGGCGCATCTAGCCCGTACGCCCGCGTAAGTGGCCTTCCGCCCGCGCTGGGACGCGGCGCTGGCCCGCCGGCGGGCCAGCACCGGTGCAAGCCACAGGCGCCCGGGCGGCGGCGCAGAAGTGGCGTAGAGCCCTACGCCGACGCAGGGGGGGGCGGGGAGCAAGGCGGGGTCGGAGTTAGTCCGCTCCCTAAGCTCCTCCAGAAGCGGGAACGCCCACAGCGGCGCAAAAAAGCTACGCCACGGGAAAAGAAGGCGTAGCCCATAGGCGTCCATGGAACGGCGAAAAATCAGCCCCCTCTCTGAGCGCCTCGCCCCGCCCCTATGGCCCGAAGGAGCATAGGATGAGAACTATCCCGGGGACCAATCAGCGTGCGCGCCCGGCATGGACGAGCCCCCCTCTCTGCACCCAATCACCTGCGACCGCGTCCTACAAAACATCCGGCCAGCACCGCCCAAACCCCCAGGTAAGTGAGCACTCGGCCGGAGGCTCTGCCCGTCTGCTGAGTGGCATTGCCCCTTTGAAAACCGAAACGGGCTGAGGGCATTCACATTGGCAGGCGCAGGGGACTTTGCGAAAAACTGGGGGAACTTCGCATAAAGGGGAAGAGGTGCCTAACTGCCTAACTCTCTTTCTACCGTGATAGAAAGAATGACTCCACAGCTAACTGATGCATGCTAGTTGCTTCTAACTAAGCACAAACAAACTAATCCTTCCGTGGCAGAAGGGAATGACACTTTGCAAATTAACCGCATGCTCTCCCGTTTCCTTGCAGGTGCCCTGACTCTTGCGCTCCCACCTGGTGATGACCGACAGAGCGCTGACAGGTAAGGAGGAGGTGGGGGGGCATTCCGCAGATTAGTGCAAACCGCCCATTCACCTGAACCCACCCGCTCACTTGCCGCTTTGGGTGAGGCCCAGCAGGGGTGGGGGGCAACCATGCCCGCCCCTGGCTGCCTCAGAGGCAGGCGCCTCGAAAACCACATGTGGCCAGGTGTTTGTTGTGACCAGCTCATTCTCTCCCTTAAAGGTAAAGGCTTGCCAAGGCCGAGTGCATCCTCACCAGACCGTCATGCATCAGCTGCTGCCCTCGACCATGTGCAACCCCCCCCCCGGATGGCGGAGTGTGGGGCTTGCCTTGCCAGTGGAACGAGGCAAAGCCCACACGTGTCTTTTTCCCCCACAGGCACGTCCAGGGCATGGCTGCTCCCCCGCGCCCCGCCCTCCCCAAACATCTCTGACGGACGGTTGGCTGCAGCCCAGGAAGCACCGTCGCGCCGCGGCCTGCATCCCAGCCCCGCCCCTCCGAGCGGGAAGGAGGGCTGTGTGGAATGCTCCGGCTCCCTCGCCAGCCTAAACGCAAGCCCGCTCTTTCCAGTGCAATAAAACGAGATGTACAACAACTGTTTTCTGTGTCTGCGAGTCTGACTTCGTCCTCCGCCCCTCCCCCAACACTCCCGTCACATCTCCCCACCTGCACATTGCCACAAATGTATCCGACACACCCCGTCTTGCCTCCCCGCCCCCTCCCTCCTCCTCCCCCCCTCCTCCTCTGTATTTGACCAGTGTCTGTACCACCCATCTGCCGAAGAGAACTTGATTCTCAGAAGCCTATGCCACAATAAAATTGGATAGTTTTAAAGGTGCTATGGGACCCTTTTTGAATTCGCTACCACAGGCTAACACGGCTAACCCCCCTGCATCTATGGCCAGGTAGAGGGTTGGGGCGGGGCATGTGAGCGGGGAGGGGGATCAATCCCCGGTGGGGAGAATAGCTGGCACCCGATAAGCAAGGGAGAGGGTGGTGCGAGCTGCCGCTGCAAGGGAGCGGGAGATGGCAGGGGAAACGGTCCACTCGCGGGAATCCTAGCCCCCACCAATGGAGAATCCAGGGTGGTGGCAGGCGGATGCCATATCCCGGGCAGGAGGTCTCGCGCGCCTGGGGAGGGTCGCCCCCATCGCAGCCGCAGCCCCAGCAACACAGTCCCATGAGCGGCCGCCTCCCAGAGTGGGTCCAGCCCCTCGGGCGTCTGCAGCAGCCCCATTGGTCATTCCACCCCAGGGCGTCCTGCCTCGCATCCAATCCCGTGGAGCAGTTGCCAGCCTCCCACGCCAACAGGCCATGGTTGTTGGGAGGGGTGGGGTGTGTCCGAGGCTGCGCGTGGCTCCGCCCTGGCTCGGCGCCGTCTCCTGCGTTCAGCAATTGTGGCCACTCGCGTTGCCCTGCCGGGGGGGGGGAACCACTCCGAGGCTGCCAGCCCCGCCAATCCTGCAGGGAAGGCCGCTGGCCCCGCCCACAGGGGCAGTGGAAGAGCGCATCAGCTGCGCAAAGTGGCTAAAATGAGGGAGCCCGAGGCCTCCCGGCTGGCTGCCACAGCATGCCCCTTCCCCGGCCGGGCCATGCAGGCTGGGTGGCCACCCCAGGCCCAGGAGGGCCCCCCGATGGCAGGTTGCGTGACTGCCCCAGCTCAGGGCGGCATGCCAGGCAGGGCAGGTGCGTTAGGGCAATATGGAAGACATGCCAGAGCGGCCCCTGGCCAGTCCTTGTGCATCCTAAGCCCCCCCCCTTGGAAGGGATGCGCTGTCACCGCGGGCCTGGTCATGCGCTCATGGTGCCAGGGCAGGATATGGCTGGCAGTTCACCAAAGTATCGCAGGCAGACACGGGTCCATGTGTAGATGAGCTTTATTCCCAGTCCCACGGCGCAACGTACAGCCAGGCCCAAGGGTTCACGTCCCGCAAGGATGCACTTGAGCAGCACAGCATCCCCGCAAGGGAAGAGGGCCCTGGGGCCATAGGAAGCCAACCACCACGGCCCCCTCCCCTCCAACCCACAGGTCTGAGACGGGGGGGCCTGTGCTGAACCTATCCATGAACTATGCAGCTGCCAGACAGAAGATAGGGAATTGTTACATCTCAGACCCTCCAAGGTCATGCCGGCGGGCGGTGTAGTTCGGTGGGCAGCACAGAAACACTATACCCACAGCGGTCCCGGCTGCATGGAGGGCGACGGGTGGCGGGAGCAGTGGGCGGCCAGGCTCGGGGCCCAGATCATTGCCAAGGCTGCCGGGAATGACCTCCTGGCAGATGAGGGTGCAATGACTGCGCGGCCAGTTTACCTGGAGGAGCTCTTCCCTGGCCGTGCGGAGGAGGCCCACCTCATACGAGCGTGGCTAGACACGGCGCTGTGCGAGGTGGAGCATGACCTCCTGGAAGAGGAGGTGGCTGCGGGCCCTGCGCGCAGTAAGTCAGGGTCCTCGGCGCCATCCAGGGAGCCTCCTCCGCTGCCACAGAGGGCAGGCCATAAGGGCCCGGAGGCGTCCCAGCCACTTCCGTCGAGGCGCAGGTTGCAGGTGCTTGCAGCAGATGCCGGGCTGCCACCAACGGGTGCCCCCCCTCCCTCTCTCCCCCCTCTGCAGGGACCATCAATGACAGGTGGATGGCTGCCATGGACCGGGTTCACGGGGCATTCCAGCAGGCGCGGGCAGCGGCACCATGTGAGTCTCGCCAACAGGAGGGGCACGGGCACGTGGGGTGGGGCGGCCTGCGGCCGCGACAACAACCCCAGAGCCCACAGGGGCCCTGACGCTCCCATCCCCCACCTCTTGCCCCCACAGCGGCGCCCGCCCGGAGCCCCTCGCCTGGTCTCCACCCCGCTACCCGCCACCCGCTGAAGACCCAGAGGGTGACCCAGTGGAGGGGCCTGGCAGGAAGCGGCCGAAGCTGGAGCCCGTCCCCGCAGACGGCCGGGCAGCTGCCGATATGCCATCCCAGGCACAGGCATCTTGGACCCCAGCCGGGCCCCTGCTCTGTAACGGGGATGCCATGGCGGGGTCGCTGGCCTCCCCCTGCTCCGACGCGCTACCTAGCCCTCACCCTCCTGGCTGCTGAGGCCGGGGTTCTGGGTTGGCAAGCTGCTCTCTGGGCGCCTGATGCGGCCCTGGAATCGATTGGGAATAAAGCCAAGTTCATTAACCGCTTTTCCCGTGCAGCCCGTCCATGGGGGGCGGTGGCTGCTGGCCGGGGCGGCTTTCCCATGCTCTCTACATGCAGGGGTTGAGGGAGCGGGGACTCGGAGGGGCCGCCTGGGACACCATAGGGGCGTAAAGGGCGAGTGTTTGGCCGGCCGAGCCCCCCATGGCCAGGCATGGCCCTCAGCGCGCAGCATGCCACAGGTGCTCCGCGACCCTGTCTCGCACAGCTCGGTCATGCTCCTGGGGCTCTGCCGGGGCGTCAGGAGAAAGGCGACCGGCGGGCGGCAGCCAGGGGTCCTCGCCTGGGCCCTCTGTGGCTGGCAAGGGGAGCTGCTGGCGCACGGCAATATTGTGCAGCATGACACAGGCAGCCACGAGCTTGGCGACGGTGAACGGCTGCATGGCCAGGCGGCCGCCCGTGTGATGGAGGCATCTGAAGCGCATTTTCAGCTGACCGAAAGCACGTTCGATCACCATCCTCGTGCGCCGGTGGGCCTGGTTGTAGTTGGCTCTGTCGGCGGGCTCATCCGCAGGGTATGGCGTCAGGAGGTAAGGCAGCAATGGATAGCCACGGTCACCTGCAAGGGGAGGCGGAGTTAGGATCTCCCTTCCCATCCCCGTCCCCTCACAGCTCCCCCACCAACTCCTGACCTAGGAGCCAGCCTCTCCCCTCAGGCCATGATGACAGGAACCTGTTCAGGCCGGAGGTGGTGAAGATCTGTGCGTCGTGGACGCTTCCCGGGAACTTGGCAACGAGGTCCGTGAAGATCCCCTGGTGGTCACAGGCTGCCTGGACATTGATACTGTAGAACCGGTGCCGATTCCTGTAGACCTGCGGCTCCTCTCTGGGAGCGCATATGGCCACATGCGTGCAGTCGACTGCTCCAATCACATTGGGGAAGCCTGCAAAGGAGGAGAAGCCAGCCCGGATGGGTGCCAACTCTGCCTCCGAGGTGGGAAAGTGGATGTGCTCGCGGATCCGACCAACTAGGGCGTCCAGGAAGGCATGCAGGCAGCGGCTGGCGGATGACTGGGAGACCTCCAAGGCCTCAGCCATGACTCCCTGGAAGGAGCCGGTCGCAAGGTAGCGGAGGGACAGCAGGACCCTCTGGAGGACGGGGATGCCCCGGGGAGCCGCAGCTTGCCCCTGAAGGGCGGGCGCGAGCTCCTCGCACAGAGCCTGTATGGCTGCCCTGTCCAGGCGGAAGCGGTCCAGGCAAGTCATGTCGCCCAGGAGCAGGGATGGCACCCTGGCCTGGAACCGGCGGCGGCGTCTGAGGCGGCGCCGCCTGAGGGCCGCTCGGACAAACACGGCTGGCAGGAGGTGGCTGGTCCGGATGGCTGGGAGCCGCGGCGGCAGTGGCGGGCACCAGGCGGGGATGATCAAGGTCCTGCCTGGAAGGAACGCAGGTTGAGTTTCAGCACCCTGAACCACCCCCCCCCCACGCACAGCAGCAGGCCTACCGGTCTCAGCGGCCCGTTGCAAGTGGTGCTCAGGAGCAGGTCCTCTGTCCGCTGCATGGGCCGTCCCAGCCACCCTTCCCGGTCCTGCACCCCCTGTGCCCTCCTCCATCTTGCCGAGGGGATGGGTGAGCACATGACTAGGTGGCTGGTTCCCACCACTTATCTCGGGGACCGGACATTCCAGCGGGCACTACCCCCATGTCTGCTGAGAGCACTAGTGGCGGCGGAAGCCAGCGCCAGGCAAACTGGACAGAGGCCGAGAGAGTGCTGCTTTTTGGGCTCGTGGTGGAGAATGCGGAGGTCGCCCTGAGCACGCACAGGGGCGCCTCGTCCCGGTCTCGACGACGGGCATTCTGGCAGATGGCAGCTGACAGGGTCTCGGCTGTGGGCAACGCGCCCCGCACTGCTCACTCGGCAATGAAGCGCTGGAATGATTCTTTCGGGCCCGCGCGCAAACGAGTGCGCCTCCTCATGTCTCAGGGGGTTCCTTATGAGCGGGCCCTTGACGAGGGGCTCCCAGGCCCAGAGGCGGTCATGCGAGCGGTCATCCCGGAGGCGGTGGTGGGCGGCCTGGGCGTTGAGGTCCTGCCCGGTTAGTATTTGTGGATACAGGGAGGCGAGGGGGGGGACGTATGGATCGTGGCACATGTGTGACAGGGCCTCTCCCGTGAGTAGGCACGGCCCCTGAGGGTCCAGACCCAAGCCAGGCGGAGGCAGAGGCAGCGGAGTCTGTGCCCCCCCTGGCAGAGAGCGGGGCCCAGGAACAGGCAGCCCTTCCACCGCCACAGCAAGCCCCTGCTGCCAGCGACGAGGAGCCTCAACCGGGCCCGTCGGGGGGCATGGATCCGGAGCACGGTATGTATCTGTGGCCCTGCTGCTGGTGGGGCCAGGGACCGGCTCGGCCGCCGGCCTCGGCCACACATCCAAGGCCACTCATGGCGCCGACCGGTCTCAAGACGAGGGGTTGCGGCCGCAGTTGGAATGGGTGTGCTTGGCCCGGCTCGGTGGCCTGTGGCAGCCCATGTTGGGCCGCTGCTCTTCCCTCCCTGGGGCCTCTTCCCACCCATGTCTCGCTCCAGCAGGGACCATGCGCCTGGAGATAGGCGGGGAGGTGATTGCCCAGCTGCGTGAGCTGCCACCCTCCCGGAGGACCTCTGCTGCCGGAGCGGCTCTCCTGCAGTCGCTCGGCTTCCCTGTGTCGGTGGAGGGTGAAGGTGGCCCTGGGACTCCGCCGGTTCAGGACACCTCATCGACAGAGCCGCTCGAGGAGCTGTCCCAGCCTGCAGCACCATCCCCTCCAGCCCCCCCGCCCCCGGGTGCCATGGGCCGTGTGCGGGAAGGACCTGGCTCCGCCTCTGAGGGGGAGGGGCCCATGGAGGGGATCCTTCCAGGCGCACGGGCTCGCGGCCCCCGCCCTGCCCAGCGGCTTCCCCCGACACTAGCCGCAATGTGGGCGGCGATCGAGAGGGAGCGGCTAGAGGTGCACGCTGCATGGGAGGAGGCGAACAACCGCGGCCGGGAGTTCATGGCTGCGGTACTGGAAGTGGGGGAAGGGGTCCGTGCCTCTCAAGTCCGTGCCGAAGCCCTGCTCGGGCGGCTCGTCGCCATCCTCGATCCTCCGGCCCCACCCGCTGCAGCAGCTCCACCCGCCCCAGAGGCACCCCTCCCTCGGGCCCAGTTGCGTGCGAGAGGCCGGGCCCGTGGACGGCCAAGGGGGTCCGGCCGCCGGCCTCGCCGGTGACCGCCGCTGCCGCCTTGGGGGTGGGGTGGGGTGTTTTGCTGCACAGACGGCTCTCCTACACGCCTCCCCTTCCTCACGTCTGCTGGGGGAGGTGGGATGATATAATAATAAAGGCTGATTTCTGTGCAATGGGTGTCTGTGTTCTTTGCCTTGGGATGGGGACGAGGGGGCAGGCCCGCTGTGTCTGCCTCTTGGTGGCGGCCTCAGGCCAGCCCTCCCCTTCGGCGCCACTGGGGGGCTGTCCCCTGCTGCCAGAGACTGGCTGCTGCCCTGGATTCCTCATGGCAGGGCGCCTGCCAGTCCCATGCCAACCTCTCTGGACGCGGCCGCCAGGGACTTGGTGCTACATTGGGCAAACGGGGGAAAGGCTTCTCAGACTACGCCCACCCCTCTCCTTCCCGACTGCGAGCCCCGCCCGACACACGAGCCGAGGCAGTCTGCCAGCATGGGCGCGGTTTGCCTGCTGCTCTGGGGCCTGGCCGGGATCGCGTGCTGCCCATAGGCTGCGCCTTTCCTGGCCCCTCCCCCTGACGCTTGTCAGGAACAGCGCCCTTTGGCTGCGCCTGGCGGCGGCCGTGGATCAGACCCGCCCACAACACTTTCTGGTTCTCCAAAATTGCATCTCTGCGCCGCTGCAGGCGCCGCTGCGGCCACACTTTGCTGGCACAGGATCCGGCCCGGCGGCGCCGCCACACCACCAGTGCAGCCGCGTCGGCGTTGGGGCCGGCCATAGGATTGCGCTGTTAGAGACTGTTCAAGTAATGATTTCACTTTTAACAGCAGTAGCTTCTTCTGCAGGCGTTGAAAGAATATTCTCTTCCTTTGGACTCATTCATTCTAAATTGAGAAATCGTTTGGGACCCGATAAAGCAGGAAAGCTTGTTTTTCTTTTCCAGATTATGAACAAAGAAGAAGATAAAGATGACAAGTGAGCTACAGAGGACAGTATTTAAGTTTTTCATGTGTAGGCTGGGCTGACAGTCTAAGTTTCTTAAAATATATATACTTTGTTTAGCCAAATTAGTTAACAAACATGGATGTTTGTTTAAGCAAATAACATATGCTGTAATGTTATTGTTTCAGTTAAATAAATAAAACTATTTAAATTGTTATTATTAAGGTAATGATTATTTTTCTCCTTCCAATAAAGTACAACAGAAAAGTTGTCCAAATATGAATGATTAACCTAAACTGGGGATAATTCATCTCATAATAAATTAACTATAATGTGTTTCTAATAGTATTAAAATCAATATTTTATACAACTGTAAAACTAATATGAAAAGCTGTTATTCTAAAAATTTCCATCTACTTGCATATTAAAGTTATACCAGCAAGAATTAGTCTTTATGTAGAAAACTATGATTTAAATCAAGCCTTATTGACTAGTGATTTAAATCGTGATTTAAATCAAATCCACCCTGGTTGCCCCCATGCTTGCCTGTAGGAATGAAGCAGGAGGTGCAGCAACTAGGTGGCGCCTTTAAACAGCAGGGCAGGTACAGAGCGCTAGATGCACAACTCCATTTAGAAGGGAAGATTCTCCAGGTAATAGATGCAGAGGAGTTAGCCGTGTTAGTCTGTGGTAGCAAAATCAAAAGGAGTCCAGTAGCACCTTTAAGACTAACCAATTTTATTGTAGCATAAGCTTTCGAGAATCAAGTTCTCTTCGTCAGATACATGGTACCATGCATCTGTACCATGCATCTGACGAAGAGAACTTGATTCTCGAAAGCTTATGCTACAATAAAATTGGTTAGTCTTAAAGGTTCTCCAGGTAATTGGTGTGTGTGGGGGGGTAGTTATCTGTTTTGGCACAGGGGGAAGGAGCAGCAGTGCCAGGTGAAGAACAGACAGCCATAGAGTTTTTCTGACTTCCTCGAGAAAGAACAGGAGAGGCTTGTGAGTTTGTCCCGTCATAAATGGCATTCTCCCTTTGAGAATATAAACGCCAGCTGTTAATAAGAAAGGTTGCTCTCAGTTTTGTGATATTTTGGTTGGTCTTGCGTGACTTCTTAGATTTGGGGGGATTTTTTTCCTTCTGCCTAACTCAGCTATCTTAAATCATTCTGTGTTTTGGGAAATAATAATAAAAAGCTTTAAAGGCATAAAATGTATTTGTTAACTTGAGATATGCTGTTAATGAGAATCTAGCTTAATTTTCAGTCCTACAATTCCAAATGAAGTAGCCTAAACTGCCAAGCTGTGTGGGTATTTAAGATGTTTTCTCTGAAATCCAGAAGAACAGCACCTTCTGGGTGAAAGAGCGAAGTAAACAGAAAAGTCCTGGTTGGTAAGCCAGCACAACACTGCCGGTAGAAAGTGCAGTCAAGTCATAGTTAACTTATGGCAACCCACTAGGGTTTTCAAGGCAAGAGACTAACAGAAGTGGTTTGCCATTGCTTACCTCTGCATAGCATAGGGTTGCCAGCCTCCAGGTAGTGGCTGGAGATCTCCCAGAATTACAACTGGTCTCCAGGCCACAGAGATCAGTTCACCTGGAGAAAATGGTTACCTTGGGGGTGGACTCTATGGAATTATGCCATGCCAAGGTCCTCTCCCTCCCCAAATCCCACTTTCTCCAGGTTTCACCCTCCAGATCTTCAGGAATTTCCCAACTTGGAGCTGGAAACCCTAGCATAGCAACCCTAGTCTGCTTTGGAGATATCTCATCCAATTACTAGCCAAGATCAACTCTGCTTAGTTTCCACAATCTAATAAGATCAAGCTAGTTTGGGCTATCCAAGTCAGGGTAGCACAGCATTACCACTAGCCAAAGACAATTTCTCCAGCCTTGTGTATATGAACGCTGAACGGTCAAGTGAACGACTGTACTCAGAATAACTAGATTTGCCATACACCTGTCAGCTGTCTCCTTTGCTAGGGAATAAATCTAATTCCAAAAGAAAGAGAGAAAAGGGAGCCACAAGCACTGATATTACTTTTTCCAATCAGAATAGTGTGATCTCTTACAGAAATTAGATGGAAGTAACAAGCAATTCTCCTATATATACTTCAGTAGAATTCCCATGAAGTCTTGCTACAGCCATTCCTAATGCCTCAACTAGGGTTTCCAACTCTGAAAAATCCTGGAGATTTGGGGAAAGTCTCGGAAGAGAACAGTTGGGGAGGGAGCTCAAGATGTGATGCCATAGAGTTCATCCTCCAAAGCTGTCATTTTCCCCAGGGAAATTATCTCTGTGACCTGGAGATCAGTTGTAATTGTGAGGAAACTTCAGGCACCCCCTGGAAATTGGCAACTCCAGTCGCAACATATTCTTTTTCACCCTAACAGTCTAAAGTTTCTGTATTTCCCAATGACTTCCTCAGTACCTCTATTTCTCCTATGCCACAATTTTCCAGCAATGCTAAATCCCTGGCAACATTTCTCAACTCAAAAGCAAAGCTAAATTCTACAGGTGAACAAACTTATTCCCATTAAGCAATTATGTAAAGCATATCAGAAATACAAGTTTTATATCAAATCCAAGTACACGAGGTTCCCTGACCAAAGAACATGAGGTACTTTTGGCACAGGGAGCATGAAGAGGAGCGGGATTTATGGCATCCTGCAATATTCGGGGGGGGGGGGTATTACATCTGCTGTTGCTAAATTTAGAGCAATAATGAAAATGACTATTGATCCAGAAACTATGAGGCTTTCATTGCTGCACTGCGGGTAGGACATAAATCAGCCACCGGAGATGGAAGATTTGAATCCCTGGATCTGTTATATAGTAAACTGCAAATGATTTTCCAGGTGCCGTAACATTTTCTGGTCCTGCATCATTTCAGTTCTAAGACTTTTTCCAATAACATGAGCTCATTTCTATACCTGCAAGCAGCTTCTTTGGGGTCTAAATTACATAAGGAACCAGGACTGGTCTACACCTTAATTCCACCACAGGCATCTTGCTTAGAAACAGCCTCCATGTGAGCAGGCCATCCAGGCTATTATTCCTATACATTTAGACATGGATGAAACTTCTCAAAATCCTTCACCCATCACCCCTGCCAATGCTTGACATAATTTCTAGATGTTCTGAGTATTATCAGCTGCTATTTCTCACTAGAGAAAAAAGAACAATATAAAATAAGTTCATCTCCAACAGTAAAATTAAAGCACAAGTGTAACCAATACTTCCTCTATCATATTGGGATTAAATTTCTTCTGTTGGTTTCAACAAGTAAGCACAATTATTTATTAACTTCATTTACATCCTACCTTGTAAAATCAAAAAGAGTCCAGTAGCACCTTTAAGACTAACCAATTTTAATTATTATAGCATAAGCTTTCGAGAATCAAGTTCTCTTCATCAGATGCCTGATCAAAACTGGGCAGATACAGAAGAGGAGGGGGAAAGAGAGGGAAGGGGGCATAAATCACAAGAAGACAGAATGCAATTAGCATAGAGGCAATCAAAACATTCCTTTGCTTGGAAATGTAAACATCTCCTTTTTGGTGTGCAGTCAGTTTGTAGCAGTGAAGGTATCCAATTCCTATGTAGTATAAGCCTTCGGTAACCACAGCTCTCCCTGCCAGTTGCATCTGACAAAGAGAACTGTGGTCCCCGAAAGCCCACACCAGGCATCACTGGGCTCCCCCAGATCACGCCTCTGTAAAGAACATCTGTTACCTGTGGTAATGTGATAACCATTCATAGTCTCTATTCAGTCCCAGCTTGACAGAGTCAAATTTGCATATGAATTCCAATTCAGCAGTCTCCCGTTGGATTTTGTTTTTGAAAGGTTTCTGTTGAACCACAGCGACCTTTAAGTCTTTGGTGGAATGTCCTGGTAGATTGAAGTGTTCTCCCACTGGTTTTTGGACGTTTCCATTTCTAATGTCAGATTTGTGTCCATTTATTCTTTTGCGTAGAGGTTGGCTGGTTTGTCCAATGTACAGAGCAGAAGGACATTGTTGGCACATGAGGGCATATATCAGTTTGGAGGATGAGCAGCTGTAAGAGCCAGAGACAGTGTAGTTGATGCCATTGGGTCCTGTAATTGTATTCCCTGGGTAGATATAGGGGCAGAGCTGGCATCTGGGTCTGTTGCAGGGCTTGGTACCTGTGCTGGTGACTCTGCTGGCCGATTCATGATTGTAAGTGAGAAGTCGTTTAAGATTGGGGGGCTGTCTGTAGGCAAGGAAAGGTCTTCCACCCAGGGCTTCTGAGAGAGAGGTATCATTTTCCAGGATGGGTTGTAGCTCACTGATGATACGTTGGATGGGTTTGAGCTGGGAGCTATAGGTGACAACCAGTGGTGTTCTGTTGTTAGTTCCTTTAGGTTTGTCCTGGAGCAGACTGTTTCTGGGTACTAGTCTGGCCCTGTTAATTTGTTTCTTCACTTCATTTGGTGGGTACTGTAGTCCCAAAAATGCTTGTTGTAAATCTCTTAAGTGTGAGTCTCGGTTGAGAGCATTGGAGCAGATACGGTTGTAACGTAAGGCTTGGCTGTAGACAATAGACCGAGTGGTATGTTTAGGGTGGTAGCTGGAGGCATGTAGATATGAGTATCGGTCTGTTGGTTTCCGGTATAAGGTGGTATTTATTCGTCCATTATGTAGTTGTACAGTGGTGTCCAGGAAGTGTACCTGTTGTGTAGAGTGGTCCAGGCTTAGGTTGATAGTAGGGTGAAAGTTATTGAAGTCCTGATGAAATCTCTCAAGGGCTTCCTTCCCATGGGTCCAAATGATGAAGATGTCATCCAGGAATCTTAAGTATAGTAGTGGTTCCAGTGGATGGGAGCTGAGGAAGCGTTGCTCTAAGTCCGCCATGAATATGTTAGCATATTGTGGTGCCATGCGTGTGCCCATGGCTGTGCCATTAACCTGTAGATATAAGTTGTCACCAAATTCGAAGTAATTGTGAGTGAGTACAAAGTGGCAAAGTTCAGTGGCGAGGTTTGCTGTGGTTTTGTCCTGGATAATATTCCGTATGGCTTGCAATCCATCTGCATGTGGGATATTGGTGTACAAGGCCTCCACATCCATGGTTGCTAGGATGGTGTCATCTGGTAGGTTGTCAATGGATTGTATTTTCCTGAGGAAGTCAGTGGTGTCCCGTAAATAGCTGGGTGTGCTGGTGGCATAGGGCCTGAGGATAGAGTCCATGTATCCCGAGACTCCTACTGTGATGGTGCATTTTCCTGCAACAATTGGGTGTCCTGGGTTACCCGCTTTGTGGATTTTGGGTAGTAGGTAGAATCTTCCTGGTCGTGGTTCCTGGGGTGTGTCCGTATGGATGCATTCTTGTATGTCCATGGGGAGTGTTTTTAATATTTTATTGAGTTCCCTTTTGTGTTGTTCAGTGGGGTCAGAAGGTAGTATTTTATAGAATGTTGTGTTGGAGAGTTGTCTTTCTGCTTCTTGTATATAATTTTGTTTATCCATGATGACAACTGCTCCGCCTTTGTCAGCTTCCTTGATTATGATGCCAGAATTATTTTGGAGGCTGTTTATGGCCTCTCTTTCTCCACGGCTGAGGTTCTGCTTTAGGTGTTGTTGTTTGTCAATTATCTCAGCCCGAGCACGTCTACGGAAGCATTCAATGTAAAAGTCCAATGAGGAGTTACGGCCCTCAGGGGGTGTCCATGTGGAATTCTTTTTCCTGGAGTTTTGTAACGATGGTTGTGTATTGCTGGGTTGGGGGGGTGGGGGCTGCTGTGATGGTGTCTGTTCAGTGCTTTGTTCGTCGTTTTGTCCAGCAGAGTAGTTGAAGAATTCTTTCAGTCTTAGGCGTCTAAAATAGGCCTCCAGGTCTCCACAAAGTTGTATGGTTTGCGTGGGTCTGGCTGGGCTGAGCTGTGGTTACCGAAGGCTTATACTACATAGGAATTGGATACCTTCACTGCTACAAACTGACTGCACACCAAAAAGGAGATGTTTACATTTCCAAGCAAAGGAATGTTTTGATTGCCTCTATGCTAATTGCATTCTGTCTTCTTGTGATTTATGCCCCCTTCCCTCTCTTTCCCCCTCCTCTTCTGTATCTGCCCAGTTTTGATCAGGCATCTGATGAAGAGAACTTGATTCTCGAAAGCTTATGCTATAATAATTAAAATTGGTTAGTCTTAAAGGTGCTACTGGACTCTTTTTGATTTTGCTACTACAGACTAACACGGCTAACTCCTCTGGATCCTACCTTGTGGGGGTGCAAAGAAGCTTACATAATTCTTCTAATATTGTCACAATATTTTTTAAGAATATAGCCAAAAGACCTTTTATCTTGTCTCATTCTACAGAACAATAAGAGCTTCAGTCAGGAAAATCGCTGGAGTGAGACATTTCACCCTCTGTCACATAAAGGTAATGAATGTTTCCAGTTTGTAGTACAAACAATGGCACTGCATCCATGTAAAGATCTTGCTACTGTGGTACATGCCCTGGTAACACCAAGATTAGAGTACTGCAATTCGCTTTTTGTGGGGCTACACTTGAAGACTGTCCAGGAGCCACAGTTGGTGATGCAGCCAGAATGATAAGTGGAATGAAATGGATTGTAGGGACTATATCCCTACCATCTTGTTTCATCTTCCCAATTAGCTTCCAGGACCAATTAAAGGAGCTGGTATTGACGTTTAAAGCCCTATGTGGTTTGGGGCCAGCATACCTTAAGGACCATCTTCTCCCATATTAACCTACCCATCCACTCCAGTCATCTTCAGAGGCCCTGCTTCAGGTGCCTCCACCATCTGAGCTAGACAGGAGGCAGCCCAAAAAAGAGCCTTTTCAGTCCTGCACTAAAACTTTGAGACTCCCTCCCAGATTAGTCTGTCTTTCTCCACTGTTGCCTTCTGCCAGTGAGTAAAGACTTTTTTGTTCTAGTTGGCATGCCTTCAATAACTGTTACTAGTCTCCTCCCTAGTGATTGGTGTTGTGTGTTTATATATATTTCATTGTATTATTGTGTATATATATATATTATTTAAAACTTCCGGTTTGGGATTAATGGAGACCTGACGTGGTCCAGAAGCTGGGCTATCAAGAGTATCTGTTTTGGGTTTGCCAGGTGCTTGGATCGCCGGCAGCCGCCCCTCCTCAGGCAGAGGAGGGTCTCGAACGCTACAAGATCCTGAAAGTGCGTGATCTCGGTGACGGGGGGGGTTCTGAATAAAGGATTTCCCCCACCACCTTGAGTTCCCCTCAGAGAAGGGCGAGCTAAAATCTCTACAGTACTCTTTTGAGCCATTTGATTGGCATAAGGTCGCCAGAAACCAAGCCTCGAGAACAGATTTGAACAATTGGAAACAAAAAGAAACAGCACGAAGATCCCGCAAGGAACAAAAGAAGTAAAGATTGTTATCTTACTTTCCGGAATTAAAAATAGAAGAGAGACCCACTCAAATTTTGGTACAGTGGATGATTGGGACATAAGAGGAAAAGAGAAAATAAATTTGGGACTAAAAGGAGAGTTTGACAAATTTTAAAGCGCAAAAAAGAACGAAAGCATTTTTTGTTTATGCATACCTGCGGTCACGGCAGAAATAACAACCCTGAGAAAAGGGAGGGAGTTGGAGTACAAGTGCAGCAAATATCGCGAGAGGACAGAGAACATTGAAGGCGTTGCCTAGAGAGGCCTGATTTGATGAGAAGCAACAGGAACAAGGAAGCGGAGGAAGAGAGAAGAAAGCGGAAGCAAAACAAAGCAAAAACCGCGAGAATAAGGAGTGAGAATCAAAACGGAAGAGATTGCCAGCCATTCTAGGAATCAGGAAGTAAACAGGAAGTTACCATAGAGAAATTGTGCCCGACATTTTGAAAGCTTAAATTGGACTGGATACTTTAAAAAAAAACCTTTAAATTATTGGAATTAAGTAAAAACATTGGAAAATAAAAACGGGTCCTTAGAAAGAGAGCAGCTACCTGGGGGGCCGCAAAATCAAGTTCAGGTGCGATGAAGAAAGTGGAGAAGGACTGGCAGGCAACTATAGAAACAGCAATAGAAACACTGGGGAAAAAATGTTGGAGGGCAACAAAGAGCTGAGCCAATCAATGCAGAAGATGGAGGACAGCATGATAAGAAGTATAAAAGAATGTGTGAAGTCAGAAATAACAGAGCTGGCAAGGAATATAGAGGGAGTTAAGAAAGAGCTGCAAACAACAAATCAGACAGTTCAAGAAATGGAACAGAAAACTACAGAGCTGACATCCAACTTGAAAGAAGAAAATCGAGTGCTGCAGGAACGAATGGCTGTAATGGAATGTAAGATGACGGAAAATCAGCTGAGATTTAGGGGCGTGCCTGAGACTACAACGCAGACGGCGCAGGAGCAAATAACAGAAATTCTGGCGGAATTTTTAAATATGCAACCAGAAGAGATAGCAACAAATTTGGATCTAGCATACAGAGTCAATTCCACCTATGCACAACAGAAGAACCTACCAAGAGATATTATTGTTCAATTGATAACAAGAAGAGTGAAAGAGGAAATCCTGAAAAAGCATTTTGAAAACCCTCTGTCAATAGAAGGGAATAGAGTGAGAATTATGAAAGAGCTTTCCAGAAGAATTCTACAGGAAAGGAAGAAGTACAGAGAATTGACGCAAAAGTTGAGAGATAAGAGCATAAGGTACAGGTGGGAACTCCCAGAAGGATTGAGCTTCCAATTTCAGGCAAAGAGAATTACTATTAAGGCAAAGCATGAGATGGATCTATTTTTATTAGAAAATGACAAGGACTTTCCCAGAACAGACAGAAAATAATATGATGGAGTACCAATTAATATCTTGGAATGTTAACGGATTGAATTCACCGCAAAAACGAAAAGTAATATTTCATTGGCTAAAGAAACAAAATTGTAACATAATATGTTTGCAGGAAACATATAAAAGAGCAACATGCAAAGTTTTTGAAAAATGGTTGATTAGGGAAAGAGTTTATGTCAACTGCAAAACAAAAGGGGAATTGTGATATATATAAAAGAACAATTGGATCTGAAATTGGCTTTTAAAGATGCAAATGGAAGATATGTGTCGGTTGAAATAATGATGAATTCTAAAAAGACTTTGATTTTGGGAATATACGCACCAAATGGAGCAAGACATGAATTTTTTAAGGAGATTATACAAAATTTAGACCAATACTCATATGACCAAATAATAATGACAGGAGATTTTAATGGGGTAGTGGACCTGCAAGTAGATAGGAAATCAAAATTGGCAAAGCAAAAACTGGGGAAGCTACCCAAATCGTTTTTTGAACTAATGGAACAGGAAAAGTTGTTAGATGTTTGGAGAAGCTGGAATCCTAAAGTTAAAGATTTTACATTTTATTCAGCAAGACATCAATCATTTTCGAGAATTGATATGATTTGGACAACAAAGGAGTTAAGTGGTATGACAAAGAAAATAGAGTTAATACCAAGAGAGTTCAGATCACAACCCTGTAATGTGGAAGATCTCGAGTGGACACAGGAAAATAAGATGGAGGATGAATGAAGATCTATTACTGAAGCAAGAAAATGTAGAATATATTCAAAAGGAAACGAAATTCTTCTTCCGATTAGTCTGTCTTTCTCCATTGTTGCCTTCTGCCAGTGGGTAAAGACTTTTTTGTTCTGGTTGGCATGCCTTCAATAACTGTTACTAGTCTCCTCCCTAGTGTTTGGTGTTGTGTGTTTATATTTTTTATTGTATTATTGTGTGTGTGTGTGTATATATATATATATAATTTAAAATGTTTTTAATGTTTAAATGTTTTAATGGTTGATGTTTGCCACCCTGGGGACTCTGAGTGGAAAGGTGGCACAGTTTGTTTGGTTTAAAAAAATAAATTAAAAAAAAGCAAAAAAAAAAGAAAGAAAGGTGGCACAGAAATGCTTTAAGTAAATAAATTTAAATAAACTAATTAAAGCCTTTGGGGGAATCTTACAACCCTACCCCAGAGCCTGCCAGCAGAATCCACAACAGAGATGAGGACAAGTGTCCTCTTCTCAACAGTTTTCAAACCTATAATTATATGAAATATTCTCTTTCAAAAGCATGTTATCCATTACTATTGTGTGGCTTGCGCTTGTGGCCAGAGCTAAGTCAAGCACGAATATATGTTTCTGATCTCTGGCTGGAAATTGTATAGTGGTATCACTGGTCTCAGGGCATTTCTGGAAGTCAACAGGATATAAGCAGCCTAAGAGCTCAAATACACAATACGTTTGTTTACTGGATGACTCTTAGTTTCCCAGACCCATCTTATTTACCTTAAAGTCACATAACAGTTGCAGGAATGTCATTTTAATGATCAGAGGGGGTCTTTTTCAGCTTGAACTGCTGGTTGGGGGCTATTTACCACTATCTAACACCCACTCCTTTGCACAGTTTGGTACACCTGAGACCCAGTGCTGATGCAAGAGCATTTCTATCAGGACTTTGCGCTGCAAGAATGCAGGGGTATCAATGGAATGCAATGGCAGGATCCATTCCAATGAGCTTAGACACATCCAAATATGAACCAGATTGCTGTTTTAATCTTTCATAGCTCAGCTGTTAGGAGTAAGTTGAGCATCAAAAGCGTGAAGATGATTTCAAGACCCCTCAAATGTGCATCACAAGGATCTAAACACTTCCTTACTTAAATTATTTTTTTTAAAATTTTTTATTTTTCAAACTACAAAACACTACACAGCACTACACAAGACTATCACAAGGAAAGGGGAAAGGGAAGGGACAAAGGGGATGGAAAAAGAAAAGGGGGGGGATGACCTACAAACACTAAACACTAAACACTACACTTCAATGTTTTCCCTTCATACTGTCATAATACAAAAATAGCTCCATTGGATAATGATGGAGTGATTAATCATACAGAGAATAGGCATTTCAAATTCTGATTAAACTTTCCTCCCCCTTCTAGGTCCCGGACGCAATTCTCTCTGTGCAACCGCTGTTGCGGTGCTCTCCTCCTCCTCCCCCCCCCTCCGGCTTCTCCTTTTCTTTGTTCTCGGTGCAGCAGAATTCCAGGTTTTTATCCTCAAAATCCTTTAGTTGATCTTCTGATAGTATCTTATAGGCCTCATCTTTATATCTAAACCAAACCGGACTAGAAATGGAACGTCCTTCAAAATCTTGACTTTCAAACCCATAAAGTCCAAATCCGCATTGTATGAGTTATATAGGATGGTGTCCCGAATCTTTTTAAATGAAAAGTCAATAATGATCTCACGAGGCAACTGTTGCTTTGTTGCATATTTTGAAGAAGCCCGACGGACCTCCAAAATGGCGCTTTTAACCTCTTCTTTAGTCGTCCTCGCGGGTATCGCCAATAGTTCCGAGACCACCTCCCACAGATCCTCATTTTCCTCCTCTTTCACGTTTTGGAGACGCAAAATTGTCTGCGTTCGTTCCATCTGTAGCCCGATCAGCTGGTTCTCAACCAACTTCAGCTCCTTTTTTGTAGCCTTCACAAGTGACGCACATTCCAGAGCAGACTTCTCTGCCCCCCCGCTACTTCCTTAATGGTTTTCACTTCGCTTTCAATTAAGCCCACCCTTTGATCAGTTTCGTTCAGCTTGTCAACAAAGGGTTTTATGGCTTCCACCACCGCCCTGCGCACCAACTCTTCGAGCGACTCTCCCTTCAAGGTAGCCGAGATTGACTTACCGAGAGCGGGACTTTGCTTCTTTGCTGCCATTGGGGGGGGGCGCCAACAAAATTCTGGAACTCACCGAAGGGGAAGAACGAGTCTTCTTCAGATCAACCTCTCCTTCACGAACGCTTGTAGAACAGAAGGGATTCGCTTGTTTACAGGCTTCCACCTGTTTCTTTTATTTGCCGTTTCTCGTTGCCCGGCGGCACTCGAGGCGCCGCGCACGTCTGCCGGCCTCCATAGGGACAAACGGGCAATTCCCCCCCCGCATTGATTTCGGGGGGTTCTTCCCGCAGCGTCCCGGACCCTGGCTCCCTCCCTGGGAGTCCTGGGGGCTAATCCTTGCAGATCAGCCGCCCGGTCAGGGTGCCCGGTCGTTTCCTCCCGGACCAGCCGAGAGGAGCGTCCGGCATGGCTGAGAAAACGAAAACGAATCTCTTCCTTACTTAAATTATATTGGAGGGCACACATGGAGAAAATAACACATTTACACAAATTGAACAAACTTTTCTTATTTGTACAACAATGGAAATCCTCCTGAAAAAATGAGTATCTAGGTAATTCATCTGTCTAAATTTTCTTAATGCATAATTCAGCTCTTTGAACTTAAATGGAGCATGAAATGAACTACGTGAATAGCTTTTATTATTAATAAATAAGTAGAAAGGAATTTCCTTTAATGGCTGTGCATGCACATGTGCGCGAGAGAAAGAATATTAAGCAACACTATCACCTTCACAAAACAACATAGAACTCCTTTAAGATTTTTTAAGAGTGCTGCACCAAGAGGGTAAACGGTTTCCCAAGATTCAGTTGAGCATCAATCTAACTGGCTAACCCATCCCCACATTTATCATCATGTGTTGAGGATCTATAGGTCTATTCACCTGCTATAAGACTGAGCTGTCCATTGGGGAAACAAGGGCTCTAATGTCACCATGTTTTAAAATTATGGATTGTCCTCTTGCCTGCACAGATCTCTCTTTCCTCTCGGATGGTAGCAGTGGGACTAGCTAATACAACTTGCCCTGGGATTTACAACTGCTGACTAGAGGTGGGCACAAACAGCAATACATGAACAAGCTGTTTGTGAGGCCCCGTTCTAACCCAACAGGTGGTTGTTGCAACCAATACATGAACAAGCTGTTTGTGAGGCCCCATTCTAAACCAACAGGTGGTCGTTGCAAGCAATACATGAACAAGCTGTTTGTGAGCCCCCATTCTAAACCAACAGGTGGTCGTTGCAAGCCTTGTTCGTTGCTGTTCGTCAAGACAGACGATCTGGTACCTGCAATCAGTTCCCTTGGCAACCAGAGGCAGGGACTGCCTGAACTCTGTCTGAACTCCTGCTGTTGCCCTGGAAACCCCAATCTAAGCCCAATTTAGCTTGATAGGCCCATCTTCCTTTCAAGTGTGGAGCTCCACAGTACCTGCAATCAGTTCCCTTGGCAAGCAGAGACAGGGACTGCCTGAACTCTGTCTGAACTCCTGCTGTTGCCCTGGAAACCCCAATCTAAGCCCAATTTAGCTTGATAGGCCCATCTTCCTTTCAAGTGTGGAGCTCCACATTTGTTACAAGGCAGCAAAGAGCAGGGGGGAGGGGGGCTCCCAGCTCTGACTTTGCAGACAGTGAGGGAGAGACAGTTGCTGTTGGCATTTTGAGAGAGACAGGGAGAGTGCATTGGAGCTTGAATTTTCTTTGTGTGTGGTGGGATACGGATCTACCCCATCAGGTTCCAGGGCTGCTGCCAGGCTCTGGGCCAAGCTATTATTTATTACTGGCACCTTTCCTGCTGCCTGCTCAGGTAAGGTTTCTGAGAGTGGTGCAGTAGGGATCTACCCCTTCAGGTTCCAGGGCTGCTGCCAGTCTCTGGGGCCAAGCTATTATTTATTATTGGTACATTTCCTGCTGCCTGCTCAGATAGGGTTTCTGGGAGTGGTGTGGTAGGGATCTTGATGGCTGGAGGACAGCCTGCTGGCCCCCATAAACAACGAACTTGTTCATGAACAGGTCATGTTCATCAATGTTAGTTGTTTGTGGATGGCAATGAACACCATGTTCAGTTTTTTTTTTCTGTTCATGACCATGTCTACTGCTGACCCGATATAGAAGCTTTGAGAGTACTGAGGGAAACCATTTTTATAACAAAACTACACTCCTGAACATGTTTACAAAAGTATACCCAATTGCACTCAGTGGAATTTACTTCTGTGTAAACATGCTACACGTGTTACAATTTTAAATCTAGAGTCAATGTTAGAAGACTGTTATTGCCTAGGTGAAATTCACTGAATGATCCAGAAGGTATTTACAACCTTTCCCTCAGATAGATAAAGACAGGCAGGCAGACCCACCCCAAAATGGGGGCAACTCCATCTTGCAATGGCTTCACTGAGAACAGAACTATTCTCAGTGGATAATGTGATGACAATTAGGTGCTCAACTGCCATACGTAATAGTCATTTATTGGGCTACAACTTCAACACTGCCAGTAATTCCCATGTGGTCCTGCCAGCAACTTTGTATGATCTCAAGCTAAGCACCCTCTTGAGTTCTTTCACCAGTGCTTTTATAGGAAATGTTTAAATAAATATTTGCCTTGTAAAAGTTTACACAAAACAAAGTCTGATAGCTAGCTTGTTTAATTTCTAAAATGCTAATGGGAATTACATCTATGACGGTCATGCATACATTTCAAAAATCTAAGTAACATGAGTTTTGCTACTGAAAACCGCTAATGGAACTACTACTTTTTTTCAGCAGAAAAGATGAATATCAGTAAGCAGCTCAAGTTGCAGCCAGGTAGCTCCTTGCTTGCTGATTGAGAATTATCTTAAATTACTCATGAAAGGGTGCTAAAAGGTCTCTCTCACCATAGCAAGTCAGAAACCTGTGCGTCAGTGTCAGAGCATGTCATCAGCCAGCACTTCATGCAGTCATACCAGCAGTGAGAATTTGCTGTCAAAACCCTGGGAACTCTCCCATTCTCTTGCTGCTTTAATTATTATTATCATTATAAGAAATAGGACTAAGAATCGTGGCTCTTAAAACTTACAAGGCAATGCACTGTCCATATTATGTACACATTTGGTAGATACGTGATAAGTCACATGGATTTTTTTTTAAGGTGAATGTTTCTAGAATCCCCTGTACCTTGCTGAAACCTGCCCTTCAATCAGGTTGCCAGATTACCATCTGAAATGACGTTCACAGCAAGTAGTGCTGCAGATTCTTGGAATCAAAAACAATGGTACCTTGGTGGGTCCTGAAGGGAGAGTCTAGAACAGGTCAGAGAACAGAACTGAAAAGGTTTTGATAGGTATGTGTATAGAAACAGTCCTGGCAATCTCAATCCTTCATGCAAAGCATGCATCTGTTTTTTGTTTTTTTTCCAAAAAGTACATTTTCCCCTTTGTGACAGAATCTGCTGGGCACTCTTCACAGTCCAATAGTAATAACTCAAATGCCCACTATGCAAAGTGAGAGGGTAGAGATAGGAAGAGCAAGTCCCTGAAAAGGTGGCATGCACGTTTTCAAAATAAATATATGGAAAATGACCAGTACATCAAGGGGTGTGGCCTGTGGGAAGCATCCACACACAGGGCACCCAATCCCCTGCCAAAAGGGAGAAGAGTAAACAGAAGGCCTCAGCTCACAGGCACAGCTAGAAATTATATCTCACTAATGAGATCAAAGAAGTATTTATGACAACGGCATCCAACATGGAAAAGATAATATAATCATGAGGAGGGAAATCTAACACATCTTCCAAAGGAAAAAGTGAGAGAGAAAACTTGGCATAGCCAGAAATATCTAATACCTTCTTTCCTTCCAATTGGCAATGTGAGAAGGAACTGAACAAAAATAACTCTTTTATGTGTTCACAGGCTCTTTGCCTGACAACCTATAGGATTATGGGCCAGAAGCCTAGGCTGAAGAACAAAAATGAAGGTGTCTGAAGCAGGCAGTGGAAAGTTGATGGACATTAAATAACTTGTAAAGCAAATGAGAAAATGGAAACCACTGACTGCCTCTCATTTGGAAGAACCACCAATGAAGTGATGGGCTTTTGAGATTTTAAGAGTTGAAGCCAGGTGTGGTGATGACGATAACCATTGGATTCCTCTTCTATACTGTATTTCTGTAATAAATAACTAGATGCTTAATGGACATCTGCTGTTCCTCATGCTCTATATTTATCATCCTCTGCCTCTGGAGTCCCACTCTTGAGATTCTTGAATCTGGGGTGATGAATTGTATGGACATCTGGTCCCTATTCTGCTGTACCAGACCACTGTCCCCAGAGATAAATAGCATAAGCAGCACATCATACCATTTGCTCCAAACACATTCTGATCCTTCTATCTTAACCACAACCAAGAAGAGAAAAGCTATAGATTCATCATCCCTTCAAGTGCCAAGGGCAGGAACTGGCAGAGTGCCATTCCAAGTGAATTAAGGAACAAAGTTCTATTCTCGTTTCTGAGGCTTGCGCCCTGGTCTCCTTAGGTGGAGCTCCTGACACAGCTGTGTAAAAGAAAGAATTTAAACAGGTGGAAGCTCAGCATGCAGAGAGGAGAAATGCTGGACCCATCGGACAATGTAGACATGTAGAATTCTCGCTGTTCTCAAAGTGAGTTTCAAATTAGAT
This sequence comes from Eublepharis macularius, assembly GCF_028583425.1. Lineage (NCBI taxonomy): Eukaryota > Metazoa > Chordata > Lepidosauria > Squamata > Eublepharidae > Eublepharis > Eublepharis macularius. The sequence continues at coordinate 64,811,891 of NC_072790.1, forward strand.
TCTAGGGTTGCCAACTGACGGAAGAAACAGCCTGCTCTGCTCCTGCACTAGAACATCTTTTCCACAGACAGCAGCAGAAGCTTTTCACAGCATAAAGGCAACCATCCGCTCCTGCCATTGTCTGCAGAGCACAATGATGCCGCTGGAATAAAATGTGTCATACATCCCTGAAGTTTCTATCATTATTCATTTTTCATTAGTAACTAGCATATGGCAGATGGAAATCCTCTGCCTCAACACAACGTAACAGCTGGGAAATGATTAAATATTGATGTTTTGAGCTGTCATGATTACAGTAAAGCACACCTCTGATTACCACATTCTGGGAACCAACCACGAGACATGGCCATATCTTTATCTTGTCTTGCTTGTTAGCAGCACTGCTTCATTTGTCTAACCTTGTTAGTGGCAGAAGACTAGATGAGACAGACCAGTTGCTTGATCCAGCAGATTTACTTAATTTGTACCCTGCCTTTTAAACCTGAAACCATCAAGGTGGCCTACAGGCCACATTATTTCTAAAATCAACAAAGAATCCAATAAACTTAAGGATCATCAGTATGAAAAAATTAAATTAACTAAATGTGTTTACAAACAAGTATGTTTTCACCATGTGCCTGAAAAATAACAGGGAGGGGACTTGATAAGCCTCCCTGAGGAACTCTGAAATGTTTTTCCAGCACTGCAAAAGTACCTAAACTTTGTGTTAATAATACAATGCAATACAATGCAAGTGCCCAAACCTCTTAGTCTGTCAGAAAACACACAGTTATTGTATTAAGAGGTCACACTTACACACACAAAACCCCCCACAATCCCCAAACCCAAATTGTTCATGACATGAATGATCCTGAGATTCAGCCACCCCTCTATCCTTTTCCCACCATATGCTGTGCAGGAGGGGGCCATGGCTCAGTGGCAGAGCATCTGCTTGGCATGCAGAAGATCCCAGGTTCAGTCCCTGGCATCTCCAGTTCAAAGGAACAGGTAGTGGGTGATGTGAAAGACTCCACCTGAGACCCTGGAGAGCTGCTGCCAGTCTGACATACTGATCCTGATGATTCAGTATAAGGCAATCATATGTTCATATGTACATATAAGAATCAAGACTTCCTTGATTAGGAAATCTTTACTCTAACTACACGTTCTTGTGATGCCTGTATTTGGAGGGTGTTTATTTATAAGAATTCATTTCTGACACACAAGTCTCGGTTTGTGGGCAGGAAACAAACCACAAATTGTTGAAATATGTGAATGAAGATGTCAGAGCAAAGATTTCTCAAATTAGGAAGTCTTCAATCTTGGCTCTACAAACAAAAAAAAGGGGGAGGAGGAAGAATGTGAATCCAAGGAGTGTGGGATTGTTCAAAATGGCATTCCTGTCACTTCTGACAATACTTCTAAGGAATATGTATGGGCCTCAAAAACCTACTCAGTGTTGGGGGAGGGGGACATAGAAACGTAGCAGTTTGCTTATAACTGGACTAAGTCCATGAATATTTTGACCATTTTAAAGATGATTCTACAGCTACACGTAGTGCTTTTGCTAATTAGCACTTTCTTCTTACCCTTGCCTCTTCTTAGATTTCCAAATGAATTGAAGGCCTGCAATTATCAACAAAATTAATTTCTTCATCTGTTCTTTAATTTTCTGCATCAGCATCAGAGAACCAACCAGCACTGTGCAGTGGTTAGAATCAGACTAGGATCTGGGAGACCCAGGTTTGAATCCCCACTCTGCCATGGAAGCTTGCTGAGTAACATTGAGCCAGTCACACACTCTCAGCCTAGCCTACTTCACAGGTTTCTTGTGAGGATCAAATGGAGGAGATGACAATATAAGCTGCTTGGGGTCACCCTTGGGGAAAAAAACGAAGTAAATAAAAAACTAAAATTCCTAGCCTCTTAATAGAAATGGAACTCCCATTCTTTTAAAAGATTTTCTTGCTACTCCAAGAGATCTTGATGTTATAGATTCTGGAACAGCTGTCTCATCTTTGGAAACGGCTAACAGTTCTATAATCACCCTGTGCCTGGAAGCTAAGTTCTTTCCCCTCTAGCATGCCTTTGTTCCAAACTCCTTTGTATATGTGAATTACATTAATTGTTTCTTATTCTCAGGGGAGGCAGGCCTATTGAGGCCAGGTAGGCGGTGGCCGCAGGCGCGGGGTGCCGGAGGGAGTGCCGGAGGAGGCTCGGCGGGCGGGAGTGCGCACCACAAAGCACCAGCCTCCTATCCCTCCCACCCCGCACCGCTGCCGCCGCCAGCACAAGCCCCTGGCCAGGCGCAGCCACCGCGGGCAGGCATCTGCGGCGGCACAGGCAACCGAGCGGGAGAGCTCGGAGGCCACCCGCCGCAGCAATCGGGCCGGCGGCAGCGCGTGCGCTCCCGTGATAACGTCACGCGTGACATCATCACGCAGGCCGGTGCGCGCATGCACGCATGTGGGGGCGCCCGGCCAGCCGGCCGCAAGCGAGGTAAACCCTTGCTCCGCCCCTGCTTATTCTTGTTAGTGCAGCCAACTAAGTCTAACTGATGAAGTTCTGCAGGATATTATACAGCAAATAAATAAATAAATCTGTCTTTGATTTCAATAAAGAGTGGAAAGTCATGTTAGATTCTTCACTACATATGGTTGTGTCTAATGCATACGAAGTACATATACTATACATCATGATCTGGCAGACTTGACCCTTTTCTTTCTTTCTGATTCTAACATAGCTGTTTTGCTTTTAACAGCTGCACCTTTTCTTGTCCACTGCAAGAAAGGAAGAACCAGAAAATAAAAGTTGCACTTTTCAAGCCTTTGCCTACAACAAATTCTCCACCATACAGGCACACTGTTACCCAAATAGGAGATCTCTTAATTAGCTGAAGGAATTAGCTTTAAAAGAGACAAGCAAGAGGGGGTAACTGGGGTTCTCCACCTATGTGTTTATGAGGATTATTCCCTTAAGAGAATTCTTGAAATAAGCCAGACAGATGTTCAAACAGAAAGGAATTTTATTAAAGAGAAAAAGGGTAAATGTACAGAAATCACATACAGCACACATATAAAGCTAACTAAGAGAAAATCAGGGAGGAAAGGTGGAGAAAGCAGTTTTGGGGAAGGCAATTGTTACCAGTCTTGAAGACAGAGGTCCACAGAGGCAGGAGCAAAACAACCAGCGTTTCACAAAGAAGAGAGGCCCAAACGGATTTGGGGACGTATGGACAGATCCAACACACACACTCACTAATGGCTAGGGAACCCAGATATAGGGCAAAATTCTCCCTGAAGCAAGTTGACATCTTCGCCCCCAAAATAGGAACTTCATGGGTTGTCTGGAGGTTGGACAATAAGTTGGGAAAGGTTTGATAGGTCCTATCTGAGGTGGACTATAGGTGAAAAGGTGCTTGATGATCCTGTAAGTACTGGATGAGAAAAGCTACCAGGTTTGCTGAATAGCTTTGATTAGGGTAGGTGAGTGCAGGGACATGAGTTTGGGAATTGACTAGATAAGTCAGGAGTCTCTTGGGAGACCTCATTGTCCTAAGTTTGGTGTAGTGGTTAAGAGCAGTAGGACACTAATCTGGAGAACCGGGTTTGATTCCCCACTTCTCTGCTTAAACCAGCTGGATGACCTTGGGTCAGTCACAGCTCTCTCAGAGCTCTTTCAGCTCCACCCACCTCACAGGATGATTGTTGTGAAGATAATAATAACACACTTCGTAAACCAATTCGAGTCTGTCATTAAGTTGTCCTGAAGGGTGATATATAAATCAAATCATTATTATTAAGTTCAACCAAAAAGAGTCCAGTAGCACCTTTAAGACTAATCAATTTTATTGTAGCATAAGCTTTCGAGAATCAAGTTCTCTTCGTCAGACGTCAGACGAAGAGAACTTAATTCTCGAAAGCTTATGCTACAATAAAATTGGTTAGTCTTAAAGGTGCTACTGGACTCTTTTTGATTTTGCTACCACAGACTAACACGGCTAACTCCTCTGCATCTATTAAGTTCAACGTCTCTCTCTGGGGCATGGAGGGATGTCATTAAGACAGCCGTTCTGACTCACACTCTAGTAATTTTCCAGGCTTCCGCCTGGTTGGCATCCACCTTGGGCCAAGCAGTGCTCTGGGCTATGATATTTGGGGAGGGGGATATTCCATCTATAAACTGCCCTCATAGCGTGAGGAAGTAACAACAACATGACCTCTGTCAAGGAAAAAGGTGACACCAATTTCTTCTTGTACGGAAGTAGTAATAAAGCCGTATGGCACTTTTGTAATATCTGCTTATTTACAAATACGCAAGTTGAGAATCAATAAGCAGGTAGGCATGCAGACAGAAAGTGTTACTTTAAAGCATAATTAAATTTACCAAAAGCAACAACTTATCCCTTGGAATTTTCCCAGACAACTGCGAAACTCAGACTTTTACACTATGCTGGCTCCATTCCGAATCAAATGCTTATCCGCAGCATGAATGCAAAAAGAATAGGATGTGCAGAATAGTTAGTAGCCACCAGCAATGAAATGCTAACAGCAATCAGTTAAGCAAGAATTTTTCACTATTAAGTGTCATAATGGCCCAGAAAAAAGATCAGCATTCCACTTTAAAAAACTGTGTTACAGCTGATACATATTCAATGTAAGCACAAGAGAGGCACCCCCAGTAAAGCGAAGAACAACAGACAAAGTGGTCAAGCCACAGCCAGGAGCATACAAATAAACGCTACCAAAAATTCACTCTATAGTCAACTTTATAAAATTAATAAAGTGACTAAGTGCTCAGGAAATATAATAAAGTGCTCAGTGGTAATTTCAACAGACAATTTCCTATATGTCCAGAACAATAAATAGCATTCACAACCAAACAAATATACAATAAATATTAATATTTATATATTATATATTATATATTATATATTATATATTATATATTATATATTATATATTATATATTATATATTATATATTATAATATATATATATATATATATATATATATATATATATATATATATATATATATATATATATATATATATATATATATATATATATAATATTAATATATAAATATTTATTATTAATATAATAAATACCTCATATTCAGGATCTATACAAAAATATTATATATATAAGATCTTTACAAAAATAATACTCTGTTGATAATCGCTGCAGCAATACAAAACATAAACCCAGTAAAAAAATACTACACAAGTCCTTATGAATCTATTTCCAGTGAGCTGGGAAAAGAAGCTCCATGAAGATGTTCGAAGATATAGTTAGTATGAACAGTCATGCTGTATTAAACATTTCTCTTTTCTCTTTTTCTTTCAGGTGGAGAAGTAACCATCGGAGACAACGAAAATAAGTGCCTGCCTAGCCCAACAAGGGGCTGGCTGTAATAACACAGGTCTCGTCCACAGACTTCCTCAGGGGCACAAGACAAGAACCATCCACTTTGATAAATGTCACTGTTTGCAGAAGTCACTCCCACATCTTGTACACCAGCGCACCAGAGAATATGGAACACAAACAAAATAGCAGACTTTGTTCGGCTAAGAGAAAAGTAAAAACAGTCATGTGGTTCCAGCATCCAAAATGTGATCTATCAACATTCATGTGAACATGTCTTTATATACCCTAATTTAAGACAATATTAATTGCTGTCCCATACAGGTAAGTTGCCTGACAGTGCAATCCTAAAGCAAAGATACATCCATCTCAGCCCATCACTTTCAATGGACTTTGATAGATATGACTTTGTTTAGGATGGCACTATAAATTATCTAGAAGTGTCCACCTAATCAGTGCCTATATAGGAGACTACTTGGGCATTAACGTACAACCCCAGTGCACTTTTGGAAGGAAGTGGAAGATACAAATGTGAAAAAAAGTACATTTAAGTATGTCACCTACCGTAAGTCAGCATTTTGCCAACACCCCTCCAAGCAAATGTACAGCTTAAGATCTACATAGCTTGGTGCCCAATACCTGAACCTCACAGTCCCACCAGGTCTTTTCTCTTGCTTCGAATCTTCTCCTAAAACACATTTCATTTCCTGAACTCGTAGTCCTTATTTCCAAAGTCTAATTATATATGATGAAAGCTTAAGTATGAGCAGATATATTTACTTGCATTTACTCCTTGTCACCCTTGCCTCCTCCACCGAAGTCAAAACTGCTTGAGACCAGACCTCTTCTTTGTGCTTATGCTAATCTGTAAAGTGTCCATGTATAATTATGATGATGCATAAATATTATTATTGTAACTATCTAGCTGGGATTAAAGAAACTTTTCCCTATCTCTTCATGGCCTCCACGTTCAAAAGCGCTTGTGTTCATAAGGCAGCTAGGTGTCTTACCTAAATGGCCTTGTGCCAGAAAAATTCTCAACAAAAGCTGGACTGTCCACGCAAGCAATTTATGTTTTGCAGAATCATTTGGCTAAAAACAAAACAGGTTTCAAGTGTACCAAGAACAGTATGAAAGCCATCCTCCAGAAAGAGCTCCTGTACTGGATTTATTCCTCCTAAAAGCAATTTTGCAAAAAGTCTGGAATAATCCGTACGTCTTTCCTGAAGTACACAGAAGTATACAGAAGCACTTCTATCTTTTTACCGCCCTGTGAAGCTTAGCAGGCCACTGAAAGCCACTATGAACAATTGTCTAATTTTCAGGTAGAACTATACAAGAAACTAATACTATACAACAATAAATCAGGAAGAATTCAACACTCAAGATGCTGTTTCAGGCATAACCAAGAAAAAGCAGGCGACTTAAGGACCCTAGCTCAATTCAGAGGTCTCCAAATATTCTTTTACACTATCTTATGTATATGTTGTTATCTAAAACCTATAATGAGCTAGCATTTTGAACAGTAAATTCATCACATCCTGCCCGAATTCGTTATATGAATTCACCTTTTTCATGTCACTCTTATGTCTTGTTTTTGACAGCAAAAGAGAGAGAGAAGAAAAATACTCTCTAACTGAAAAAACAATCATTCCATAAACACTCTTGGGCATTATACAATTAATTACCCATGCTTAAAATATGTTTCGGCTGCATACTCTAAATGCCAAAACATAAGCCATGCATTGTGTCCCACATGCTAATGTAGCCTCTAAAATGTCTGAAGTGGGTCCTGGTGCATAAAGTAACCATTCACCATTCAATGTATAATTATAATCCCACATTCACACAGGATCTCCACTATCAGCTATGGCAGGTGGGACTATACACATTTTTCCAGCAATAGATGGCAACTACGAAGCCCTAATCACACGTGCAAAGTTATTGTATTCGATTATCTCTATTGGCTGCAAGCCTGTACACTTACTGTAATGAAATCAATAGATGCCACTTAGGCATTTGACTGGATGAAAAAGCAAAGCCACAGTATTTTTAAACTACCCAAGACAGTAAAACAGAAGTCACTGGGAACCTTCTTCCAGGATAAATGATTCAATGTTCCTGTAAAGTGAAAAGGTCACACATGCAAGGAGAGTCATACTCTGCTAACAGAAATCCTTCAGTTAGTATAAACTTCCTGCAGAATTCAAGCCTATATTATGTCTGAACTATACGACAAACTCCTCCAAAGTATCACAAATGCCTCCTGGTAATAGCTGTAGCTAAACATACTTACAGGTTCTGAAGTATATTCAAAACATGCCTTAGGTGAATTTTCCACAGTCAGCTTGAATAAGGCACTGAAGACTCAAAAGACTCAAATGGCAGTCCAAGCAAAGCACTGGAAGCCAGAGGATCACTTTAAAGCAACTGACCTTGAGCAATCATGCAAAGGGCACTGTCTAAAAATCACAAAGCTCCGATCAATCCTAGGCTAGGAAACCTCCTGGGAACCCTCTGTACGCCACGGAGGAAAGGCATGATGCAAATGTAACAGAACCAACTAGAAAGCAAAAGACAGCTCTACACATGATTGACATGGTGGAAACAACTTGTCAGGTCTTGCCAGATACTTCCCCAATCCCTTCACTGCATCACTCTCGTGTATGAATTAAAGATGATTTTATTAGGAAGAATATCAGTTCAAGAAGCTGTAACAATGGAATTGAGCAGAATGCCTAAAGGTAGTAAAGCAGGTTCAGTTATAGGACACTGGCCGTTTCCACACGGCTTACCTTCCCTCGGAACAACCCGGAATACTGCGCAAAAAATGCAGATCGCGTTTTCTCGCGAGAAACGGACACTGTCATAATGCAAAAAATGCAGAAGATTGCATTTTCTCATGGGAAACGGTCACTGTTTTAACGCTCCCCCACCCCACCCCAGTGGGAAGAACAGGCCGTTGGAAGTTTTGGCACCTGGTGCCTGGGAAGAGGGGGAAGAGAGGAGAAAGGAGCTCTGCTAAGTCCAAGGTCAGGTTCCCAGGCTTCAGCAGGAACTGGTGGTAACCAAAACACCTTGCCTGGAAGACAAGCAGTTGGCAACAAAGCAACAGAATACTGGTTTCACTCTGCATGTACTCAGACACACAATACCTTCACAACCACAATACACCTGAAGGCATGGCAGATATGCTGGAGGCTTATCTGACCCAACTGAGGGCTATCACTGGTTTGCCTGATCCAATTAAAAGCTAAGGGAAACTATTATAGAGAACCCTACAGTGCCATCCCAGGAACACTCACACCATTCTAAACCCATTGACTTTAATGGAGTTAGAAAGGCATAACTCCTCTTAGGATGGCACTGCTACTATCAGAGAGGAGATAAGTGTTAGGGTTCAAAATAGTTAATTTGGGGCCTTGAAGGCCACATTTCCCCTCTCTGCCAAAACAGCTCAACAGTAGTGCAGAAAAACATTTCTTGTCTATACAGACAAGAAATCACTGTTGCCAACTTACATCTTAATCATAACAGCTGCAATAGCCAGAGGCTTCAGCAACTGCCTTGACTCCATGTAGCCAGCATAACAGCTCCGTCTAAAGAGGCTTCTAGGATGCTGCCTTCAGGCACTGACCACTTGGGATTAAGCTGTATTTCATTCATCGGTTGTATTTGTTCTGGCCATGGTGTTTCTCACGGCCTTTGTGATTCCTGATCAACCACCACACATTCACATACATTAGCAGGGCTAGGAGCTGAATCCCCTGGCACCTCAAACAAAAGCAAATAGAACTGGTAGAATAACAACAGTTGCGGGGGGGGGGGGAGCTGAAAGAGGATACAGCAGAACTTTTCCAGCAGAACAATATGGAGAGTACTGCAGTATCAATTTATACCAGAAATGCTGAATTCCATCATGAGCATCCTGCTGCAATATAAGCCATTTTGTCTCCCTGAGAAACAGGGTTAGCAAGGCAGGGTTATTATGGAAGGAACCTTAAACAGTGGTCACTTTGTTAAGACGTGAATAACGAGATCAACACATTCTGACTAACTGCTTTGCAGTGCTGTCCTAAGCAGTAAAGTTTGCAAGACCTGAGCAAGGCTGTTAATAGTAGGATGCTTTAGAGGTCATTAATTCATAGGGTCACCTTAAGTCAGAAGCAACTTGATGACACATAACACAAGCAATTATACCCTTCTAAGAGAAACCTCAAATAATGTCACCTGGGGCCATCTGAGCCAGGGAAAACAGAGGGGGGGGGAAATGATGCCTCTTCTCGACTGACACCACAGTCCTGATCTGAATTAAGCTCCAGCAGCACTTGGGAAATTAGTTCCCCAAAGCTGACATCTAATTAACAGGTCAAGAAAACACTGACATGTCTTGTTGGGACTTAAGTCCACTGAGGTTAATGAATTTACAAGGGTGTATCTCTGCTTAGAACAGCAGAGGATGGACATTCCACCCACAGAACTTTAAAGCTAAGCCCAAAAGTGGATTAGGGAGGAACAATTTCACAAACATTTTTGTGCCTCCCTGCAAAATACACTCCCTTTCAGTGAAAGGGTATGAAAATATTCACTTGGGGAAGTAACACATTCCTGTTGCTAAGGTAAATGGGCTGCTCCCTTGTAAGCTATGATCTACTTCTAAGTTAAAATACAAAGAATGTGCAATTTACATAGGACTAGCTGCAGCAGAATATGAACGAGTTAGGCATGGGAACTAATTTTAAATAATCATCCCTTTGAAAGGAATTAATGTGAATGAACAATAACTTCATTCACATGTACATTCTGATGCGCATCTGGGACACTCCCTCTCTTGTTGGGCTGTACTGTAATGAAACCACCACACAGCAAGACAGGGATCTTCCCCATTGCCAAGGCAGGGTGATTTTTCTCCTTTTCACAAATTTAAACTGAGAGCAAAGCACTGGCATCCCAGAAGCACCATCACATTGCCAAATCTAACTAGCCAGGGCGGCAACACCCAGACTTCACAGCAGTCCTTAATTGTGTGGAAGCACAAAGCCCTGCCCCTGCCCCCAACGGTGCCAGAACAGCAGCAAACAGTATCCAAAAATAGAGCTGCAAATCACTATTAACAACGGATAGAGAGAGTTTTTGTTTGTGGATGTTTTTGTTAAGGAGAACATGTTGCAACATAAGATGTGCCTTTCATGTTCAAAATTTTCAAAAACTCTGATGAGCTTTTTGGAAATTTTGAAGCCACATACAAAAATTCATTTTGGAAACAATGGCAATTTCATCTCCTTTGCTCTCCTCACTGTAGTCCACTGACCTGTGTGGCCATTACTCCATGCAGGTCCTGCAATCCCTGGAATAATCTTTCCCAGGTTCAGAAGGCACATGCCTTCAGGTGTATTGTGGTTGTGAAGGTATTGTGTGTCTGAGTGGGGAACATCTGCAGTTTATGTGCAAAGAATCACAATCCCTGCACAAATGGATCACTGGATCAACCCATATGCAATGCTGACTTATTAAACCAAAACTTTATGCACCACTTTAAGTACATGAAATGCACTCTGTATACCTTAATATTGAAATACTTACAAAAAAGCAAGCTATTTTTTAAAATATTCAAATAAAATTACAAAGAAACCCATGATTAGAGATGGATTTGCTGCAAACTCTCTTTCCTGGTTGGCAAGTAGAAAAAATCAACAGCTGAAAATAGACACCAACAACATTACGGTAAACAAAAAGGAAAGTGATATGACTGGGCTTAGAAACAGCATGTAGATATCAAGATTAGCAAACAGAAATCAAAGAAACTCATGTCTGTAAGAAAAAAACCTCAGAAATCAAGGTGTCCGTAAGGAAATTAACTAATCTAGTTAATGAAATTTCACTGATCATTCTGAAAGTAAAATATTTTCCATCATCATCATCATCATCATCATCATCATCATCATCATCATCATCATCATCATCATCATCATCATCTTAGTGTATGTTTTCAAGAAATAAGAGTGCTTCAGACCAATCATAGAGTTGCTGTAAGTAAATAACTTTAATTTCAGAATAAATAGTGAAATTAAATAAATTATATTACGGGAATCTTCATTTCTGAGGGGCTGTTTCCACTACAAACATATATTTCTTCCACCTCTGCATGTTAATGCTGAGATCTACATATCAGGCTTCAAAAGAAAAATGAAGCAAACATTCTTCCTGGCTTTCTTTTCTTGTCCCTCCCTCTGGGGATTGCATCTCTAATCCTACCAAGCTATTTTCACAGATGAAGTTGTGCTAAACCTTCTAATTTTTAGTTGGCTGGATCAATCAGCTCCAGTAAGAAATTCTTCAACAACCTATCATTAAGGTTGTGTCTTAGGACCAAACTAGCCATATCGGTGTCCATGGGTCCGATTCGTGGACAATGAAACCATTAAAGTGATTTAAAAATGCAGCAAGAGCCCAATCCTGATTGGGATCCCAGCACTGTGGGCTGATGCATTCTTGTCCCCCCCCAAAAAACTTTTCAAATGCCAAAACGTATGCACCCTCTCCCAAAGGTCTTTCAGCACTTGAAAGGGAGAAGGGGGGAGATAAAAGCACCTTGGCCAGCCATGATGTGGTCCCAACTAGCAGCATTTTTAAAATCACTTTAAAACGGTGGCAGCATCCAGAGGTCGGACAAACAGATGCTGTCATGTCTAGACTGGCCCTCAGAATCACCATAACTGAAATCAGTAGGAGTCCTGCCTGAGAATTTATTTTCTTATTTATTTTTATTTTATTTATGTCATATTTGTATTCCGCCCTCCCTGCAAGCGGGCTCATATGAGACCCATATTACCGTTTGTTTCATTACAATTGTCACAGAATATTTTAGTAGGCTGGAGCATTTGTCAACGATTTACATTTTTTCCTTTATTCTGCCAACAAAATACAATAAAAAATGACCATCTGGAACGTAACCATGGTAGAGCAGAAGAGAGCAAAGGGAAGGGAACAATACTTATGCATGTTATTATCCCAGCTATGTTCCTCCTACTGTTCAAGGCTCTAATTTGATTAGGCGCACATGAGTAAGTCTCACCTTTACATATTTGGTCAACCAAAGCAAAACCATATACACACATTTATACAATTCCTGACTTTGGTGGGGCATTGGTGTTGGTGTTGCCAGCCCTTCCCATTTTTACCTGCACCGCCCCACACACACACACCATGTACTTTTGGGGGGGGAAAGGCTTTTTGCAGGAGAAGCTGTGAAGCAGGATGAATGCAATTAAGCCTCACCAGTTTGAAGGACAAAGGCACCTCTCCTTGTATTGTTTCACACATGGTATGTAATCACTGACGATTAATGTAATCTGGACAGTAAGGGCTCTGTGACAGACTGGGATCCCCAATTCAAATCTTCCCATTCTTCCCAAAATTATTGCACAGTAATGACTGAATGTCATACCTTCAGTTAATCCTGGCATTTTGAAAGGACTTTTTATTCTGAACTCTGACTATACAACTAAACATTTTGTTAATTTTGTGTGATTTTCTAGGGTGTGTTTGATCAGAATTACTTGTGCATTCATGATTGGTTGTGCAGGCACACCTGACGATTCTTTGATAAGCTAATAAGAGTTCAGCAGTAAGTTTGACAGTTTTAGAATGATTTCTGTGAAGGCCTAATCTGTTTTGGGGAGGAATCTTCTGCTCTTACTCCTCCTCTCTCTCTCTCTTTTCTCTCTTCTCTCTCTTTGCTGTTCTTAACAAGAGTGAAGGCCACCTCTCCCTTATCCCAGTAAGCGCCCCATCCCTCTGATTATTTCCCTGCAAACCAAGGCATTCCAAATTGTTCTTAGAAATTAGTCCTTTTGGCTAACTGTGACTCTCAGAGGCCATGAAACTAAGAGATCCTGATTAGCCTGAATGCATCAATTCTTGCCCTCAAGTGTATGTGTGCTCAGCTATAATCCTGAAAAGAACCCTGGGCAGGAGCTATGTTTTCTGATCACTTCCTTGACTTCTCAGGCCATATGCTGTCTGGGATTGCAGGAGACAGAAAGACCATGCTTGACATCAAACTAAGGCATTAAGATCAGGCAGCAAGAATGGAAACACTGGCTATCAGACAAGAAGGTAGCCAAGCTCCCCTGGGGGGCCTGGACACTCCCTTGCCAATAATTCTATTCTTTGGCTTCTTGAAGGTCATCACCATTCAGGCCATAATTAAAGATCAGAGTTTACTGGGCAATAATTTTCCAGAACAATCAAGGAATCTGCTTTACAGTGCAATGATCCCTGAGCTAATTAAACATAAGGAAGACTAGAACTTGCGATTCGGTTTCGTTTTCCCGGCCATGTCGGACGCTCCTCTCCGCAGGTCCGGGAGGAAGCACCCGAGCAGCCTGACCGGGCGGTTGACCTGCGAGGGTTAACCCCCAGGACTCCCAGTGAGGGGGTCAGGGTCCAGAGCGCGCCGGGAAGAGCCTCCTGAAGTCGATGCAGGGGGTAAATTGCCCGTTTGCTCCTACGGAGGCCGGCAGACTTGCGCAGCACATCGCGTGCGGCCGGGCCATGGAGAACGGCAAAAAGCAGATTTAAGGTGAAAACCTGTAAGTAGCGAATCCCTTCTGTCATTTCAAGCGTATGCAAAGGATTGGTGGGAGTTGAAGCTAAGAAGGTTCGGATATCTTCCCCTTCATTAAGTCTCGGAACCTAGTTGGCGGATTCCCCCCCCCCAAAATGGCGACGAAAAAGCAGAGCCCTGCTATGGGCAAATCTGTTTCGGCTGCCTTGCAGGGGAAAGGAGAGTCTCTTGAAGAGCTGGTTAAGCGGTCGGTCGTCGAAGCTATAAAGCCCTTTGTTGATAAGCTGAATGAAATTGGTCAAAGGGTTAGCTCAATTGAGAGCGAAGTGAAAACCATTAAGGAAGCAGCCTCAGGGGCAGAGCAGTCTACTCGGGAAAACGCAGAACTCATGAAGGCAACAAACAAAGAAGTAAAGCTTTTGGAGGATCAACTGATAGGGCTACAAGTGGATCGTGCTCAGACAGTATTGCGTCTCCAGAATGTGAAGGAGGAGGAAAGTGAAAATTTAAAAGACTTGGTGTCGGAACTTTTGGCGACATCCGTGAAGGCAACTAAAGAAGAGTTAAAAAGCGACATTTTGGAAGTCCGCCGGACATCTTCAAAATAAGCAACGAAGTGTCAGCTGCCTCACGAGATTATTATCGACTTTTCATCTAAGAAGACTCGGGACACCATCTTATATAATTCATACAATGTGGATTTGGACTTTCTGGGTAACAAGGTTAAGATATTGAAGGACGTTCCATTTTTAGCTCGGAAAAGAAGATTCAAATACAAAAGGTTTGCAGCTCTTCTGAGGAAGCGTGAAATAAAATATAAATGGTTATTTCCGGAAGGTATCTGGTTTAGTTATAAAGACCAAGCCTACAAGATAACGTTGGAAGCACAGCTAAGGGACTTTGTGTCTAACTATCAAGAGTTCCAACAAGAAGAGGACTTAGAAGCTGAAGGGGGGGGAGGAGGGAGCGAGCACAGCTACTGTAGCTGTTCAGAGAGAGCTGCGACCGAGACGCAAGGGGGGGAAGAAGACCTGATCCTTATCGTAGTTTGTATTTTATAAGATCTACCAATCTAATAGCATATTATAAAGTTTTAACTTTAAACAATTGTAGTATGAAGGGAAAGCCATACCTGTAGATGTAGCGTGTGTGTTTTTATATGTTGTTTTTTCCCTTTCCCCGTTCCCATTTTTCCCTTTTTGTAGTGTTAGTAATTAAAAAATAAAAAAATATATATATTTTTTTTAAAAAAGGAAGACTAGAACTTGTGCCATCTCTTGGACTTTGGTTTTTCCCCCCATAAATTTTATTAAGAATTTTGAGCAGAATTTTTTTAAAAAACTAAGAAAGAAAAAAAGAACACGATAAAGAAATAGAAAAGAATAACCTCCGATTTTCTCTGTGACAGATACATATACATTGCATGCTGCACTTTAAGATTACCGTAAACAAAACACATCTCCTTTCACTGTAATTTCCTTTTTCGTCTCTTTATCTTCAAAAGCACAAATCATCAGTTCATTTTTTCCCATTTTGCGCAAAAAGTCTACAGTGAGTTTCCTGATAGTAATTTAGATAATGTCTTTTCCCTAATCAAAGAAGTAAGTTTGGCCATTGCTGCAAGCTCCATCATCTTCACCAAACATTCCTCTATTGTAGGTAATGTTGAAGTTTTCCATTTTTGAGCATTGAACAGTCTTGCTGCCATTGTCATATACAAAAACAAAGTACAATGAGCTATTTCTGTTTATCCATTAGGTCCAGCAAAAAAGCCTCCAGTTTCATTTGTATACTAATCTTTAAAATGTTCTAAATAAATTAACATATTCATATTCAAAATGATTTAGCTTTGTTGCATATCCACCAACATCTCCAGACCTTTGCTAAGTCAATCAAGCCAATCAAATCTTTGTCCAACAGGCTTGAGCTGGCTTCCTCTCAAGTAAACTAGTTATGTCCATTTTTGGAATTCTCTCTACCTTCCACTCACCTAAAATTCAAAACTTTCAATCAGATTCAAAGTTTCTAGCTTGGAACCAATCCTCTTACAGCAGAGACACTGCCCTCCTCTCAATGCAACTAGAGGGGTATAAAAGCCACTTCTCAGCCTCCAAATTTTTGTAGCTGGTTCCTGGATCTCACTTGCTATCCCAACCCTATGGTTGGCTTGCCCTTGCTGAAATCACTTCATCTCTTTTGAGCTTTCCAAGGACTGCAACAGACTTTCAATGCACTAGATCCATTCTTCTTCCTCCTGATTTAAATGCAGACTAAGATGGGTATATCTTTGTTTCCAATATCTCCCCTTATTTTCCAATGCACAGTGCACCACGCAGAGAGTTGACATTCTGCTTCTGTCTGCTAGTTAGAAAGACTAGACACTCACTCCTCTTCTGTTTTGTTCCTCATTTCCCCCTATATTTTTCACTTTAAGCTTAGAGGTAACTGAAGCTGCAATTGAAATTGGAACAGTTTTGGTTGACATTTTCTGGGTATTGTTTGGAAATATGTTAGTTGCTTGTGCTTTGTTTCAATACTTGCTAGTAGGATAAGTCCCCCCACTTCCTAATATTGTACCCAATCCTCCAATAAACTCCATATTCTTTTTTAAACCTTTAAAATCTGTTTCTGTTGTACTTTTCCTGCTGAATCACGCTCAGTTACTCACAGCCTCCTCAATAGGTAGAGATTCCTGTTCCCACTCCCTGCACAAACAAGTAAGCCAATTCCCCCATACCAATCTGACACTGCATTTTCACATGTTTGCAGGGCTGTGGTAACAGTGGTGGATGCAGAATGCTGCTAATTTTAGATCGAGTGGTGTAAAATATCCCAGCTGACAGATAACTGGGTACTGTAAGTTCATTTCAGAGCAATGGAGGTTCTGTTCTACTATTAACTCCTGAAATAACTTTTTGCTCTTCTATTCAGATCAGCAGAAGGGCATGCAATATTTTAATTGCTCTTGTACATGGGCTATGAGATCAGAAATACAGCAAATACAAATCCCACAGTTTGTAAAGGTTAATAATGAGGACCAAATATTGATCAACTTCATGGAAATGTGAAATAACTGTGCCCCAATGGTGCTGATTTTATTCTTTCTCATGCTCCTCTTTTCCATTGTATTTTTTTAAATTATTCCTCATCTCTTGCAGTTGCGCTTCCAGTAGGTGGGGCTCCACCACCCCAAGGAGCCATTTTGTGGTTGCACCCATCATCCTGTGGCAGAATCCTAATGGGGCCCACAGACTTAAAAAAGCCAGGATACCCCTGATCTAGATATATCTCCATTTCCTGATTTTGTCCTGGGAAGAATTTCAATTAAAAGGTATCCGGTTCACATTTAGGAGTTCTTATTTCTGAACAGGCACAGTAAGGAATATTGCCCTGCTGTAAATTTGCTGCATAACATGGAAGGATAGAGTGTTTAGTTATCTATAAATTCACTTGCAGATAAGTACCCAGGAGCAACTTAAAAACCTTCCTCCTTGAACAGATCTACTCTGCATATTCTGCATGCACTGAGCTGTGGCCTTCAATGAAGTAAATCCAACTTAAGTAAGGTGTCTTCACATGCATGCTATACTGTTATAACTGTGATATAACATCACTATATCAGTTTTAGACTACTGACTTCAGTGCACTTAAACCAGAGCAATTCTGCATAGGATTGTACTGTAAGGCTGCAAAATTCATTGGTTCATGAGCATCTCAGTTATAACATCAGCAAAGGGAATAGCTCTATGATTGATTCCCTTTGGTTAGGGGATAATAACAAGAGTTCCAAGATGAGAATTCAATCAATAAAAATGAGAATTCAATCAACAAATGTGGCCTTACAAGATGGTTTCCTATGTATTAATGGCATGAAACAAGTGCAAAGGTTCTTCAATGCAGACTGCGAAGCTGCAACACAGCTTTATTGCTTTCCCTACACAAAACATGTAGGAAGTAAACAACAATGAATAATTAGTAACAATTACTGGATTAACTGTATCCCATTTAACAGGATGAGACGTTGAGACTGCAGGTTCAGGACACATAAAAGATTTATTATAGTATAGATTATAGTGTTTTTAAAGTGTATGCATAATTACTATTTCCCCTTAGGACTAACTGCAATAATTCACTGCATGAAACATTTACTCCAGTGTCAGAGAACTGAGGCTTTGTCTTTCAAGTACCATTTCAGGAATTCAATAAGGCTAATTTCATATCTGATATTTATAGAACCATTATCCAGCCCAAGCTAAGCCTTCTTCATGGCCCACGTATTTGAATGAGAAAGGACATGTTCTTCATCGTCCTACTGATATCCATTAAATAAGTTAATGCCTAATTCTCACCATGTGACACGGAACTTCTTAAATTTTAATATTTAATATAAAACAGTCATCTATATATTAAAACTACATCTCACACACCTCACGGGGGGAGGACAGCCTTTTTTAAATTTTTCCCCTTATCTGAAAGTCTTACCACATTACGGGAACTCCCCCATCACACATCCAGTTAAAGAGCTAGCTGTCAGCTAAACTCACCTGAATTCCCTGCCTCTCTCTAAATCCCAGGAAAACTAGAACACAAGAAGAGCCCTGCTGGATCAGACCAATGGTCCATCTACTCCATCTACCTGTCTCATACAATGGCTAACCAGTTACTTTTGAGGGCCAACAATAGCGCATAGAAGCCAAGGCCTTCCCCTGATGTTGCCTCCTGGCACTGGTATTCAGAGGTTCTCTACACCATGCATAATTTTATAAACCTCTATCATGTCTCCCCTTAGTTATCTAAGTTCCAGACTCTTCAGCCTTTCCTCATAGGAAATGTGTTCCAACTCCCTAATCATCTTGTTTGCCTTTCGTTCTGCAATGTCCTTTTTGAGACACGGTGACCAGAACTGCGCACAGTATTCCAAATGAGGCCACACAGGGGCATTATAATATTGGCTACATTATAATATTGGCTACTATCTCTTCTCTAATAATCCCCAGCATAGAGTTTACCTTTTTCATTGCTGCGACACACTTGGTTGACCCTTTCATCAAGCTATCCACTATGAACCTATGGTCTCTTTCCCTCTCAGTTTCAGCAAATTCAGGTTCCATTAGCATATACCTGAAATTGGGATTTTTTGTTCCAATGTGCATCATCTTACGCTTGCATACACTGAATTTCATTTGTCTGGCAGTAGTGGGCTATAGATCCATACGTGAAAATGTAGTTCCATACCTCATTTGAAATAACATAACCTAAGTCACTGTTCCCACAAATGTTATGCCTAAACCATGTCAAGCAAAGTATCTTACAATCTGGAGAAAACAACCAAAGTCACTAGTGTAATCCTAAACAGAGTTACTGCAGTTTAAGCCCACTGACTTCAATGGGCTTAGTCTTGAGTAACTCTTTTTAGGATTGTACGGAAAGTGACCTAAGTCACTAAATCAACCTAAGTGAAGGATCAATGTTCCCACATCAGTGAGATTTCTAAGAACAAAAGCTCTCACAATCTATGCGGTAAGGAAGCTTTCTAACAGAAGATACAGTGAGGAAGCTTTCTAACAGAAGATATACAGTCACAAGTCCTTTACTCAAGTAAGAAATTAAGCTATATGAAATCACTTTATTCTTATTTACTAAGATCTGTAAGTATCTAATCCAAGCGTGTCTCACTTAGTTAACATTCTTAATGGATAACCTTGGAGTTTGTCCAGCATTCTGAGCACCGGAGCAAGGGGTGAAATCCCTAGTGAAAGTCTTTTACTGTAATTATCCCAACAACTTAAAAGATTGTTTATTACAAGAGAGTTAGAATTATAAACTTCCCTTTTCTCAGGTTTCTGAAGGCATAAAAAGGTCTTCACAAGGGTTCTAACTACAACCTATTCAATAGCACAATTTCTGAAGGGTCCACATCCTCGGTAACTTATTCTGAAATCCAAACAAAAATTAACTGTATCAGCATCTGTATCTTAAAGCTACTACTGGACTCTGCCATTTTTCTACTACAGACTAACACGGCTAACTCCTCTGGAACTATAACAGTATATAATTGTGTATTAGATATATTTAACCCTCCATTGTGACATTTGTGTTGTGCTATAGACCATGCCACTCTGGGTTTCTTTTTTCCTATACAAACTCATTTATCATACTGTGCCATTCTTTTAACACATTTTGAGGGATCAATAATGTATGTTTACAAAAAGGCAATTTAATTTTGGGATTACCATCATTTTTATCATATTTATACAACCTATTAACAGAATATATTGTCGAAGGCTTTCACAGCCGGAGAACGATGGTTGTTGTGGATTTTCCGGGCTGTATAGCCGTGGTCTTGGCATTGTAGTGCCTGACGTTTCGCTAGCAGCTGTGGCTGGCATCTTCAGAGGTGTAGCACCAAAAGACAGAGATCTCTCAGTGTCACAGTGATTCTCAGTGACACTGAGAGATCTCTGTCTTTTGGTGCTACACCTCTGAAGATGCCAGCCACAGCTGCTGGCGAAACATCAGGAACTACAATGCCAAGACCACGGCAATACAGCCCGGAAAATCCACAACAACCAACTATTAACAGAAGTTTTAGAGTTTCCCAGAGAGCTGTGTGTGCGTGTAATGACATTAATTTTAGATCTAAAATTGTTACAAGTATCATTAACATCATGATCAATTTTTATCTCTAATTAGGTAATATGTTTATAGCTCTAAGTAGGTAATATGTTTATTGCTGATGTTCAATTCTGTTATCCAATTACGAGATGACAACTCCAAACATGACAAGTTTAGTTGAAGAGCTTCAGTTTTTTTGTATGTTTAATTTATATGCAGCACCACTTGAAGAAAAAATAGCAGTAACAGTTTTTAGATCGAAATTTGAATTTTCAAAATCTGTTAAAAATAATACAATCTTTTCTGCATAAATATTAATTTTCTAACAATGTGAACTAAGCTCTAGAACTTTAACTTCTGTTGATTCTCTGATAGCTATGTGTGATAGACAGATTAAGTTTTGCCTCTCCCAACAACAAACCACCAATGAGAGCTAATGGAATGCTGAGGCTGGTGGCAGTTGAGATCCATTAGGACAGTGAGAGGATTTTAGGATGCTGAAGGAAGGCAGCAGAAATAGCTGGCTGTTGACATCTGTTATATTATATTGTAAGTAACCATCCACTGTTATAAGAGTGTGGGGGTTATAAATTCGACTCTTAGCAACAATGTATCTATGTGTTTGAATAATTCACTTCTGAGTTATATATCTTGTAAATAAGTGTTTTTTATGTTTAACCCTGGCTGGCTTGAAGTCGCTGGATGAGGGGAAATAATGCACACATAAACATATTCTAATCGGGCCTGATTAACTAAATGCGTACAGAGGAAGTAAACACTGAGTTCCCTTTTTCCAATAGCCCTGAGCATTCAGCTGGAGGAGGGGTAGTTAATGAGGGAACTGTCTGTCTGTCTGTCTGTCTGTCTGTCTGTCTGTCTGGTAAGGTCCTAGGAAGAAGAGAGAGGGAACCCTGCTTGGATTTGGGTCAGGACTCTCTGCCTGAGAATTAGGGACTAGACAGGTAGTAAATGGTGACTGCCTCAAATGGCCTGTGAAGCTCCACAGCAGGGAGGTTTATTTATTTATTTTATATTCCACCTTTCTCACTGAGACTCAAAGTGGATTACACAGTGTAAATCAATATGATTACCATCTGGGATATTCAATAAACAATACAAAAGTAAAGCTGATAGTGGGCATCTTTGCTTTACTCCTCTACTAACAGTCATTGAAAAAGACATTCATGTAATCAATGAAGAGTCTGACAGATCTTGAGTATATGATTTTAGTCCAGTTAATAAAACGTTCACCAAAACCAAACAGCTCTAAACATTTTATAAGATATTGATGCCTAACCTTATCAAAAACCTTCTCAGCATCTAGAAACAGAAATGTTGGTTTTATTTTCCTTCTATTCACAAAGAATATCAAATTTATTACCTTAATAATCTTAGAAGTGGTATGACGACACACAGGGGTCATTTCCTAGAAAAAGAACTGCAGGAACTCATTAGCATAACTCATTAGCATAACTCATAACTTCTGACATTACCGGAAGTGTGTCAGAAGGCAACATCCACCCCTCAAGCCCCTTCCCGCAAAAGTCTCCAGGCATTTCCTTAAAGCAGAATGAACTCAAAGCAGCTTATCCTCCTCTGGAGAGCCAGCCCTGCTTGCACCCACTCACTCACTCTCTCAAGTCACAAATGAAAATAAAGCGGCATGAATTCCAAGCAACTTGTGTTCCATTGGAGCTCAGCACCACCCAGCATTCATTTTCTCCCCCCGCCCAGTCAGAAATGAAAGCAAAAGAGCACAGCAGAATTAATCCAAGCACCTTGCCTTCCTTTGGAGCCCAGCACCACTCGTTCATTTTCTCCCCCCGCCCCGCCCAGTCAGAAATGAAAGCAGAAGAACACAGCAGAATTAATCCAAGCACCTTGCCTTCCTTTGGAGCCCAGCCCAGCACCACTCTGCTTGCACTCGGAGGGAAAGGAATCACGTGGGCGGGGCCAAAACCCACATGACCTCTTTTTAGACCTTCCGGAATGCCGTTCTTGTGTGTTCCGGCTCCAAATGAGTCCTGACGACACAGGAATAACCCAATTTGATCAGGAGAAATGTATTTAGCTATATTTTTAATCCGTATGCTAACAATGAGGTTAGAAATTTAGAGTCAATTAATTAAGTAATTAAGTAATTAAATAAGCATATTGGTATATATAGTGTCATGTTATACTAAGATATTTACCCTGTTTAGGGATCACAATCATTTTTCACTCAGTCCAAGGGAAAGATTTTTTTTTAAAGATTAAATTAATGGTAGCAAGTAAAGGGGAGACGGAGCAAGTATCTGTCCTAAACTGTGATGATAATCAGGTATTAACCCATCAGACCCTGGTGACCTTTTTTAAGGGTTTTTACACCTCTTGCAACAATATTGGGCAATATGGTCACTGCCTATCATGTTCTGAGAGTCTTAGGATGGTTAACTTCTTAAAGACATTCTCAATTTCATTAATATCAAAAGTATGAGGGAAATAAACACATCTATAATAACTGGCAAACTCCTCTAACATTATTTCAGTTTGGGTAATTAGTGTACCAGCCTTATTCTTAATTATGTTAAAAGTTTCTTTTGCACTCTTTTTATATAGACTTTTTTACATTATTTTATTTTATTTTACTTCACCTTTCTCCCCAATGAGGACCCCCAAAGCAGCTTTCCTAATTATCCTCTCCTTTGTTTTATTTTCATAACAACTCTGTGAGGTAGGTTAGTTGAGTGTGTGTGACTGGCCCACAGTCATCCAGCAAGCTTCATGACAGAGTAGGGACTCCAACTTGTGTCTCCCAGATCCTACTCCAGCCCTCTAATCACTACACCAGAGGGTCTTGCCAGTCTCCTTGGCTTATTTGCAAATTCAAAAAAGTGGTGTACATTGCAATCTTTACCATAGACTGGAGTAACTCTGTTTATGATTGCACTGTTAGTGTGAAACATGTTTTTATTTGTCTTAGCTACATTTGTTTCATCTGATTGTTTCCTTATATTTTGCAACTCTTTATATTTCTGGGGATTGTTCTTTTTTAAGATGGGCTTCCAAAACCTTCATCTTACTTAAACACATTAACCTATCTTTCCCCCCATATTTCTTTAGGCTGGCCATAGCACTAATCACTGTATCTCTAATACAAGCCTTAACAGCTTCCTACACTGAAAAAAGAAGCTTCCAATTAGGTATTAAAACAGAAAAACTGCTGGAGATCTCAGTACAATTTCATCCCAATACAGGGGTTATTCAAAAGTTCCAACCCCATTCACCAGTGATTGTTGGTATTTTAGACGAGGAAACACCTCTATTCTAATGTTAGGTATGCCTAGTTGTTCCTTTGGTGGATTTTAAGAAATGTTGGGCAATGAGAAAATTTCACCATCTATAGTCAACAGCACGTATCTTATTTTCCACATAGGAAATATAACTATCCACTGTTGCATCAAACTAACTGGGTACTTCAGAAGAGAGATCAAATATCTCTCTGATTCCCAAAAAGCAAGAATTGTAGTACTATCGATCTGTATAATACCAACAAATTATGGATATATCTTGGTTGACTATTACAGTCATGTAAAGAGTAAAATACAATTATAACTGTTATCTAATTTAAAGTTTTAACCAAAATGGAAAAATAGGTACTTATATAGATTTTTGCTACAGAATCAAAACAGTTTATATAAGATAAATCAACAGTATTCGTCTCTATTAGAGAAAAGAAGTCCATGTGAGAAATAGTGACTTGATCATATTTGGAGATTGATCATCTATTAAGGACAAGAAAAAGAGGAGGGGGAAAAAACAACCCAGCAAACCAAGGTAACCAAGGATGTTGGAACAACAGAAAAAAATAAAATTGTTGAAAATAACTAAAAATATGGATTAAAATGGTACAACGTTTAATTAGAAATACATAATTAGATTAAAAACATCATATGATTCTACAAAGATGTATTTAAAACTTCTACATAAATAAAATAAAATCACTAATATATAGGTATAATAGTACAACTTATTGCCATATCTACAGAATGAATAAAACCAGATGCATTTTGGTGCAAAGGACTTCCTCAGTGGTATGAAAATATGTAAAGGGTTAATACCTGGGTAATAAGTAGAAAACCAATATCAAACCAATATATTTCAATTAATTATTCACGATTGATTGGTTCTGTAAATAACACCCCCCAAATGTGTGTGTGTTATGTGCCATCAAGTTGCCTACAACCTACAACTAACTACTCGATGAATGAAAGACCTCCAAAATGTCCCATCATTAACAGACTTGTTCAGATCTTGCAAACTGGAGGATATGGCTTCCTTTACTGAGTCAAGCCATGTTATTTTGGGTCTTTCTCTTTTCCTGCTGCCTTCTACTTTTCCTAGCATTATTGACTTTTCCAGAGAGTCTTGTCTTCTCATGATGTGATCAAAGTATGATAGCCTCCATTTTGTCATTTTAGCTTCTAGAGAGAATTAGAGCTTGATATGATCTAGAACCCACTTATTTGTCTTTTTGGCCATCCGTGGTATCTGCAAAACCCTCGTCCAGCACCACATTTCAAATGAATCAATATTCTTCCCATCAGTTTTCTTCACTGTCAAACTTTCACATCCATACATAGTAATGGGGAATATCATAGTTTGGATTATCTTGATCTTTGTCCCCAGAGAGACATCCTTATCTTTAAGGATCTATTCTAGTTCTCTCACAGCTGCTCTTCCAAGTCACCATCTGCTTCTGATATCTTGGTTGCAGTCTCCCTTTTGGTTGATGATTGAGCCAAGGAAGAGAAAACAATTTCAATTTCATCATTGTCAACTTTTATATTGTGTAATTCCTCAGTAATCATTACTTTTGACTTCTTGATGTTCAGCTGTAATCCTGCTTTGGCGTTTTCTCCTTTAACCTTCGTCAGCCGTCATTTCAAGTCTTCACTATTTTCTGCCAGTAACATGGTGTCATCTGCACTATTTTCTGCCAGTAACATGCATATCTTGTTAATGTTCCTTCCACCAGTTTTCACTCCACCGTCTTCTGAATCTAATTCACCTTTCCTTATGGTAAACTCTGCATAGAGGCTGAACAGATAGAGAGAAAATATGCATCCTTGTCTGACATCTTTGTCAACTGGAAACCATTCTGTTTCCCCTTATTCCATCCTAACATTAGTCTTTTGTCTACAGTACAGGTAACGCATCAAAACAATCAGATGTCGTGGAACTCCCATTTCTTTTAACACCATCCATGGCTTTTCATGACCCACACAGTCAAAAGCTCTGTTGTAATCTATAAAACATAAGGCTGATTTTCTTCTGAAATTCCCTGGTATGTTCCATCAGGCATCATAAATCTGCAATGTAATCTCTACTGGCTCTTCTTTTTCTGAATCCAGCTTGAAGATCTGGTATTTCTTGTTCCGTATATGATAAGTGTCTTTGCTATAAAATTTTGAGCATCACTTTGCTTGCATGGGAAATTAATACAATGGTCCGATAGTTGCTACACTCTTTGGCATCCTCTTTTTTTTGGAATCAGAATCCAGACTGTTTCCAATCTGTGGGCCATTGTTTTGTTTTCCATATGAAATGCCAGGTCAAGCCCTCCATGGGGATGAGCCAATAAAATCAGCTCTGTCTGAGCACGTGTGACTACAAGTCACTAGTGGGTACACGGGTAAGTAGAAGATATGTGATAACAAAGGGAAATAGATATAAAGGTCTCTACTTCCCAACTGAAAGTAGCTGACTGTCTGCATATCTTAAGCTCAATGATCAATGGAATTACTAAACCAAACATATTTGGACACAATTTTGTTACACTGTTATAAATATGTTGCATTCTTCTACAAAATCCATGTTAAATCACACCAAAAATATCATGTTAAAAGTCTGTAACATTTCACAGCAGCATAAAAGGTATTTTGTGGTATTATTTTTAGAGGAGCAAACGAAGAAACATTTTCCTCATTGAATAAGTACATATACAGATATAGTTACATAGAATAAGTAGCTTTATTAAAAATTATTTCTGTATCAGCAGAGGTCATGCTTTTTCCTACTAGCAAGTTTTAGAAAGTTTCTGTCCAAAGAAGTTTGAAATGGATCAAGAATTAAATCACACAATCAGCTATGAATCCAAATACATCTCTCTCACACTTCCCACAGCTTAACTATGGTAGCTCAAATTTACTGGATGGAAATATTTACAGCCAAGGACATACTCAATTGACAGTGTTAACCTAATTTAAACTCTTTTAAAATGTCACTTTTTAAATCAAATAAATGTAATTTACAGAACGATACATCACCATGTGATTCCCACCCACAGAACCAGCAACAAAATTTCTACAGCTGACTCTGTTAGTTACAGTCTTCAACAGCTGGCCCATAGATAACTTGGCACATTGATAACATTCAAGATGAATGTCAGGAGTGTTCTGTGACTAAGAAAAAAATATTTGAATTCAAGTAACTGATTGTACCTTAGAATGCATAAACAAGAAATGCACATCATTTTGTTTTTGGTAAAGAAAGTTCGCTTCTTTGAACGTTATGTAAAATGTCATTCTATTTACACCACATATTGTAGTCATTCTTTTCATATTAGATCAGCTCCCATAGCAAGTCACCAGGATAACAATCACTGTAGTGAAGTCATACCACTGATATTCTGATGGGAAAGCACAACCAGCTTGAGAACGCATTACTTTGCAATGCATTTGCCAGTTTTCCAGCCTTCATGATGCATCCAAAAACTTTCTTTCACCATATGGTGGACAGATATTTCACCAACCTTTAAATACAGTAATAGACAGCCTAAGCAGGTCAACCATAAAAATATAAGAAACAGAATACAGGTTTCAAAGGCTTGGACTAGATGATGCAAAGGCTTGGACTAGATAATCCTTGTCCTTTCCAAAACTGTAACTGTAAAGATTGTTATATTCCAAATATCAGGCAATGTACCCTGTCCATGTATTCCCTGAGGCAATGCAACATCTGTCCAAGAACATCTACAGAAATTAAAGTATTCTTAAAAGCCTCAGCACTGTTTCATGGTTTACATGGAAGCCTAAGTAAAGCAGGTAGATTCCAGGGTGAATTATCACCCAGAAACACCCAAAATATAAGAAGAGAAAGCAGACAAATAAGGAGTTTTCTGCACATATTCAGGAGTCCATCTGACTGCACACCCACGCACTTTGTGATGTTTATCCTGGATGGATGTGTCTTTTATTGTGATGATGTATTATTGAGACAAATAAACCAACTGGATGACTGGAATGGGCATCCACATTCAGAGTAACCAATCATTATTTGTGACTTCTTGCCTGTAGCTACAACTGAACTAGGGCCAGTAACAGTTTCACCAGTGTTCGTCACAAAAAACATGGAATTCCAAAGGGAGATTCTCATGTCCCAATATGCAATGGACAGGCACCAGGGACTCCAGTCTACATGACCACCTTGGTATGCCTTCACCATGCAACTCTAGTGGTTTGAAGATGGGCATCTTGATTTCATACTTAATATGATTACTGTGTCCTCAGTATTTGCTTGTTTCAGGAAAAGTTTATTCTCAATTACTTCAATAGGACTATTTCCATGTAATGAAGACTAGGATTGCAATTCTATCATCACAAACCCTAAAAAAGGATACCAGTAAAATAAGAAGCACTGAAACTCTTGAGATCAGGTTACAGTATTTCTATTATGAATTTGGATATTGTTGAAACTTGATAGGAAGATGACTTGGAAAGCAATGCTTTTTATAAAATTCATGTATAATGTACATGTACTCAGAGGTCAGTGATAGAACAATGCAATGCACTGTGCTTTAGCTTTTGTAACTTGAATATGGTAGTCGTGGAACTGGCCTAGTCTGCATAAAAGTACTGGTAAATTCTCACAACAATAGAACTGATGTTCTTCCCTTTCTACAAGTATCTTCAAAGAATATATATTGTCGAAGGCTTTCTTCAAAGAAGCTTAGCGGTTTTCATCTAATAGCCACTTAATGCATTTTAGGTCTTGGACTATTGCACATGCTCCATAGCTGCAATGACACAATTGGCCACAGACACAAAAGGAATCATTAGGCACCCTTTGATGACACATCAGTTGTAAGTGAAGCAGGATAATCTGCTGTTACGGGACAACTCTTTTTAAGAGTGAATCTGACAATCAGTTTTTCCACTGATAAGCAGAGAAAACAAGAAAATGAATTAGGATCATAATTTTTTGTAAAAGATCATAACGATGCCACTTCCATTAAAACAGTGGGTGTACATCAACTTTGAAAAAAAATTAATATATTTTTCAAGGATAATCAAGGAATTAAGATGAAAATCTATCAGCCTGTTTTCCCTCGGGAATATCAAAGAATAGGTGGAACCATTCAACAAAAACTCAGTCAAGAAGATTCAGCCAAAACTCTTAATTTCACAATAAATATAATGCCTTAATTATTATACATTTATTTAACTCCTTAATAGTTACAAAGAGTTTTAGACCAGGGAAAAAACTGCTTACTATTGCCAGTGGATAACTGATGTTACCTGCATGTCTCTCCATCCCACCCACAATAAGAGAATAATCTGACTAACATTTCTAATACAGTAAATCACTGGTATTTTAACAGAAGCTAAAACCTTCTGTTTCCACTCCATTAAGTGAAAGGGGGGAGGCTTTACACTGTGGTGGTAGCTAGCTTCGTGCAAGATGCAAAGTCATCCTCCTAGCAGTAGCTGACAGGAAAAAACAGGATGGAGTTTTAAGTATAGATATACATACTGCTAAATAAATAGTCTTCATATGCGCTGTCTATGTAATATTACCCATTTTAAAAATAAATATTTCAAAGCCTATTTCACTGGGCTTTTCCCCAGAAACGAAGAACACAGTTCTGTGCTAGAACACATAAAGAGAAGGTCTTGCTGTAGCCAGACCCCACATAGTACAGCCTTAGAATACATGTTAGTGGTTTCAGCACTTTAGGAGAAAGAAAAGGAGGAAATTATTCTTCCCCCCACAACATAAACACCACAAGGCAAGGGAGCACAGGATATTTCTAGACCCTCCCTCGTCTCCCAGCAGCCCCACCGAGTGGACTGGAATAGCCGGTGTCTCAAGGACCTGGTTCTGCCACCTGTTCCATCGCAACCACCAGTAGCTATTTTAAGGCAAAGCTCCAGATCACCAGCAAATCCTCCTCCGGGGTTGGCCCGGGGCACCGCTCCAGTTTCACCCTACCTTTGTATCTCTCCAGCACATCTTCATAAGCCTGCAGGTACTCCTGTTCCTCCGTACAAAAGTGAGCGCCGGCAGACAGATAACCAGCCATGGTGCAAGTTCTGACACTGCCGCCTGCTCGGCTCGCTCCGAGGCGCCGGGCGGCAAGAAGCCTTCGGGGGCCGGCACAAAAAGGCGGGCGGGCGGGCGAGAGGGAGGGGGCTGACGCTGCGCAAGGCGTCCGAGGAAACGCCCATGCCCCCTCCCGGGCGGCCGGGGAGCACGTGTGTGTGCGGCCAACGGGAAGGGCCGCTTGCTTCTCCAGTGTCAGGAGCAGCAAAGCTCGGCGCTCGGACTCCAGGGCGTCACAGCCCCAGCCGCCGAGGTGACCTGCCCGCCTCCTGTCCCTGGGAGCCCCCCCTTCTTTCCCCCCTCGTCATTTTGCCTCGCCTTCAAAGGCAGCAGCAGCAGCATTGACCGCACTTCTAAAGCCAAGTCGGACGCCCTTTCGGCTAATCTCCCCCTCCCCTCGTCTCTGCTGGTAAACGGGGCACCTGCAGGCGACAAGGCAGAAGCTTTTGCTTGAGGGAGCCTCGCTGGAAGCTGCTTCAGTCCCCGGACTGCTGCGTGGTTCAGCTTAGTCAACTTGCCTCAGGGGTCTCATGCTTGGCATTAAATGTGTGTCGGTGGCTCTTTTTATTATTTATCAGTGCCCACACACACACTAATTCCAAGTATCAAACGTCCTCCTCTACAACGGTAACCCCTCGCTGGAAAAATAACAGGGGTGTTGTGGTACCTTAAAGAATAGCTGCGTTTGGGAGTCAGAGCTCACTTGAGCCACAATGTCGAAGATTTATATTCACTACAGAAAGGGGGGGGGGGGGGGACATTACAGGAAGAAGCTGTTTTTAAAAGTCAAATGAATGAACGAATGTACACTTCAGTGCATGTGATGAAGTGGGCTTTGACTCACGGAAATCTCGTGAGTCTATTAACTGGCAACAGACTCCTGTTCCAGTTTTGCTGCAACACACTAGCAGAGCTACAGCTCTGGGGTCAGACTCTGTGGAACAAAACGCCAAACCTTTTGGGGAGCTTTGTTTTAATTCCCAGATTTAATACCGTGATCTCAATGAGGAGCACCTTGCTACATATTCTCTCCCCACCGCCCGTTGCCTGGCCCATATAGCGGCCTCTGCTTGTGATGTTTCCTTCTTTCCCGAGCCGCACAACAGCAGAAAGCGACTGCTGCTTTGCTTCTCCCTAACGCCGCCCCTTCTCCCTCTTCAGACATTCATCAGTGCTAGGAATAGCTCTCGGCTTCCCAGGCTGCAATGCAAAGTTCCACAGACTAACATTGCTCCCAAGCAAAAGGCGAGCGCAGAAAGCGCCTCTCCTAATCCGCAACAGCGCCATTCAAGCCTGGCTTGTCTTCTGTTCGCGCAGACGCCGATTGCCTCTGAGCGTTATTGGCTAGCCATAACAACAACAATAACTGCACTAGACCTGGGCGGGGCCTGATCGCCGCAGGTATCACTGCCGGTCACACTTTTTACATCAGCTGCCTCCAGTGGCGGGAACTACGCATGCGCTCCCCGGATGCTGTCCTTTTTTTTAAAAAAAAAATTGTTTCTGACCCTGCAGAGCGGGACTGGGTCCTTCTGCCCTACTGATTTGCATCTGTCGCCGTTGCAGCTCAGCCCTTGTTTGTTTCGTTCTGTTTCCTCTCATCTCTCTGTTCACACCCCTTCAACAAATCCCGAGGCTTCCTGCAGTCAGAAGGAAGAAACCCAGCACGTACTTCTCATAAGGAGTCAGGATTTGGCTCCCTTCTTGGCATCCTCCCTACGGCTTTTTGGGTCCCCCCCCCCTTCTTAAACTAGATGCAAACTCTTTATTCTTCCCTGAAACCCATTAAATCTCCTTAGTGTAAATGGTGAGACAGACTAAATTGGGTGTTTGTGTTTCAAGGGAGGGGAGATTATTTCTTGGGGGAGAAGGAAGATAATGCCTCTGTGTGTGATGATTTCCTTAGTGCCAGCTGCAACCAGGCACTTTGCCCTCAAGCTTCCCCTCTTTATCACTCAGCTCATCATGCATGACAAGTAAAGCGGGTGAGGAGGACAGGGTTTTGTGCTCCAGCTCCACTCTCTTCTTTCTACCCAGTTTTTATTTGAATCAGGTGAAGTTCTAAAAACCATTTTCAAAGCTCAGTCCTGGAATAGGTAAAGACATGATGAAGGCAAGAGTGCACCCAAGCATGTGCAAAGTGTCTTTACATCACCACTAACCATAACAGCCCCACCCAATCTCTGCTTCTAAAGCAGATTATTGTTTTGACATTGGTCTTCCAGGTTATTGTTTCGACATTGGTCTGAGCCCTGTTGGTTCTGTTTTCCAGAAATGTAATCAGTTAACCTGTCCACCACATTCTTCTCCCTGCATCCCATTAACAATCACTGCAGAGTCAGTTGATTTTTGCAAAGTACCCTGTGCTATGTGTCACTCCTGAAAGCCTCCAAGAATAAAACAGACACAACCACTGCAATTTCTCCCAATGGTCAGGTTACCCTACCTTCTCAGTTTGCAGGCTGGTTGGCCAAGTAAACTCCCTGACCTATTTCAGCACCAATGAAGATGAACTCTTCTGGTGCCTTAAACAGAGAACCCAGCAGGGCCTCTCCTGCATTATTCAGGGGCAGGGAGGGAAGAGAAGTATGCTTTTCAGTGGCTCAGCTCCTGCCAGACAAAGTAGCTGGCTTCCACAGTAGACACTGCCACTTCACACACAAACCATGTCAAATACAAAACTACCCAGAAAAAACCCCAGCCATATAATTCCATCAGTTCATCTCCTTTACAAGAAAACTATATCCCTTGAATTAAAAACAACTGTATACATGGTTACTCAAAAGTAAGCCCCACTGCGTTCAACACAGTTTAGTCTTAAGTATATAGGGCTGCATCTTTAAGCACACAGGCAGTTAAAATTCTTACATTCTACCAGCAAAGCGGCATGCTGCACACATTATATGAAACTGAGCTACTTCTGTTCACTGTAATGCAACCTCCCATGAAAGTTTAATATGTGCACCTGCACATATTGCAGTTGTATTTTTCCCACATGCATTAATCCACCCAACCGGAAAAAAACAGTCAAATAGCTTAGTCACCACCGCTAGAAAAAGGAGCATGGAAGAAAGGATTTTTGTGAATGTCTTTTTAATCACTAAAAAGCAAAGTAATTAATACAATTCTCAGTTTGTTTTCTTCTCTACAATACACAGATCCACAATAATAGAGACACGTACATGTGTATATATAAACTGCTGATGATTTGTAACATCTTGGTCTTACCAGCTATCCTGAGCACAGCTCTCTCAGCTGGGTCCAGCACAGATCCGCCCTGAATCTTCCTCTTGGATCTCTCATGTTTTGGTAGGTTCCAGGGTAGGGTATCACCAGGAGCCGGAGACAGTGAACCAGATTTCTGGCTGAAATCATCATCATCAGAAAAATCCGCAGAGGATGACATGGAGCATCTGTAGGAAGCGTTTCCAGAGCTCTAGAAAAGGGCGGAGGGGGGAAAAAATAATAACCAACAGTGAGACTGGCAGAAAAATTCCCATTCCCCGAATAAAGCAGTAAATTGTGTACTGTTTAGATCGCCCTCTAGGTAGATCGATCTGAAATTGATGGATTTCATCCTTCTGCTACAGATCAGTGAATAAAGAAGTTTAAAAATAATGAATATATTGCTCACCATTGTTGTTTATAGTCTGCTCATGTGATTAATTCCTGTACAGACGGTAGGGTGCAGGTAGATCTGAAGACAGTGACTTAGTGAAAATGCATTTGTGGGAGGATTTACGCAGGAAAGAGTGGCCCTGTGTTCTGGTGACCAGCTCACAAATGATCCTCAGGAGTAGCCCAACAATAAAACCAGAAGGGAAGGGGGGAGGGATGAATTTTAAAAAAGCTTCCCGGTTACAAATCAATAGCATTTGGCTCCCCCACCAGGCCAAGGGAACGATGTGCCTGGCTGCCGGTTAAATCATTAATGTATAGCAGGGAGGGGGAAGGAATCCAACCCCCATCATCCAACAAATTCAGGATGCAGGGGCTTTGCTATTGCATGTATATTTCTGAAGCCACACCCTGGTAAGTCTGGGGTTTTTTTCTTGTGTTTTTCGTTTTCCTATGGTGGCTGAACTCTGTCCTTTCCAGAGATCCGGACTTAATTTCAGGCAGGCAGTTGCCAGACAAAGTGAGAGGGCTTTGAGAGGGAGGAAATGTGGCTTCTCAAGGCACAGAGAGCACAAAGGGCAGGTTGCGTGAGCTCTCTTGGACACCAACAGCTTCAGTAAATAAAATGTTTGATCTTGGTTTATAGACTTTAGAATGGCTGATACATTCCAGTTGCCACAAAGCAGGTAGCAGCTGCTGCCCACACAGTTAAAAAAATAAACAGTCTGGAATGTAAACAAGAAGTGATGCAGTGCAGGCACAAAAGGGGGGGGGTAATTTTTGTTCTCCTGAGCTCTCTAGAAAAGGAGAGAGGTTGAAAGAATAAGCTGAGGTGTTAGTTGGAATGATTTAAACAAGGATGGGCTGATACAAGATTGTCCTGTGTTTCTGATTTGCCAATCAAAGGAGTTTTCTCCTCACCTCACTGGTAAACAATGGCTACATTCACTGATCAAAGAATGGGATACAGCTGTGGCCCCTGTGCTGTGTCACCTTAGCTGCTGTAGCTCAGAAGTGCCATACTTGGGAGTATACATTTTAGCCAGTTCTATGAAAGGCCATGCTGGAGTGAAAGCTCAGCAGCACAAGGAAAAGTCACAGAGAGCAACAGCACACTTTATGACTGAGGGTGTCACCATAAGTCGTACTGGCTGCAATCCTAAGGGCACGTTCCTTGGAGTAAGCCCCACTGAGTAAAACTAGACTTCTG
This sequence comes from Eublepharis macularius, assembly GCF_028583425.1. Lineage (NCBI taxonomy): Eukaryota > Metazoa > Chordata > Lepidosauria > Squamata > Eublepharidae > Eublepharis > Eublepharis macularius. The sequence goes on from NC_072790.1 coordinate 64,846,614, forward strand.
CATCGCTTAGTGTTCTTAGGATTGCGGTTTACATGTGGCCCCGGAACGATAACCATCATGTACAGACTGGATCTTTAGAATACTACATACACCTTTAATGAAGGTACATTATTTTGTGAATTTATCAAATGTTTCTAGTGCATTTTTCTTATGCTCATCTGCTCTTGTTGTTTTTAATGGGTAGTTTTTGGCTCTGTATAGGCTATATAATTAGACTGGTTTTCAGAAATATGCAAGTGTTTTTGTCTAGAGATGGGCACAAACAAGAAAAAAATGAACATGATGTTCGTTGCCATCCACAAACAGGGACTCACGAACAACTACGAACATGGCCCTGTTCACGAACGTGTTCGTGGTTGGCTGTTTATGGGAGCCAGCAGGCTCTCCTCCAGCCATCATCCAAGTCAAGATCCCTACTGCACAAGTCAAGATCCCTACTGCACCACTCCCAGAAACCTGACCTGAGCAGGCACCAGGAAAGGTACCAATAATAAACAGCTTGGCCCCAGAGCCTGGCAGCAGCCTTGGAACTTTAAGGGGTAGATTCCTATCCCACCACACACAAAGAAAAGTCAAGCTCCAATGCACTCTATCAAAATGCCAACAGCAACACTCTCCCTTTCCACTGTCTGCAAACTAAGCCAGAGCTGGGAGCCCCCCTTCCCCCTGCTCTTTGCTCCCTTGTAACAAATTTGGAGGTCCACACTTGAAAGGAAGACCTGCCTATCAAGCTAAATCGGGCTTAGATTGGGGTTTCCAGGGCAACAGCAGGAGTTCAGGCAGAGTTCAGACAATCCCTGCCTAAGCTGCCAAGGAAATTGATTGCAGGTGCCAGACTGTCTGGCTTGACGAACAGCAACAAACAAGGCTTGCAACGACCACCTGTTTGTTTAGAATGGGGCCTCATGAACAGCTTGTTTGCGAACAGCAGATTGGGTTGTTCGTGGCTTTTTTTTTCATATTGCTGTTCGTGCCCATCTCTATTCTTGTCTTCTCTTACAAGCAATGATGCAAACTTTACAAAATTATGTTCTGTTTCTGTTACCGACAAACTTAATTTTTCTTTCAAGGTTGTTATACTGACCCTGGAGATATTTGCTAGATATATAGAGATGACAAAAGGGTCATTCATAGTTTGAAATACCTGCAAGAAATGAGAGGACCTCTATTCATTTCCTGTTCCTCTGAATTGAAATAGGAAACAAAAGAAGGAAGCACAATATCAGGGCAGGATTTATGCTATTTTTAGATGCAAACAATAGTCAATAATCATTTTCCCAAATGAGTCTTTTTGCAAAATCTCTGAATGATCAAGACTACAGGATATGCTTTCAGGATGCTTTTTTACTTAAACAGATTATTTAAAAGAAAGCATCTAAACAAATATGAGAGACATCTTTAAAGATCTCTTCTGTGTACACTTTTTTGATAGCATTTAGTGCCTTGCTATACTAATTTTTGCTATCAATGTTAACAAATCTGTTAAGACTTTTCAAATGGCTGGAGGGAGAATATTTTTTGTTTATTTTTAGTTTAGTGCTTATTTTAGTTTCAGATCTTTAACTGGAAATGTATAGATTTGTCTTAAATTTTCATTTTATTTTTTTAATACTTTAAATTCTTTTATCATTTCGAGGCAATATAAAGACAGCATAACAGCTTTGATCATGGCACCCCAGGGGTTATTTTAGATGCAGCAATAAATCATGTAGACAGGAGGAATACATGAAAATTATCAAAGGAAATTATGAAAGCTGGTACAGAAAAGCACTGCCTAACAGTGTATTGCAATAGCTTGTGAGCCACTTCCCTCTACTGGATATGTCTGACCTCAACTATTTATACTACATTCTCTGGTGGCTAGAAAGCTGAACACAGAAGTAAGAGGTATAGCCAAACAGCTGTTAAAAGAACAAAACCTGAGGTTATGTCTGGAAAGGGTATTTTTCAGAAGAAATTTGCTTGAAAATTCTGCAAATGTCACAGGTATTTGACACCTCATTCCAAATTTTGCCACAGGAAATTAATTAGTAACTCATTAAAGAAGTCATAAACTTTATGTGCTGTATCTCGCTATTTTATGTGAATATTCTTGCCCTTGAAGCTGATGTTGCTGCTTCACTAAAGTACTTCTTTGCCTTTTCTTTTAATAATTTTTATGTATCTGTCTATCTTTATAGCAAACCCTTATCCCTCTGGACAACATACTGCTTTCATTTGCAAATTTCTGATCTTCAACAATGCCAGCTACTTTACCAACAGATATTTAAGGAGCCTCCCCTTCATTTCAAGGTGGAGGAACACAATGCCACCATTCATTTTTTGAGAGCATCCACAGAATATGGCGACCTGTGCTCATATTTGGTGTCATTTAAACCCAAACCAAAAAGAAGTCTTCAATCTCAAGAGGATGTATAAGGAAAATATGGGGAAACAGGGCTAGGATATTGAGCAACGAGGAGGAAAGATCACAAGCATATCCTGGGGAAAAAATCTGTTCAAATATAATTACTGCTTTTTTATAGTAATCTCAGTTTAAAATAAACCTTATATATAGTTCTTTTGTACCACTAGTACAAAACAACATTGTCAAGCTGCAAGGAAGAGCCCATCTCTAATATATAAAAGGCTAACGACTCACTTTTTATCCTGGTGCAGGCGCACTAAGGGGGTCTGCGGAGTGCAACTGCGGCAGGATAAAAAGTCATAGTTGGCAGGCCTCTGAGGGCCTACGGAGCCAGTGGGGAGGTGGCTGCAGGGGCACTGCAACTCCCCGCTGGCTCTGCGGCCCTCAGAGGCACGCTTGCCTTTCTTCCTGCCCAGCTGATCCACGATAGCTATCAGACTTGAGTCTTATCTACAGGGAAGAACTGTTAGATGAGTAGCTGTGTTGATCTGAAGTAGAATAGCAGGATTTTAGTCCAGTGGCACCTTAGAGGGAAGAACTGGTTGATGACATGAAAGTAAAGAGCACCTGTAGTAGTAGTCACATAATTCTGAAGTTTAAGGTCTTGGGTAAGGGGAAAGCTTAATGTAGTCAGATATGTAAGATGGATTGTAGAAATTTTAACAAGGTCAAACGTATGCTGAGTAGAACCCCATAGTCACAAATACTCAAGGACAAGGGATTTTATGATGGGTAGGAGTTTCTTAAAAGTGAGATACTGAAGGCCCAATCACAAGTGATTTTAATGAAAAGGAAAAATGGGAGGAACCTAAAGAAGCCAGGGTGGTACCATAAACAACTTTCTGAAAATTTTACAATCTTAAAAGATACATTTAAGTAATGGAAGGAGGACTATATAACCAAGGATGAATATAAACAAATTGACAGTGCTTGTAGAGGTAGTGTTAGGCTAAGTATGAGTCTAGACTAGCGAGAGATGCTAAACACAACAAAAAGGATTCTTTGGTTATGTCTGGAGCAAGAAAAAGAACAAGGAAGTTGTAGGCCCACTGCAGAGAGAGGAAAATGAAATTTTATCAGATGATAAAGGGAAGACAGAACTGCTCAATTCCTACTTTGCCTCAGTCTTCTTTTGCAAGGGGAACTGTGCTGTACCTGGCAAAAAAAGAACGCTTGATGGAAAAAGGGAATTGCAGTCTAGGATAGGCAAAGGAGTAGTACGTAAATTCCTAGCTTCTTTAAATTAAATCAAGTCCTCGGGGCCAGAAGAATTGCATCCTAGAGTATTAAAGGAACTTGCTGGAGTAATTGAAGAGCCTCCATCTACCACCTTTGAGAATTCTTGGAGAACAGGTGAGGTACTAGAAGACTGGCAGCGGGCAAATGTTGTCCCTCTCTTCAAGAAGAGGTAAAAGGAGGATCCAGGAAACTACTAAACCGTCATCCCTGAAAAAGTTTTAGAACAAATCGTCAGTCAGTCCTTGAGCATTTAGAAATGACAAATGTTGATTATTATAAACCAGCACAGGTTCCTCACGAGCAAGTCATGTCAGACTAATCTTATCTCCTTTTTTGAGAGAGTTACTCCTTTGTAGGATCACAGGAATGCTATGGACATGGTTATCTTGATTTCAGTAAGGCTTTTGATAAGGTTCCACATTATATTCTTGTTGAGAAGTTTGTAAAATGTGGTTTGGATCCTACAGCTGTTAGGTGGACTTTTAATTGGTTGACAGATCACACCCAGAGTGCTTGTAAGTGGTTCTTCATCCTCTTGGATACGAGTGACTTGTGGAGTGCCTCAAGGAACTGTCCTGGGTCCTGTGTTCACATCTTTATAAATGACTTCGATGAAGGAATAGAGGGGATCTTCATTAAATTTGCAGATGATACTAAATTGGGAGGGGTAGCAAAGACAGTAGAAAACAGAATCAAGATTCAGGCTTATTTTGAGAGGCTGGAAAAATGGGCTAAAATAACAAAATGAATTTCAACAGAGATAAATGTAAAGTTCAGCATTTAGGTAGGAAAAATCAAAGGCATAATTGTAGGATTGGGAAGCCTTGTCTCGGCAGTAGAAAAGGATCTAGGGCTCTCAGTAGATCACACATTGAACATGAGTCCTGTATCAACAGAAGTATAGCGTTCAGATCACTCAAAGTTATAGTTCCAGAGGAGTTAGCCGTGTTAGTCTGTAGTAGCAAAATCAAAAAGAGTCCAGTAGCACCTTTAAGACTAACCAATTTTATTTTATTGTAGCATAAGCTTTCGAGAATCAAGTTCTCTTCATCAGATGCCTGATCCGAACTGGTCAAATACAGAAGACCAGTATTTGACCAGTTTGACCAGTTCGGATCAGGCATCTGATGAAGAGAACTTGATTCTCGAAAGCTTATGCTACAATAAAATAAAATTGGTTAGACTTAAAGGTGCTACTGGACTCTTTTTGGTCAAAGTTATAGTATTGCTTTCCTCTGTTCTGGTTAGACCTCACTTGGAGTAGGTTGTTTAGTTTTGGGCACCACAGTTTAAGAAGGATGTTGACAAACTGGAACATGTCCAAAGGAGGGCAACAAAGATGGTGAGAGGTCTGGAGATCAAGTCCTATGAGGAAAGGTTGAAAGAGCTGGGTATGTTTAGCCTGGAGAGATCACACCAAAAACAACAGGTTAAAATTAAAGCAAAAGAGCTTTCGGCTAAACACAGAAAGAACTTACTGACAGAGCAGTTCCTTAGTAGAACAGGCTTCCTCAGGAGGTGGTGGGATTGGCTAGGGATCCTGGAAGTTTTTTTGCCTTCCTCTGGCCATAGAGCAAGGATCACTAGGGGAGTAGGTATGAATTTCTTGCACTGTGCAGGGTGTTGGAATAGATGAGCCTTAGAGTCCCATCCAGCTCTATATTTCTGTGTTTTAATCTGAAATTTCTTCAAGCATTAAAAAGAACAGCAGACCAACTGCTCTTCACATTCCTTTGGTAATCTGAAGTCTACATTGTGGGAAAAAGTATTAAATGAAGAGAGAGAGAGGATAGGTCCCTCCATTTCCATTTCATGTCAATGTCTTTTCTATGACATGACAGGTTAAAATGAAAGCAAAAGAGCTTTCAGCTAAACACAGGAAGAACTTACTGACAGAGGAATTCCTCAGTGGAACAGGCTTCCTCAGGAGGTGGTGGGATTGGCTAGGGATCCTGGAAGTTTGGCTCTCAAACTGAGAGCCAGTTTGGTGTAGTGGTTAAGAGTGCAGGACTCTAGAGAGCTGGGTTTGATTCCCCACTCCTCCACTTGAAACCAGCTGGGTGACCTTGGGCTAGTCACGGCTCTCTGGAGCTCTCTCAGCCCCACCCACCTCACAGGGTGTTTTGTTGTGGGGATAATAATGACATACTTTGTAAATCGCTCAGAGTGGGCATTAAGTTGTCGTGAAGGGCGGTATATAAATTGATGATGATGATGATGATGATGATGATGATGATGATGATGATGATGATGATGATGATGATGATGATGATGATGATGGAGAAACATGTCTATGCAAACATTTAGGTATATGTTTACTTCATATTAAATTCCAGATACCTTCCGTTATTATATGTAAAATATATAGTTAGTATGGTGTGCAAGCTCTATAAATGATTTACAGACTGTCACTTTCACAGAACACATGTATAGTCTCTGGAGTCATTTCTATGCTTGTTATTTTTTTCTCATGCTCACATCCTAGCCTTCTTTCAAGGAGCTCAGAGTAACACACATGAAATTACCTGATTTTCACAACAACCCAAGGACACCAAATAAGCTTCATTAACATAAAAAGCTGCCATATAGTATTGATCCAGCCATCCAACTCAGCATTACCACAATAGCTGGCAATAGCTCTCCCGCACACAGGCAGAGAACTGGGATCTCCCCAGCAGTATTGTGGGGAGAATAACAACACTGACCTCGTTCACATTTCTGAGTGTGGCACTAAACTGTCTAAAAGAGTGATATATAAGCACAGTTATTATTAAAGCATGTGTTCTACCAGTAAGCCATGACCTCTCACTTTCATCACTCAGTCCAACAGTATAAGCATTGTATCACACAGTGGGGAGGGGAGAAATGTAAGCCAAGCTCTACATACATCAAACAGACATCATTTGCATGTCTTCATTCCAAAACAATGACTCCACTAATTTTTTTCATAACATTGCTCTTGGCACTTATAAAACGTATTTTGTTCAACGTACAACTCTTGATTACTCTGGAGAGCACACCCATCTTATGTAAATCTCATATGGGAAGTGATGGTTGACAACAATTAATATGAATGGTGGAGTGTGCAAAAATCTCAGTGTAGCAACAGTTATTGATAGAAGATACAAGTAAAGCCATGATCCATTATAGCAAAAGCCAGACATATACCACAAAATGCTTTCCTTTTACAAGCAGTTCTCCAGTGGAATCACTGCCATTTATTTAACTATTCCGTAGGTGGTTTGCTTTCACAAAGATTCCTATCAGGGTCAGATTTTCAGAAATTAATAAGTGTAGATTATTGCTACATTATGGTATCGGAAAGAAGATATATATCTGGATACATTCTGCTTACTACATAGAAATCAATCTATCAATGAAGCAGTCTTCCAAACTCTTGCTTTCAATATGGGGAATATACAACAATGAAAATAAATGAGAGTGAATTTTCCAAGTCTAACCTGCAGAAAAAATAACTAATTATTAATGCTCCTAAAGAAAGCAATTCTAAGCATGTCTATGCAGAATCCTTTTCAGATGCATTCCATAGGGCTTACTCCCAGGAAAGCATTCTTAGGATTGCTCTGTTAACATTGCATTATTTGTTTTTTTTATTATTTTACTTCATTTATACCCTGCCTTTCTTCCCAAGGGGGACACAAAACGGTTTACATAATTGTCCTGTCCTCCATTTTTTTCCTCACAACAACCCTGTGAGGTAGGTTAGACTGAGAGTTTGTGACTGACCCAAGATTATCTAGTTAGCTTCCATGGCAGAATGGGGAATTGAACTTCTTGTACTACACTGGCTCCTTCATTAATCAAAGTCCCAAACTATATGGTAGAGAATAAAAACTGTGCTTTGGTGTTCAATTTTTGAAAGGAAGCGTTTGTTCCATTTTCACAAATGCTAAACATGCTTCCAAATATGAAACCAGGTTCCAGAACATTTCTCAAATGCTAGACAGAAGCAAGCACACAATTCAGAGCTGAGGAGAAAAAGATCATAGCCTGTAATACTGATGTCTCTTAAATCATTTACAAACATAGTTACTGTATAAAAAGAACCCTTTCCTGTTTTGAAGGCACTGTTTTATATGATACAATAGAATATTATCCACGCATTTCTTGAAGTAGCAGTGCAGGAAAGGGAAACATCTGTGGTTGTACTCAACACTCTTTGTATACCTCTCAGACGAAAATGGTCTGTATCCTCCCAGCTTTTCCACCAACAAAAAGGGGAGAGGTTTCTTTTGACCACCAAAAAGGCAATGCTAAGGACTGCAGGACCCACGTGGAAAAAAGCCACAGATGGGGGCTACAGTAAGGATGGGGAGTGGAAAAACTAGTAGAATGTACAAGCAGAGTGAGAATGGTTTTGTTTTACATAAAAGGTTATTTTACTACAGACATTCTACCTCTAACTAACCGTTCACAAATGCTAAACATTTATGAATAATCCCATCCCCATCCCAGTTCAGAGCCTTGTCTCAGGAATAGTCCCATCCCTTCTGTAATGATTTGCTTAGGGTTTTTTTTTACTTTTAAAAAACTTAAACCTTTGCCTTTGTACCTTTAGTTCAGCTCCTCCTTACGTTACTGTAAACTTTTACCTCAAGAGGCCCCTGGTCCCAATCAATACTCCTTATATTTTCACTCACACAGAGCTTCAGGTATTCTCTATTTTACTTAGGCTTATACTTCAAGAACACCTTCCCTTTTTGTTTGTGTGATCTATATATTGCTGCCTTCTCCAAAGATTTTTTTTTTGCTGCTACTAGAGGCTTTCATCTTAGATCTCTTCTGCTTAACTGATACTACTGGAAGGCTTTGTTATAGATAGCAGTGTGATGGAATTTTCAGGTTTGGGGGGTGGCTGTGAGGTAAAAAAAAGGATCTTTTTTCTTAAAAGTAGAATTTATTTATAAGAATATAAGCATGAAGGTTGCAGAGTTTTGATAAGCATATTGATTTCAGTATAGTTCTTAAGCTTCATTTCAGAAATAATTAGCTCTTCTTAAAGGTATATTCACAGACTTAGTCACACAGACTAATTTTCCATACAGATCTTCTCTAGCAGACTAAATGCTTTTCGCATCCACACAGACATAGATTCATTCAGGTCTTACCACACACCTTGCCTTTCCTAGACAGAATAATCTGTCTCTCAGATATACACAGACTGAACCAGGCACACACATAGTTTGCCTGATTTGGCCAGAATTTCTCAGAACTTCAAACTTTCACTGAATTGGCAGAATGAATACCTTTTCTCAGAAACACACAGATAGAGACTCAGACTACATCCAGTTTGCCTGACTTAACTAGAATGAATACTTTCTCTCAGAAGTGACTAAAAGCTGCACTTCAGTCCACTCCCTGGAGAACTGTATGATCGTCTTCGTCCTTCTGTGCAGCCCCACATTGGGACTGCGCAGGCGCAGGCCAGCCGCGGAAAAGATTTTTCTAGCTCTAAGAGATGTGAAGGGGACGTTCGGATCCACCGCGCATGCGCGCCGGTGTTCCCGCCAATTTTGAATGCATATATATCCGAACGTCCCCGGCATTCCCTCAGTTCCTTTTTCGCCGCCGTCGAAAAGGTTCTTATTGTCTAGCGTTCGTTCTCAGCGTCTCTTCGGAGTTTTGGATCGTTTCTTCTGCTGGTCGGTATTTTCCCCTTGTCATCTGTCGGGAGATACCGTTCATTATGTCGCAGACATCTTTGTTTAAAAAGTGTCATAAACGCGGCACTAAGATGACCCATTCGGACGGCCATGAGCTCTGCCTCATCTGCCTGGGCGAGGGGCATGTTGTCGAGCGCTGCTCCATTTGTATGTCCTTCACTCCGAAGGCAAGGAGTGATCGGAAGGCCAGGCTCCGTGCCTTCTTGTGGGATGCCAACCTTCTCCCCCCCAAGCCATCGGGCTCTTCGGGAGATAGGCCGCGCTCCGCCGCTCCGTCACCGGCGCCGTCTCGTAAGTCGCCAGAGCCGCTCCCCTCGGAACCGACGGGGCAACCCGTTCCGGAGGCCCGACCTGATTCCGGTTCCGGGGATCGTCCTTCGAGCCGGAAGGCCAAGAAGCGTTCCGCGCCCAAGCCGAAGTCCTCCTCCAAGCCTTCGGTTCCGGAGGCTGTTTCGGAGCCCCCGTCCAAGAAGGCCAAGACGAAGTCGAGGGCCAAGGGCCGTGTGTTGTCCCCAGCTCCGACTGCGCTGCCTGGTTCTCCGGCCGAACCAGTCCTGATACCCGACGATGTGGTGAGTCTCCACACCCCGTCGCCTCCTTGCACGCCTCCTCCGTCGGTTCCCGAGGAATTCATGCCGTTTCCGCCTTTCCCGGAACCGTTCCAATCTTTTGACCGCTCCCTGCCGTCCGCCCCGGCGCCTTCAGAGGCCTCCGTTCCACTGCCGTCTACCTCGTCGGTTCCGATGCCTCTTCGCTGGCCTGCCCCGGTGCCTGCTCCTCTGCCCCCTTGCCAGCCGGTCGCGGGGGTTGGGAACATGACCTCCTGGCAGGATTTTGTGGCGTGGTTCCAGCAGTCGCTGCCCTTCCTGCAACATCCGTCGGTTCCGATGGTCTCCGTTCCGGCTCAGCCAGTCGGGCTCCCAGCACCCGCTCCTCCACCTCCGGGCTTGCCTCTGCGACCGCCGGTTCCTGCAACTTATCCGTCGGCCCCGACTGCTCACCGGTCTTCGGTTCCGACGCAAACCTCGCCGGAGTTTTCGGATTCCGAGGATGAGGAAGGTCTGGCGTCCCCGTCGGAGTGCTCTTCAGATGCGGCCTCGGATCCTTCCCCGGATGACACCGTGGGTGGGCCCCGCTCATCGTCCCCGAATGACGATTACAGGCTGTTCTCCGAACAAATGGTGCGGATGGCCGCCGCGCTGGAGATAGACGTCTCCTCCACGACCTCCAAGCCCAAGAGTAAGCTGCTGGAGGCACTGTATTCCGGGTCCCCCGTGTCGGTGGCGTTTCCCCCTGTGGAGGATTTTGTTGATAACGCTCTCGCGCTCTGGCAGACGCCGGCGTCCGTGTCCGCGACGGCAAAGAAGGTAGAAAGGTACTACCGTTTGAAGCAAGATGATTGCCCGTACCTCTTCAATCACCCGAAACCCTCGTCCATCGTGGCTGAGGAGGGTCAGGCTCGGTTCCGTTCCGGTTCCTCGTCGGCCCCGGCGGACCGAGAAGGCAGAAAGCTGGATGGCGTGGGCAGGAAACTCTACTCGTCCGCGTCTCTGGGATTCCGTATTGCCAACTTCCAGGCCATAATGGGATCCTATAATCTATTCCTGTGGAAGAGGCTGTCCTCTTACCTCTCCGACCTCCCGGAGGATCGCCGCCACCTGGTTAAGGCCCTCCAAGCCGAGGCCGTGAAGCTGTCAAAACAGCAGATGACAGCAGGCAAGGACGCCGCCGACTCTGCAGCGCGAGCGATGGCAACTTCGGTGGTCCTGCGTCGGCACGCCTGGCTCCGGTCCACGGCCCTGCCTCCAGAGAAGAAGGCGAAGGTGGAGGATTTCCCGTTCGAGGGGCCCCAGCTCTTCTCGGAGAAGACGGATGAGTCCCTCTCCCTGATGAAGAAGAATCAGCAGACGGCCAAGTCCCTCGGAGTCGCCCCCTCAGCCCAGTCGTCGGGTCCGAGGTATCGCTATGGTCGGTTCCGATCCTACCAGACCCCTTACCAGCCTTACCAGCAGCGTCAAGGGCGCTTCTTCTCGGGCCAGTCCTACGGTCACCGATCCTACTCTGCCCAGCAGCGTCACCCTTCCAGGCGCTCCGGCCGGTCCAAGGGCAGGCAACAGCCCTCTTCACCCAAGCCTTCGACCTCGGCGCAGAAGCCCTCGGTCTTCTGACTGCGCCTGAACGCTCCCCTGTTGGCCTCCGAGGGCGCTTCCTCTGCTGCCCAGTTTCTGGACAGGCTTCGACCTTTTTTGCCCTGTTGGCAACGTGTTACTTCTGACACTTGGGTCCTGTCCATTGTGGCCCATGGTTACAAGTTAATGTTTACGGATGCACCCCCTCTCTCTCTCCCTCCCCGTTGTTCTCCATGTTGTGATGTTGTGTTACACAATAATGTTATGGAGTTGGTTACCAAAGGTGCTGTCCGGGTGGTCAATGTCTCTACTTCCCCATGGGGATTTTACTCCAGATACTTCCTTGTGGATAAGAAGGGTGGAGGTTCCCGGCCTATCTTAGACCTTCGAGGCCTCAACGGTTATTTGAAGGCTGAGAAGTTTCGCATGCTGACCCTGGCGCGGGTCATGGAACTCCTGGAAGTGGGCGTCTGGCTGGCCATTCTAGACCTGAAGGATGCCTACTTCCACATTTCTATATTTGAGGGCCACAGGAAATACCTGCGGTTTGTGTATGGGAATTCTGTGTATGAATATACAGTGTTGCCCTTTGGGCTAGCCTCTGCACCCAGAGTGTTCACAAAGTGCATGGCCACCGTAGTGGCATACCTGCGGTCCCAGGGTTGCTTTATCTACCCGTACCTGGATGACTGGCTCCTGGTGGGACCCTCGCCTGACTCTCTCCAGGCCCATATTGCCCTCACTTTGTCCGTGCTGGCTAGATTGGGCTTGGTGGTTAATGGGGATAAGTCTATCCTGACCCCAGGCATGGCCATTAGGTTTATTGGGGTCCATTTCAATTCCCTGCTGGGTAGAGCCTACCTGCCCCCAGACCGGTTGGCCAGGCTTTCTGCTTTAGCCCAGCATTTTATGCATTGCCGGTACCAGACGGCCCTTTTGGTTCAGACTCTGTTGGGCCTTATGGCCTCCTCCACAGGGGTGGTTTTCTTTGCGCGCCTGCGTATGAGGCCTCTGCAAAACTGGTTTGTCCGGAGGTACAACCCCCTCACCATGGGTCAGCACCAGAGGTTTTCCATCCCCAGGGTGGTGCTGCGCTCTCTGGCCTGGTGGACTGTCCCTGGAAACCTGTCTGAAGGTTGTCCTTTCGGCCCCTTCCTAGCTGAGGTCACGGTTTATACCGATGCCTCCAACTTGGGATGGGGAGGGCGCTGTGGACAGCTTTCGGCTCAGGGCATCTGGTCCCCATCTGAGGCATCCATGCATATCAACCTTCTTGAGCTTAGGGCGATCCGTTACTCCCTCGCTTCTTTTGCAGATGCCATTCGGAACAGGAGGGTTCAGGTCCTGTCGGACAATACCACGGCCTGCTACTACCTCAACAAGCAGGGAGGAACGGTCTCGCTCAAGCTCTGCAAGGAGGCGACGACTCTATGGAATTGGGCCATGGTCAACAACGTCCTTCCCAGAGCCGTGCACATTGCCGGGGATCTCAACACCTCGGCGGATGCGCTGAGCAGGGTGTTTTTGCCTCAGCACGAGTGGTCCCTAAACAGGGTTTACCTCGACCAGGTTTTCCGCACATGGGGCACGCCGTTGGTCGACCTCTTCGCCACTGCCCGCAACAAACAGGCCCCGCTGTTCTGCTCCCGGGCCGGCATTGGCCGCCACTCCCTAGGGGATGCCTTCCAAATACCTTGGTCCCCAGGGCTCTTTTATGCCTTCCCGCCCTTCCCGCTCCTGTACAAGGTTCTTTCCAGGGTCAGGGCCTTCCGAACCCACTGTATCCTCGTTGCCCCTCGGTGGCCTCGCCAGGATTGGTTCCCCCTTTTACTTTCCCTGTCCCAGGGGCGATGCCTCCCCCTGCCTCACGCCCCGGACCTCTTAACCAGGGACGGGGTGTGGCATCACGATGTGGCTGTACTGAATCTGACTGCCTGGCTTCTGGGCACCCGGGAGTGAGCCTCTCTTCTGGAGTGCTTGGGGTGATCTTGAATGCCCGGAAACCGTCTACCAGGTTGTCCTATCAGAGGAAGTGGTCACGTTTTTCCCGGTGGTTGGCCCTGAAGGGGGTTTCTCCCTTTAGTTGCCCGCTTCCTGTCATCCTGGACTACCTCCTGGAACTCTGCTCCCAGGGCCTTGCGTTTTCCAGTGTTAAGGTCCACATGGCTGCAATCTCTGCCTTCCATGAGCAGATTGATGGGAAGACAGTTTTTACTCACTGGCTTTCCAAGCAGTTCCTGAAGGGCCTGTTCAAGACCTTCCCTCCTAGGGCCCATCCCATTCCGCAATGGAGTCTCTCCCTGGTTCTCTCCCGGCTGATGCTCCAGCCCTTTGAGCCTCTATCTTCTTGTCCCCTACCTTTGCTCACTCAGAAGGTGGCTTTCCTGGTGGCAATCACGTCCTCTAGGCGTGTTGGGGAGCTGTCTGCCCTGCGGTGTGACCCTCCCTTCCTGCAGTTTCTCCCTGGTACTGTCATGCTCCACACTAGCATGGAGTTTCTGCCCAAGGTAGTCTCAAGGTTTCACCTACAGCAAAAGGTGTTCCTCCCTTCCTTTTTTCCAACACCCTCATCCCCAGGGGAACGAGCACTACACACATTAGATGTAAAGCGTGCTTTATTGTTTTATTTGCACCGCACCAAATGTTTCAGGAAGTCTCCTGCCCTGTTTGTGTGTTACTCTGGCCCTCGCAAGGGCTCACCTGCTTCTGCCCAGTCCATCTCTCGCTGGATTGTGTCTACGATTAAACTTTGCTATCAGCATGCTGGAGTCCAGTGTCCCTTGTTGGTTACCGCTCATTCCACTCGAGCGCAAGCTGCTTCTGCTGCCTTCCTGCGAGGAGTGCCGCTCCGGGACGTCTGCCAAGCTGCGACATGGTCCACTGCAGACACTTTCGTCAAGCACTATTCTGTGGATGTGCATGCACGACGTGACTCGGCTGTGGGCACAGCTGTCCTGCAGTCCTTGTTCAAGTAGACACTCACACCCGCCCCCATTGGTGAGATGCTAGTTACTCTCCCAATGTGGGGCTGCACAGAAGGACGAAGACGATAAACAGGGTTTCTCACCTGTAACTGTTGATCGTCGAGTCTCTTCTGTGCAGACACACATTCCCTCCCGCCTGCCCCGCTGTGAGTGCTTGGTTTTTTCCATTGTTTCTCCGGCGGCTCAGGTGAACTGAGGGAATGCCGGGGACGTTCGGATATATATGCATTCAAAATTGGCGGGAACACCGGCGCGCATGCGCGGTGGATCCGAACGTCCCCTTCACATCTCTTAGAGCTAGAAAAATCTTTTCCGCGGCTGGCCTGCGCCTGCGCAGTCCCAATGTGTGTCTGCACAGAAGAGACTCGACGATCAACAGTTACAGGTGAGAAACCCTGTTTTTATAAATTGTATGTTGTTACACGGCCCTGAGCCAGTCCAATGGGGAGGGCGGTCTAGAAATGTAATAAATAAATAAACAGCTATGATCCAAACATATCAGACTCCATTCACCCATCCAGCCCCCTACTTCTCAGAGGTCTACATTTAAACTCACAGCAACCATTATTTTAAAAACCCTACATTGGCAAGCAGAAATAAAACCCAAATTAAACACATTACATGCAAAAGTTACACTTTCAATCAACCTGAAGTAGCTATGTTTCTTTTCTTTTGCATTATATATCACTATGGTCACTCAATCTAGAGCCCAAGGAATACGTATCATGCCCATAAAAAGGTACTGATCAAACCTGTATATAAACCATATCTGCCTGATACTCTTTAATTTATGGCAATGCTAAAATTATAATTAATCTCATGGCCATATTCTTGCTGTATCAAGCAAGGAAACTAGCATAAAATGTATTCTTTTAAATTTCCCTACTTCGAATTTTCTTCCACAAAGCTTTAATGTTAATTGCAAATTAGGTGTTTTTACAGTTGGCTCATTCACTCTGTTGCTTTCAACCCCTGAGATTGAAGAAGAGTCAGCAGAAGCCATCTGCTTGCAAGCACTCTTAGTTCCTGTTTTCAGTTTGTATCACATGTGAGTCTAGATTGTGCTTCCCCATCATTCTCTACCAGTCCATGCTACTAGACTGTGAATGCCACCCCTAGCCCCTCATCCACTCATTATTTTATTTTACTTATATCTGTATTTCTATTACAGCTTTCTGTGCTACAGACCTACAAGACAGCTAATAACAAATGTTAAATTGCAATAAAATAATTAGAGATGGGCACAAACTGAACCATGAACCAAAGTTCATCGCGAACCAGGCAGTTCGTGGTTCATGAACCAGTGGTTCATCGGAGCGCATTTCTGACAAACTGCAATGATTTTAGGGCAGTTTGTACGGTTCGTTTTTGGGTTTGTCACTGCAGACAGCCTGGAGCCGATCAATCTATTCCCTAGGCAAGGGGGGGGCGATGGACTTCTGCAGAACTTCTGCTGCCCTGGGAACACCACTGTCAGCCCTCCAAAGCTTGACAGGCAGCTCTGGCTGCCAAACAGAGAGCTCCCATTCTGCTCTATGAGAGCAGAAGAAGTATAACCCCCAGCTCTCAGGTGAGTGGTTTCAGTTTCCAGCAGGCAGTTAGACAGAGAGGAGCTGCTTGACTGCTCGTGCTTGACATTCTGGTGCACCTGCTTCTGTTCCACAGCCAGGCTCTGGGGCTAAGCCTTGGAATGTAGACAAGGGGCAAGGCAACCTAACAGGTATGGAATGAGATTGGCTAACGGTGAGGAAGAAAGAAGTCAAAGAAGTACTTAGAAACTGCAAAAGAGAAAGAATTTTTCTGGGTGAGCAGTAGATGTGTTGGAAGCAATCTTTCAGTACAATCCTAAGAAGAGTTACTGTCAGTCCCTGACAGGTAGATCCCCCAAGTCCTCCACAGCAATCACACAGATGTATTGGTTGAAGTAACTTTATTAGAGATCCATCAAGTTCAAGGTGCTCAGACAAGGGAATTGGCAGAAGTGACGTAAATGGGGTTGGTGGTGTTAGTTATAGGGAAGATTCCCGCCTTCGGGACAGGGACCGTTAAAGTTCTGGCACGAAAGAGCCAGGGGGGTTGAAGGGGAGAAAATAGGTTTAGACTAAACAGAGCAAAGAATGAAATCATCTCAGTTCCCAAGAAGAATACATCTCGAGCCAGCCACAGTCAGCATTCAAGGACACTTGCTCAAAGCAGCAGGGAAAGAGAAAGTAAATACTTTCAAGATAACATACTGTCTTAGCATCAATAAGAAACTTCCCATGCCCTCAGAGGATCAGCACATAAATAACACAGAATACATACATGGCAGATATGCAGGATGGTATATATGACAGTTACGCCAGTCTAACCCCTTTGAAATCAATGGGCTTAGATTGGAGTAACTATGCTTAGGATCATACAGTTACCTACCTAAAATGAAATGGGGATTTGGCTGAAAAGTCAAGCCAGACCAAACTGGATCACTCTGAACTAAAAACTTTTCAGTGGAAAATGTGAATGTAGTCTTTGTTGGCAGGAATGTTCATCAAGCAGGATCCTTTCTGTTTTAAGAACACCTTAATTAATTACTTGAGATGTTTGGATCAATGGTCTGATTGCCCAATATTGGGAGAGGCTAGTCTTCTCTTTGGATCTATTTGTTCCCAGTAAGTATGATTAAATGAGGTACAGTTCTACTCTTTCTGCTAGCCCTTGGTTCCTTGAGGAGCTAATGGCCAGAAATCTGCCTCTTGGTCTCATGTGGCTAACAGGAAGAAAGTGGTCCCACATCATCAATAAGGAAGAGAATTTCAACAAAACCAAAGCAAATGAAATAATCTAAAGAATTCTGGCCAGGGCAGAACCAACAAAGGGTGATTTTCACCAAACACTATTATATGCTCCACATTTTTAAAGCAAAGGAAGATTACTTATCAGGGCTTTGTCACATATTCACTGAAATTCATTACATGTCACTGCATCTTGCCACTATGGCCATTTATAATGTCCCCTGGATATTGTGCTTTAAAAATGCAGTTCCACCATAACAAAAATCTTTCCTAGAGGGATGATGTCCTGCCCTCCAATGAATGGAAATAAAGACACTGCTGTGCCTAAGTAAAAGGGACTTGGAGTACAATCCCTCAGAGCGGCCTGGCAAAAAAAAATGACAACAGAATCCAAACTAAATGTGCCTCAAGCAGAAAGCAAGAACTAAATATTCATGCAAGCAGATGGTTCCAGATGACACTACGCAGCAAGTCAAATACACATGCATTCACAATTTTAAAAACTCTTCCCACAAGCACTTGTCAGGTTACTTTGAGCCAAAACACACGTTAAGAAAAACCTAGGTTCAGCACGTGTTCTCTTACCTCAAGGTTTGCTGGGATCTGTAGGCGTCCTGGAAGCTTAAAGTTTAGCATTTACAGAGCAGCAAAAAGGGAAAGGGAAATACAGGCGCCTGTATTTTAAGCTTTAAGCTTCCAGGACGCCTTTAAGCTTCCAGGACGCTTACAGATCCTTTAAGCTTCCAGGACTTTAAGCTTCCAGTACCCCTACAGATCTTTAAGCTTCCAGGACGCCTACTTTAAGCTTCCAGGACTCCTACAGATCCCGGCAAACCTTGAGGTAAGAGAACACGTGCTGAACCTAGGTTTTTCTTAACGTGTGTTTTGGCTCTTTGTGCTTCATGTTCCTACCACCTTTGGAAGTAGCTACTGGTGTCAGGGCCTTCTCTACGTCTCAAGGAAATCTGGCAATAAATTTTTCAATGCCAGATTAAGACTTGGTTGTTGACCCAGGCTTTATGTGATTTGTGTGTATAGCAAATTTGACAGGACTGCTGCTTTACTGCTGTTTTACCCTGTGTGATTTTTTTTTCAAAATTTTCATTGATCTATTCGCTCTTGCTAGAATTATATCATCCAATTATTTTATTGACTGGTTTTATTTGTTTTAATTGCATTCATTAAGTGGGTGAATATACTAAATAAATAATAAATGTTATATTTATACCAGTCAGAGGACATTGGTCTCATAGGCATAGTGATGAGTAACTAGCTCATGATCAGTCTGTAAATCCATCACACCAAACTCTTAAGCAAATATAATACTTAAGCAACAATAGTATGCATCTATGACTTTCACTAAGCAACTGAAACTGCCCTCCCACCTCACATAAAATTAAGAAAATTTCTCTCTCTCACAGAGTAAGGCCCTAGCATTCTGTTTAGAAATCAAGCACTGACATCACCTTTATCACAAAAACAAACAACGTCCAGACAACACGTATTTTCTCTTCCACAGTACAGTATACTCCTTCCTTTCACTCTTGTTTTCTAGCCATTAACAACTACTTCTCACCCTTTTCATCTTACAAGCAAACTTCTAATTTTCTGCCACTCACACCTAAACTTAATTTGTGCCAAGACTCACTGCAGCCTCAATATGTTTTTCCTCACCTCTGTTGCGCCTCCGATCATAGAGCTTTGGGAGCGATCATTCCACACTGAAGAGTTTTATGTGTATTTGTGTACTTCCTTTGTTTCCACACTGAAGAGTTTTATGTGTATTTGTGTACTTCCTTTGTTTGCAGGCTGTTCAGTTTACAGCATTTTTTCGGGGGGGGGGGGGGGATTGCCCTATTTGCTTATGCAGTTACCACCCCCAAAGCCCACCAGCAAATCCCACCTTGTATATGTACCTGGTAGGGTTGCCAGCCTCCAGGTAGTGGCTGGAGATCTTCCTAAATTATAACTGGTCTCCAGGCCACAGAGATCAATTCACCTGGAGAAAATGGCTACTTGGAGGGGGGGGGGGATGGACTCCAAGGAATTATGCCATGCCAAGGTCCTTTCCCTCCCAACCCCCACTTTCTCCAGGTTTCTCCAGCTTTCACCTTCTAGATCTCCAGGAATTTCCCAACTTGGAGCTGGTAACCCTAGTACCTGGCCTTTGATTAGTTAGGTGCTTTCCTGCATTTGACTAGTTGTTTTGTTAGGACTGGCTGCGCTGTCCTTCCTTCCCTTTTTGAATTACAGACTGTAGCTAAAGAATTCAACATAGCTATGGTCATGGCGAATCACAGGAATAAAGGGATGTTGCTTTAAAAGGTTATTGTTGAGGTTCTTCAAAGAACCCTTACACTGTTCTATTGTTCCCTTCTGTTCATCAGGAAAGAATTTTGCTGTATTTATACTCCTTATACTAAGATTAAGTTAATTATTTTAGTGCACAAATTTCATTTACAGAAAGTATGAGAGTGTTTGTGTGTGGGAGGGTAATGGTTAACACTGAGGCAAGTTATGTATCAAAATCCCAAGAAATGCTTTTGTAGCTGCATAATGATTTGTGAATCATTACTCGTTAACTTCTCAATAAACTCAGTGTTCATATTTGCACTGATTTCCACAAATTCCGGGGGCCTCTCTCAGAATTTGAGAGTCCCCCGCAAAGGTGCTTGTACTCAGTACTGGTGAATACTGCCCCAAAAACAGCCCTGAACCGACCAGTTACTGTGCTGAGCTGATGCTGGCAGGTGTCCCTTTTGTTGGTTTCTGCAGTTTCTTTGGTGAGCATGCTTGGCAGGATGGGTGGACATCAGTTATAAGAGAAATACAGATTTATTGGTGAGTTTTGTGGAATGTGTTGAGGATAACTGAAAACATGACAAACACTGATGTACAATAAAATTAAAACCTGCCTCTTTTCATTGTTGCACCCCATAATTGCCAAAGTATGTTGGAGCTCTGTAGCATAGCAGTGACCCCTGCCCACAGCTATTTGTGCAGGTTTTGCATTGTTAATCTTTTCATTGGACACCTTTGTTTCTCATGTCAACAGCCACAGGGCCTCTTACACCCAGAAGAGACCACTGGGATGAGGTGTTTTTTAAAGGAAGAAGAAAAAAGAAAAAAGGAAAGGGAGAAGGGATAAAGGAAGATGAAAGCTGATGGCCTCCCCGCCCCCCCCCGCCCCGGCCATCACTTCTGGCAGCAAATTCCACAGTATAATTACTCATTGATTAAAGAAGTATTTCCTTTTGTCTGTTCCCCAGAATGTCATTGGGTGTCCCCAAGTTCTAGTACTATAGGAGAGGGAGAATAGCTCCCTCTATCCACTTTCTATACCCCATTAATTATTTATCTATCTTTACCATGTCTCCCTCTCACTGACTTTTTTCTAGACTAAAAAATCCCAGACTCTCCAGTCTTTCCTCAGACAAAAGGTGCTCCAATCCCCTAATCATCTTGGTTGCCCTCCTTTGTACTTTTTCCAATTCTGCACTGTACTTTCTGACATATGGGGCTTTTCTGCACACTCGACTTATTTTATTTCTGCTTGTTAATGTCGGTTTTTAAAATATTTGTTACTATGGGTTTAAATGCAGGCCTCTGAGGAAAAATGGGGGGAGCTGGATGGGTAAATGGAGTCTGCTGTGATTAGACAGTAGCTATACCCTAGTGGGTATTATTTATTTATGTATTTTATTTTATCATATTTGTATTCCTCCCTCCCCGCAAGCAGGCTCAGGACGGATAACAGCATTAAAAACATTTAAAATATTCCATATAAAACATTTAAAAGCATCATACAAAAATATAAAATAGCACACTGCAGTGTGAACTGCAGTTTGTAGTCAGTGTGCTGAGAGAAAGTGTTCATTCTAGTTAAGTCAGGCAAACTGTGTGGAACCTGAGAGCGTTCATCTCTGCATGTTTCTGAAACAATGTTAACCAGCCAAGAGCTTCTGGTTAAGTCAGTCTTTGGGTGTCTCAGAGAAGGGATTCTGGCTAAATCAGGCAAACTCTGTAGAAGCCTGAGAACCTAACTGTTTATGCACCTGGGTCAGTCTGTGTATATTTGAGAGAGAGATGATTCTATCTAGGTCAGGAAAGCTGTGTAGAAAGGCCTGAGTGAATGTATGTCTGTGTGGATGAGTTTATTCTGTTAGTGAAGATCTGTGTGGAAAATTAATGTGTGACTGAATCTTTGAAAATATCTTTAAGAAGATATAATTATATTTGAAACTGCCAAGCTTAAGAACTATTCTGAAACCAATATGCTTATAAAAGCTTTGCAATCATCACACTTATGTTCTTATAAATAAATTCTACTTTCTTTTAAGAAAAAAAGATTGTTCTTTTCCTCACAACCACCCTCATTTACTGATTCTTCTGTCAAACTATAACAAATCTTCCTACATTACCAGTAAAACGGAGGTCTACGGTGAAAGCCTTTAGTGGCAGCAAAAACCTTTTGAGGGAGTCTGGGAGGCCACGATACATGGGTCACACAAACACAAAAGGAACAGCGTACCCAGGTAAAAGCCTAGTTAAAGCAGAGAACATCTAAAGCTCTGTGTGTAAGGGGGAAAGTGTTGGTTGGGACCAGAGGCATCCTGAGATAAAAGTTTAAAGTAATGCAAGGAAGAGCTGAATTTAAAGCCTGAACAAAGGTTTTTTTGGGGGGGAAAAAACACAAGCAAAACCATTACACTTTGGGTATGGTTCTTTCACACATCTGCCTCCCTCAGCATTTTGTAGCTGTGGGGTCAGTTTATTTCATTTTGCACATGCCTTAAATAATCATAATCAGGATTTTCAAGTGATATGCTGTCATCATTGATGGCATCATCATCAGTGACATCACAGCACACACACACCATTTATTTTTTGTGCAGGCTTATATCACTATATTGATATAAGGGCTTAATATTTTTAAGAGATAAAAAATAACACATGAGGAAATCTTTGCATAGGGAAGCCTATATCTAAACCTCGCCCCCTCCCTGCCCCTGCAGTCCAATCCAGAGAGCTCCATTTGAGCTGACTCAGAGCCAGGAGGCCAACACCAGTGGGACAAACTGATCAGTTGGGATGAAGCCTGGACCAGCAGCAGCAATGGGCTTTTCAAACGATGCTGCTTTTTTTGGTGCCAGAAATTACCATACACCCCACCTCCCCTGGGCCTCCAAGGCGTTTGCAAGGTTTTTTAATCATTATTTTCATATCGCTATATCAACTTACCATTGTAACAAGAGATGCAATAAATTCTCTGAATTCCAGCTTTCATTTTTTTGAAAAGTAAGTATCTAGTCCCTTCCTTTGCAGAGAGATAAAGAAAAAGGCACGTCTCTGCATGCAATGGAGATATACTTGACAGAAAGGGAAATGGTAAAGGTGAACAGTTGCCAGTAATACCAGTGTGAACTATGCACAAATTTATGCCAGTGCACATTGTGTATTTTAACTTAGTTTTAATTGTTTGAATGAGGTGTTTTCATTTGGTTTTGATGGTTTTTAAGATGTGTTTTTATTATGTATGTTTTTAATCTGTTAGCTGTCTTGGTATTCTTAAGGGCAGAAAGGTGGGGTATAAATAAATAAGATAGTGGCACAGGTGCTCCTGTTTCTTACTTACTGTGAGATGTCATGTGCTACTTCGACCTAAAACACTCTCATAAACTGGTGTTTGGGCTGAAGATGTATGCAGTATAAATTGACATGCCAATTACCAATAATGTTAAGTTATAAGCTTTCAGCTATGCAAATCAGCTTTCTTAGACCACTAAGGTACATGGATCGGGGGAGGTGGAACGAGGAAGGATAAGGGGATAAAATCGCCCCCTCCCTTCAGCAGAGCTGTGCTTGTGGAAAAGCAGGGAGAAACAATTTCTCCCCCTTCTTTTTCCTCACTTCTCCTCCCAACCCACTCAGCTATTGCTCTGTACAGGTTCTGCTGAAATGACTTTTCTGGGGATCAGAAAGGGCTAAAGGAATACAAGGAAAAGTCAGGAAACTTTGATCCATGCATGGATGATTGGATACAGGCCACTGTATCAGAATCTACCTCGATGCTATTTATCCTGACTGGCAGTACTTCAGGATTTCAGACAGGAGAGGTCATTTCAAAAACCTTCTGCCTATGAACAGAAGATACCAGGGATTGGGCTGGAGCCTTTGGCTTGCAAAGCATGTATTTCTCTGCTAAACCACAACCCTTCTCCATGGTACCAGAGAAGACTGTGTTTTTACTGTATCATATATTTGTAAAATTGAGCTATTTGCAGCCTCTTAATTAAGTTGATGAAGAAGAATTTCTTGGAATGCAGAACAGTCTTGTAGGTATTTTTGAGGAAGCTGTGTGCGTCTCTCTCTCATGGCCTGCTCTGCTCAACTGGGCTCATCATTCTTCTGTCCTGCTGATCCAAAAATCTTTCCTTCTCAGTTCTGACAGCTGACTTATTCTTTCACTCCTAGTTGCCTGTTCTAAGGACTTTACTACAAGAGTTCCCCCCTTCCTTTTTTTGCTAAATAACTACAAATTTACAACAATGGTATTGGACAGTGCAGCTGTAAATACCATATTTACTAGCTTCTAGTAATTTTGTAAAGCAATTACCTTTATAGATATGCTGTCAACCTACTCTGTCCACAATAGTAAATGGTCAAAACAGTCATGTGAACTATTGTTTGCTCTTACTATCTGGTAAATAAAGGTACACTGCTGATGGTTCTATTTAGGTATCATGGCTAGTAACTAGTAATACTAATGATCATCATCACATCTCATGGTAATAAATTCTATGTGCATGCATTATTATATGAGAAAAATAGTTTTTCCTAGCTCACATATGACCCAATCCTTTCTGATTACTGGTACGGCTCTTGAAGACATGACTTTACAAAGTCAGATTGCAGTAAGTGTATTCTATGCATATGGAAGCCTTCTATTTTTAGAAAATCCCTTTTTATATGAAACAATTAGGCCAACCTCAGTTTCATAACACTAGAGTTGGCACAGAGTTGTCTAACACCATTCCCTTCTCCTCTAAAGACAATGTGTCTAACTAAGTCTCATTAATGGTCCAGCCAGTTCTAACAGGTGAAGTTGACACTTTTTGCATACCTCCAATAATAGGAAAAAGGTTTGCACCCCATTGCATTATCCTGGTCTTGAATTAATGGTGAAGAAATATGAATAATGCACTCTACTTTTTGATTGGTCAAGCAGCACATGCACACACAATGAGCCATGCCATTAGGGAAGGAATAAGACAGATTGTGTCAGTCTTCAATCACTGGAACACCCACAGAAGACCCACAGCAAGAGCATAAGTATGTCTAATGATACTTGCTAGTATTACTTTAGTCCAATACTTGTTTTCTTTTCCTCTAAAGTCCCACTTTCACTTTCTTTCCATTGTTTATGTATATGTTTAGAAATGAAACTTATGAAAATTAGTTTAACCATATGTACATTTGGAAGAAGGGCAAGGGCTTTTATGTTGCAGGAGGTAAAAAGAATGTCATAACCCTCCATTCCTTTTTGGTGGGAGACCAGTCTCCCTTATAGATATAACCAGACACTGATGAGAAAGCTGGCTAGGATGCAGAAAATCTGGTGCAGAACAGCCATGGTGGCTAAAGGGTCTGGACAATTGTTTTTTTGCATAAGACAGCACACTCCTCTCTCACTGTCTCAGTGGGTTAGTACCATTCAGTATCGGACACTTGCAACTAGTTATGCAGTTTACAGCCCAACTTTTAGACAAGGAATTAGCCACAGCTATTATTTCTGGTCCTTCCTCTATCCACATATCAGCTGGTTTCAAAATTACTATTATTTTTTACTCCTTTTATATGCCACCTTTCTCTTCAAAGGGGACCCAAAGTGGCTTACATCATTCTGCTCGCCTCCATTTTTATCTTACAACAGCCCTCTGAGATTGGATAGGCTGAGAGTGTGCAACTGGCCCAGGGTGAGCTTCCATGGCAGAGTGGGGAATCGAATTTGGGTCTTCCAGATCCTAGTCCATCACTCTAGCCACTACACCACACAGGCTGATTCCTATGGGCAGAAAATGCCCAACTGGCCTCTAGCATTTAAGAAAACAAACAAACAAAAAATCCTGTCTGCATTCATTTCATTCTCCTACTCTTATAGTGACACTGACTATAATGATTTTAAATAAATATGTGTATGTGTTTTTAAATGCTTAGTGTGGTATAGATGAAGAGTGGGGGTGAAAGAGTGGGATAAGTGAGTGATATGATTGGTAGATGACTGAGAGTGTGGGCGGAGTGAATGCAGTTTTAGACTGAGAGTGGAGAGAAAATATTGAGTCAGGGCAAGAGAGACAAGCTGTGTGCAGCCTGAGTATTTTTAAGCAGTTCTGAGAGAAATATTTAGTCAGGAGAAAGCAGGCAAGCTGTGTGCAGCCTGAGCTTGTTTATGCTGTCTGAGAGAAATATAACCTATGTGGAAGATTGAACGGTGTGTTTGTGAAAGAACATTTAGTCAGGAGAAGGCAGGCAAACTGCATGTGCACCTGAGAAAAGGTCTTACTTGTAATTGAGAGAGAAATTAATATCAAAAGCAGAACATTTAGTCAGGAGAAAGCAGGCAAACTGTGTGTGAAGCCTGAGGGAAGATCTGTGTGACTGGGTTTAAGTAAAGTAACTTTAAGAATTGAGAACTACTCTTTTGAAACCATCAAGTTTTAGAAATAATATGAAACCAATATGCTTCTTATAAAAATAAAAATTTACTTTGTTTTTTTTATATCCCAGAGTATCTGTCATTCCTATATCCCATTCCTTTCCTTGGGGCCACATAGTACCATGAAAAAGCCTGACCCTTGGGCATGTGACTAAAAGGAGAAATTTAAGTTATTTTTGAATTTAATTCCTGGTGGCAGCAATATACCAAGAGGGGGCAAGAATAAAAGGCTTAAAGACCAAATCTACCCAAGAAAAAGAAAGGGTGACTGTCAATAAAAACATTTTACCTTTCTGCTGAAACCCCTGTAGTTGCCATCCTTCCTTGTTGTGATCTGTTGTTTGGTTCCTTTCACAAAGTGAGGAAGGCTTTCTCTTCAGAAAACCTCTCCATCCCATCCCACAGCTTATTGTAACAGGAGGTGGGGTTGTTACTGGAGAGCCTAACTGGGGCTTGCCATCAGATTTGTGTCTTAAGCCACCATTTCTTGAGCCTGAAGCATTACAGACAATCTTTCCTGAAGGGTGTGGGAGATATATACTGAGACTGTTGTTTTCTTTTCCTCTCACTGAATTTTAATTTTCTTTTATCTTGTGTTCACTTCCTCTAAACAGGGACAGAGGAGGTGCTATACTTTAACACTTTGCTTCCTAGTGGGACCTGCGTGCTGCTGATTGTGACTGAAACAAAAACCTGCTTCTAAAATGTCTTTGTGAACTTGTATCTATTTAACCTATGGGATTGTTTATGGAAATGTTCCTGATATTGACTGTACTAAACTCACACTATGTAATCCGCCTTGAGTCTCAGTGAGAAATGACTATAAATGACAGTAAGTAAGTAAGTAAGTAAGTAAGTAAGTAAGTAAGTAAGTAAGTAAGTAAGTAAGTAAGTAAGGGCAAAGTTCCCTTACTGTTGGTTAAACTTTGGTGTTTGATGGTTTCCAAAAACAGAAAAATGCTGAAAAAGGAATGGATGCTTTGGGAAGAAAACTTATCAGAGTTGCTCAGGATACTGCCTAGAAAGAAAAAGAGCCATCCAGATCATTAACATGTATGTAGGCCAGAGAGCTCTGGATTAGGAAACTCCTGGAGATTTGGGGGTGGAGCTGTTGGAATGGTGTGTCTGGGGGAGGGAAGTAACCTCAGCAACTATAATGCCATAGAGTCCACCCTTCAAAGCAGCCTTTTTCTCCAGAGCAACTGATATCTGTAGCCTGGAGATCAGTTATAATTCCAGGAGATCCCCAAGCATCAGTTGGAAGTTTGCAACCCTAGGAAGGGGTGTGGCTCAGTGTCAGCTTTGCATGCAGACAATGCCATCTACCTGGTATCTCCCATTTTTAAAAAAAGTTAAGATAGTAGGTGATGTGAAAGACTTTGAGACCCTGGAGAACTGCTGCCTGTCTGAATAGATAGTACTGACCTGGACAGAACAATGGTCTGATCCACTATAGATAGCCTCATGTGATATATATGGTATCTTTATAAATCATTGCACCAAGAGTGGAAGAAAAACTTACTGGCTTTCGAGTTGGTGTGACTTGAACTGAGTGATAGAATTCTGGTTGGACTCTGCTATTCTTCTTGATTTTTCTTTTCTTGACAGATGTTTCTTGGTCACTCAGCTGACGCGTTTCCACTAGGGGCTGTGTTTCTTCAAGGCGAGGTATTATACGTCTTCTAATATGGCGAGGGCTTGGTCTAAAACCCTGTTTAAAAAAGATTAAAATAAATTTTTCAGTGTCTGATGGTTCAAATTATTCTACAATATAACAGTAATATTACAGAGAGAACCAGTTACTTATTTAATACTTGAAGGCAGCTGAGTGACCTTGGGTCAGTCACAGCTGTGAGCAGCCCCACCCACCTCACAGGGTGATTGTTGTGAGGATAACAACAACATACATTGTAAACTGCTCCGAGTGGGCGTTAAGTTGTCCTGAAGGACGGTATATAAATTTAATGTTGTTTTGTTATTATACATTTTTATCCCACCTTCCAAGGAAACCAAGGCAATATACATCATTCTCCTCTCGTCCATTTTATCCTCACAACAACCCTAGGAGGCAGGTTAAATTCTTAATTTTCTACCTGTTGTCTATTTTCTCTCTCTCTCAAGAAAAAAAAGATTGAATGTGAGTAACAAATTGCAAAAGCTTAACTTTATTTTGTTCTACTGACAGTAATAAAATGCCCAATGGAAATAATTCTATTACGGGCAACCTTGGCAGATCCCCATTCAGCCAGAAAGCTCAAGGGGTGACCTAGGGCTAGCCATTAGCTTTCAATTTCTCAGTATTTTTGAAGCCATGAAGAAAAGCCTCTTGCACCCCCGTTGTTTCAATGGGAGATATTACCACTTGGGCTTAATCCAATCAAAATTTTGAAGTCTCATTGGTTTCAGTGGGATAGACTTGTGAACATATGTAAGTGTCCCAGTGAAGTAAATGGGCATTCAGGGTGCTTTACTTTGGCTGGCTTGTGCCCTAAGTGCTTAATTTTCCCAGTAAAATATGTGGAACATAAAATGTTTTACACCAACCAAAATTGTAATAATTGGTCAAACATACATTTTTTGTAATACATTAGGGATCCTCATTTTCTATATCAATATTATTAATAACAAAGAACACCACCATTAAAAGACAAAGGGGAAGGGTTCTCAGGGAGACGTAGAATATTGTTGAGGCAAAACCACTAAAACCTAATCTAATTTTTTGTAAATAAAAATAACATGCAACATTATTTTAAATGTAAAATTCCAAGTAGAAATAGAACAATCTGGATTGTAATAAAATCATGTTGAATATTCAGCTCTACCATTTCAAGCTGAATAAAATATTTTAAGCATGCTTGTTTATGTAACAAATCTGTGAGAAGTTAATCAGCTCTCAAAGTGCTTAGAGATGCACGCCAAAGAGGGATTTAAGTGTGCAGATGAATCTTGCTGGATAATTTCACCTTCAACTTGTTTCAAGGCTAACAATTAACTAATTTCTATAAACAATTCACAGATGCCTGATAAGAAAAACAAATAATATAGCACTGTGCTTAAATGCAACATTGGAAATATGTAGGGGTAACTTTTCCTGGTTTTTAAGTAATTAAAATATTCCAAGAAGCAAGGTCTCTGTTTCTTTAAGACTTCATCTGTTCCTAATACTGGCACTTACTCCTCACTAGAAGTCATAATCTTCTACTTATGACTTCACAACTGAAGAGTATTATGATGTTGCACAAGAAAGTGGGCACGGATTTCAGATGACAAGCATGCAGCAGGATGAAAGAAGCCAATGTTGGGGGGACATCTTAATGCAACTGTCTTCAGGCTGCTAACTACTTGTGATATTTACATGCACTCTGCCTGAATAAAATATGATGGCTTCAGTCCTTAAATAATAAAAACCAAAATACAGAGAAAGTACAATGTTAAAACAAAAGCAGTATGTTGGTTTTTCATACTACTCCCTTAACTAAGCTCTTCACTACAGCATTACAGCAATGGCTTACAATAGCAAAAGCCTGGCATAGGATCTGATGTGTGATCTGTAGAACTAATAAAAGGGTTACGTATTACCTGACTCCAGTGTTGTACTCTCTGCACAAGACCTCTTACATGAGGTGACTCAAGTGTAGAGAGATGTAATGTTAGCTGGGAAGCATAGTTTTAAAAGACAGAGGCAGCAGCTACGCAAATTTCACCTCTCTACTGAGCTGGCAAAGATCACTCCTCAGAAGGCTTGTTAATTTCCATTTCACTTCCCAAAGGCTCTGTCAATTTCACCTCCCTTTCACCTTGAACCATGTGCTGGAGCAAGGTACATGCCTGAAAGAAGGGATGCAAAGCTAAGAGCAATTTGATTCACTCTCTAACACCATCACAATTTGTCCTGGTAATTAACAACTACAAGAATGGTTCAAGGTAGCATTTCTCTCTCTTTTTTCTTACTATTTTTTAAAATTACATACATTTCCCAAACTGGGATCTGGGGACCCCTGTGAATCCATGAGAGGATCCATGATCCTTACTTATTTAAAATAGTAATATGCTTGCCCATCTCCTGAGCATCTCAGGATCCAACAACGTAAAAACAAAGGAATAAAACAATAAATATTCAAGCAACAGGTATAAAATATACCAAAACCAGATTAATATCTTATCATGTCCATCTGAATGACATAAAAATGAAACCCTAGTTTTCTGGGATTGATATCAGGGACTCTCCACCTCAAGGGAAAGGGCCCTAATCAGCTCCCTCCAATTATGAACCTTGAATTTGTTTGGAGATTCTAGCAGGGGAGAGTAGCTATCGTATACCTTTGACCAAAGAACAGTCAAGGGTATATGATGGTCATCCTCTTCCACCGAGCGTGCAGCTTCAGGAGGGAAGCACATGGAGCAGTGAGGGAGGAAGGGGACACCCGCCTAGCCAACCAGATCAGCCGAATCAACCCTGGAGATCAATGGGGTGACAGATGTCTTCCCTGAAGACAGTAGACATAAATCTAGAAGCAAAACTGGAAGCAAGTCACAGTAGTATTGGTAGTAGTATTGACTGAGAGTGTTAATCCAGTTAGTATGTTTGGGGAGCCGTCCTAAAAAGGGATTTCCTAGTCCCACGGTATTCAATGGAGTCTACAGGAAAGTGTCCTTTGGATTGCAACTTTAGTCCAGCAGTGATCAGCACAGAGACTGACATAGCTCACAATTCAACATACTTGGATGTCAGTCACCTGTGAAAGCACCCTAGTCACTGTAAAACCTGAACGTTTTTAAAACACCACAGGCAACAATCCAAACAAGTTATATAGCTATTCATGGAAGAATTACTTGTATGAGAAGAGCATTCTTTGATGTTACTGCCATTCCAACTGTCAAAGAGAAAAGTTGCTTTTTAAATTTAACAGATAACTTGCCTCTTTGACAGAGGAAAACTTCAAAGGAAACTCTGGTGGCCTGGAAGATTTTTCTCTAAACACAAACTTCTTTAGATCACAATCTTTAAATGTTAAGAAATGTGCAATATCAGATTTGTCTGAACAAAATGTAGAACTTAGAATCACAGAGCGGAGTCCTTATAGGCCATTTAATCCAACGGACCCTTTCAGCTCTGTGATTCTATGTTCTACATTTTGTTCAGACAAATCTGATATTGCACATTTCTTCCACAGGAAACCCAAAGTTAAACAATTATCCATAAAAAGAAATGTTTAATGATGCAGATTCTATACCTGAAAATGTTGCTTTTGCATTCTAAGTTTATTTTGATTATATTTTCCAGATGCTGGGGAAACAGCATTAAGATTTTTTTTTTAATTATGTAAAAGCAAAGCCATGAAACTATTTATGTGAGCCCAGGCTGGTTTTAGATTTGATTCTTTTGATTTTTTTTTGGTCAGCTCAAAAAAGTCAGTAATTCCATTGGGTTAGTAAAACCCCTCTGCCTAAACAGCTGGGGTTCTATTTCCTGGAAGTCTTTGCCTTTTGACAAAAAGAACTTTACATCTTAATTTTGCAATGAAAGAACAAAGTAATATTGTCCCAAAAGCCAAGTAAACAGATTCTGAATTTTCTGCTATCTTTAGAGGTTCCATCTGCTATTTATATGAAAACAAAATTAAACTTTCCTGCTCCTGTTCAGAAAAATGCCACACACATTATACCCTTCAGTGTTTGAGTATGAGATTATCATAGAGCCAGATGGCAGTATATTTTCATTATAACTATAAATCCAGTGGCTGTTCCAGCACGCACACATGCACATTTTTTTCAGAAATGATGTGTGGTTTGCTCCTAATCAAATTGGGCTAAAGCCTGATACTTGATGGACAAGTTTCCAGACTTCATATTATTACCAGCCTCTCTATACGTAACATACAGTGCAATCCTACACAGTTACACCTGAGTTACACCTTTCTGAGTCCACTGACTTTCAATGGACTTTAAAAGATGTAACTTTGCTTTAGGATTGCACTGTCAATGGAAGTTGGCAAACTCCTATCAAAAAAGAGAAAGCATATCATCCATATGACCTCATATTTTACAAAGAGAAATTGATCCAACTGTCATGGAAAAATCTTCTACTTTTTACATCTGAATGGATGCCTCTTAAAGATAAACACCATAATTTAAACTTAAAGATTACATATTCTTAGAATCATTGACTTCAGAAGGAGACTGGCATATGTAGCATTAATAAATCTGAATTGTAATACATTATTTTTTCTACTTCTAGCCCAGTTGGACTATGCAATATACAGTGTCTGTAATTATTTATTGTGAATACTTTGCATTGTTATGAGAAGACTGATATACATTTGTTAGGAAGTTGATGTTTATATTGTATTTATTATTGGTGTAGTATTTATTGTATCTTAGTATTTATTATATCATAGTCTTTGGAGCACTCACAGCACATTGCACTTCCATAAAATATACTGAAAAATTCCATTTTTGAATTTGTTATACCTCCGGTAAGGGTTCTCCCTATTTGTGTGGCAAGCCTCCAGGTGGTGGCTGGAGATCTCCCAGAATTCCAACTGATCTCCAAGCCACAGAGCTCAGTTCCCCTGGAGAAAATGGCTACTTTGGATGCTGGACTCTATGGCATTATACCCTACTGAGGCCCCTCCCCTCCCCAAACTTCACTCTTTCCAGGCTCCATTCCCAAAATCTCCAGGAATTTCCCAACTTGGACCTGGCATCCCTACTTGTGAAGCAAGTTAGCCTGAGAGATAGTAATTGGCCCAAGTAAGTTTCATAGCAAGAGGAGATTTGTAGGCAGGTTTGCCCAATCCTAGTCTAACAGTCTAAACACTACACCACACTGATGCCCCCAGGTTCCTCACCTCATGGGGGTCTCCTATTTTGATCCCTATTTTGTCCCAGCATGGGCCTAGAGATAAATCAAATGGCAGCAAGACATACCAAAGGCATAACAGAATGCACGGCAGCTCCTCTACCAATCATGAAGAGCGCATCCCAAGAGAGATTTATATAATGGCCATTTCCCCAAGGACCTCAGAGCCTCCTCCCTAAATAATTTGATCCTAATAAATCACCTAGATTTCCAAAACAATAAGCAATTCCAACCAGTTCCCCTCCTATCTTAACAACTGAACAGGAAGATCTCTGCTCTTTTCTAACCACATCAATCACCCAACCATAGTTCTTTATTATTATTATTATTATTATTATTATTATTATTATTATTATTATTATTATTATATTTATATTTATATTTATATTTATATTTATATTTATATTTATATTTATATTTATATCCCGCCCTCCCCGCAAGTGGGCTCAGGGCAAGTTACAACAGAAAATAAAATATACAAGATAAAATCACAATAAATTAACACAGCTTCTAATAAAACACCTGCTCACCATATAAAAACCATATAACATCTGACGGAGGTGGAGGTGCGGCTTAACAATGCGTGGACGCTCATATATGGGGGGTAGATGGTCAATACCCCCTACAGACATAGAGGAGACCGGGAAAGAGGCTCATTTGGTGGAAACCCTGATGGCCTCAACCATACGCCTGGCGGAATATCTGTCTTACAGGCCCGCCTGAAGGAGACAAGATCTTGGCAGGCCTGGGTGTCTTCAGACAGAGAGTTCCACCAGGTCGGGGCCAGGACTGAAAAGGCCCTGGCCCTGGTTGAGGTCAATCGAGCCTTCCTGGGGCCAGGGACCACCAGTATGTGCTTACCTGCTGATCTCAGCACCCTTCAGGGAGTATATGGGAAGAGACGGTCTCTCAGGTATACTGGTTCCAGTCTGTTTAGGGCTTTATAGGTTAATACTAAAACCTTGAACCTGATCCGGAACTCCACGGGAACCAGTGTAGCTGCTGCAGAACTGGAGTTACATGTGTCCTGAAAGGCACACCCATCAAGACACGGGCAGCAGCATTCTGGACCTGCTGTAATTTCCGGGTCAGACTCAAGGGAAGCCCTGCATAAAGCAAGTTACAGTAATCCAATCTGGAGATGACTGTTGCATGGATCACTGTTTCCAGGACACGGGTCGAGAGATAGGGAGCAAGCTGCCTGGCCTGCCGAAGATGGAAAAAAGCAGACCGGGCAACTGCCGTGACCTGGTCCTCCACTGATAAAGAGGAGTCCAGCATCATGCCAAGACTTCTGACCGGCAAAACGGGCACAAGTGGTGCACCATCAAAGGCCGGAAGCTGGATCCCCCCCCCCCAACGTCCCATGACCTAAGTACAGGACGGTTGTTGTGGATTTTCCGGGCTGTATAGCCATGGTCTTGGCGTTGTAGTTCCTGACGTTTTGCCAGCAGCTGTGGCTGGCATCTTCAGAGGTGTAGCACCAAAAGACAGATCTCTCGGTGACACAGTGTGTAAGTACAGGACCTCTGTCTTCGTGGGATTTAACTTCAGTCTGCTCTGCTTCACCCAACCAGACACGGCACAAAAGCTCTAATCAGGGCTTCTGGAGCTGAGCCAGGCCGTCCGTCCAACAACAGATACAACTGGGTGTCATCAGTGTACTGGTGGCAACCCACTCCGAAACTCGTGCCAGCTGGGCGAGGGGGCGCATATACAGACTGAACAACAATGGGTAGAGAATTGCTCCCTGGGAGATGCTGCATACCAATGGTTGGCATGCAGACACCCTCTCCCCCAGCGCCACCCTCTGTCCCCGACCGTGGAGAAAAGAGACAAGCCACTTTAAGGCAGTCCCTCGTATCCCCACATCAGCAAGGCGGTGGGTCAACAATTCATAGTCAACCGTGTTGAATGCTGCTGAAAGATCCAATAACACCATCAGCACCGACCCGCCTCAATCCAGATGTCTACGGAGATCGTCTGCGAGGGCGACCAACACTGTCTCAGTCTCATGGCCCAGGCTGAAGCCAGACTGGAATGGGTTCAGGACCAATGCATGTTCCAAGAAAGCTTGCAGCTGCTCCACCACCCCCCGTTCAATCACCTTACCCAGAAACGGAAGGTTCAAGACCGGGCAATAACTGGACGGGTCCGTGGGGTCCAAAGTTGGTTTTTTTAGGAGAGGCTTCACCACGGCTTCCTTTAATGCCCTGGGGAAAACCCCAGAGCTCAAAGATAAGTTGATAATGGCCTCCAGTGAAGCCCTCAGCCCATCTACGCTGGCTTTCACCAGCCACAAAGGGCAAGGGTCCAAGAAACGCGTAGTGGGCCTCACCTGCTGCAGGATCCCGTCAACATCCTCCTGGGAGACCAGACTGAAGTGATCTAAGATTGTCCCAGAGGACAGCCAAGGGGTCTCCAGTTCCCTTACTGTATCAACCGTGGCAGGCAGGTCGCAGCAGAGAGACAAGACTTTATCTGCGAAAAAGCTCCCAAAAGCCTCACAGCTAATAACCGAATTACCAATTTGGTGGTCTCCCTCTGAGAGGGAGACCAGGGACTGAACTACTTGAAACAATTTTGCCAGGCGTGAGCTTGCAGATGCTATGGAAGTGGCATAGTAATCCTTCTTTGCCACCTTCACAGCCACCTCATAGACTTTCATAAACGCTCTATAAGATGATCTTGCTTCTTTGTCACTGCTTCTATTTTTCCAAACTTCCTCAAAGAAACATTCCTGATACTTTCATGCAAACCCGGAAATCTCCCCTTTACAATATTGAGACTTCCTTTCAAACTTGCTTATCTCTGAGGAGATTGAATTTTTTTCACTCTTCCAGATGCCAACACTACTTCCCCTCCTCATTTCTGGCAAAAAGCACCTATTTTTGTAGCCAGTTTGAAGCTTCTCCGGCTACCCAAATTTCACTGTTCGCACCTCTCAAACTTGCTTTGCTGCACTTTCCTCCCCTCTCTGGTCAATTTCCAAGTTCCAGAACTGCTTTTCTGCTACCAAGGAATGCCCCCCACCCCCGCTTCATTGAGATCAGGCTTTATCAAGATCTCTCGCTCCCCCTCTCCATAACAGACATTTAATTTGGCCTCTTCTTGTTAATTCAATAAAAAACTTTCGTTTAAGAGCATTTATTCCCCCTCATTCTTTCAAGTGATGTGCTGAATCTAGTCCTCTGTATACACTGGTTTAACATCCTAAACGATCATTTAAAATTTCCTTCTATACACATTCTTGTTCCACATCAGAAAAAGGGATGCCATTGCTCATTACAGCACCTTCACATGGATAGGGTAACATATCATGGTGCCTGTTTTTTTTAAAAAAAAATGATATAAAGAATAACTTTTAGCGACAGTTAATTGTTCACCACTCTGAGTGTAGCACTAATCTGTCCAGAAGGACAGTATATAAGCACACCATTATTAACATGGTAGTAGTAACCATGCTGATGTGTCAATAAAAGCAGCCCAGCTGTGAGGTACCTTATATGATGAATACTTCTAAACCAGTATTATCTATTCTGCCAGAAAGTTTCCAGTTTCATAAACATAAATCTTTCCAGCAATAATCAACAATTTTGGGGCCTGAACTTTAGGGACTTACATATATAAAGCATGTGCTATACCATTTAGCTGTGGACATCCAGATCCAAATTTTATCATACAATGTAACGTTTTGCCTTGTGAATAGTCTGGCCGTCGTCACACGGGCATCTCTTCCGTTAAATTTACAGCATATAGCGTCCTACCTGTTATCGGCACAGTAACGTTTCTTTGGGTCACCTAACGGCTCTTCGCGCCACCAGCTGTCCACACCGAAGCACTCTGTTCTGTTCTCTCTAACCGCGCAGAAGCAGCTCCTCCCCCCCTTTTTTTTATTATTCTGGCGTTTAATTCCGCTATAACGGAATAACAGCATATAAACATTCCGTTAGAGCAAAACATTACGACCCTTTTGTTTTTCCAACTTTGAAATTATATAAATAGCCCTTTGCCCGCAGAAAACTCCCTGTCTGGCGTGGTCCCCATCGCTGAAGACTCTGCCATGGCGACTGAGTCATTTTTACTTCAGCAGAAAGTTTGCATTGTGTTATGGTGTTATGGCGTTATAAGGACATAATAAAATAAAAAAAGGGGAGTCCCAGGAAGAAATGGATTCTGGGATTGAAGGGAGGGCATAGGGCGTTGCGAGGCGAAATACATCGATGTGAGGCATTCACACTGAGGCACAAAAGAGCGCAACTATCAAGCACAAAGCAGAAGAGAGAAAATCACTACAGTGTTGGAATAAGGTGGGTGTTTGCCAGGAAATAGCGCCATTTTTGCGCTAAATAAAAGCCTGTGTGACGACGGCCTCTGTGTGCTTTATTTTTGCTAATTAATATGGGGGTTTGGATGTATGTTTACTGTGGTTTAAAATGCAGGCCTCTAAGATAAGAAAGTGAAATGTGTTATGACTGGATGCTATACCTTAGCTGTACAGCTGGTAGCTGTACCTTAGGAAGGTAGAATGAATGACAATTTAAGCAGGGCTGTTCTGAGGAAAAGAGTTCTGTGTTATTCTAGTGTTGATCAGAGCTTCTTTGGAAAAAGAGGGAGAAAGAGTGAAGTGCTGTAATCTGAGATGAATCTATTGTTCTTTTCTCTGTGGATATTATTAACCTAAGTGGCAACTGTGACTGAGTTGGTTTGGAAACATTTGAAGGCCTGTACTAATCTTGAAACCATTATACTTGTGAATAGAGGTAAGCAGACTGGAAAACGGACCAAAATTTGTCACAGATTGGCCTGGTTTGGAGTTCACGAACCGGCAGGTCGTGGGATGCCCGTCTTCCACAGACCCCATGATTTTTGGGACGGTCCATTGGTCCATTGTCCGTGAATCTAGACATGGGCGGTGGGGGGGTAGGTATGAGTGCTCCTGCGCCACTTGCAAGCGGTGCTGGAAGTGCTTTGAAATTTTAACCTCCCCTCCTTGTTCCAGCTGACTGGCGGGCCCACCAGTCAGCTGCAGCAAGGTGGGGATAAAGCGCTGCTTTAAGTGCTACTGCTTTCAAATGCCTCAGGTCTTTTTCAGCCAAGATAAGCAGGAGGAGGGGGTTCCTTCTCCTGCTCGCCTGGGCTGGAAGAGCAGCGTGGGCCATTTAAATGCCCTGTATCACGCTGGCCGCTTTTCCAGCCAAGACAAGCGCGAGGAGAGGGTTCCTCCTCCCATTCACCTCAGCAGGGAAGAGCAGCGTGGGGCATTTAAATGCCCTGCACCACACTGGCCATCTTCCAGCTGAGGCGAGCAGGAGGAGGGACCCCTTCTTCCCGCTCACCTTGGCTGGGAGAGCGACGCAAGGCGTTTAAATGCCCCATGCTGTGCTGGCTGGTCTTCCAGACAAGGCAAGTGAGAGGAGGGACGCCCTCCTCCCACTCACCTTGGCAGGGAAGAGTGGTGTGGGGAGTTAAATTCCACACACTGTGCTGGCTGCTCTTCCAGCTGAAGTGAGCAGGAGGAGGGATCCCCTCCTCCCACTTGCCTGGGCTGGAAGAGTGACACAGGGCATTTAAATGCTCCGCACCACGCTGGCTGCTCTTCCAGCTGAGGCAAGTGGGAGGACGGACCCTCTCCTCCCCCTCGCCTCGGCAGGGAAGAGTGGCATGGGGCATTTAAATGCCTTGCACAGTGCTGGCTGCTTTTCATTTACATTCCACCCCCTTGCTCCAGCTGACTGGCAGCCCATCAGTCAGCTGGAGCAAGGGGGGTTAAAGCACTCCTGCCACCACTTGCAAGCGGGCCAGGAGCACTTTAACATTTAAATTCCGCCCCCTTGCTCCAGCTGACTGGTGGGCCTGGACCACAAACCAGTCTGTGAACCAGCACTGGACCATGAAAAGTTCAAGGAGCTCAAAGCATTGAATATCCGAAGTGGTCTCCATTCAAGCACTGACCAGATACAGACTTGCTTGGCTTCAACCTGAACTTGTATTTTAACGGTGATCTTCATATTTGTCCACAACCATGTCTGTTTTATTTTAAGGACAGCAGTACTGGTGAAGTTTAAACACTTTTAGCCCAGCAGAGTCTGTGCTTCCCATTCAGATGGTGCTAATTCATTTGTGCTGTGAAAGAAATGCCTGCTCAGTTTTAGCTATAGGTCTGGAATCTGTTCTGAATTTAGCCTGCCATCCCTAGGCCATAGAAACAGTCCTACTGACTTCATATCCATCAGCTCTCCCTATAACTTTTCAACTTTTTGAGGTGAACAATCCAATAACAAATCATGACAGTCAGAAACTCTGACAACTGTTTCAACAACAGCTGAAATAAATGGGGAAGCTTGTGAACAAAGAGACACCCAGCAGGAGCAGCTGCAGTGAAGTGGGGGGATTGGGCAAAATTGACCCACCTCACTCTTCTGCTGGTGGAACAAGCTTAGCAAAGAAAGCTTTCCACTCATGCAAGGCCAAGGAGGAAATTTTGCATGATTACCTCTCCTCAGTGCAGCCCCCAATGTTGCGTGGCATTTTCTCCATAAGACTCTCCCTGGTCTGTCAACTGCTGCTTCAGTGAGGAATTACAAAATATCCCAGAATTACAGATCTCCCCCAACCTTCTGCTAGAAATTAGATTTACGCTTAGGGAAAGCACATGGCTTGCATGATAAATGACAAACTGGATACTTTCCTTGTGAGAAGAATGAGAAGATTAGTGGCATGACAGTGAATGGTACAGATAATAGTCTCTCTCACTTGCCTGTCAAAATGACAGGCTAGTGTAACAATAAATAGCACTCTTTTCACAAACCAGGAGTATTTTTTATACCAGTAGCAAGACACAAAGCTGAAGCCCATAGTGATATATTCAGTGAAATGATATAATTTCAGTGAAGCCCATAGATATACTGTTCCAGAGTACATAGCCAATGCATTTCAACCAATAGGGCAAATTATAGCAGGATTATAGCCTATATATAAATAACGGTTAAATGAATGTTTATAAAGGCATGAAGAAAAATTAGAGACTATATTGAAAATCATTAGCAATCTTCAGTTTAAAAGTCATCTGTCCCTTTGAAGTTTTTACCCAAACAGTTTTCCAATACACATATTCCATATCTATTACAGAGAAGTTTTTTTTTAAATTTTGTTCAGACAAATGTATTTTCACTCAAATTCCCGTTGCTGAAGCTTCATGACAAAAAAAGATTAATTTCTGATTTTCATTCAGTTCTCAAAGGCTCTGGTAGACAAAACCCTGGCAAACGTATTTAAACTGTGATAAAGAAAATAGTAGCATTGCTTACCTCCAAAGAAGATGCAGGGACTGCCAAGCAGCCTCTGGAAACCGCATACCCCAATTCCCTCAAACTCTACCTTTGAATCTTGTATTTTAAAAATAAGTTTACTGTTTTAGTCATAAACTGCTGATTCTGACAACTTCGTATAATACAGGAGCAGCCCCAGGTTCAGAAACTGCAGTTGAAAATGGTGTAAACATATGAACTAGTAAGAGTGTATCTAAAACTATAAACAAATTCATTTCATACCAGTTTAACTGTCATAGCTTCTCCCACAGAATCCTGGGAACTGCAGTTCACTAACGGTGCTTAGAATTCTCTGTTAAAGATCTCTAGATCTCCTCTTCTCATAGAACTAGAATTCATCTGGTTTCCCTGGAGAGACAGATTGACTAATAAAGAGTTTAGGTCTCTTGTGTAGATATGCTCCAAACAAGCAATTTAATTATTATATATATATATATATATATAAAATAGCAGAAACAACAACCGCGTGCTTATATACCACTCCTCTGGGCAGATTAGTGCCACACTCAGAGAGAGAGAGAGAGAGAGAGAGAGAGAGAGAGAGTGTATGTACACTGAGTGTGGCACTAATCTGTCCAGAAGACAGATTAGTCTCTCCCCAACACTGCACCTTGTTAATTTGTTTTATTATTTGTATATTGATTTTAGTTTTTGTTTTTATCGATTTTAACTGTTCACCGCCCAGAGCCCCTGGGGATGGGCGGTATATAAATTGAAAAAATAAATAAATAAATAAAAAGAGTGGTATATAAGCACACGGTTGTTGTTGTTGCTGCTATTATTATTATTATTATTATTATTATTAACTATTTGAGATATGCAGATGACACCACATTGCTGGCAGAAAATAGTAAATACTTGAAATGACTACTGATGAAGGTTAAAGGAGAAAGTACCAAAGCAGGATTACAGATGAACCTCAAGAAGACAAAAGTAATGACTACTGAGGAATTACAGTCTCCTGGCTTTTTGTAAACGACGCAAAACCAAACTATTCAAAAAGCCATTTTATTCAAATGAGAGGGTGGTATCATAGGGATGGGGCCTCAGATACTTGACTAATGAGCTAGGGACCATAGACTTCATCACTATATTGCCTTACATATTATCTGTTGCTTTAAATATGTACTCCTATGTACCACCAGTGCTCCATGTTGTCTAATGTTAGTCCCAGAATGGATTATGTTCTGCTTCAGTATTTTTTCTACTCTGTATTGGATTCTTGCTAATACTATGTCTTTTAAACTTGTATCTATTTACCCTATGGCATTGTTTATGGAAATGTCCTTGATAGTGTATTGAAATGTATTTGATACTGATTGTACTAATTTCATACTGTGTAAAGCAATAAAGGAAACCATGGCCTTCAGATTGCAAGATTCAGGCAAGATTCAATTCAATTACAGATTGTTCTGGAGGTCTTTCATTCATGAGGTCACCATAAATTGGAAGCAATTTGACAGCATGTACACACACACACATTTTGAAGATTTGTAACATTTACATTTGTTGAGAATGTGTAGGTGTTCGTTGTAAGATTTCAATCCAGCAGTAACTTAAAGACCAACAAGATTTCCAGGGAATAAGCTTTCAAGAGTCAAGGTCCTGTTGTCAGATCTGATGAAGGAAATTTGACTCCCTGAAAATCTTGCTGGTCTTTAAGATGCTACTGGACTGAAATCTTTCTCTGCTACTGCAGACCAATATGGCTACCCACCTAAAACTAGGTGTTCAATAACTTGGGTGGTTGTTTTGTTTTTGTTTTTTGGCCATTGTGTGCAAGTGTGTGTGCGTTTGCAAGTAGCTGCGTGCATATTACAAAAGAATACGCTGCAAAAGAGAGCTTGGAATGTTCTATAATATTTTTTCACTGCACAAACCTGAAGTGTGGCTTAAACAAACAGAAAATAGGTATCCTACAATAAACTCTTCAGTCTTTAAAATGTACAAAGAACCTCTTGTAGACTCAGTAGCTGCGTGCCAGATATATCCATGCAGAGAACATTCCCTAACACTTAAGACGACTGAAATCCATTGCAATAAGCTAAAGGATTATCTGATAGGAATGGCAGTTTAAAATTTGTGCAGCACAGATTTTAAAAATATACTTGTCATCCATTTGTTGTGGCCACTGGCCAGTCCAGACAAATTCCATCAAGGCTGAGCTTTCATTGCAGAGAAATCACATTTTTGACAACAGCTTGCGATTGGACAAATATGTATCTTTTCACTGAGACAGTTTTCCCCCTGATATCCCAATTGCTATGTGAAATGTTTCAAATGAAGAAATGCCCATCTCTATAGAATTTTGCATAAGCTTGCTTGCTTAATGCTGCTGGATAGCAGTAGTAAAATATTCTATAAGCAGGAATGATCGTTTGGTCAGGTATTCCGGTCAAATTCAGTATGAGTTAAGGTTCCTGTGACTTTTATATCTGCCTAGAAAGTAGTTACACCTTTTACTATCATAGTGCAGTTCATTTGAAAGAAACTGTCTCCACAAAGGGAGCTGTTTCTGTGTAAACAATCAAAGATGCAGAAACCCAACCATACATTTAATTCAGCAACTTCAAATGACATTTCTAGTTCAGCAGAGCTCACTGGCATGCTCCACGAAAAAGTAATGGTCTGCAATTAAGATCTACGCTATTGTGATATGTCAAAAAAATATTTTAAAAAAATTATCAGGCAGCGCTGTGCAGCACAGAATCAAAGCTAAATAAGAAGATATTTTTCACATAAGAAACATATCTGTATGTACGGCAGGATTCTTCGGTGGAGTGGTTGGTTCTTGACTATCAGTACATTGCAATTGTGCAATAAAGCATCCCTTTAAAAAAAATTATTCGGCTTTCTGGTGGAGCGCGCATTGGCTTGCAGGAGTCTTGGCCAGGAAAATCTCTTCTAACTGAACTGAAAATTTAAAAGGGGGATGGGTAACTTGGGAAGTAGCTAGTTTTGCATAGCAAGTTGTTCATACCCGTTCCAGGCCATTTACATGGAAGCCGTTAATGCCGACATGAAGAATCACAAAGCGGATTTGAAGGGAAATGGACAAAACGTGACAAAACTGGAATGGGGTGAGAATTC
Organism: Eublepharis macularius; assembly: GCF_028583425.1. Lineage (NCBI taxonomy): Eukaryota > Metazoa > Chordata > Lepidosauria > Squamata > Eublepharidae > Eublepharis > Eublepharis macularius. Next base: position 64,889,827 of record NC_072790.1, read on the forward strand.
TGCAGGAAGAAGCGCTACTTTCGTGCTAAATTTATGGCCGTATGAAAACGGCCCAAGATACTTACGACAATGACAGAGGAACAAGAAGAGAGTGAAAAAATAACAGACTGTGCCATCACTACAAAGCCACTACAAAGCTGATAAATGTATCAGCACAAAATGAGAATCTTTATAAGGACAAATATCAAAAAGTCTGGACAAGCATTATGGAAGATTTGCAAAGATGGGAAAAAATGAATATCTCATGGCTAGGAAGAATCTTTGCTGTTAAAGTGAACATACTACCAAAATTGAATTTTTTATTTCAAATGATCCCAATTCATATAGACCAAAAGACCTTAAATAAGCAGCAGAATGCAATAAATGACTTCATATGGAAAGAGAAGAAATCAAGGATAAGACTCAAAGTATTATAGGATGATAAAAAACTAGGAGGACTGGCACTACCGAACATCAAATTGTATATTGTATCACAAGCGGTGGCACTAGTTTGGATAACAGATTGGATTATAAATTTGAAGAGTAGACACATTAAATTGGAGATAGCAGATGCTAAAGAAGGCATCTACAACTATTTATGGCTTAAGAAATCATTGAAATATATTCAAAAACAGGATGTTATCTATATACTAAGAGATGGACTACTTTTTTAAAAAATACTTTATTTTCAGTTTTATCATTTTTATAACAGTATAACAGTAAACATACATCCCTTCCCCAGATGGACAATCACTGTCATCAGGTCATTTTAACAGCATAGAGATTAGAGTTAATTGAACAGGTGGACTAAACATATCAAGGATGGTGCCATAAAAAGAAGTTTCAAAGAACTACAAGAATGTTACCAGAAACTGTGTTTGGTCATGAACAATCATATAGTTCAGAAACGGTTGTCATAAAGTTAATAAATTAGATTGGTATTGGGGATCATCTATTGAATGGGGCTGGTCAGCAATCTTTTCCATTATAAAGAAATCCCAAATTCTTTTATACCAAACAGTGAATGGAGGAAGTCTAGCCTTATTCCAAGATGAAGCAATGAGGGACTTAGCTGCTGAAAGAAGAAAGAAAATAAGTTCTTTTCTGATATGCTGTTGTTCTCCCACAGATTTAGTAATATGGTTTCAGGCTGCAAAGGAACCTTATACCCTGTAATTGTGAAGATATGTGAAGGAACCTTTGCCCAGTAGGATTGCATTTTGGGGCATGTCCACCAACAATGGTAGTATGAGCCTTCAAAACCACATTGCCTCCAGTAGGAGGGGCTATTGGTGTTCTTAATGAGGTGGAGCTGAAGGCGTGACATATACTATCTAGTCATAACTTTGAATGAAAGAGGAGATGGACTACTTAAAACATGGTTTTGATGCAGAAAAAGACTGAGCCCACTGATCTCCCCATTGATGTTGCCAATAAATGCCCGTTATGGCACTGTCACTAGAAACAGAACTGATCAGCTCAACTATGAATCAATGATTGATAAGAAAGGAAATGTAAAAACTTGGCAAAAAATTCTAGCTCAAAGCAAAAATATTCCATGGTTGATATATCACCAAACAGTATCAAGGTTCAAAGAACAAACTCTTAAAGAAGACTGTAGACTAAGAGAAAAAACAGAATTTGAATTATTAATATCTGGAGATTTGTAGTATCTATTAGGGAAAATTTACAAAATTTTATTGCAACACCACACTGAAATGGAAGAAATTAAAACCTGTATAACAAAATGGATGAAAAATTTTGGAGAAACTATTCCAATGAACCTATAGGAAGATCTATGGACTAAGGATATTAAATTCACAAACTGTCAATTACTAAGAGAGAACCAGTACAAAATGTTTTTTAGATGGCATACTACTCCCAAAGACATTGTGAAAATCAGTAAGGATTATAGTGGACAGTGTTGGAAATGTCAATGCACGGATGCAACATTTTATCATATGTAGTGGACATGTAAGAAAGCGCAAAAATATTGGATAAAGATACATGAAAAGATACAGAAGATTTTCAAGCACAGGTTTGAGCTAAATCAAAAAAACATGCTATTAAATATTCTACCAAATAATGTTACAAAAGAACAGGGAGACCTCTTTTGTTACATGGTGACAGCAGCAAGAGTGCTATATGCAGCGAAATAGAAAACAGGTATGTGCTCTGATGTGTCAGAGTGGATAAATAAGATACATGAATATGCATCAGTGGCCAAATTAACTACTTATGTACATAATAGACAGCTGAATTTTGGGGAAAATGGAAGGATTTATTTGACTATTTGGGCTAAAATTAAGATTAATTAAGGTAACTCAATACAAGATAAGAAGATAAAACACAGGGAAATGATTAACTAAAATAGTTAATATTAATGTTTGGGTATAAGTCACCAAGGAGAGGGAAGGATTGCTATTACACAGTTAAGCTGTGTTGTCATATAGAATCACAGAATCATAGGGTTGGAAGGTATCTCTAGGATCATCTAGTCCAACCCTCTGCACAATGCAAGAAATTCACAACTACCCTCCCCCCAACTGCCCCAGTGACCCCTGCTCCATGCCCAGAAGATGGCAAAACACCTCCAGGATCCCTAGCCAAACTGCCCTGTGGAAAATTGCTACCTGTCCCCAAGGTGGCAATCAGCATTACCCTGGGCATGTAAGAAGGGCTGTGAGAACTAAGCAAATATATATTCTGATTGTATCTTTTTATTAGTTTAATTTCAAAATGTAGCGCTTGTATAAGCTTTTATGCACTTTCTACTGTTATATCTTTTAAAATAAAATTTCTATGTTAAAAAAGTGGAACTTTTTATTTTGTTATGCTTAGAATAGATTCAGTATCCTGTAAGAAAAGGCTCTGAGGTTAAGAGAACTACCAGGAAAGATAGGATTGCACACTTGCCCATTAGCTTAACAAGGCCAAAATGTCAACAGCGTAATGCATCAATGCAACTATAATTCAAAATCATTTCTCCATTAATTATGCTCAGTCTTTTTTTCTTTCTGGAAGAATGTAAGGGTCACTTCTTATGACAGAGAAAGCAGTGAAAGGCAAGAACACTGCCAAATGTCCCAGCACAGTTGGTTGAATTAGCAACAACTGTTATAGCACTAGGGTTGCCACGTCCTCTTACCCTACCAGTGGGAGCGGGGGAGACCTGGCATTCACCTTTTGGGGGGTGGCACAATAAGGGCACAATAATGTCACTGTGAGGAGAGTGGGTCTGAGAGAGCTCCGAAAAGCTGTGACTGACCCAAAGTTACCCAGCTTCAAGCAAAGGAGTGAGGAATCAAACCAGGTTCTCCAGATTAGAGTCCTGCCACTCTTAACTACCACACCAAGAGAGATACATCATACTACTGAAGTCAACACATTGTCTTCTGATTCCTAAGTACGGTACTTTCTTTATATGGATTAATGATATTTTTATTGGGGGGAAATTAATTGGCCAAAAAAAAGATGTTGTAATACGACTTCTGGGTACGGTTATCTTCGAAGTACGCGGAAACCAATCAACGTATGTATGACTGATTAATCATATTTTATTTTACTGACCTGAACATTTTCCTTTTCTGCCATAAACAGATATTATCAGTTTTTCACTTCTGTCTACAAAACATAATGAATACCATTTGCAGTATAAGTTTTCAAAAGCTTTGTCCTTTATGTGCTGTATAGGGATCCCAGATCCCCCAGTGGGGGCAGGGAATCACCCACTCCCACTCTCTGCCCCCCCCACCCCACTAACCTGGCCTAGGCACATCACTCCCAGAAGTTACATCAACACGCTGAGGCCAGAGGTGGTCCTGTGCTTTGCAGCAGACTGATTTGGGCCCCGAACTGGCTAAATCATGCCAGCCCCACCCACTTCACAAGGTGATTGTTGTGAGGATAATAATAACACACTTTGTAAATTGTTCTGAGTGGGCATTAAAGTGTCCTGGTGGTATATTAATATTACTATTACTATTTAACTCAGCCAAATCTGAGGATACTTAGATCTGGAGCTATAAATGGACAAAGACGAACTTTCTACAAATCTGGAAAACATCTGAGGTTTACACAAAAATCTGAAATCTAAAAGAAGGGGGGCATTTAAAATCCCAAAACGATAAAGGGAGCACCTGTAGCTTTTAGAAATGAATGCCCTCAGTGGACGTTTCTAGGCAACCAGCCTGCCAGGCTTAGCTTCTGTCTGTAAAAGGTGGAGGAGGGCTTTTTCATTAACTATTTGGGCCTTTCAGGGAGAATTCATCAGGGCCAGGCCTAGCAGCAACCACTGGTGACTTGCTACCAGCCAACTGTAGTAGTTGGAGAAGGTAGAAGTTGGGCATCCAGGGGTAGGGAAGCGCGGCAGACTTAAGATAGTAGTATTCTTTATTACAGCACTTAGCCAGTACATTTACCATAAAATTTAAGTGCACATGCAGACTTAAGATGCAGGTAAGGGGACCTGGCAACCTTGGTGAGTGGGTGTGTGGGATTAGCAAATTCATATTAGTAAAGACTATGGATTAATCATATAGCCATAATATTAAGCTAGCAAGAAGCATAAGATGGATTCTTTATGTTTTAAAGTAACTGGTCTCTGCTTTTAGCTACCACCCCCCTTTTTCTCCCTGGCTGTACATGGAAAGAGAGAATGTCTATCCTTGAAGATAGATAACTGGACATTCCTGAGGGCATCTGAAAAGGCAAAGCCAGAGACAAAGGAAGAATTATAAGTTCCACCCCCCTCCCCCTTTGGAGAAGAGAGTTTGTGTAGAAAAGTAACCAGTTGTGGAATGAAGGGAGATGCTACTATGGAGACCAGGATAGGATGGCAAATGATGTTGTCGCCAGACTGAAAAGTGGACAATAGTCCAATCTAAAGGTGTAAAAGAGATCAGGTGCCTTATTTTGAATGTGACTTTCGTTTCTCCAAAATGATGTCACAAGCCCTTAAAAGTAACATGTGCACCTTTGTTCGGGGGTACATTCTAAGCTCATCTTGAAGCCTGTGCCCTATATTTGCAAATATACTTTTTCCTCCTCAGCCCTTGTCTGTCTCATCTCTTTTGCTCAGCGAATTGGAGGGGCAAAGGGGAAGCACTTTTGTGCAACAGGTGGAAGCAGTAAACAGTGAGAACATGGGGATTCCAGAAGGAGGGAAAGGGGAAATCGTATGGGGGAATGAGGAACCACCCCCACAACTACTCATCGGTTACCTGGTGCACAACGGGGCCTGCCTAGCAACCTGCACTGGGCAACTAGGCCATAGTTTTTCCAGATAGAGGTTGCCAGGGAAGGGAAGATGGGGAAACTGAAAATGGGAGCAGAAGATAAATATTGGTTGGCTGGTGGGTGGGAAGGCAACAAGGAAGCAGGAATTGTAAAACTGTCATGATATTGGCTTGGATATAAGCCCCTGAGAACATCTAAAGCATATTACATGCCTAACCTTAGTAATCCTTAAAACAACAACCCTGTAAAATTATTATATTATTATCATGCCCATACTGCAGATGAGGAGCTGAGCCCAAAAGACAAAGGCTTACTGAGCGCATTGCTGGCAAGTGGGATTTTAAACAGGGATATTCTGATACACAGCGTAGTCTCCAATGCCTGTCATTATTTGATCTCCCCTCCAATTTACAGATTCTTAAGTATTTTGTGTAATGTTTCTGAACTAGAAGTGGCCCTTAAATCATGTTCCCAGGGTCACCACTGTAGCCTAACCATATCTGCAGTTCCCAGATAGATCTGCCAGTTTCTGTATTTATTCATTTAGAAAATGTATACGATGCCTCTCTAGAGGCAAAACATACACAATGCCCCAATCATTCCTCACAAGTGTATACAGCATATCTACGTACGGAGCAGTAAAATGTTAGTGGATATTCCATCTTGCTAAACTCAGGTTCTTAGAAGGGTGTAGCTCTGCTCAGGAGAGCACTGCTAGCATTTTATTGCTCCCTCTGTAACTCACCCTGCTTTGTACATGCTCTCTTAGACCATTTATCTTCTGGCATAAGTCAGTCTTTCAGCCTTTTCATGATGAGCTGCTTGCTCTTCAATGACAATTGCTCAAGAAAACTTCTTAGTGAACCTTTGTGTGTAATGTATGTTAAGGCTGAACATGGCAAAGGAGAAAGAAGTCTGTCTAAGAACATAGGCATTTGCACAACATAATTAAATTGTGTCTACTGTCTACCATAAAAAGCTAAAGCTGACTTGCAAGTGGGGAACAACTAATTATTCCTTATATTTTGTTCTTTATCTTGCTAGGCATTTGCACAATATAACTGACTGAAATCACATCAGTCTTAAGAGGTAAACTTTATGTGCAGTTGAGGGAGCTATTGTTCATTAAATGTATATAGATGAATTCCAAACTAAAGCTGATTTTCTAAAGCTTTATTTTCATCCTGGATTGCCTTTCTTCATAGCCACACTCCTTAAACCTCCAACGCTTAATGGAATACAGTTCTAATATCTTAAGGGGAAATGTGTCCAAATACAATGGATTCAATCCACTGAGAAAATAAGGCAGAAGCTTGCATCTATTTCTGTCTAGCACTGCATACTTTCATCTGTCCTTCAATACACATCCCCCAAATCAGAGATAAATCTATAATTCAGCTTAGAGGCTTTGCTGATTTTTCTTTTCACCAGACCCATCCACGTATACACCTATTTATAAATAATCCTGGAATTCTCCTGCAGAACTGTAGCATAAACCTTCAAAGGCTATTCATGTTCAGTAAAAGCAAGAATGATATTTTTAGCTAGATTTTCTAGTAAGCAGAAAGTGGGTTGACTGTAGTAATGGGTCATGCATTGAAGATGGCTCTGTCAATTATTTATATGTAAAAGGGAGGTACTAGTTGTCAAAATCCAGCAGCCTGGGTTTTCTGTTTCCAAAAAATAGGATTTTTTAATTTCCTCTCTTTCTGCATGACCTATTTTTAGTGCCAGATGCATATAAGCATCTTATCTACGTGACAAAATGAAAACATAGTTGACATCTCTTGCTCTGGCAGTAAACATTCAACAGGCTAAACAGCAGATATCAAGTCTATGAAATGCAAATTTTACTTATGAGCATTTCCTCAATCTAGAACTAACACATGCTGTCATGTCCTCACAGCTCTGAAAATGAATAATTTAGTTTTGTTTCTTTACGCAGGGTTGTCAGTATCATCCCAGCTAAATTTTAAAAATCCTGAAATGAAAGCTGTGCCCAAGTATATTGGCATAAGTACAAACTCCCTTTGGGCAGCAGATTATGGCGGCATCCCTAAAGCAGTAAATATGTAATAGCAAGAAAGCAAAAGGATGGTTTGGCTGAAGAAAAAAATTCTCACAGCGTGTAGAGACAGGAAGGATGTGTTGCAGTGGGGTTGAGGAGACAGACACTTGGGAAGGAGTATGAACATGAAGGCCACAGAGCCCACAGAAGGATTATGGGGTAGGGAGGAGAACCTCACATAGATCCTACCATTTCTGTGTTGTGGAGGGCCAACATTGTTTCTTTGACTAGCTGGAGTTTTTGCTTACTGACTAAACATCTTTCTCTGTAAATTTCTAGAAAAATAATTACAGACAGTCCAATCTTATGCATTTTTTTCTCCAAGTAAATCCAACTGAGTTCAATCGGCTTACGCCCAAGTAAGAATTCATACAGTCACAGTAACAAATATAATGTTACATACATTAGTCATGAGTCTATGCCATATATTTCCATCTATCACTGTAAAATATCCACTGGGCACTCTAAGAAGAGGCCATCTGCAGCAGCAGGGCCATCTGAGGACTGAGGTGAGCCCTTTTGCCAGATCTGTCACTACAATATCTTTCCGCAGTACTAGACAGGAAATGTAATTCTGTTTTTTAAAGAGCAAGATGTGGATCCAGCCTAGAGTTCCCAGGTACCCGCTGGTGGTGAGCAAACTCCCAGGGGGGTTGCCTCCTTCCTCGCCAATCCACCAGTGATCAGCAGGAGGTGGCAAGCCCCCCCCCCGGAGGTTGCCCACCACCAGCAGGTACCCCGGAAACATTACTGGGAGTGACAACATCGTACTGGCCATGTGAGTGCTCCTGTGCTTTGTTTGGGGCTGATTTTGAGGCCAAATTGCCCCCGTGCAGAGCACGGGGGTGTTCGTATGGTCAGTGCCATGATGTCACTCTCAGAAGTGACATCATCACACATGTGCCAGGAGCATGCATGCACACATGTGCCAGGAGAGGAGATGGACCTGGCAACTCTAATCCAGTAGCACCTTAAAGATCAACTAGATTTCCAGGGTATGAGCTTTCAAGAGTCAGAGCTCCCTACGTCAGATACAAGGAGTAGATCTGACAGAGGGAGCTCTGACTCTCGAAAGCTCATGCCCTGGAAATCTAGGTGGTCTTTAAAGTGCTAAAGGACCCAAATCTTGCTCTTCTATTACAGACCAACATGGTAACCCACCTGAAACTGTCTGTTTTTTAAGAAAGATCAAGATTGGTAACCATCTTGTTAGTCTGTCTGTAGCAGTAGAAAAGAGCAAGATTCCAGTAGCACCTATAAGACTAACATAATTTGTGGTAGGGTATGAGCTTTCGTGAGCCACAGCTCACTTCTTCAGAACTTAAACAGTTTTATAGCACTGTAAGGCACCTTGGGTGCCAATAAGTATTTTCTAATTTTGATAGTAATGACTGGACAGCTAAGGGAAATACTCTCAGGAGAAAATGTACTGTTCACCTTTCTTTAAAAATATACACTTATGTTCTAGTGATGCCATGCAATCACAGGAGCATTTTAAATTAATATTTCTAAACCTGAAATTATATAATTAGAACAATAAGTTATAAATATCCTGATTTCTTGACACAGTACAAACACTTTGAATGATAAAAATTCAAGCACTAGATCAAAAACTTCCTCCCTACCATTTAACAGTATTCCAATACTGAACCAATAATAGCCAGTTTATATTTTTTAAAAACCTGGTTAGCATTGGTTCAGTAATTTCTCTTTTCCCATGGCAATTTATAGGCCTTAAACTTGTCCACAAGCATCATGAACCAAGTTTTAGACACATCACATCAGTTTTCGGTATAATCATTTAGTTTCTGACATGATCATTGCATCTCAAAAAGAGATCAGATCTTGAACTTGTCATTTTATTAAATCTTGCATGGTGTTAATAACATCTGTATATAAGCTTCAGATCAGGAGTTCTGGTGTCCATGCAGGGCTGCAAGGCCTTCCCCACCACTTCAGAAAACATAGTCTGTACATACAAGTGTAGTTCTGCCCACTCAGTTCAAATGCATGGACCATCTTTTTCATGGAACTTGTATGTGTGCATCAGAATGCCCATGATGCGCTGAGTACGGCCACAGGCATGTATGAGACACAGCACAATTTCCGTAGCACAAACACACAAAGTATGTTTTACTACCTAAATATATTCTCAATATTCTCTTTAGAGCATTTAGAAAGGAAGAAGGAAGCCTACTCCTCAGAGCACTCCGCCACCACAATCCCTGGGAATAATACTGGTTGTACAGTTCAGCCTTTGCAATTCCTGCCCCTTAAAAGCATTCTCTAAAACCAGAAAGTGATGAAATAAAGTGAGTTGTCAGTTAATTTAGTGGAATGTTTGGCATTACAGGTTGAAGAAACAATCAAAAGCCTCTCTTTTTTTAAAAAAAAAAAATCCATTGACCTTTACTTGTAGTTTTGATTGTGCAAAGAATGTAGAATCCAATCAAAAAAGGATTCTTCTATGGCTGTATCTAAAGCAATGAAAAGGCCTCTTTTGCACATTATCTTCATCACACATGTGCCCTGAGAGATTAATGACTGTCTAGTGGCCTTGTGAAATGGGGTTATATTTTAAAAGTTAATTTGATTTTTAGAGAGGTTGGCAATTCCAGCAGGATTTCCCATAATGAATATAACAGAGTATCTCCCAATACAGGAGGTTAAAGGGAAGAACAATTTTAGGACATTTAGTCATTGTAATAATGCTGCCATTGTTATTGTTGTTGTTGTTATACAATTAAATCCGCTTTCTTATTACTCTTTGGAGTTTATATTACACCAATTTACACTCCCAGCTGTGTCATACCCAGTCCGTAGTTTCTCAAATGTGAGCTACTGCAGCTCAACTCTGCCTAGAAGCCACATTCTTTCAACTGAGGGTTCTTTATTCTAGAAGGATGGATGATAGTCCATTACAGCAAAACAAAGAAAGCCTAGTGGCATTTGAGAAGTTGATAGAATTATCATGGTGTAAAGCTTTCATGGACTAGAGTCTATTTCATGCATTTATTGAAGCAGGAACTAGTTCATGAAAGTTTACACCATAATACATATGTTAAGATTTCAAAATGCCACTGGATTATGTTTTGGTAATAGTGAGAGAAAAGCACACTTGACACTTGTTTTGTTTTTCTTATTTCATATTCTAGATCCAAATGTCCAGATGCAACCTTATGAGCCTGAATCCCAATATTCTCATCAGCAAAATGGAAGTGGATGGGCTGACAGAAACCCAGAGATAATTGACCAGGTATTCCTGCTCTCCTCCTATTGACAACAGGACAATATAGGCCTTAACAATGGAACTCTGTGTGTTCTTTCTCTATTAATAACACAGACCTGACCCCACCTCCTACTTTAGGCTATAACTAACCCCTCATTTGCATCAGAGATGGGCAGAACTCCCCTCAAGAAGATATGGGTCAAAAGTGCAAGAAGCAGGTCATCACACTATGTATTCTGGGAAATGCAAAGCCAGCTACAGTACATTTAAACAGCATTATGGGATGTTGAAAATATGAAAGAAAAATTCTATCAAAACATAATCTATAAATGCAGACAAAATTTATGCCAGGAAGAATACTTCTTCTTCACCTCTCTCCCAACACTACCACAAGGACTGAGGAGCAACTGTATTGGTGAGAATCAAGATTTCTCTCATTTTCTTAAGGTTTATTCTGCAAATTAGTTGTGGAAAAGGGAAACAAAGCAATGCATGTCTAGTAATTTCTCATTAATAAAACGATGCCTTTTGCTCCAGAAGTCTGTTCTGGGAGTTTTATTTAGACACTCCATTCTTCAAGAAGTTGATTAAATGCCATGCACAGAGTTTTGCTTGAAACATGAGAAAAAGAAAGGTGAACCCAGGAGTCCCATAGTTTTGGATTCTAACTAAATCCTGGGAACCAGCTCTCAGCCATCAGGATGGAGGAACGGGAGATTGCTGAAGAGGGGATGGCCCTTACAAGCTTATAAACCCAGGATGTAAGGTTGCCAGCCTCCAGGTAGTGGATGGAGATCGCCCAGAACTGCAACTGGTCTCCAGGCCACAGAGATCAGTTCACCTGGAGAAAATAGCTACTTTGGGGGGTGGACTCTATGGAACCATGCCATGCCAAGGTCCTTTCCCTCCCCAAACCCCACTTTCTCCAGATTTCTCCAGGTTTTACCCCCTAGATCTCCAGGAATTTCCCAACTTGGAGCTGGCAACCCTACCAGGATGCTATTCATGTAGAATAACAGGAAGCATTTACAATTAGCATGTATCTTGGGTACTAATGCTAGGAACTAGTTCCTAGCCACAACTAAGATGCACTTGCCTAAAGAGAAACCATCATGATTTAGAAATTGATGAGCTTGAGATGTTACTCCTGCAATATAACAGGGGCACTTAGGGCTTTGCTTCTTCTTGCAACCAGAAAAACCACTGAGGGGAAAACTGGCAAATAAGGCAATGAGCTTCTAGCATCAAACCTAAAGAAAATAACCCTGTTTAGGATTGCACTGCAGGAATGATAACTGAGCGCACACACACAATTAGGGTAACACACTGGATCATATGCCACTGATTGCACCACTTTGTAACATGTAACAGCCCATTAATTTTACTTCTGAGTGTAGTCTCAGTGCACGGTAGAGTTTGTGATATCAGCAAAAACTGACCTATTATATATTATGTTTACATGTGCTAAATGATGAGATACATGCGTCTCACAAGTCTATGGATTAAGCAGCAGTGTCATGACAAACTCTGAATAAATACCATGAGGACTAATTTCTCCTGTTGCAGTTTAGAGATTCCCATGGCTGTTGCCTCAAGATGAGGTTATGGGTACATGGGAGGCACTCACACCCAACCCTTCAGTTGCCCTCCACAGTTTACAGCAGATCAGATTTATTAATACGATCTATGACCAACACAAGTCATAGGAATATAATTCTTTAAAAAATAATAAAATCATATAGAACGAAATGCAGTTCTCGAAGAAATACAGATCTTAAAATTCATAACTTACAAGGATACACCCATTTGAAGTTTCAGGTAGTGCAGCTGAAATCAGGAATTAAATTTTTAGATTGTTAACATTTCTGTTTGGTTCGTAAGATTTCCTGGCGGATTTTACAGACAGCTATGAGGAATCTCACGCAGAGTGCTGTGACCTATGGGTTAACACCTATTAGAAGCATCCTAATAATCTGTAGGTCAGAGCAGCCAGGATACCTTCTAAGTAGAGGGGAAATGATCTTTAAGCAGATATATTGTCGAAGGCTTTCACGGCCGGAGAACGATGGTTGTTGTGGATTTTCCGGGCTGTATAGCCGTGGTCTTGGCATTGTAGTTCCTGACGTTTCGCCAGCAGCTGTGATTGGCATCTTCAGAGGTGTAGTACCAAAAGACAGAGATCTCTCAGTGTCACAGTCACTGAGACACTGAGAGATCTCTGTCTTTTGGTGCTACACCTCTGAAGATGCCAGTCACAGCTGCTGGCGAAACGTCAGGAACTACAATGCCAAGACCATGGCTATACAGCCCGGAAAATCCACAACAACCATCGATCTTTAAGCAAGTTTCTTGATATAGTTTTTCAAGACATGTTTAATGCACGCTTGCCAGTCATTTATTTAAATAGTTTTGTCACTATTCAATTTCTCAAGAAGGACCATAACTTGAGTAGACTCCACAAACATTCCATAAAAGCCACTTCACTACTATTTGTGACACTGTTCCTATTTCATACTTGGAATCCTTAGCATACTTCCATGGAAGTGCATTCACTGAAATGAATGGGGATGGGCTATAAGATTGATTTTTATTGGGACAGAGCTCCTATCATCTAACCTGTGCCAATAGTTTTGTGATTTTTTGACCATTATTCTTTGAGGATGACATTATGTCCAATATATGCACATTATATGTAATACAACAAGTCATGTTTCAAATTATAGTTCAAGAGATGAATAACTAAAGCTCAAAGTCAGGAAGTTATTTCCTATGCTACTTATATATTCTGTGATTACGTCTTAAAACATCAGGTTATAGGATTAGTAAAGAATTGGTTTTGAATTTGTTTTCACAAAAAGGTTTTTCTAAATGGTACTTAACTATTCAATGACTTACAGTATTAAAAAATAATGTTATGCACATGTCAAAGTAAAGCAATTAAACATTAAATAAATGTTAAACATTACAAATGTGGATTCCAGCGTATTGAAGTTCTCTGGATATAAAGCAAAATCTATTACTGATGTAATCATGAACACTACCAATATTATAATTTACCACAGTCTACAAATTGTTCCATCCTGCAAAATGGTACAATACATTCATTCAAATACTAAACATGTTTGCTTGAAAGTAAATTCTACTGAGTTTGATGGGACTAATAAGTAAATGTGCATTGAATTCCAGCCTTAATATATAATCTTTTTGTATAACAAATTGCAAAGGAAAGTTTAATAAAAGTACAGTATCACAGAGAAGCAAAATATAAATATGTAGAGAGGGTTAACAAAGCAGTATAAAGACTTCCATATTGCATGTTTCACTCCAACCCTCAAACTACTTACTGATGACTAGGCCTGATTAAGTCAATAGAACAACTTCAAATTAAGGACAAAATCTAGTAAATTAAACTATCTAAAGTTATACAAATTTCAATGGGAGAAATTTCTTCCAATGCTTAACTCTCCAGTGGATACTAAAACACTTAAATCTGACTGAATTATTCCTGTGCAGCCCGATCCTACACATATTTTCTCAGGAATCAATATTATTCAGTTGAATGAGACTCCTAAGTAAGTGTTCCTATGACAGCATTTTAAGCGTTCAGCTGCAAAACCATATGGATGTTTCCTCAGAAGTAAGAACCACTGATTTCAGTGGGGCTTACTTTCAAGTAAATGTTTGTAGGCCTGTAGCAGAACTTACCTCTGAATAAATATGCACAGGATTAGGCTGCATGACAATCAGAAATTAAAACTAATAATATTTAGTAGTCATAATGCTGATAGTAAACAGAACCTATTAATTGCTGTAGAGGAAATGTTAAATAAAGGTTCAATAAAGCTTTGAAGCTTAGAGAGAAATCAGCCACTGTCATGAGAAGAAAGTAACTTGACCACTTTAATTTTCCAGTGGGATTTGGCTCCTATTTCAAGGGAGAATCAATTGTCCTTGAACATGAACAGCAAGAGAGAAGCAGCTCTATAACTGTCCCTCTAGAACAGAATTCCAGTAAATTGCTTTGAAAGGATGTTCTTAATGTACAAATCTTTTTTTAAAAAAATCAGTCCAGTGGAAAAAATATTAAATGCCAGAAGCATAAAGTAACCTTGAGTTATTGTGAGAAGATTAAATATGCTCTGTTCCTTTAAATCTGTGAAGGCTGCTGAGAATGTCTGACTACTGACTGAACACAGAAGGCAGATTATGGGTTTTTTTTAAACTTCTTTTATACACCACTTTTCTCCCCAAGGAGGACGCAAAGCAGCTTACATCATTCCTCTCTCCTCCATTTTTCCTTACAACAACCTTGTGAGGTAGGTTAGGCTAAGAGTGTGTGACTGGCCCAAGGTCACCCAGCAAGCTTCCATGGCAGCGCAGGGAATTGAGCCTTGGTCACCCAGATCCTAGTGTGTTATTCTAGCCACTATACCAAACTGGTATAGAGCTATCCTATGTTCCTAGTTAGCAGAAACAACTTTCTGCGATCTGGATGATAAAGTGAAAGCTGGGAGGCCCTTATTCTATAGTTCTATCATTACAGCAGCCGAAAATGGAACGGCAGCCAACTCTCAATCCTATACACAACACTGATTCTCTAAAGTTATACTAATGCCAGCACCCTTTAGGTTTGATGACTGACTACCAAGCATCCTAAGTTCCCTAAATACTATTATTAATAGTATTATTTAATTGTTCTGTAAAACAAAGGGAAGCTTTTACATACACATACAAAAACATACACAGTTAAATTAGGCTAATGGTATATTTAACTATATCAGTAACATATTGTGTTAAAATAGTAAGATTTTCAAGCAATATTTTTAAAAGGTGGCTAGTACTCTTAACAGAAAAATAAATGCTTTCAATGATTTGTACTTTGGTAAGAAAACTTGTTCTGACCTTGAGATTGCGTGCTAAATAAATTACCTCAGAACGAAAGTGATGGGTTCTCATTACAGCATCTGGAATGGAAAGGTGAAAAAAAAAGTCAGGACCACATCAGACTTTGTTTCAGTCATTTGAAGTTTAAAACACCCATTAACTCCGCCACCCTTCAAGTGATCTGAAAGCTCCCCTAAGCAGAGCTAGCTGTAGAAGCCACCATATATATTTAATTCATCCCCTCAGAGTTGATGGGAAAGTTCTAGTGTACTTGAGCAATTGCGGGGGAAGTGAGGAGCGGTTCCCTGCCAGCAGCTTAAAAATTTCATTCAGGGATGGGGTGGAGACTAGGCTGTCGCAGTCTCTGCTCTTCCTCAAATCCCCTTTCCCAAATATCTACCAGAGATGAGATCCTTCTTAGCAACTCATCACACCTTGGCCAGGCAGTGGCCCTTGCAGCTTGCAAGACTTTCAGGTCCTTCCCTTGGCCGGGAGGCTCTTACCTCGGCTCCTTGAGCGTCCCGAAAAGACCGATTTGATCGGATGCCTGGCTTTCTGGAGCTTGCGGTGCCAGCAGCAGAAGAACAGAATCGTGGCGACGGTCCCCAGCAGGAGAAGCAGCAAGAAGAGGGCGCATTGGATGCTGTAAGGTCTCAGCAAAACCAAGAAAGCGGCGGCGATCATGGCTCAGGGGTGCGGGGAGCGCCTCCTTCCCTTCTCCCCAGGTCGGGGTGGCCGGGAGCTGGGAAGTGGGGAGAAGAGGTAAAGGGGCCGAGGAGCGACGCGAGCCTTGGAGAAAGGGCAGCTTGCCTGGGTAGGTAGCCGGAGGAGGAAGAGGAGGTGGAGCCTTCCCTGGTCCTGGTGGCTCTGGAGCCGGGCTGCAGCAGACGCAGCCCTCAGACGTGTCAGTGATTCCGCCAGGAGGAGAGAGGGACTCTCGGTCTATGACTCAGCAGGCGAGAAGGCGGCTGCAGCAGCAGCAACAGGGATTTTTTTTTTTTTTGCACACGCATGTGAGAGAGAGAGAGAGAGAGAGAGAGAGGAGGGAGAGGATGGACAGAGCCAGCGCCGACCGCTCTGCTGCAGCAGCAGCACCTAAGCTGCAGCCCTGCCTGGAGACAGGGAGAGGGCACCCCACCGGAGCAGCGGATTCTGCAGCGCGGCAGCCCAGTCTCGCTGCGGCGGCTGCCCGCTGCCGTCTTGCACCTCCAGCATCTCAGCGCTGCCCTGGAGCGGGGACGTCTCTGGCACGCGGAGGAGGAGGAGGTCGCTGCTGCTGCTGCTGCCCATCCGGATGGAAAGCGGCTCTGACTGCAGAAGAGGGCGGGAGGCGAAGAAGAGGGAGACTCCCGAAGTTTGCCGCTCTCGCTGCCGCCTGCTCGGGGGGGAAGGGGTCGGACTTCGCCCTCCTTCTCCTGCTGGGGGGCTGCCGTGGGGGAGATGACATCACGAGTCGCTGCGGAGGGAAAATGGCTGCTTGAGGCGGCGAGCAAAGGGGTGGTCAGGAGGAGGGGGCAGCGAAGGCAGGCCGGGGGGCGTCGTTGCCCCGTCCGGAGAGGAGCGCCGCATCGGGCACCCCCAGGCTGATTAGGCGAGGGACGCGGCGAGGTCGGCGCGCCATCCGCTGCCCTTCACTTGGCCGCGGATTAGGGGCTGCCTTCCTCTCCTTCCCCAGGCAGACCTGGCCGGTCTTGAGGAGAAGGCAAGACGCGGGGAAGTGAGGGCGAACGAGAAGCCAAATGGGGGAGAAGCGCCCCCCCCATCCCCAGTCCCCGCTTCTCTTGCTTCCTCGTGTGCAGCGCCCGGCAAACGAGCAGAAGGCTTGTCTGACACGCTTGTTCCCGAAGGGAACGAATGCAGTTGGCGACCAAGCTGGTTTTAAAACCGGGAAAGAGCACCTCTGCTGCACTCCTCATCCGGCTTGGACTACAGATGGCAACGTTATTATCGGGTTGTTATTGGGGATCAGTTCAGTCATGAATCAGAAAACAGCCATTTTTGCTGTTCTCTGTGTTTGTTGTTATTTAGTGGTCTACAGATTGGCCTGCAAGGCCACGTTTAGAGGGGAAAGGCAGGAAAGAAAATTCAAGACCCAACATATAGAATGTACCAGTGGAATGCTTGTGTGACAGGAACAGTTCACACTGAACTGTTTTCTTTTTGCCTTCTTTTGAGAGACAAGTTGTTAGTGTCCCTGATATGTCGAAGCTTTACTGCATGTTTGCTAATGAAGGTATGTTATTTTCTTATTTAGCATATAAATTCAAAAACTAGGCAACAGAAATGGATGTTATGCATTACACTAGGCCAGCATTCTCTTCCAGTACCAAATTCCAGAGGGCTTGCCCTTTTCTTAGCATAAACATGACAGCGATGGGACAGAAGCATATAACTGTGTCCATCAGTAATCTCCCTCAGTTGTTACAAGTGCAGAGTTAGCACAGCAGAGATCCAAACCCTAGGTGGATGTTGTGCAAGTATTGCACACACAACTATTTTGCATGTGTAGCTGCGGAGCAAGTAGGGGGCTATTTGGGCTAGGCCTCAAGTTCAAAGGAGGCCTCAAATTTAGACTTTTGTCTCCATTTCTGATATTTGATTAGTTGCCTTGGTTTTATGCACATCATATGTCATCACTGTTAATTTTTATTATTGTTGGGGGCTTCAAAAGTAGAATTGGTTCAAGCCTTGTTGGACCTCTGAAAGGGCCCACATAGCTGCCCAGTTTAAATGAGATTCTAGGCATTTTTAAGGTCATATGAGTAAGTTCCTCTGCCCCATCAACATCAGAGTTCAATTAGTCTGCTAAAGGAAAAACAAAGAGTCTTGTGGAAACAAAAAGATTTATTGTGGCATAAACTTCTGTGGGCTTCACCTGCCACTGTGACAATGGAAGCTTATATGTAATAAATCTCAGTCAAGTTGTCACAAGACTCCTTTTTGTTTTATTTTCCTATAGTGAAATACAATTTGTTGTATCTCTTGTCTAACACTAGTGTAAAAACCAAATAACTTTTGCAAATTGTAGACTCTCCTCTACTTTTTGAAATGATAACAAATCTTACACCATGACCTATAGGTTCACTAGCCTAGAACATTTTCTTGCCACACTTTGATCATTTTAATACCTAATAACATCTAAGCCTGATAAAGAGACTTGGTGGGCTCAAAAGCTTGCACAATATTTTGTCTCAGTTTGGTCGGTCCTAATAAACGGTATTACATGGGTTTTGGAACATAATGCACTACAAAAATATTTCCTTGATGATTTTATCTACTTAATGGCAACCTGGTAGTTGGATTTTGACTGATTTAATAGACACACAAACTCAGGAAAACATTTTGAAACTCTTTGAGTAATAATAAAATGTTTTTCATGAACACTGATTAAATTGTAGCCTTTGTGTTTTTATTCACATTTAAACAAAGCAAATACAGGCATGTTTATGCAACTCCTGAGTTAAAAAAGGGATAAGGGAACAATGTTAGATGTGGTTTACTAAATAAATATGGATTAAAATGCTCAATGGGATTCAGTAAATGTTGTTTTATACTTCAGCTCCCATATGTTTGTTAGCTGAATTTATCTTATTTCATGTAAGTGGTAGCAGATGTGCAGTTTCATCCTATGCATGCTTACTTTGAAAGAAATGTCATATTTTTTATAGAACTTACTTCCAAGTTAGTGTGTATTTATTTGTAGTTCGTCAGGCTGGTCCTATGCACGCTTATGTTAAAATACTGTTTTGGTAAGTGAGGTGCATGGGATTGCTGTTCTAATTTCTCAGCATTATTTATAAATCAGAGTTGGAATTTTTTTTCAACCTTGCCTATTGCAATAGGATTACATTCTAAATAGAGAGTGGTGTAATTTACATTAAGAAGTCATGCCCTAGTTCCCAACAGATGCAGCAGTGGTGTATTGCATGATGTGATATGGGAAATGCCTCCTGAATTCCGCAGTATACTGCAGTCAGTCACTGTTGATTCATGCAGGTTACTCAGAGATTGTTAATAAGATTTCTGTCACTTCACTGCAAGGTGAGGCAGATTGTGTGTCTCCTGTGTTCTACCATGCTGCAGTACATTGCTGCAATGTATTGCAGTATGAAGAAACTTTTCAGCATCTCTCTTTTGACATTAATGTATTGCAAAATGGAAGGTAGCAGAAGGTTTAGCATGCTGGTAGTGCTTACGATAAATCCTTGCGAAGATGAGCTTTGTCCAACACTGCACATATATTGCCACCTTTAACAAGTACAGTGAGAATGAAGGCAAATGCTTATCGTTGTCGATCAATTTAAAAGATGAAAACAGCACATCTGAACATGCACAATTCCCACTGACTTTAGCAGGAATATAAAGAAATTCATTTTAGGATTTTTTAAATATTGTGTTTAGTGGTTATATAGCACACCCTTCGGCTTTAATCCTGCACCCACTAGAAATGCTTGGGTTCTGGGATCTTTAAGTGTGTGTGCAAAACTGAAACTGTGGACTGCAGTACTATGTTATGATCCATACAGCAAATGGTATATTTATATGAGAGATCAACCACTTAAAACTATTCTGTGTTGCCAATAGCTATATCCTCTTTCTCCTATTCAGTAGCTCTAGCTCTTGTGGAGGTTCTAGGAGGAAAATGAAGCTTTTCGCAGTTCCTAAGCAACCATGAGGGTGACGATACTTTGCATCAAGTAATTCCAAGCTGTGGTCCAAGACTTCTTTCAAATGTAATACACAGTAAATTAACTGAATGAGTCAAACCATGTCAATCTGTGGGAAGAGGAGTCTTTTTTTCAAAACAGTAGCAGGGTTAATATTTTTTCTCATCAGTTTTTCAAACATTGATAGCATCCATCTGATGCCAATAAACATTATTTTATAAACTTATTTATACTCTGCTTTTCTACTCAGTGGAACCCAAAGCAACTTAAAACTTATTTCTCCCCTCTTCTGTTCACAATAACAACCCTGTGAGGTAGGTTAGGTTGAGAGAGCATAACTGCCCAAGATTGCCCAGAAAGCTTCCATGGCAGAGTGAAGATTCATATCTGAGTCTTCCAGATCTTATTCCAGTGCTATAACCACTACATCCTGCTGGCTCTCATATGATGATTTGTAATAATAAAGAGAATAGTGATTTGATTGCTCAGACTACTGATTTCCCGAAGAGGTAGGGATTCTATATATACTCAGAACTTTGCCATTCAGTTTGATTAGAAGGGCAGCTAGCTACCAGTTTGCAAAGGAATGCTTTTATAAGCTCTTGCCTGATATGAAAAATCAAAAAGAGTCCAGTAGCACCTTTAAGACTAACCAATTTTATTGTAGCATAAGCTTATGCTACAATAAAATTGGTTAGTCTTAAAGGTGCTACTGGACTCTTTTTGATTTTGCTACTACAGACTAACACGGCTAACTCCTCTGGATCTATGCCTGATATGAGTACATGAAAAAGGTTGTGCAGAAACTTGGTTGTACACACACAAGGCTCTGCATTAACAGTGCAGTCCTAAACAGAGTTACTCATGTCTAAGTCCATTGATTTCAATGGACTTAGACTGGAGTAACTCTTCTTAGGATTGCACAACAAGACAAGTATTAAGTGGCTTTTCAAATAAAGACTGACCTGTTAGAGGAATAGTTTCAGAAGTACTGAAATTTGTAGTTTGTACTGTTATATGGATGAACAGGAAGATGCTAATATAATAAAATATCCACATTTTAATATTATTGCATGAAAAGTATGTACAATCTATCTGAATCTGGTAGCTGTATATTCTCTTTGAACATTTACATTTCTCCCAGTTAAACTGAGTAATATTTGCAGTGATATTGGAAGCGCCTTAAGTTTAATTTCTTTAAATCTGAAGACTGAATTCCTTTCTGCGTTTTTATTTATTAATTTAAATCTGTAGTTCTGTATAAGCTCAGGATTACATTTTTAAAAATATATATGAAAACTGTATTTAAATGAACTGAAATTCCAGTTCAGCCTCAGCCACCAAATGCTTGCAGTTATCTGGCTGCAAGTTTCCTTGTGAAGAAATGTTCACTACCACACTAAGGTAGTTGAATGGACCATACCACTTCATCCTTTTTAGTTCTCACACATGTAAAAATATAACTAGAACTCCAAGATGGAAGATTCCAACTGCACAACTTCCTATGTACCACCTTTCTTCTTGCAGGTAGATATTTTACTTAGGTCAAAATTAAAAAGAAGCCTCCCTGCCCACCTGCAGTCTGAAGTGGTACAGTCTATTTTGCCCTCTCTCTCAAGGTTCTGAGGCTAACAGTTGACAGTTGAGGTCCCACTTCATAGTTTGGTTTTTTTAAAAAAAATTGACAGATTTCTACAGAATTGACAGATAAGGACAGTTAAAAGGGTCCCCACAGAAGTTGACTGAAATGGAGCCCACCCCTTGGGCTGGAGGGACTGGAAAAAATTTTGGAAGATTGCCCCATTGTCAGGAATGGAAGCTTTTGCTGACACTATTAAAAGGATTGGAAAGTGAAACTAAAACTTCTTGGGAAGCTCTTTCACAAACTGAGGTCTGGGAAGGAATGGCTCCAATTTTGTCTTCTGAAGGAAGATGGATGGGGATGGAAAGTGGAGAAAGGGACCCCAGGACCCAGGAGAGGAAAGAAGCCTTTATTGTCCCAGAATCCCCTGAGATGCCTGAGACTCCCATGTAACATTTGAGAGAGGACCTGCGGCAGACTGCTTTGAGCTAAAGGCCTACAGAGGGTGTGCTGAGTTTATGGAAGAAGGGAACCACTTTACAGGCAGCAGAATTGTTGTCCACCATATCCAGAGAGGAGGGAGCAGGGAAGGGCCCTCTCTGTTGTGGAAGTGAAGGTATGGAGGAGGATACAGGGGAAGCCCTGGGCGTTTCATCATGCTGACAAACCATAGGGCCATTGGATCGGAAACTGCGGGTTGTCATGTTGCAGAAAGCAGGAAGAATGACTGGCGTGATGTATACGGTAGAAGGGATGGCCAGTAGTTATCGAGACAAGTTTGAAAAGTACTTAAATGCAGACATGGACTTACTCAAATCCCTCAGGGATGCTACAAGGAAAGGGACAAAGAGACAGCTGCGTAGTCAAAGTGTGGATGCATGGAGGGTTGCAAGAGCTACAGAAATTATCTCCAGAATGAGACGAGAGATCACTTAAGCAGAGAAGCCATCTCTGTTCCTTCAGAGCATATTCGCCACTGCCACCGTTGAAATCGGTGACAAGCGACATATCAGAGGTACCAAAGAGGGCAGACCCAATGTTCAATACCAAAACTTGGAAGGCCGCGAGGACCACAGAAACAGAACTGTCTCCACAGGGCCAACCAACCAAGAAAAAGAGGCAAACACAGGAGCCACTTTACCCCACCAGAGAAGAGGTAGCCCTCCAACGCTTTGGAGAACTCACCAGTGAGGAATTTGCCACAGTATTTTTTGGAGACAAACCAAACAAAGGTGCTGAAAGTTGCACTCCATCTCCCAAGACCTCTACAGAAAGTGGATCTGCTATCAGGGGAACAGACATGGAGACAGATACGATGAATACCACCCACAACATGAGAGAAGCCAACCTGTTAGAGATGTGAATGAAAGCGAAGGTCGAATCTAAGTCTGAGGGCTTTGAATTACTGGTGTCAAAAGACATGAACAAAATATAGTGAAATTCTGGGGATTTTTGTTGGCACACATGGATCTTCCCATGGAACCCACAATTTCTTTGGCTAAAAGGAGCAAGGATGTCACTACTGGGATGTTGGACAAACATAAAGATCTGGCGTTGGACCACATTACCAGAAAGACAATGGTAAACCATTGTTTGCTAAAGAAGGTCACTTACGTTAGGGTGCTATCCCTTAACATTGTGGACAGGCTTGTGGTCAGCTGTCATACCCATATGTCCTCAGGCGTTTACCCCCAGTGGCTGTTGGAGCAGGGAATGATGAGTCTTCTCAAAGATATCTTCTGTCACGTGGAGGAAAGACCGCCTCAAGAGCTCTTGGGGATACTCAGTCACTCTGGAGAACAAGACACAGAACTGACTCAGGAAGAGTGGGTGGCTTGGTGCAAATGGGCCATCCATGTGATTAAGGTATGGGTCAAGAGGATGAAGATGGAAGCCAACTCAGTGATCAAAATGATCCTGGCATTGGAGAGGGAGATGAGTGTGGGATGGAGAAATAA
Source organism: Eublepharis macularius (assembly GCF_028583425.1). NCBI lineage: Eukaryota > Metazoa > Chordata > Lepidosauria > Squamata > Eublepharidae > Eublepharis > Eublepharis macularius. Next base: position 64,913,432 of record NC_072790.1, read on the forward strand.
TGTTGGAAAGGAAAGAGGGGAGGAAGAAATGAGCTCAGAAGTTAACCTGACGGTACCCCTCGGGGGGGGGGGGAATTGGCACAGGATACTGGACCTTTGGGCTTCTCTGTTCTTCCCTCTAAAGCGAAGTTGAGCCAGGCACCTGAAGGGAAGGAAGGATATGTGAGACTGGAAACCCTTTGCCCACAGCACAGGGAACATTCCCAGATGATCCTGCATCAAGGACTCTACTGGCCAATGCCTCAAAGGCAAAAACAAAAAAGAATGAAAGACAGACTTATATACTTACCGTAGAAGAGACACAAATAGAGGTGAGTCCCTTGTCACTGACTGGAAAGGGTTCGTCAGCAGGAGAGGAGGAGGGACAAACTTTAAGGGACTTGGGTCAGACCCATCAGCCTGTGAGTAAAGGTTCTGTGCCTGCACCTATATCTACATCCATATGTGCTTCTGTTAATCTTTCTGCAATGTCTTCTGAGACCTTGCACAAAGGATGTAATTTTAGAACATGGGACATTAACAGGCAAAGGGGACGGTGGTACGACTTTGCTGGTAGGAGGAACACTACAGGATGAGTGCATAGAAATGTTAGATATGTCAGAGGTTGAAGAGGGGGAAGATGTCAAAGATAGGAAGGAAGGGTCACAAAATGCAGCTGGGGGAGGAAGGGAAGAGGAAGTTCCTTGTGACGACACCCAGTACCCACAGGCAAGAGTAGAACCGGACTTAACACCTATGACTACACCTACAACAGCACCCATCGGTCAGCAGTAGTACATGTTGAGAAAGAAGAAGGACGGACGCATCCCCCCTCCCCTTCACAGGTATCACACACCAGTAATGACTTCCCAGAAGGGAAATCGAATGAGGAGATGGAAGTGGAAAGTCAGGGAAGTAAGGAAAGAACTAAGGAAAAACCGGAGGATGCCAGGATACAGGGACAGGATGCCACAATAGGAGGGAGGGAGTGCTCAGCCATGGATTACTCTACCAAATCACTCCCTTGAAGTGTCGATACATCAGTTCAAGGGGCCCCGAGGGGAGTGTCTGAATTGTTGGGGCCCACCAAACCTGGGATTGCACCTAGAGTCACATCTGGTATTTTGACACCGATACTGAACGACACAGACAGACCAGGTTGACCCTGTATCTGTCCATCAGCCTTCCACTTCAATGGCAGGAACATCTTATGTCCAGATTTTGAGGGGGAATAAGAGGAAACAACGATGGATGCAGCAATGGACAGCGGGGGAAATGAGTGGAGATCCCCCCTCCCCCGCTGTAGATTTGATTGGGAGAAGGAAAGAGAGGAGGACAAAGTTTTTAGAGGTCTTTTTTGATACAAGGGAGGAAGAAAGGGACTGACTCTAGGCAGAGATTTGTAGTCCGTTTTAGATATAAGGGATCAGACCTAAGAAAACTTACAGAAGACTATATGATGGGGGAGGTCCTCCTGGGCCTTATGCAAGTCCCACACCAGGAGATATTGGCGGTCATCATGCCACCCAGTTTTTAAGAGACCGATGTCTGTTTCGCGTCTGAAAGGGCTTACCAGAAGTTCTGGAGTAAGCTCAGGGATGTGATACGATCGAGCTCCGACCCCTTTTATGACTATGATGTCATCCCCCTGTTTAGAAAGGAGTCCAGAGTGCTGACAGTAGTGTTACAGACCACAAACATACTGGAACAGGATGTGGAGCACTGGCTGAGGCAGCATTGTAAAGTTCTGCTGCTCCCCAAAAAGGCCCTCAATGATTGGGGAGTATGGAAGGGGGAATATAAGGCAATGGTGGTGTTGTAGAGGGATCACTGCAGCAACCTTCAGCACATCCCTAAATATTTCTTTTTGGGTGGGGATATAGGGGTGATGAGGTACAGCAGGCATCCTCCAGCCTGCTTCCAGTGTGGAGCTTTTGACCACATCCGTCAGCATTATTTGATGCCCATGTGTTCTGTTTGCGGGAGGAGGGGACGCATTTCTACTCACTGTTCGGTCAGGGTGGTGTGTAATCTGTGTGGTCAACAGGGACAAACGAATTTGCTATGTCCCGAAGCATACTACAATCAGGCTTTCCCGGAGGCTTGTTCTAAGCTGATACATTCCCATCCTCTCTTGTTTAACCCCACTCGAGGTGCATCTACTGATGTCCCTTCAGCAACCCATCTCACAGAAGGGACCCAGCAAGGTGACAAAGAGAGTGAAGGGAGAGAGAAAAAAAACCCATCAGGTCAAAGGGGAATGGAGAGAGGTGAGGAGAACTAATTCCAGGAGCACAGTGAGGTGAGGCGTGTACAACCTGACACCGAAAACAACAATGACGACCAATTCAAGCAGAGTCAAAGCTTTTGAGTGTGGACGATGGAGTGGGAGAAGTGTCGTTTAACAAGAAACATTTGCAGTAAACATCTTTGGTCCAGACAATGGTTTCCAGAAAGTCGACCATCTCGGAGAAAAAATGTAGAGAACGGGCATTAGTTCAGAGAAGGAGGTGCGTGGGAAAAGAAGGGAAAACAAAGAGAATAAAGAGAAAAATGAAGTCATGAAAGCAGACTTTAAGACGTTGGGGGACATGATGGAGGAGGCACTCGAACGACAGCTTGAGGAGACCGTAACCCAAGAGATCTCACTTTCAACAGGAAAGAAGGCAGCATCGTTGGAAAGCAAGCAATTATATTGGAAAGACAAGGTTGCTGTTATAAACTGTGAGTGGAATAAGAGAAGAGATTAGGAGTTACATTCTTCTTGAGAGTCACTTCGTTATTTCCAAATGATACTCAGGGAGGAGACGTCGGGGAAGGACAAGACAACAGTAAGGAACCCAGACAAACAGCAACCAGGGACACATATGGAGGTGGGAGAGACCTAAGCAGATGACAGAAACCCCAATGAGACAATGTGGAAGCGGAGGGGGGAGAGAGAACACAGGACATGCATTGGATGAGTAAAGTCCTGAATGCAGAAGAAACTTTGTTGTCCGGTGACTCTTCTGGCCCGCCCCCCAATCAGGAGAATTTCCAACAGAAGCATAGTTACCCTCCACTTAGAAGGTACCAGGACGCCTTCAACATCGTCTCCTATTAAGGCCACGCTCCCTGAACTCGGGGAGAGGTGGATTCAACAGTGGTGAAACTAACAGAGGAGAAAACTGCTGTAACAGAGGAAATGGAAACCTCGTAGAGGAGCTGATGGACAGGAAATAAACAGACTTTGGATTTAGGTAATTCCAAACCAGGACCCGACGGCCTCCCATATGGATTATATAAATACCCGAAAGAACATCTGTTGCCAATATTGACCAAGGTATTTAATTCTATGCTACAGTAATCCAGCACTGGGGCTAATTTCCGGGACAGGATGATGAATTTGTTATACAAAGGAGGAGATCCCAGAGAAATGACTAACTGGAGACCCATTACCATCAATCTTACCTACGGAACCAAAGTTTCCCCATCTCCTCTTTCTCAGATCGTACCATACCCTACACCTTAAGAGATCTGTGTTGGAGGGCAAACCACCAAATTCTGCAAGTAGGGAAGTATGCGGTTTGGGGCAAATGAAGAACAGCAGCAGTGCCCCATGGTGAATTGCAGAACTCTATACGACCAGCATCACGTTCCAGAGACGATCACTCACACTGTAAAAGAATGTGTAGCTATTAAGAGTAGCAGAAGTAGGGTGTCATGGCCCAATCTGAGAGTGAGGTCTCCTCTGGAGGAGAGGAGCCTCGTGTAGCCAGCCAGGACTCCTCAGGAGAAGAGGAGCCGTGTGTAGCCCCTAGCCCTGATTCAGCAGAAGCCAGCAATCAGGAGCAACAGCTGCTGGCTGATCAGAGCTTACAGCCAGCAGCTGAGGCACCAGCACCCTCTAGCTCCAATACTACAGAGGAAGCTCAGCCAGGGACTTCTACAGGTGCAGCGCAGCCAAGAGCCTCCACCCCCCCAGATTCACCCACGCCCAAGGAACGCCGCAGGCCGCAGGCAGCGCCAGAGACTGGAACTGCAGGAGAGACGGCGCAGTGCTCGCCTCTTAAGCCAACGCCAGCTGCTGCAGAGTGATGATGAGTAGTGGCAGGATAGAGCCCCAGCAGCTGGCTGAAAACCACGCCTGGCTATAAGAGCCAGTCTGGAGGAACTGCTGGGCGTGGAAGCAATGTGTCTATGGCTTGCAACCACTCCATGTTTTGTGAACCTTGCCTGTGCCTGCTTTTGGACCTGACACTATCAGTGACTGACCTTGGACTGTGCCTGACCTTGCTTTTGGACTCTGGACTCACTCCTGGCTTTATCTTGTGCTCTGACCACCGGTTTGACTTGGCTTTTGCTCTTGGAACTCCCCTTTGACTTTGGCCTTAAGGTTTGGACTTGAACCACCCTGCTTGGGCTGGCCCAGCCTGTGACATAGGGCAAGAAGTAGCAAGAGCCCTAAGGGCAGAAGTAGCAAGAGCCCCAAGAAGTAGCAAGAGCCCTAAGGTGGCCTTTCTTAACACATCAGTTGTGGGAAACAGTTGTTTCAGGTTTGGAGGCAAAGGATGGATATAGCAACTGCAACCCCAAAGAAAGGTGGGACAGGAGTCAGAGAAGGAATGGGGGAGAGACACTGGGGTTAAAGTAATGTGGTCTATGGTTCACTTGGTGAATTTGATGTTCCTCTGTAATGTGAAGAGAAACAGAAGAACAAAGGCGTATTCCAAAAAAGCTGTCCTGTAGGTGGAAATGATTGCTTCCGTAGTCGCTTATCTAGCCAAAGTGAGGAAATGGGAGGAAAGGGTAACCAAAGCAATAATCTAGGGGAGCAGATGGAAGTGGTTCCAAGAAGTAACACACACACACACCCCTGTCCCTTGAAACACACAGGCATCTCTCCAGCTTGTGGTACACTGGGGAACACCTTTGCTGTAAACAATCGTTCAGAGTTAATCAGATTTAATCAAGAGTTAATATTATTATTATTATTTAATCTTATTATTATTTAATTTGTGGAGGGTTATATGAAAGCCTGAATGTTGAAGGCAAATAAAATAAAAAGTTAATAAAAGCCTGAATGTTGAATGTGAAGTTTTCAGTTAATAAAGGTTAACGGTTATAGATTATATAAAAGGAAAGAAATTTGCATATGTAAATAGTTATTGTAGGGATTGTATGTATGTATGTAGATATGTATGTATATAGGTAGATAGGTGTGTGTATTTTGTAGAAATTTGTTGGAACTTTTGGAACCTTAGACTTCCATGGCTTTATACTGTACAATTTTTAAGTTTTATATATAGAACAGTTTTTATAAAAATAAAATCTATTTTCCTAGAAAAAAAATTATTTCCCCAATTACTTGTACTACAGACAAGATCTGTTGGATTTAAATATGAAAGTTGCTGAGATTGAGGGGCTAATGACATTATGTACAAGTGCATCTATCAGAGCCCAAGCACCAGGGTCTTGTGGAGAAGAGGGAATGGAGTGCTTAACTATTTATCTACTGTTGTTTCCCCACTTTGAATGGTTCAAAACTTACATTATTCATGTTTCCAATGAGCAGAGCAGGAAAAGAGATGATTTGGGCAGAGATTCTATAGGAGGGCACTGCCTCCCAGATTCTCCTTTCCCAAATCTTAAAAAAAAAAACTCTGCTAACATCTAATGCATGCATTTATATTTAAAACTTTGATACAGTTCAAACAATGCCGATTACAACAGAGCAAAAGGCAAAAGTGTAAAAGACTAATTTGGCAGAAGCTCTGTGAAAAACTTAATCAGTAGCCCTGAAGCAAACAAGTTTGTCTTTTGTGATGCTCTCTATCTCCCAGTTTTGTTTAGGCTAGCATCCAACAGAAGTATTGTATGAACTAAGACCCCCAACACCTATTCTTTGGCACTGACCCTCAGCCACTTCAGACCTTAGACAGAAGGAAGGCTCCTGTTCTTTCGTGAGACTTTTCAGCCTCTGGGTTCTCTCTGAGGTTGTACCCACATGCAACTCATGAATCCAGACACAGGCTTAAATAAAACTTCAGTTTATTGATTACAGAGTGTTGCTGAACATAAAGCACTTCAGGCAAAAGACACAAAACAAATGACCTATTGCTTACCTAAAATCTGCCTAACTAAAACTTATAAAGCTTACTACCTATGTTAGCAGTCAGATCCCCTCCCTACACTGCAAGGGCAGTTTATAGATATGGAATATTATAAGCCCCTTGTCATAAGTTCTAGGCACTGACTGGCCCAAAGCAGAATGGATGCCAGCTGGCCTGGAGACTGGAAAGTAACAAAAATATGAATCATAGGGGATGACTGACTGATGGTCACCATGCCCTGAAGAGCAGCAGAGATAATGGAGCTTACTGAGAAAACTCCCTGCCTAAGCCCATCAATGCCTTCCTCTACCTCCCCTCTCCCACTTGCCTAATCAAAGCTATTCAGCACATCTGATAGCCTTCCTGTCCCATATTTACCAGAACATCAAACAATATTTTTACCTACAGACTATCCCCAATAGTCATCTCAAACCTGTCCCAAGTTATTGTCCTACCTCCAGACAAGCCATTAAGCTATTGTTTTTGGTATCAAGACATCAGCCTTGCCCCAGGGAATATTTTGCCCTACAGCAGGGCTTCCCAGCCATATATCTTGTGTATGTGTTTGGTACCCTTCACGCACCTACAATCTGTTTGGGTTTCTGTCCATGAAACATTGGTCGTTTCGCTGGTCCTCCACAGACTTCCTCTTTTCCGAGACTGGTGATTATCACCCTTCCCCCAAAAGTGCTTTCCTACTTCCTCCCTGTCTTCTTAGTTAGCTTTGTGTGTATGTTGTGTGTGTTTTCTGTATGCTTGCCTTTCTACTCCTCTAGTAATAAAACTTTTTCAACTGAACATCTGTCTGTTTATTTGAGAGTTCTCCAAAGGAACAATCCCCATAGATATAGGTGGAAAATCCCAGTTACCCCCTCTTGCTTGTATCTTTTAATGCTAATTCCCCCAACTAATTAAGGAGAACTCCTGTTTGGGTACCACCTATGCATTTCTGAATAGCTCTTAGCTGGTTGTTTCTCACTGGTCACATTTAGCAGTGTGCCCTCTTTTATGCTATGCAGCACATGGCATACTGAAGCACTGTGGAGCCTGCAGCTTCCTTCATGATGGTGAAGGAAAGAGAGTTAGAGAAAGGAACCAGGTTTGCTGGGAAGCCATCTTTTCAGGACTCTATCCATCAATATACCAACCAACAACCAATCAGTGCTCAACTGTCTAATTAGCATTTCCAGCTGTGTGAAAACGGGAGTGAAGATAGGAGCTGTGAGAGCCAGTCTCTCAGTTTCCATGGAACAGTAACTGGCCTGCAGATGTTAAAATCAGCAAAGGCCAGCATATTTTTAAAAGTCAAGCTGGAGCTTGGGCCTGTGAACACTTACACACTGAACTTGGTCCAGACATTCTTGGTAAACTTCTGATCATAACTGTGCACTTCCTTACAGGTATTAAAATCTTCTTGAACTTCTGCACACTGAGGGAAGTGCAGGCCAGGTGATGGTTCTTGGCTGCTGCTTTTCCTTCAGTAACCCACATTTTGTTTTATCTTTCCATTCCTTTTAAATCACTCGTGGGGGATGATGTCAAGAGACAGGTCATTGTTATCCTCAGGGCTAGTAGCTTGTCACAGGAGATTATTCAAAATCGTGCACCATTAGAAATGAGGAAGTCATGCAGTCATAGTGGGAAATGCAGAGAGGGGGTGTCAAAAGAGGTATACATCCATTAAATTCTGTGTTCTTGATCTGGCATTCATTTTATTCCATGTCCTAAACTGAAACTGCTTTAACCCTTTTGACCCGCTGCTGCTCCTCACACCAGCTCTGCACCTCAGCCTCTGCAAAACCAGCAGATTTGAGGGCACAACACAGATGCCTCACAAAGCAGCCATGTACATTTTTGTTTTCTTTCCAGAAACCCAGCAGGATCATGCAGTCTACATTGTTACATGTTCCTGAGCACTTAACATTGCCTTCAGCTAAACTTTTAAGTGGGTTACTGTCATGGTTCATCAGTCTCGGTCGTGTCTAGACCAATTCATCCCAACCAAACTCCTGGAAGCTTAAAAAGCCCACCCATTGCTCTGTAGCTGTTCTGCAATACATGCACTAGCTACGGCTAAACAATACTTTAATGTAGGCACAAATTTGGAGAGCTAATTCAGGTGAGGTGTATTCATTATTCCGATGTTTGGAGATGTGCCAATAAATTGTAAGAAAGGGTAGAACAAGTTACATCCTGACACACCAAGAACTATGAAATTGGTACATGAATTGCTACAAACTACATCAATCTTTTATCTACACCATGCGCAGTATCCAGCAACTCATCATGTACAGAAAGTGTAACCATCGTATTATACTGAGATGTTATGTTTCCAAATGGACATTGTGTTTAGACATCAGCTACTATGATATAAAATAAGTTTTGAAGGAGGTAGAGGGTGAAGAAAAAGTACAAGACCTCTGTGTTAAGCTGGAAAAGGGTGCTTGGTTTGTTCCAGATTACCTTTGGGTCCCATTCATACAATAAAATCCTTTATACAGAGTGATCAAGTGTTCATAGTCAAGGAGTGGATTGTTGCTTTCCAGGTGCAATTTACATGAGAATGCAGCTGGGCACATTTTTAGCCTTTTGTGCTCATTCAATTTCAACCAGAAGGTTGCATGGTCTCATTGACTGAGAGGGTATTTTCCTCTGCATGGATGCAGCCATGGAACTACTCTGCGTGGGGATTTCACATCATATAACTGAGGCACTAGTTTGTCTAAATTGTTTTCTCTAAGAGAACAAGACTAAAATGGCATACTAAAAGCTGCTTCCACTTGGAGAATTTTCCCCACATGGCAAGGAGGAATCCCCCAGTTATAAAGGGAACGTTCCCATGGTTTTGTGTTCATTCTGAGCAGGATTCTGGTTTCTGGGGCTTTTGCCTTAAAACCAGCGCAAAGTAGATCTCATTTGAGCATGTGAGCACCCAAAATCGCCTTGCTGATCCGTAAGAGGACATAAAGATGAAGTATAAATTTTGTAAGATAATGCCAATTAGCTCCTCTTTCAAAATGTAAAGAGCACTTTCCCAGCCTAGCTATGCTGGATCCTTACAGCACAGCTAAACTGGGAAAGGGGGCAGCCCAGAGTAATTGCCTTCACACTCCAGGGTTGTGCAGGCGCCACAGAGGAAAGTGGGAGGAGTGGGCGTGGAAGCGGTAGCAGCATCAGCAAGTAGAGCAAAAAGGGATGTGTGTGGACCCCACTTGCTGCTGCTGCCATAGCAGGGGTATTTTTTCACACCTCCATGTCAATGCAGCCAGTCAAAAAGGTCACAGCATAGCAGAATAACAGCATTAAACCGTATTCGTAACAATATTAAAAGAATAAAACACAACCATTTTTAAAAAATCCATTTCAATTCTGCAGCAAGTTAAAAAAAAACAAAATGTAAAATGAAGCAGATAAAACGCAAGCAGTATAAGCAAGAAAGGAGGATCACAAAAACATCAAAAGGGATCTTTTTTTTTTTTTTTTTGAAAATTTTTTATTGGGTTAGAATCCATTAAGGGATCTTTTATCATCAAATAATCAAGAGAACAAAAATATTTTATATTGCGCTTAACACTTAACCGGTGTGTCAGGTTAATGCCAGCAGGGAAAGCTTTCCACAGATGAGTTGTGTGTTCTATGTGTATTTAGGTACCTGACCTGGCATTTTAATGTATAGTAAACTAGCTGCTACCCATTGGGACCCAGGTTACAGCATAAAAATGAATAAACTTAGCTTGTCCATTTTAAGGGGGAAACTACATGTTACACAGCAGCTATGAACTGGCCAGCAAGTGAATCCCCCGGCACTGCCATGGCAGTTCCCTGCCACCCCGGGGGAGAAGCTGGACAATAGACCCCATGCTGGATGCATCTTCAGGCAAAGATATAAACTTATTTATTTCTCTGAATATCAGGGATAGAAGGGAGGAAAGAGGCAACATATTCTAAAAACTGGCATTTACACTGCAGTCCCAAGCAAAGTTACACGGTTCTAAGATAGAAGTGAAAAAAAGATTGACAGAGTGACTCATATGTGAAGGAAAGTGTGATGCAGGGGACAAAGTAGAGATGGGAGGGCCAGTGGGGAGGGAACGGGATTTCTCCTCCCCCATGAGTCCTCACAAGTCCCCCCTCTTATAATATACTAATAATTTCACTGTGAGAACCTATCAAATCCCAACTCTGGTCATCTGTTCCTGGCCCCCCACCACCACCTGTTGATTGGGGTTAGGCAGATGAGGCTCAGTTCCTGCTCCCTAATTTCTAACCCAGCTGTTTTAGCATGCAGCTCAGAAGAGAGCTGAGAGAGTGTTTCAGTGGAAATTGGTAGGCCGTTGCAAAGGGAAGGGTCATCAGATTTCATCTCCCCACATCACTGCTGGCATCTGATAAAGGCGGGGGTAGTCTTGAATTTCTTAGTGCTATCCAGAGAGGTATAGCGATGAGAGTCTTGGGCTAGGATCTGGGAGATTCAAGTTCAATTCCCAACTCTGCCAATGGAAGCTTGTGGGGTGACTTTGGGCCTGTCACTCTCTCTCAGCGTAACCCACCTCACATGATGGTATGAGGATAAATAAAGGAAAGGAGAACAATGGAAGCTACTTTGGGTCCCCATTAGGGAGAAAAGTATAAGTGAAGCAAATGAATTAGTGAATTCTAATTAAGCAATGTTGGACTGGATTCTCCCTTTGAAGATTTTTGGAGGAGAATACTGACTTTCAGATCTGCAACAGATAGGCATGCCAAAAAATGGGGGGGGGAGATGGGGGGCACATCAGCAGCATTCTGACACACTGGCATCATGCCATGCACCCAGAAGTTCCATCAGCATTTTGCCATTCTGATATCTGGGCAAAATCAGAGCATCACCAGTGTCACCCAGTGATGTGATGATGTCACTTCTGGCTAGACACTCAGGGAGTGACATCAGTGTATTACCAGAAATGTAAAGACATTGCCAGTAAGCCTCCATCCTCCACTAGTTGCCAGGGGGGACCTGGCAATGCTAGAAACAGAAAGCCCTGGAAGATTAAATGTTCACGTTACCCAGGAACAAAAAGGAAGGAAAGTGTGTGTTGTAATGAGGCCTTGCATGAATGTGCATGGCTCTGATGCAAGACTGAAGAAAATTATTCAGTCTTGCACATGAGTGATTCCCATCTGCTTCCGTGCCAACACTCCAGGTGGGTGCACTGCAGAAAGATGAAAAAGGAATAGCCATTTCACATACTCATTTCCTCCATAGAGCACTCAGGGTTTGGTAAAGCAAGCCCTGAGTTTTAAAAAAAAGGCAGCCAAAAATAAGGAGGCAAGGAAGAGAAGGTACAGATACGCAGTAAGAGCAGAGGGATCCTGGGAGCTGATGCTGTGTGGCTTTGGGGGAGTGTGATGTGGAAAAAGAGTTTTTATTTACTCTTGATGAAAGAGTAAAGGTTATGTAGTACTTTTGCTTTTTTATATACTAGTATGTTATGGGAGATATTAAAGGAACTTGGGTGACATTTTCAAAAATGTTTCTCACAGATCCTTTAAAAAAAATAATTCTTTAGGAACTTAACTTGGATTTTCTCAGGGTTAATTCAGATGGTTGGAGGTAATCCTTATCAAACCATCTCATCAACTCATACATCAAAACATTGTATTTCATAACTGTTTTATAAAACAAGGGTAGTGAATTTTTCATGTGAATACCAACAATGCACATCCGCTGACAGTAAAGTTTGTTTCCACCAAAATATCTTCAGATGACCAGCAGGGAGTGAGATTTTATATTGTTTCTCAAAAAAAATATTCAGCAGTTAAAATGAAAAGGTTTTATTTTAAAAATGACTAAAGTATATATATTATTTACAGCCCAGTCACACAGAAGTTTAGCTAGAAGTCACCATCTAATGATATGATATCATTATCTAATGGTATTCCATGTACTCACCAAGCAATACATTTGAGTTGTTTTCCAAAATGTGTTGTAAAAGATAAATACTTAATTATTTAACAATATGTTATATATAAATGTGTTATGTGTGTATAGATTATAGTCCTCTCACTTCCCTGAGCTATATGCCCTTTTAGGAAGAGGAATTCCGTGGCACCTAAAAGACTATTTCTGGTAGAAAGAATTCATGGAGATTACAGTTTTTTACCACATTTGGTCTTATCCCAATGGGTGGGTTGGAGGGTGAGCTCACTCTTTGCCAGATTTGTGTTCTAAGATTTAGAAATCCTTGTTGAGACCCTGAAATCCACAGCCAGTCAAGGTATATTACGGTGGGCTAGATGAACTGATAGACTGCTTCAGTACATATATTCAAGGCCGCAATTCTATCAGCACAGATATATGGGAATAAGGCTCATTCAACTTAATATGCATAATGATCAAAATGCATATGAAGCTCCCTGCTCATTGAGCTTGGAAAAGCTTTGTAATAGAAATTGTTAACCAACCGATTTCAATTTTTTAAAAATCACTCTTCTGCTCTTAACTACTGGACAGCACAATAGCAGGAAAAGCTGAGGGGGTGGTCTTTTACAGTCTGTGGTGCTTTGTCACTTTACCATCTCTCTTTCTGGCTGAGGATATATCACTAAGGAACAGGAGGAAGATAAGGTAGCTGGCCCACAGCTGCTACGCCTGGCTGGGAGTGCATGCTGGCGTGAGCCTGGCCGGGAGTGCGTGCTGGCGGCAGAAGCACGGTGCAATCTGAGCAGACAGCCTCCCAGCCCTCCCGTTCAGTTGCCCCGTGCTGCCGCCTGTGCACAGCTGCGGGCCCGGTGTAGCAGGCAGCTGGGTGGCGCAGGGCAACTGGGCAGGAGGGCTGGGAGGCCACCTGTGTGCCGTCCCAGCTGCCTGCCACACCAATGGGGCTGGCTCGCAGTGGCATGCTGATTGATGACATCACATGCAGTGACATCATCACACAGTCCGGATGTGTGTGTGTGCTTTGCACGTGCGTGCAGGAGCGGCAACAGCCCTGAAGCTGCCCCGGCCTCAGGCATCAGAAACTCTAGCACCAGCCCTGTATAGACCCCATGGCTTTGAAAGCTTTGTCTGAATGGCAGCACACAGAGTGTCATTTTGGAGCCACTACTATCACTGTGCAGTCCTGATGCTGGTCTTATATTAATGCTGTAATGTCATTACATGATATTAATGCTATGTTGTCTGAAGCATGGAAGGGAATGAGAATTTGGGTTTTCAAGTTAGGCAGTATCAGCATTGTGGAGCTTTTGTACTGCCATACAGGCTCTGACTCCTTGGTGACATTAGTACAGACGTACATTAGTACAGGTAGATTGTGAAATAGGGTGTGGAGGAAATGGCAATTTCAAGTTGGATATCTGAATAGCAGGCACTTTCTGTCCCTTGTACATGGACACACAAACTTGTAATCTTTCTCTTTGCTGTTAATGCTAAGGTAGTAGCGAGAATTACCAACCTCAAAGTGAGGCCTGGAGTTCTTCTGGAATTCCAAGTGATCTCCAGTCTACAGAGATCAATTCCCTTGGAGAAGCTTCAGAGCGAGGTTGGATTCTATGGTATACTTTAGAGATCACAACCCTGCTGAACTTACCCCCTCTCCAAACTCCACCCTCTCCTAGCATCACCCTCAAATATCCAGGAATTTCCCAGGTGGAGTTGGCAGTCCTAGTAGTGGCAGTGCTATGCAGCAGTTGACGGTGGAAGTGAGGGAGATCTAAATGCCCCAGTTTCATTTAGTAAGAAGGTTTAGTGGTTAGGTTGGTGACCTAAATCATCCTGATATGAGCCTCTGTAGGACTTAACCCAAAGCAGACACAGAGCTCTGTAAGTAGGATCATCTAAATTAACAAACATTTTGGAATACTGAGCTCAAAAATGTTTGAGTATTTAAAGCACAATACCAAAAACTCAATTTTAATTTTTTTGCAGTAAATAGGTTCCTTCTTTTCCCGACTAGCAGAATTTTATCACTTGTTCCTGGACCACTGCAATTTGGAGAATATTTGAGTTACTATTGGATTATGCTTGTGTGACACCTCTAGGGATGAATGTCAATAGTGTATGTCAACTCTTTCTGCTGTCTATAATGTGCTTTTACCAACAGTATGATCAACCAAAATGTAGTAGCAGAAAGGCAAAATGACTGAGAAACCTTTAATTCCATTAAGCACTAATAGGTTACAGTGGAGTATGGAAAGTTTCAATTTTTTAAAGCAGATCCTATAGGTACAAGAAAATACACTGTTTCAACAAATTGTTTTATGGCTACAATACACTGAAATTAGTGTGATTTACTTCTGTGCAATGGGTATAGAACATGAATAGATAAAGCCAAGGAAGACTTTTTTATTTTTTATATGTTCTGTCTGGCCAAGACTCTCCAAGGTCTTTAGGAACATTAGGGAGGGAGGGAGCAATCCTAACCAGGCCTACTCAGAAGTAAGTAGTTTTATTCAATAGGACTTAATCCCAAGAATGTGTCGCCCGGATTGCAGCTTTAGAGAGCATCTGAAACAGGTCTACTCAGAGTAATGAGGATTACATCCAGGAAAGTGTTTTTAGGATTATTTTTTCACAGGAGATAACACAAACTGAAGTTAGAACTTTATGACTTCTATTTTAAGAATACTTTCCTGGGAGTATGCCTAAATGGGACATACGTCTAAGCAGACCTGTTTAGAGAGTAAACCATCCGATCTTGCGCTAAGTGTTCCGCTAAGTGGGAAGGAGGGAAATACAGATAATTTTTTTTAAATGTAAATTTTGTTGAAAACTCCATTCAAAAGAGTAAAACAAAAATATTCAGTTGGTCGGAAGGAAAACCAAATTGCGGCGAAGGTGTCATCAGAACCTGAATCACATCAGGGTTTTAATCCCCCGAGAACGAAACTACAATTCCCAGCAGCCCCTGCTAGCCTTTCCGGCGGGCGATGTGTTGGCCTCTAAGTTTGAAGGGGAGGAAGGAAAAGGCTGTTCTGAACGTCACGTGTGAATGCTTGAAAGAGCGCCGGGGTGGGATTTCAGAGCGCGGTATAAACGGAAGCTCTGAGTGTTGGTCTCTGGCTGCTCTGTGGGGTCGCCCGTTGAGCCATTTTCACGCCTGGGCATCGCTGAGCCGCGGCAAGGTACCTCCAGCAGCAGCATTGTTGCGAGGCTGAGTTGGGGGCGTTGTGCGCGCAGGGGCTGTTCCCTGGTAACCTGTGCCTGCCCCTCACTTTGGGCCCGCGCCGCTCGCATGGCTGCAGCATCCTTCTGCGTCGCCTCCAACTGGCAGCTTCCCCGTTTGTTTTATGCATGAGGGCTGGTTTTCGATTAAGCGAATGTAAAGCTTTTAAGAGTAGCGCAACGGGCTTTATTAAAAAATCCGTTGCTCCTTGGGGAATCCTTGCAGGTAAGCGTGTATTTGTTAGCTTGAGGTCTTTGTTTTTGACTCCCTCCAATTAATATGCAAAGCTTTTCCTGGCTCACCGTAGCCCGATTTTACATTCTTCATTTCTGAGTTACTACTACCTGGTTGCCTTTCATGCCATGCCTACATAAAACAGCATTCTTTATGGAACTGCTAATCCGAATCATTTGCTCAAGCGGTCAGGTTTACGGATCTTGTTATCAGATCCCCCCACATCCTCTCCATAAGGTGTTTAATGTGGAAAGCTTGCATACTTTTATTCTGACAACTTAAATAGGTACAGTAGAAGATGATCGTTTGTATTTCTGTAATTTAAGGCCAGCTGGGTAACTGCTTTATCATTTTCCACTAACCATTAACTTTTCATTTTCTTACATCCAAGTTTTGTTGTGTTTCCTACAACATTTACTGTGATAAATGAAAATGAAGATTTTCTTAATGTATGTTGACCTGTTTTTAATTAATACCTGTAAGTATTATTAATAAAAATAGCCTGTGTTTACAACTTTGTTTTTAAAATAGTCAGAATAAATGTTGGCTCTGTGTCAGTGCCAAACCTGTTAAAAAATGTAAATGACTACTTAGTTTCTTAACCAAGTTAGTTTGTAGCTGTACAGCATTAACTATCAAAAAAGGGACAGGTCTTCAGTCTGATTGTTATGTAATTATGCAGTTGTTAAAATTAGTTCAGTGAGGCTGTATGTTTGTCTTTTCAGATAATGGAGTGTCTTGAGTCTTCTCAGAACCAGGAGGCAAAGAATGCTGCTTCTCAACAGGATGAAAGTGAAGATGATATTGAGTTTGTTGGTGTATGTAGATGCTTACGCTTGGTTTAATTTCTTTGAGCATTCATGGCTGACAAAAATGGAATCTCTGCAGTGTTTTGACTATTTTGCAGGCCTGAGTATTTGTACTTTGGCAGCAGGTTGAAACAGAATAGGTTTTTGAACAAAAATTCCAGATAGGAAAGAGAGATTTATAATGCAGATTATTTTAAGCAAGTTCTCAACAAGAACTAACTTTCTGTATCTCAAAAATGTTTTGATCTCTTTCAAATGCTTTGTCACAGAATGTCAGAAAGCTGCTTCTAAGATGGCTTCTTAGGTGTCTGCAGCCTGAAAGAATTGATGGATATCTTGATGGACCACACAGAGACATTGTGACCCATCGAAAAGAGTCCAGTAGCACCTTTAAGACTAACCAATTTTACTGTAGCATAAGCTTTCGAGAATCACCGTTCTCTTCATCAGATGCCATCTGACGAAGAGAACTGTGATTCTCTAAAGCTTATGCTACAGTAAAGTTGGTTAGTCTTAAAGGTGCTACTGGACTCTTCGATTTTGCTACTACAGACTAACATAGCTAACTCCTCTGGATTGTGACCCATGTTTTCAGTTGCTAAGATACAGGCAAGAAACTTATGAAAGGTCATGTGCTGCCTGCAGACATGTAAGAAACCATCTCGGAAACACCCTTTTGCAATTCTGTGGCCTGTTAGCCCTCCACAACTCTGTTGTATTATTCAAAGATAGTGTCTGTTTACAAATACAGTTTATAAAAGCATTGTCTCTTATCACAATATGTTGTGATTCCAGATTTACCAGCCAAAAGTTTCAGGAGACACTAGATCATCCTTTAAGTGGCCTAGTTATCCAAGAGGAACTGTTGAAAGCATGCATGCTAATACTCAATAAGAATACAGAATCTTTTTTAAAAAAGAATTTGTGTTATGGAAAATATTTCAATGACCAAGAGTCTTATCTCTTACCATTAGCTTTTTTATACTACTTATTTATTAACAGTGTTTATAAACAGAAACAACAGTGAAAGTATCACACTATATGGAAAACATGAGTAAAACAGTTATGGGTGGGTAGCCATGTTAGTGTATACTATAGTGTTAGGACAAAATTTGAGTCCAGTAGCACTTTAAAGACCAACAAAATTCTTCCAGGGTATAAACTTTTGTGAGCTACAAAGATAAACTGCAAGCTATTAGGAAAACTGTTTTTGACTGTACACTGCTAACCTTGCTACCATGCTCTGCATTTTTTCCTCAATCACACCTGCTTCAGATTCAGTAACCATTCTTTCAGATCAGTGGCACAGCCAAGGTCGCCCACATGGCACTACAATATGCCAACACTTTCATGGCTGTCTTGGAGCAGTGCTTCCTCATATCTTACCCACTGACACCTCTCTTGTATTTGAAGTTTGTTTATACCAATTTATAGCACTTCAACAACAAACAAAGAACAAGTACTAATGGTAACAGTGTTTCATAGATGGACATAATTAAATCAGTAGGCAATTATTTGATAACATAGAATTTAAGCTGCTAATGAGGTATTTAAATACTTAAAATTTGGCTACTTAAATATTATTTCATGTTATTTATAGCCTGCCTTTCTCACTCATACTTGAGGTGGGTTACAAAGTGGAAGTCTAATATAGTCAACAAGATGGAACATCCAGTAAACAGTGCAATAGGGTTTGGATTACAGAAATCTGAAACAGCTGTAAATCAGCAGAAGCATTTTAAACATGAAACATTAAACAATGCAGAAATTACATAGTAGGAATGTACTTACAACAATAGACAGAACACAGTAGTATAGTCCTAGCCCTTTACCAAAGTATTTTTCTGAATAATTTCATTACAGTACAGCCCTTCTATGGTGGAGAGTGTCCTCAAGTCATAGCAGACTTATGGCAACTCCTGGCGGGGTTTCATGGGAAGGGACTAACACAGGTGGTTTGTAATTGACTGCCTCTGTTACCCTGGTCTTCCATCCAATTACTAAGGCTGACCCTGCTTAACTTCTGAGGTCAGACAAGATCAGGCTCACCTGGGCTATCTAGGTCAGGACACAGCCCTCCTACCTGTGTAAAAAAGCCCACCTGAATAATTCAGTTTTGCATAGTGTGCCAGGGGAGTGGGAGCCTTCCTAACCTCTTCTGGCAGGCCATTTAACAAGGCGGCCATATCAGAGAATGTACAGGCAAGTGTTCATTTTGCCCATTTGCAGGGTGGCACCTGCAGAAAGCCCTGCTCAGATGAGCAAGGCTGTCATGGTGGAGCATAGCAATAGAGGCGGGTCTGCAGATATGATGGACTAGGGCCCTGAAGCGTATCTGCAGGACCGTCTCTCTGCCTTTTTGGTCCTGGCTCCCACCTGGTGGAGTGCTCTGCCTACTGAGACCAGGGCCCGGCAAGACCTACTATCTTTTCGCCTGGCCTGTAAGACAGAGCTGTTCCGCCAGGCACATGGCTGAGGTCTGGGCCTCCGCCGGCCTGAAACAACAAGGGGCGTATAAAATCTAGCCCTCCCTGTGAAAGCTGTCCACCATCCTGTATTAGTTTGTAAGGCTGACTGTATAACTAGAAATGTTTTTATTTTAATGATGATTTTAAATTTTTTATGGAAATGAATTTTATTGTATTTTAATGGGTTGTGATCCACCCTGAGCCCGCTCACGGGGAGGGCGAAAGAGAAATGTGAAAAAAATAAAATAAATAAGGGCTCATTGGATAGCCAATATCATGAATTGAACCAGTAACTGATGGGCAGCCAGTGAACGGATTGCAGAATAGAAGTAGCATACATATTTTCCACACCTTCCAATAATAACCAAGTAGTGAGGTTCTAAGTCAACTAGGGTCTCTGAACTGGCTTTAAAGGGAGACCTATATAGAGAGCATTACAGTAGTTTAGTCTTGATGTTACCATGATGTGGATGCAGGTTACCAGATTGGTTGTGTCAAGCTACGAGGTCATCTTACGGGGTAGACTGAGTTGGAAGAAAGCTTTTTTTTGCAGCTGCATTAACTTGCTTCTTCAGCAACGATGCTGGATCCAGTATGACCCGTACGCTCATGAGTCAGCAAGGATTAGCTGAACCCTGTCGAAAGTGAGAAGCAAATGTCCTTCAAGATCTTTTTCTTTCCAACCAGCATCACTTCCATCTTGTTTGGATTCAGTTTTAATTTATTTGCTTTCAGCCATTAGGCAACAGTAGTCAGGCAGTGTGACAACCTCCTCTATTGCATTGCCAGGGGATTTGGATTGAGAGAGAGAGAATGGGATGGAGCTGTGTTTTATAGATCTTTTGCTGTCTCGATTTTTCAGTGACTTCAGAGGAATCAATACCTTCCTGTGTTATACTTAATTTTTGAGTACTACTTGCTTTGATAAAATTAAGCACTTTTTTAATGGTGGTAAAGCCAAAGGATTTATGCAGATTAAAGGATTTCCCATCCCAATAGTTCCTAATAGCAGCTCCCCTTGTTCAGAAAAATCTTGTTGGTACATAATAGGCAATATACACATTTAGTAGAATAGATTTTCAGTGTCATAGCCTGCCTTCTGTGTTTCATTATGAGGTTGTCACGAGCAGAAGGTCATGAGGCCAGTATTAGTGCTCAAACACTAAGAGAAAGTAAAAAAAAAATAAGGCTTTGAATCATAGAAATCCACTCCTGTGTGTACAGTGTGTGTCTCAGCTCCGTGCAACGATGAATGTGCACTCTTAACAGCATGCTTAACGTTCTAAAGTCAGTTAACAGTAGCGGAAGGAAGAACTAACAGTCAAACCGTGCAAACGGTGCTGAGCTCCATAAGGAATCACACATGGCTTTTATATGAAGATAAATGATCTGGGAATCTCTTGCAGACAGAGACATCTACCCCTCTGGAGTTACGTAAGATTTTATGGGCTTGACTTGTCATTTTCCTCTGTTTTGCTTTTAATTGTTTAACATTCCTGAGTGTACTCAGTCTTCATCAGGACCTTTGGGGAGCAGGTTCTTTTTTGTTTGGTTGATTTTGTAAAAGTCGCATTTTATTTACATGCTTGTGGGGGATTGCCGTAGTTTGTAGAATCAATTCCTTGTCTATTGACAGCTTCATTTTACTGTTACCATGATTGACTTGAGGACCAGACACTTCACTTCCAGGGTGATATTTTGGGAAACAAATATGACAGAGGGTCCTTTAACTGAACATTATTAAGTACAGTGATAATATGGGGAGGTTGGGGACAGGAAGCAAGATTTAAAAATACAATGTAGTAACCAAAACATACAAATCAGGGAATGCAAAATAAGGCAATTTAAATATTACCTGGTGGTTATGTTAAGCTAACTCTATCATAGTCAGTCATAGTCAATGATAGTCAAAAAGGAGCCCACGTGCAGATGTGCATGTGGTGTCCCAAAGAGAGGGTGTTGCAGATTGGGGGTGGGAGACTGAGTTTGGAGTCGAGAACAAGAGGAAGGAGAACACAGAAGTACAGGATAATGTGCGATTTAAAAAAAACAGGAGGGGGACAGAAATGGCACAGTGCCCTGGAGGTGGTGGAGCAAAGGAGAGGATGCATTGCTGGCGAAGAAGAAAAGAACTTAGAAGTGGGGCTCTCGGCGAGTGAGAACTTGGCTGAGAATGCAAAAGGGGAGAAGAGAGAAAGAAAGGTCCATACATTGACCGATTCTGAAAACTGAGGGTAGTCCCTCCACCACTGTGACTTTGGAAAATGATGGGGTGAAAGAGAGCATAAAATGCTGGTCTAAATGGAAGTCAGTTGTGAATTTTTCTGCCACTGGTCAGAACAAGGTTTTTTTTACTTGAGGAGGATGTTGATGGGGCCGCGTGGTCTTGCTGATTGAGGATGTGATCGGTTTACCAGGTAGGTCTGTATTGCGAGGGACTCTCTTTGAGACAAACGCAGCTACCCACCTAGTTACCTTTGTTGTTCCCAGAGTTGCAGTGAAAAAGGGGCATGAACTCAGGGCCTGCTTTCAGTCTTGCTGCCTAAGAATGCAACTAAAAAATATCTTTCTGCCAACATAAGAATGTTCTTAGATTCACAGAATATTTGGTCACTGTTGTTTAAAAAGCAGTCTTGTTTGTTCAGTGAACATATCCCAGCTCTACAACTATGCATTGGTACTTGAATTTTATAAAAGTACACTTTTATTTCTTTATTACTTATATAGAGAAGAAAAATCACCACTGAAGGTAAATGCTTGTTTACTTCCTTAGGAAGCTATATTAAGACCTATCCTGGACTGCATTGACCTTGTTAGTAGCGGCGATGAGGAATCTAGCAGTTCTTCTAACGTGAGTCTTACCTGAAACTATTTGGGCAAGAATTTCCTTTGAACTTGTTCTGATCTGTGTTTTTGTAAGCTTGAACAGTTTGGGCAGTTGTATGCTTTCTGAATCTCATTTTTTTCTATATTGAGGAAAAATAATAGTAGATGATTTGAAGGAGATATTTAAAAAATTAAAACATAAATGCAAGTTACAGTTATATGTACTGTACACAATTTTTAAATTTCAGTTGAACATTTCAAGGGAAGTGAGCGAATCTGCACAGTCACCGTTGAGGTTTTATTGCTGTTTGGTGTATTCCATATTCATCTTTGATAGGTTGTAATGAAACTCTTATAAATGAGAATTTTTCCTTTTCAGGTATGGTTGCTCTTTTCTGGCTTCTCTCTGGTAGCTGGTTAGTTGAGTACAGATTGTTTGCTCTTTGTCAGTACAATTGGAGAGTTTTGTCCCATGTAGAAGTGGAATTAAATTTTTGAGCCTCTGGTGAAAAAAGGTGTATGTTTTTTCTCTCAACTTTTCAGGGATGTGTGTGAAAACTTTGGGGGAAACTTTAGTTTCTGCACCCTGTGCTACCTTAGCCGCTTGTAGTGTAGTTTTTGCTGGTTGAGAGGCAGAACAGTAAAAGGTGAACATAGAAAACACATTTTATAGTTAGAGAAGTTTCTGACACTGAATGACTATGCTGGTCTGATGCCACCAACATTCCAGCAGCAGAGGGAACAACCCCTTCATCAGCAACACTTTTGAACATTTGTGATGCCATAAGAGAAAGATGGAATGGGGTTAAAACCTCATACAGTAAGAAGGCAGAGAGCCAGTCCACATGTTACAGCAGTCGTAGTTTCACCCATGGCCTCTAAGGCCATTTTACAGAAGAATTTGACACGGGGGTGGCACGGGGTAGGGACGGGGTGGGTGGATGGCACAGGGTAGGAAGGTGATTTTGTCCCTTTCATGCATTTTCAAGTACAGAAACAGCACTGGAGGGCACTTGTGGCATTTTTGAAATGTAAAATGTCATAGGCAGCTACAGGTTGAACCTGAGATGCAGGATGTTACAAAT
Organism: Eublepharis macularius; assembly: GCF_028583425.1. Taxonomy (NCBI): domain Eukaryota; kingdom Metazoa; phylum Chordata; class Lepidosauria; order Squamata; family Eublepharidae; genus Eublepharis; species Eublepharis macularius. Next base: position 64,936,071 of record NC_072790.1, read on the forward strand.
TTCTGTTTTTGTTTCTTTTTAAAAGGATTTGGGGGGGTGGAAATTGAAATGTATGCAATACCTACTTTCCTATCAAACCTAGACTACTGTTACTGATTTAATAACATAAAACACATAATTTTATAATTTAGCATATAAAATAATACTGTTTGCCATGTTTATGGAATTTAAAAGTATAGTGTCTTTAAACTGAAAATATCCCCAGTTCTTGAGGAAACTATAGCACACTATGCTTATGCTACCATAGCATGTGTATCTTTAATTTTGTCATTTGAGAGGTAGGAAAAATAAGTTGAAGGTAGAAACCTTCTGTAATAAATTAAAGATGATATGTTTAGACAGAAACACTCATAAGTCACAATAGGTAGGATTACCAGCATGTTTAGATAGTAAGCTACACTTTGTAATACTGAATATGCTGAACTCTTTAATTTATTAAGTACATTAAGCATAGTTTTGGTTGCCAAAATATTTGTTCAAATTCTTGAAAATGCTGCATTTGTCTACAGAATTATCTTCTACTAGAATTATCTTCTAATGCTGCAGTTTGTCCTAAATAAAAATTCTCATACTGCACATTTTGGGTAAAACCTTGTCTTTAATTTCGTTCATTTCAAAAGGAAAAACAAAATCATGGGAGTTTGTTTTAGCGCTCCCCCAAATTTCCCACTTTTCCCTTGGAAAATTTGAAAGTCTGAGAACACTTTCATGCTATTTTGAGTGTGGGAAGAAAACCTTACCCTAAGGAGCATGTCACAGATTCTAAAATAGAAAATAATTCCATAGGAGTTTTTTTTCAGTGGTTCCCCATATTTTTCAAATTTTCCATTGGAGAAATAGAAAAAATATCCTGTGGGTGCTACTTTTCCCCTCAGGCCTTTGCATCTGAACTGTATATGCTAAATTAAAATGAAGCATTATTTGATGAACCAGTGAAGTACATTCTGGTTTAATCAGAAAGTATTGTATATTTTTCAATTTTCCCAAACATTTCTATCCCCCCATTGCAAAAAAAGCAGAAGGGAGGGGCCCCCAGTGTTCTCCCATAGCTTCAAGATTTCTGGAAATTTTACATCTCTAGACATCTCTAGTAGAGGTTTTTTCTCCCCATCATCTTACCATGTGTCAACCTGTGAAACAGCCACTTGGGTTGTATGGTGGCTGCAGGAGGGGTCCAAAAACAAAGGGTGAAAAACAACTATTGTTTTAATAAAACAACCTTTTATTAGGACTGACTGACCAAAATACTACACAACATGTAAGCATTTGAGTTCTGAATAATTCTGAAGAACTCAATTCTGAGAATTGTTCAGTAGAAAAAAAAGGTGTGTGTGTGGGGGGGATAATAATTTCGAGAAATGGTGGGAAAGTCTCCAGTTTGCATCTCATAGTTTTAATGCTTAGAAAGCTGTTTTCCTCTCTAACTGTGCTTTATATTAATCTCTAGCTTTGTTGATATAAGTACTACATTAAAAAGTCTAAATATTTATTATATAAATATTGACTACCCTGTTTTTTTCCTTTTACTCTTTGCCTTATATGGGACCTGTATGTTTTATTCAGTGTCAGAGAGACATCTGTTCTTCCATATTTATAAAAGGGAGCATGCCACTTTTTCTTTTTCTACTGGCTACCTTTATTGCAACATGAAAACCTGTTTTGCATCCAGCACCATCTAATTTGCTTAAATCTGCAAAATATCCTGCATTACATTTTAAGACTACCGCCTGAAGAACTCAGGCTTTTCAGAACATGGTTAAAACAACTTTCTCTTGTGCTAATTGTCCTCGATAGCCATCAAGAGGAAAAGTTTCGGAGACTTGAAAAGCTAGCACATTGTTTTGAGATATTTTGGATGGTCTTAGTTTTAAAAAAAACTACACAAGTTTTGTTTTTGTACTATTGCTGTAGATTAATGTGACTAGCTACTATTGTCTATCGGAGACAAGGTAACACCCCCAAGTGGTCTCTTTAGATACTGCATTGAGAAGAGGCAGGACCACTATTTTTTAAAAAATTCATAGTTCATCATTCTCATATAAGCAGCAAAACAAATTTGGTTAACTATAACAAATTCTGGTTTTAAACTTTTTTCTATTTTCTTTCCCAGCTCCTTAAAAAACACTGTTACTGGATGGACTCATTCCACTAACAGCAGTGCTTTTCCTTGGTATCAGGAGCTTTTTCATTCACAATAATAATAACATTTGATTTATATACCGCCCTTCAGGACAACTTAACACACACTCAGAGATGTTTACAAAGTGTGTTATTATTATCTCCACAACAATCGGCCTGTGAGGTGGGTGGGGCTGAGAGAGCTTCAAGAAGCTGTGACTGACTAAGGTCACCTAGCTGGCTTCAAGCAGAGGAGTGGGGAATCAAACCCGGTTCTCCAGGTTAGAGTCTTGCCGGTCTTAACCACTGCATTAAACCGGCTCTCACAAATTAGCTGCTGCTAGCGAACTGCATCAGTAGAATCCTGCCTAAAGCTGAACTTTGACTATTGGTCTGACTGATATTTGGCACGTACTGCTGTCGTTCAGCAGAAGCTTATTGGATAGCTTAGTTTATTCTTGAACCCATCTTGTTTGAGGATTGCTGTGGAAGACAGGAAGAAAGTTCAAGAAAATCAAGAAGAATATTGTGTTTTCTCGTAAAAAGCTAGGCTTACTTCCCGGGAATTTTTCATCCTCTGTTTAGTTGAACTGTATGATGGTGTTTACTAACTAGCCCTTTATAAACATCTTTTCTTCATTTGTAGAAAAAAGTTAAGAGTATAGACTACAATGATAATCAGAAGGAGGGAATGGTTGCTTCAACCCTTGATCGCCTAGCACGCCATGTAGAGCTACAAAAAAAGCTGAAAGAAGAAAAAAACAAAGCTTTCAAGGTATGAGTCTATACAAAGCTATGGCAAAAGTACTGTGGCTTGATTGTATAATATAATACAAAGCTGACTAAATACCACATGCAACAGTTGGCCATTTTACTTTTAAGGAGGCTGCCCAGGGACCATGTTCTTTATCTTAACAGTCTGAGGCAGCCTTGTCTATCTGGCCATGATGGCCACATAGTTTCTCATGTGCTTCCCGCCCCTCATAACTCAAGCCAAAAGTATCTGAATACAGTTAATTGTATATTAAATTACATGCAGCCAAAGTGGTGGTAATAGGGAAATGCTTATTATGGTGCATGATGTGACCCAGCTTCCAGCATTTTCCCTGCACCTAGGAAAGCTTTAAAGGAAGTAGCTGCTCAAGAGTCTGAAACAAAAACCATTTATTTCAGGTAAAACTATTCTTGTTTTTGCTCTTTAAGCACAGTATTAAATATAGCACATCTGTCAGTTATACAAGCATCCTTGCCTGTTGGATGGCCTTTTCCAAAGAACTTATTGTTCTTGGTTTAGCTCCTAGTGAACAAATGTCCTCTCACAAACAAATTATTCTTACTGAGCACAACTTTGAAGGGATTCTGCAGAGCTATGAAGGTGAGGAAAGAGGAACAAAGGCTGTAATATGTATAAATGTTCTGAGACTACAGAAGGGCCAAATGGTCAGTTAGAAACTTATTCTTGGCCGCAACATATGCTTCCTCAAAGAAAGCAGTTTGGAGTTCTTTAAGATTATAAAATCGGCAATGATGGCCTGTGTGCTGTTTTTAGTCTGCCATGACTTTTCCAAAGCCCATGCTAAATTTATTTGGTGACGCTCCTGCAGCCTTGTGCTAGGAGAAAAGTAACAGTCGGCTGTGTAAGGTTTGCAAGCCATACATTGCATAACACTGAACTAGTATGCAGAGAAGTTAGCCGTGTTAGTCTGTGGTAGCAAAATCAAAAAGAGTCCAGTAGCACCTTTAAGACTAACCAATTTTATTTTAGCATAAGCTTTCGAGATCTTATGCTAAAATAAAATTGGTTAGTCTTAAAGGTGCTACTGGACTCTTTTTGACTGAACTAGTATAAGTTTATTAAATCTAGTTTTGAATCTTTCAGTACATAGAATATGATATGCTGGTTTAGAACCAACATAGCCATAATTTCACTATCACGAAATTTTGGTTCACATAAGGAATGTCCTCATAGCAACATAACTGGATACTACAGGGACATTTGGAAAGACAAAATGTCAGGATATGTAGTAATGGCAAAATTAGCAAGATATATAAACAAAAGGCCGATTAAAGAGTTTGAAGAGAAAGGGGAAATTATTTTGCTTACAACAGATAAAATTTAGAAAGAAAGATAGGAATAAGGGGTATTAGTCCTGTAAATTTGAATATGATTATATACTGATATGTTCTTTAACTTGACTGTAAGATAATTAGTTGAATTAAGGTAATTGGTAGAATAGAATGTATGATAGATAACACTGAAATATTGTTAAAGTCAGCACTGTTATTGTTAAGAAATATATAAGTAAAAGGTAAGAGAGGGATAATAGTGCGTTTTTCTTTTTTTAAAGATAAGTAGAAATATGTTTGAATTCTGCATTTATTTGAAAATATATACCTTAAATAGTCTCAAATATTATTTTAATATTTTTAAAGGTTGTGATTTTTGTACTCTGTACTTTGATAATCCTTGTAGCATGCAGCTTTGTATTAGTTTTTCTTGCCCCCTTCATTTGTTCCTCTTATTTCTGTATCCCCCTTTTCTGTTTTACTAAAATAAAATACTGCTTTAAAAAAAACCCTTGCTGCTACAAAAGATATAATAGCTGTAGAGAACTTTAGCTAATGATGCAGCTGATACTAGGTTGCACCTGGAGTATTGATTCAGGAATGCCATCAAAGCACTTTCCTGAAAGCAATGAGAAACATTCATTCTCAGTAGTGGTAATTAATGTTGACCTTTGAAAATCATTCTGAAACATATAGCTTGCTGAAGGAAGACATTTTTATTAGCGTAAATATTTTATGTGTAAATTTACAAACTTCCTGTATTTGCCTTAATCAATTCTCATTTGACATGCTTTATTTCACAAAAAAACATTAATGGCCTATTTTTCTGATCATTGGGGCTATCATTAGGAAAAAGTCGATTCCCAGCATGCTCATGGACTGCAACAACTGGAATTTATCCACAAGCACAGTGACACAGAAGCAGCAAGACTGTGTGTGAACCAGTGGCTCAAAATGCCAGGTAATTCTTTGGACATGTTATTTTCGGGCAGGGGAAACAAAAAATCAGTCTTTCTAGAGAAATACCTATTGCCAGTTGGTCTCTTCTCCCTTTTTAGAGATATAGGTGAGAAACGGGTAAGAAAACCATTCATTTGGTAATACCTGTACTTCACCTTTCCCTTTAACAGGGTGCTGAAGCTGTATGGCATAATGCATACTTTTGCAAGGATAATGATAATATTCTGTTTTTATATAGTGCTTTCTGAATGTGTAAAAGCCTTCATATAATAAGCAGTCAAGCACAGTCATCAGTGACTCCAGCTAAAGGAATGTAGCAATTCTGGGAGGGATGTTTGACTTGCAAATTTTCCAAATCTAGGATGTAATCTTAATCACAAACTGTAAACTCTAATAGGAGACCATTTTGAATGTGTTTAATCACAATTTATTAATTAGATATATTTAGATGATTTTAAAAAATAACCGTTCCTTTATTATAAGTATCTGCATATCTGTTTAGCTCTGCCTTTCCTTCTCTTGCCAAAAATTAGGCATGGTGTGATGATCTATGATGGCTTGTAAGGCAACTTGGAAATAGGCAGGCTTGTGGAGGAGGGACACTTTCAGTGCAAACCACTATTTGGTGGTTACCATCAGAAAAATGATTTCTGGGAAGACTTTACAGCATCTGGTTATAGCAGCTGGGACTCTTGACTGGCTGAAGAGTTCAGGAACAAACTAACTCTGAAGGAAAGTTAGCCCTTTCCTTTCTTCCTTTGTGTTGGCAGTGCTGAGCTGTTCAGGGGTGTGGCTGGATGCTCAAGTGTAGCAACAGCTTATTCCAGATTTTAAAAAAAAAGAATTTACAGACAAAAAGATAAATTGCACAAGTAGACACTGGAGCCCATTGGAGAGTTAAAGGGCTCAAGTAAAATGGAAGGCAAAGAAAAATCAAAGCATAAACACAAAGGGGTGGTCTTAGTGATCTGAGGCCTTGGTAAAAAGTTCAGGATGAGGCTGCAGAATCACTGCCATCATCCTCATGGAGCCAAGCAAAGGGCCACCCTCACCTTTTGTGAGGTGGATGGGAGCCACTGCTGCGCCAGAAGTCAACTCTTTGAGCCCTAGATGGGGCGTGTGCCTGCTCTCCCTTTTCTCTTCAGGGGGCAGGGCTATAGTCCAGGACCCCTTCCAGTCTGGCTTCTGTCCTGGCCATGGGACGGAGATGGCCTTGGTTGCCCTCACAGATGACCTTTGCAGGCATCTGGATCGATGCAGGTCTGCACTGCTTGTGTTACTCGATCTCACAGCAGCGTTTGACACGGTTGACTATGACTTGTTGGCCAGCCTCTTCGCCAACGTGGGGATTAGGGGCTCTTACAGTGGCTGGTCTCCTTTTTCCAGGGTTGGGAACAGAGGGTGGTGCTCGGGGGAGATCTATCGCCCCGTCACCCTTTGGTGTGCATGGTTCCACAAGGGACGATACTCTCCCTAATGTTATTTAACATCTACATGTGCCCCCTCACCCAGTTGGTGTGGAGGTTTGGGCTGGGCTGTCATCAATATGCGGATGACACCCAGCTTTTTCTGTTGATGGATAGCCGGCCAGACACGGCCCTGGACAATCTGGCCAGAGCTCTGGATGCTGTGACGGCATGGTTGAAACACAGCATGCTGAAACTGAACCCGGTGAAGACGGAGGTCCTGCAGGTGGGACGGGGGCTGCCAGATGTTGGGAACCAGCTCCCTGCCCTGGATGGAACACCACTGGCAACTTTGCCAGTGGTGAAGAGTCTGGGTATGCTCCTGGATGCCTCCCTATCGATGGAGGCCCAGGTCACGGTGGTTGCCAAGTCTGCATTTTTTCATCTCCATCAGATCAGGCAATGTTCCCCTTACCTGACACCCCAGGACCTGGCTACAGTGACCCATGCAATGGTCACTTCCAGGCTAGATTACTGTAACTCACTCTACGCTGGGCTGCCCCTGGGCCTGATCCGTAAAGTACAACTGGTCCAGAATGTGGTGGCGTGGGTCCTGACCGGTATATCCTACCAGTCACATATCACACCTGTCCTGCGCCAGCTGCACTGGCTTCCGGTTGAATTCCAAATCAGGTTCAAGGTGTTGGTTCTTACCTTTAAAGCCCTGAGTGGGTTGGGACCGGCATATCTTCGGGAACACCTCTCCCTGTATGTTCCCTGGAGTCCGCTTCGATCAGCGGATAAATGTTTACTGGTGGTCCCCGGCCTGAAGGAAGCCTGCCTCACTTCAACCAGGGCCTTTTTAGTCCTGGCCCCAGCCTGGTGGAACGATCTGTCAATGGAGACCCGGGCCCAGCAGGACATATTATCGTTCCGCCGGGCCTGTAAAACAGAGCTGTTCCGTCAGGCTTGGTGGTTGAAGGGGACGGTGCCATGTTGGCCTCCCACCTTTGGGGTGGGGGGTTCTCCCCACCATTGCACCTTAATGTATTTGGTTAATTTATTTTCTTATTGTTTATTGTATGTTGATTTTAGAATTATCGTTTTCTTGTTTTTATTGATTTTAACTGTTGTTCACTGCCCAGAGCCCCTGAGGATGGGCGGTTTATAATAATAATAATAATAATAATAATAATGATGATGATGATGATGATGATGATGATGGCAGTTGTGTCTCCAGGTTTGTGACCCAGGGCAGCTGTTACCCATTGGCTAAGAGTGCCCCCTGTAAATATCACACTAGCTAAGCATACCTCCTAACCTAATCTGTAATACCTGGCAGCTGGTAGAATAAACACCAAGATCCAGCCATCCTCCTTTCTCCTCCAGTGGGTCAAAAGCACAACAAAAAGCCATCAGCTCAGAAGCTATTTGAAGTTTAGAGCCTCATTATGGCATTGGCTTGTTTCCAGAGGGAAATGGTTCCCCATGACCAGTCAAGAAATGATGGGGCCATTCACAGGCTGTTCAAGCCAGCTGGACAAACTTTGAGGTGTATATACCATTCTCCCTCTGAGGCGGAGGACATCTTGGGTGATTCTTGAGCACGGATCGGGACCCTCGTCACAGAATCGCAGTTCAGCGCCTTCAGGAGTCTAAGTAAGTGACCCCCCTGATGAGCTGTCGCTCCAGATCTTAGCTGCTATCAAGAGGTCCCTTAGAGAGGAGCTTTGGGCCATCAGCCGGGGGCAGTCTTCGGATCCTGAACAGTCTCAGGCCATCCCAGCCCAGCCTACTCCTCCTGGTCCTTCTCATCAGAGAAGCACCTGGCCCACCAAGGCGGCCCGCAAGCAGCCCCAAGGCCTGGCCACCAACAATGCCTCGGCCTGGCATGATGAAGATCTTTCCTTCAGTGACGTCTCAGAGGAGGGGTGTTTCTGTCGGAGGAGGAGCAGGAGTCAGACCCCATCACTGCCCAACCATCCAACAGATTATTTCAGCTGGAAGATTATCAATACCTACTCTCCAAGACCCTTTCAGCCCTGGACCTCAAGGATCCAACCGAGGGAGAGGAGGAGAGAGAGGAGCCTAGGCCCACAGGCCTCAAGGCTAGGCCCAAAGGGAATAGGGAATTCTTCCCCAGGTCAGATGAGGGCCCCAAACTATTCCCATTCCCTGAATACTTCGAGCGCCAGCTCAAAGCAGAGTGGCCTACACCAGCAGCTACAAAACAGGTGCCCAACTATATGAGAAAGTTATATGTCTTGCCTAACTTTGTGGACGAGCTCTTGCAGGTGCCTGTGATCGACGCTCCGGTGGCGGCATTACAGTCTCAAGGCCTTCTCTCCGATGACGGTCAAGGCAACATCTGAGACGGCCTGGATAAGAAAGGGGAAGCCGTGCTGAAGAGGGCCCATGAAGCAATGACTACCTCTATCAAAGCCTCGGCCATAGCCTCCATGGTATCCAGAGCCTCGGTAGTGTGGATCAGGAGGATGATCCAGTTGCTTCCAGATAACAACAGAAGGCTGTCCGAAGGAGCCAATAGGATCCTCAAAGCATCTACCTTCGTGGTGGACGCCACCTTGGACGCCCTGTCCCTGACCTCGAGGGCCCTGGCGTCATCCGCGGTCTCCAGACGACTGCTCTGGCTTAGGGCTTGGCCAGCCGACCTACAAGCCAAGATTATCCTAGCATCATACCCTTTCCAAGGGGGGAAGCTGTTCGGAGACCAGCTCGAAAAAGTCTTGGTAGAGACCAGGGACAAGAAGAAGGCCCTCCCAAAGTCCCTAAAGTACACCTCCAGGAGGCCAAGCAATTACCAACCATTTCGCTCACATCACACGCTGGCCAGAAGCAGGCAGGACCACAAGAGAGCCTGGAACCCACCCAGAGGCCAGCCCAAGCGGAACAGTTTTCCCTCCAAGTTCAACAGATCTCAAGGATTCTGTAGCGGCCGACAGGAATCGGAGGATAAGGGTCAGAAACCCTGACTGTCACGGCGCTCCGGTGGGGGGAAGACTTCTCCTGTTCCGCCAGATCTGGGAGGACTCCAAGGTGGACGCATGGTCCTTAGAGATTGTGTCAAATGGCTACTTGATCGAGTTCGCCTCCCTTCCACCGGAACGTTTTATCCCCTCCCCTCTAAAGAAGAACCAGTTCAGAAGAAACATAACCTTGAAAACGATCCAACACCTTTTGGAAATACACGCCATCGAATCAGTGCCTCCCGCAGAGAGGGGACGAGGGGTGTATTCGATATTCTTCACGGTTCCCAAGAGGAACGGGGACTGGCGCGCCATCCTCGACCTCAAATATGTCAACCGGCACATCAAGCTCAGACGTTTTCGAATGGAGACCCTTCGATCCATCGCAGAAGCCCTGCCGGAAGGGGAGTTCCTGACCTCGATAGATTTGACAGAGGCGTGTCTGCACGTCCCCATCGCCGCACCGCACCGAAGGTTCCTCAGATTCAGCATCAAGGAGGATCACTTTCAATTCAGAGCACTTCCCTTCGGCCTGGCCACGGCTCCTCGGGTATTCACGAACCTCCTGGTGGTTCCCATTGTCAAACTACGGAAGAAAGGTATTCACGTGCACCCATATCTGGACGACATACTGATAAGATCCGCCTCCGAGTCCGATTCGATCAGGGAGACGATGTTCACCATTCGATTCCTAGAGAGCCACGGCTTCTTGATAAACCACGACAAGTGCTCACTGCGTCCTTCGCAAAGACTCGAGCATCTGGGACTGATGATAAACACAAGAAAGGGCAGCTTCTTCCTCCTGGAGGACAAGAGAGCCAAGACCAGGAAGCTAGCGTCCCAGGTAATCAGATAACAAGCGTCTCCGCTGATGGAGCTCTCAAAGTTAATGGGTCTGCTCGTGGCCAGTTCAGAAGCCATCTACTGGGGCAAGTTCCATGCCAAGCCACTTCAGGCCTTCCTGCACCCCTTCCAGTGGCAGATCGCCCAGAGATCGGGCATCAAACTTCAAGTGCCGCACATTGTGAAGGAAAGCTTGGGGTGGTGGACGATCGACGACAACCTATGCCTAGGCAAGAGTTTTCTGTCCCCGAAGCTCACCCAGCTCTTTACGGACGCCAGCCTGAGAGGCTGGGGAGTGACTCTACACGGCATCCCTGCCCAGGGGGAGTGGTCAGAGACGGAAAGGAACTTGCCCATCAACGTCTTGGAGATGCGAGCAGTCTTCCTGGCACTGAAACATTTCAGGAGCTTGCTCGACCACGAATACATCCTAGTATGGATGGACAACGTCGCCACAAAAACGTACATAAACAAGCAGGGAGGGACCAAATCCTCCCGTCTACAAAGGGAAGCCCAAAGGATCATGACCTGGGCAGAGCTCAACCTCTCCATCAGAGCGGAGCACATCAGGGGGGTCCAGAATATTCACGCAGACTGGTTAAGCAGGGAGTCGCTCCATCCAGGGGAGTGGTCCCTGAAGAAGGAAGTATTTGCCTTGCTGACAGAACGCTTCGGAACGCCGGTAGTGGACCTCTTCACCTCGCACCGGAACAATCAAGTTCCAAGATTCTACACCAGATATTTCCATCCGCAAGCGGAGGACACGGACGCGCTCACTGCGTCCTGGCCCAACTCTCTGCTGTATGCCTTCCCTCCCTTACCAGTGATCCCAAAACTGTTAAGGAAGATCAGACAGGTCGGAGCAGCAGTCATCGTGATTGCTCCCTGGTGGCCCAGGTGACTGTGGTTCTCCACTCTCCAACTGTTGTCGGTTACACCACCTCTGCAGGTGCCGACTCAACCGGATCTGTTACAGCAGGGCCCGATCTGGCACCCCCATCCAGAACGGTGGACGGTGACCGGATGGAAGTTGAGAGGAACCTGTTCCAACGAGAAGGTCTTCCCTCGGGAGTTATTGACACCTTGCTAGCGTCCCGAAAGAGTTCCACCATTCGCATATATAATTGCGCCTGGAAAGCCTTCCATAGATGGTGCAGACGTAGGAAGGTGTCGCCCCTGTATCCGACAGTGCATTCCATCCTAGGTTTCCTGCAGGAGGGTCTCGACAAGGGACTGAGGCCAGCAACCCTCAGGAGACAGGTCGCCGCCATAGGATCAGTTTGGACGGACGGCGGGGGTACCTCTTTAGCGTCTCACCCGCTTGTTAGGAGGTTCCTCAGAGGGGCTACGCTGTTAAAACCGCCATCGGTCCATCATTTTCCTACATGGAGACTCAACGTAGTGCTGTCCGCCCTGACCAAGCCACCATTTGAACCAGTGAGAAGCGTATCCCTCAGATGGCTGAGGATCAAGACGATCTTCCTGGTCGCCATTACATCTGCACGCAGGGTATCGGAATTGAGTGCCCTTTCGTCACGTCCGGACCTGTGCTTCTTTCACAAGGATAAAGTGGTTCTGAGGACAGACCCAACCTTTCTGCCTAAGGCGTACTCCATCTTCCATCGTTCTCAGGAGATCAACCTACCATCTTTCTGCCCGGATCCCAGACACCCTAGGGAATGTGAGTGGCACAATCTGGACGTGAGGAGGTCACTCAAGATGTATCTGATCAGGACAGAGGATATTCGTCAGACGGATGCCTTATTCATCAATATCTCACAGCCTAAAAAAGGTCAGCGCATGTCCTCATCAGTGATTGCGTACAGTATTAGATCCTGTATTACAGAAGCTTACAAGGCACAGAGGATCGTGATACCAGCAGGGATAACTGCCCACTCGACGAGAAGCGCAGCCACTAACACAGCCCTGAGAAGGAACGCCTCTGCAGAGAATATTTGCAAGGCGGCCACGTGGTCCTCCTTGACTACGTTCATCAGGCACTATCGTCTCCACACCAGTGCTTCGGCAGATGCGGCCTTTGGGAGGAGAGTGCTACAACACGTAATAGAAGACGAAAATGCAATCCCACCCAGATCGTGAGGCACTGCTTTAGGAGCACCCAAGATGTCCTCCGCCTCAGAGGGAGAACGGCCCCTTGGCTACTCACCGTGAAGGATCCTTCTCCTCTGAGGAAAGGAGGACATCTTGCCCGCCCGCAATCTTCGTCATCTTGACACTCCCCTCCGCATTTGTCATACTTTGATTCTGTCTGCCTACGCAGAGGCTGGGGGGCCGCATTTTTTTTGCTCCCACGCTCGCTTTAACACTATGTTACCTGTTAATTCTTGCATGCCGTTCATTGTTTACTTGTTTAAGATGTTTTTCTCCTTCACTCCAGTTGGGGTATAGTTTTTTACCTTACAAGAGACTGTGTGGTACTGCTGAGGAGAGTCACCCAAACTGGGAAACCGAGGGTGATCCCACCTACAAGGGAAGAGGAAGAAAGGTTTGTCATTTCCTGCCTCCCTGATTGGATGGTAGGAATCACCCAAGATGTCCTCCTTTCCTCAGAGGAGAAGGACCCTTCACGGTGAGAAGCCAAGGGGCCGTTCTTCCTGGGAGGGACCATGTATTTATGTACTGAAGTCTTTGCTAACCAGCAGCCTCCTGGAGTTTGATTATACTCACAGAGTGTAATTTCAGATTCAGAGAAAAAGGATTTTAAGGAGTGACAGCACTATCACCACAGTTGTTTCACAGGCACAACCCATCTTGGGCAAATTTCAGTCCTGTTTTGTTTGTTTTCTTTATTACATTTATATACTCAGCCTTTCTTCCACCATGCAACTTAAGGTGGCACACATAGGGTTTCCAAAAAGCCATTCAAGCATTGACCGTACTCAGACTTGCTTAGCTTCATCAAATTGCCATATTGTGTGCCTTCCAATCACATTACTTGGGGATTATGATCTAGCAACTCCATTCTAAAGCTAGAACCGGAATTCCAGAACTGGAATTGAAGAGTGGCTGTGTGATGTTCAGAGAATGACTGCACCTGTATCTCTTAAGCATTGTGGAGAAAGTGATGGGCTGCTTCTCTTCCTTTTAGCTTTTTGGTAAGAGTGAGGTTGTTTTCATTCATAATAATTTGTGGCAACTATACTTAAGAAACTAGAACAATCACCACAACTAAGGACTTCTTCACATGCTAGGTTTCAGACAGGAGAAGGGTGTGTGTCTCACATACTATCCCTTTTTTCCTGGGCACATGTTACAGTTTTGGTACCTGTGGACTTTCTCAGCTTGTGGATATCAGCCTATTTGAGATCTTGAGGCTAAGGCTGAATATGCATAAGGACTGGAAGAGTTTAAAAGGGGGATTAAAAGAGAAGAGATTGGTTTACCACTTTGCTATTTTGACAAGCTTTGGAAGTTGCTACTGATAGCTAAGTTATTTTACCTTATCTTCACCTTCATAGGCTGTACTCACCTGGGTAAATGGGCTAAGTCACTATTAGTATATAGAATTAGCTGTAAGGGTTTCCGTCCTGTATAGAAAGCAGTTGGTCAGATTATTGGCTGGTCTAATTGATAAACAATTTCCCTCAAATCAATGCAGTAGCAGCTCAGTTTCTAAGAGAGGAACAGCATTATGAAATCTTAATTGTTTTTATACTTATAGATAGCTATCACAAACTGTCCAGAGGTAAGTTGCATCAGCACGGTCTATTTTCCATTTTTTCTAGTGTAACTCTACATCATCCTGAAACATAATCACAGAGTGTACTAAGTATTTTTGTTTCGTACGTTAGGCCTCAAGCCAGGCACTGTAAACTCAGGAAGAAAAATACCTCCAAGATCAGTCCATATACCATCTGGCAGTAAATCCATTTTATGCCCCATAATGCATTGCAACAAGAAGTTTGACAATGGGGCTCTTCTCCTCGGCCACCTTAAAAGGTAACGTTCCTTCATGCTCCAAATAAACATGTCACTAGATGAGATACTGTGTGGAGCTTCAGAAGCTACATCCAAGTTTCACATAGATAAGTTACAGGAATTGTTAATTATTTCATGCATGTTCATAATTTATATTCTACACTTTAGTGAACTTGACCCATATTAAGTTATGAGGAGAAGATTACTTTTGGTTATACCTGTAACTGAAATGGGCAGTTTTCAGAATGTGGAATTGATACCCGCCCCTCAGCTTGTTTTATATATATGATACCAATTTACTATCTTCTTAGGTTTGATCATTGCCCATGTGATCCAGCAGTTACAATACATGGACGTCCATCTAGTTCTTTTGCCTGTATAGTCTGTAAGAAAAGATTTCCTACCTCTCAGCAGTATAGTGATCATTGTTTATCTAAGGTAAGACTTTGAGGATAGGAGTTCTTTTAAAGAAAATAGCACTATTGCCCTTTTCAGGGGTATGCATAAAGATGTAGAATTGATCTTTGATGCCTAAGATAGTTCACCTATCTTAGAAGAAAAGCCAGTGTGAAACTCAGGCTCATATCCCCACTCAATCATGAAGCCCACCTTGGGCCAATCATGAATAGATTAAAAAAAAATCAGTTTTCTACATACAGATTTAGTTGATTTGGAAAATTCTTTTGCAATACAGCTGTTGTATTCTTTGCCTGGGACTGGAATGCCTCTTTCTCTGTCTTTCTTTCTCTCTCTCTGTGTTAATGACATAAGACATTTGGGGGAATGTTTTTAGAAGAAGATTTAAAAAATAACTTTTTTAAAAAAGCAAATATTAAATTCCTCTTTCTCATTATCTGCCTGTGGATTCTATTCGCCCACAGCCGTTTATAAGAATACTCTCCAGTAACTGCTGTAAATGAACTTTATGTTTATAAAAATGAGTTCTTCTGTTTCTCCCTTTTCCCATTTCCAGGCAAGTGAAAATGATGGCCATGAAAGAAATTATCCTCCTCAGCATATTCAGTTCTTTGCATGCCCATGCTGTTTCCTCCTTTTTAGCCTGAGAGATGAGTGCCTGCAACATATGTCTGAAGAGAAGCATTTTTCTCAGACATTTAAACTGAGTGGTATGTTTCTTTTTTTTCTTATCTGGAATGAACACTCACTGCATGATTTGGCTATTTACAGAAAAGTGCTCTTACTGATCTGGAGTGTGTCCCGTAAGAACTTGGGCTCATCGGTATGCTATCCCAAATCACTCACTACTGCAGCTGGGATACTAGAAGGAGCTTGTCCATGCAGTCAGCTAGGGTATAAAACTGTCAGGCCTGTGACCCAAAGCAATAAGAGAGAGGTAAACTCTCAACAAAAAGTCTGAATAAAAAAGCCCCTTAAGGTTTAGTTTGAACAACAAATAGCTTTATTTAAACAATAACTGAGGTAATTGTAACTAACACTGAGGTAAGGGATTCATTCTTACATGCCAAAAAAGACTTGACTTAAAACGTTATTTCACAGGTTACAGTTTCTAGTAGTTTTCAGATAAACTTTACTGCTTCTCATGTTTCTAGGTCAGTATAGGGAAACTTAATGTGAACTCTTTAATCTCTACGCTGGTACTTATCCCTCTCTCTCACTCTCAGGCTAATTCCTAACATATGGACTGCCTGTCTCTAACTACTCTTGGTCCAGTTGCTTCTTTTTACCTAAAGGACTGTTGATACTATATCAGGTGCTCTTATAGTGCAGTCCTAAGCAGAGTTATATGCTGCTAATATTACTGACTTTAGTGGGCATAGAAGCATGCAACTTTACTTAGGATTTCATTGTTACTGTCTTAGTAAACTAGGCCTTTATCACACATTCTTTTAAAAACTGCTTTAGTTGGAAAATACGCTAACATGGTTTTTTTTTTTAGAAATAGATCTGTTTTCTGTCCTAAGGAAATGGAAGAGTCTTGTTCTGGATGTACCAGTGGAATATACAGTTGTTTGTCATTGGTCCCCAAATCTTTTGAATCTGCCCATGAAGATACCTTTATTTTTTCCCTTTGCCATTTGTGCAAGTTCTTCCTGGGCTCTGCAAGCAAAGATGAGACCTGTTATTTTGCACATGGTTATTAGGAAGATTTATCAGGTCCTCCAGGTTGTATATGATGGCAGTTACCGTAAGTGGGACTACAAAAATGTAGATATCTTAATGCAGCTTTATGTAGGATGTGGTGGAGAGTGCCCTCAAGTCATAGTTGACATGGTGACCCCGGCTGAGTTTTTATGGCAAGAGACTAACAGAGGTGTTTTGCCATTGCTTGCCTATGCAACCCTGGTCTTCATTGACGGTCTCCCATCCAATTATTAACCAAGGCCAACCCTGCTTAGCTTCTGAGATCTGACAAGATCAGGCTCACCTGGGTTATCCAGGTCAGTGTTTATGTAGAATAGAAGATGTCATATTGAACAGCAGATACTTTTACCAAGCTGTTAAAGCAAGAAATAGTACACATAGAGGTACTTGTCAGGAAAGGAGTTGTTTTTCCCAAGGGAATTTACCATTTCATATAAAATTGCTAGGACTTAAGTCCATTCTGATACATGAGAAGTCCATAAAACATACATGATTGCTATATGGGAATTTTCTGGGTACAGCCATAATGTGCTAACTGCTAAATACTACTCTGTTTTTCTGTAAATCATTATCTAAGATAACAGAATATGTTAGATGTTCCCTGTTACTACTGTACAAACACAGGGCCCTAATGGCCCTGAATTCTCCAGCCTCTAGTCAAGCTGTGGATCCATTAGCAATATGGATGAAGAATCTGAGAAACCTGAGACAGTGTATGGGGGGGGGCAGAATGTAAAAACAGCAGTTTTGTGAGGAGGCTTGGAAACTTCATAGAATTCCTCATAGGTACTACAAGTGCAGAAAGTGCTTTGTGATAGCTGGGGAGGGGTCCCCATAAAACTCATGTCTAGTGTGTGCAGTCTGGCTTAGAGATTCCCTGAGCATTGTAATTAGTGTAATGTCATACAAGAAAATAATAACTTCGAAAATTAATCAGTCAAGATTCTAATATTTTCCAATGGAATATGGGGGGGTATACTCATATGTAACAGTGCTCTCCCTTAAGCTCAATTAATTATTGTACTGTGTATACAATTTCAAACATACTCAGTTTACCTTCTGTAAAAGACTTAACACATTTAAATAAATCAAAGTCCAACTGTAGCTTCTGATCCCAGTAATCATAAAAAGGTTTCCACCCACAAGCAAAGTTGAGTTTAGATAATCAGGTAAGTTTCAGTAATTTGGCCACCTGCCGTACTTTGTTGAAACATATTTTAACATTTAAATGTTTTACACCCTTTCTTTTGGCAGTCCCCGAGTATTGTATTCTTATAGGGCCTTCAGAGCTTGTTTTATACTGCCTATAGTTTTGGAATTCCCTTTCTCTACTTTCTTTAGGGTATTAATTACTTGTAACATTATTTGCTACTTTGTGTCCATAAATACACCTTGTGAAGTCTTGAGGGACATATATAAAATAACACTAAAGTCCAGTTGAAATAAAGAACAAAATCCCATCTTCTTATCAGCCTGTAACACTGGGCTGTATGAATTGCTCCTGCAATACTTACAAAAGATGCTCAGGATGTGACCATGATAAATCTTGAGCAGCAGCCCTCAGTGTTTGGCTCCCCGTATTAAATGTCCAGGCTTGATTCATGCATGGTACTGTTGACTGGCTTCTCTCACTTGAGTCACTTGAAACTACTTGTTCTGAAGAAATGTTATGGTGTGTAGCAGCTGACTGCTGATAGAAGCCAGGCTTCTTTTTTGTTCTGTTTTGCAAGAATTGATTAGAAACTTACTGTATGTGGTGCATTTTGACTTTGATGCCCACTGCTCCATAAAATCTTACCATCCTACCTGTTTTCCTTTGCTGGCAATGCGCTGGAGTATAGATTGAGAGTGGGGCCGATGTGTGGATTAGCCCTGAGGACTAGTTAACCTTTGCTCAATTCTTGTTTGCTAGTACTGCATTTGAAGCAGACTTTTTCAGCTCATGTTGCCTTTGCATTCCCTTGCAGATGTCATGGAGACCCCACTTCCTTTGCCTTTCCCAGCCTATGCAAAGAATCTTTTAGTCTCCTTGTGCAAAGAAGTTCCATTCCAAGTAAAATGTACGTCCTGCCATCAGGAATTACGTTCTCATGTGGAGCTAACAGCACATTTCAGGTTTGTGAGAATCTTACCACTTGTAAAATGTGACTTCATATGTCTTTCTAAACATCTGGTGAATATTAAGCCCATCTTCGGTTCTTGTGTGTCTTTTGTTTCTTCTTCCATCTTAAGCATGGAGATAATGGGTTATGTAAGACCAAAAGAGTAAAGAGAGCTGTGGATGGTCAGCCAAAATGCTGATGTGTATTTTTGCTGCTGGCAGAACAGTAATGTGCAGTGTTTCTTCTGTATTTGTGTGTATACCTTTCTGCCTTTTAAATGGACAAGAAGACAATCATGTACTGTTTCCCAGAGCAATGAACCAACTGCAATTCATGATTTTAAAGGATTCTGACAGGCATTTGAGATGTCTACTCCAGGAGATGGAGGCAGTCCATGGGACATGGGTGACTGTGGTAGGAGGGTATGGGTAGTCTTAAACTGGATTTAAAAGTAAATTATGCAAAGCTGGTATTAAGAATTAATATTGATTGCTTTTTAGTTTAGAGTTAGGAAAATGTTTAGAGTTACAGTTGTGAAGTCAATTTTCTTTTGGTTTTTTTCTTCTTCAATTATAGAACTCGTTGCCGTAATGCTGGTCCAGTAGTTCTGTCAGAGAAGACTATCTCCCAAGTTGCTGAAATATTTAAAGCAAAAGGTTTCTGTCAGAGGTGTAATGAGCTGCTTGTTGATGACAATCATATCAGCCAGCACAATTGCAAAACCTTGCACGACATTAAAATTCTCACCACAATGGAACAATCAATCTTGATATTTTGTCATACCAATATGGGGAATAAAAATTACCTTAAAGACAGAAGACTTTTTAAGTCTTCTCCTCTTAAGAGATCTTTGACCATAGATACCTCTCTTAATGATCAGATTGAAGCTATTTCAAAGCGAAAAAAGGATTTGGAAGACAAAAGCCAAGAGTTTTGTAATACCCATGTCGTGAAAACCTGGACGTGTGAATGCTCCCTGTCATTTCCTTCTGAGGAATTAGTAGAGAAACATATTTTTTCTGCAAACAGAATATGTCACAAGTGTGCTGTGTGTGGAAAGCTTTCGGAAGATGCAAGCATCATCCGTTTGCATATGAGCCGTTTCCATGGAGGAGCGCACTTAACTAACTTCCTTTTCTGGTGTCAGGCCTGCAGTGTAGGTCTTCAGAAAGGGAGTGATGTAATGGCACACATGACTGAATGTCATATTGGGCACAGCTACTTCTGTGAAAAATACTGTACTGAGGATGAGCTTGCATTATCTTCTAATAGACTCACAGATACCTTCTGTAACAATTCTCTTGAGACTGAAAACCAATCTTTTGTCCCTATGGAGTTGTCTCCACCTTCAAGTCCAATGGATCTGGCTGAGAAAACTTCTCACCAAGGAAAATGGCAGTGCTGCTTGTGTGAGGAAATCTTTGACTCAGAAGATACTGTGAAACAGCATTGCATGTCATTAGACAGCCATCATTTTCACAGGTACAGCTGTGACTTATGTAAAGTTACATTTCGGAAAACAGAAACACTGTACCGACACTGCCAAGATAGGCATAGCGAAATTGTACAGATTAAATACTTCTGCGGATTTTGTGGTGACCTCTTTTTTGATACTGAGGAGGAATTTTTAATTCACTTCAGGAGTTTCCATAGCACAGATTACGTATGTTTGTCCGAGACAGCAGAAACATCTATCAAGAACTTTGAGATGGTAGAAGAAAGCAACCTTCTCAGCTGTGGCTGTCGAGAGAAATATGCTTCCAAAGAAAATAGGAAAGCAGATTATAAGAAGTGTCAAGAAGCTATGCTGGCAAAAGGAAACCTGTGGTTTCGCTGCACTTTGTGTTCTTCAACAGCACAAAGCCATTCTGACATGGTTATTCATCTTGCGTGTCACACAAGTGACAAAAGTAAAGAAGAACTGTATGTTGTGAGGTGTGGAGCCTGCAACAAAAACTTCAGTGGTCTTACATTAGCCCATCAGCATTTTCATAGCAAGCACTGCTTCTCACAAAAGCCCAAGTTAGTCTCTCCAGCAGAAAGCAAAGTCTTCCAGTTTTCTGCCAGTGGATCTTGTGTAGATAAGAAGCCTGATAAACTGAAGCTTTCAGCTGCTTTGACTACACGAAGTTCAAAATCCCTTTCTCCAAAGAAATCAGGATATAAGAAGGAAGAAGTGCCTGGCCAAGGTTGGTAGACATTGGGGTGTGTATAATTGCCCAAGCTAACAGGCTTTTGAGAGTCTTATGTAACAGGTGTCTTCTCTTTTCCCATTCCTCAAGGAATTTGTCAGCAACACGGTTAATGACTGTCTTTGTGCTTGTGCAACCTCTCATGTGGTGTTAACGAACACATTTAATGGCATGCTTGTAGGGGCAGGGGCGCTCTTTGCCCTGCTGCTCACAATTCACTATCTCCCTTTGCCAAATAACTGTCCAAACCCAATTGCACAGCACATCAAGTTAGGGGAAACTTTGCTATTGAAAGAGCTATTGGATATAAAATGCTAACAGAGATTCTGTATTGAACAAATATGCTTTATTTTTATGGGTTGGATTATATTGTTGCTAAAATGTGGTCGAATTGGATCCTACCATTATTTCCATGGGTGCGAGAGGTAAGTGGGATGATCATCCTTGATTCCCCTTTTTACTGCAACCCCTCCCCCTTCCCTCTTAACAAGGGCTTTTTGTCCATGAAGTATCCCCAGTCATGAGCCTTGCCTATTTGGGTCAAAAGGATTGCCAGGGAAAGGGGAATTATCTACTTGCACCATTAGAGAGCTGTTATTACCCAGTGCATACATAGAACTGTTTTGAAAGTAGGCTGAAGTATGGATGTCAGTATCTGTGATGAAACATAAAATACATTTTGATCTCTTTCCTCCTAACCTAGATGATGATCTTCCTGATCTAGATTACTTGCGCACCATGACACACATTATAATGATGGATTTAGATAACTGGGGAAACCTCTTCCATCAATTGCCTGCTACTCTTAACCAGGGGACATTTATCTGGGGTTTTCAAGGTAAGGGAATGAGTTAACTGTTCAGGCATTACAATGAAAGCTTAATAGAATGAGCAGTGCAGTTTTTAGTATCTGACAAAAGAAGGAAAGTAAGATCTTGTCTGTGTTCTACATTGTACTTTCCTTTGTTGTAAGCCCAGGTATGTCCATTTATATTATCACAAACACACTACCGATTCTTGTTTTCTGTCCTCTCCTTCCCTCGTTAACTGCCACCTTGCTCCATACCTTTGACTGCCCCCCCTTTTTTTTAATACCTGGTTTTCAGGATTGTTAGGAATGCATGTCATGATCTCACATTTGGGGGGGGGGGAGGGGGGAACGTATTCCTGAGATGATGGATGGATCATCAAATTCTGTAAGTTGAAAGTGCTGACATGTTATCAGGGCTTTTTTTCAGCAGGAACGCGGGGGAACAGAGTTCTGGAACCTCTTGAAAATGGTCACATGGCTAGTGGCCCTGCCCCCTGATCTCCAGACAGAGGGGAGTTTAGATTGCCCTCTGCGCCGCCGAGCAGCACGGAGGGCAGTCTAAACTCCTCTCTGTCTGGAGATCAGGGGAGCGGGGCCACCAGCCATGTGACCATTTTCTCTGAGGGCAACCCACTGACTTCCACCACCTCTTTTCCCAGAAAAAAAGCCCTGCATGTTATTAAAAGATTCACAATTAAGGAACAAGTGGGTTCAGGGTCACTGCAAAGAAAACTCAAAGAGATGCAACGTTTAACTGTGAACAAGCCCGTGTTATATATAATTTATCACTTTTTTGCTTTAAAAGTAAATCTGTATCTTTTATACTAGACTTTGATTAGGGTGGCTGATGAAGTTGATTAGATGTTACTTGGCCACTTCTGAGCTGGGAGCAATGCACAAATTTCCACACTTGTACTTCAGTCTGATACACACACACCTCTTCCTCTAAGTTTCTTGTTAGTGTATTATTCAATATATATTTCAACCATGTATAACCTTTTTCTGTTTCTCAAAAAATGTATATTACGTTTTATAGTTTTTTTTAGTGACATTTATATTTTCCTTTTTGCCCGTCCCTTCTCCTTGTGATGCTTTCTAACAATGGCTCCTTTCTTATTTCATTGTTTAGGTGGGCACAACAACTGGAAGCAACCTGTGAATTGCAAAATGTTTAATTATCTTAATAGAATTGGGTGTTTTTTCCTTCATCCACGCTGTGGTACAAGGAGGGAAGCAGCTGACTTTGCAATCTGTGTACATGTAAGACTTCCAAGTTTCTTTTACAGCCTTCTGCTTTTGTAATGCAAGAATGACAGCCTGGGAAAAATTGACATACATGTCCATGTCTGCATGTATCTAAGGGTGGGCTGCAACACTGTCATTTTTCTTCATCCGTTGCATACTTAAAGTTTAATTCCCGGAAGAGGGAGGTAAATCCTTTTCTACATAATAATGCTATTAGTAAATACATTGTAGAAAGTGATACATCTGTAGTGAAGAGTTGAGAAAGATATGATGGGGCATGATCTTGTGAGCCAGTAGACTAGGATTCTGCCACTTACTCTTTTTTTGGCCCACTTATTGTGTGGCATCCCAGGTACTTATTAATGATATATATGAAGAATCCTGTCAATTCAAAGAACTAGCCTTCATTTATCTTCCATCCATACAGTTTTTTAAAAGATTATTTTAGCAGAATATGCATCACACACCAAACAAGGTCAGCCTAATGCACAATTTATATAAATATTTTATACACATTTTCACCCAGCTTCAACTTATTCCAATATAGCAAAAGCAACCTCCAATTTTGAATAAATACATTTGTGAGAATTCCCTTTGCTCCATATTTCTTTATAACAAGCCAGTTTGTTTATCATTGTAACAAACCTTGAATTATTTTCTACTGAAGAAAATCTGTCAGATGTTTCCATATAAAGTACAAGCTTCAGGTTTTGGTTAATTTATTATCTGTTTCATAGGTTGGTCGACTAGATGAACACCTTCCCAAGCATATTCCTTTTACCATTCTTTCTGGAGACAAAAGCTTTCTGGAGTTGGAGAGCCAGCTTAAGATGACTCAACGGACAACCCGCATTCTAGATCCTCATAAAATTGACGCTGATATAATGTGTGCCTTATTAAACAGCATTTCGGACACGGCCAAAGGTATTTTTTGTAATTAACTTGCACAGTCGCTTCCCTTCAAGGATCTCAGAGAAGCATAGATGACTCTTCTTGGCCATTTGTGAGGTGGGTTATGCTGAAAGATAGCAACCTTCCTGTCTGAAGGGATTAAAATCCAGGACTTCCTGTTCCAAGGCCAACATTTTAGCCACTGTATCATACCACACTGGCTCACAGTGTGTTTTGCACTCCAGACAAATAGGAAGGCAGTGGAAGATGTCTACTTCTAAATATGTGCACTTCTGGTTGTGTTGAGTTGTTAATCTAAAAATATTAAATGTCTGTTCAAAAGGTGTGTGTGATAGATAAGTGACAAAGCTCGGGGGGCAGGGGGAGTTGTGAGAGCTGAGATGCTACCTAGTGAGGACAGTATGTCTATCTGTTCACAGAAAATGAAGAGGATTCTCCAATGACAACAGAACAGTACTCACAAGGAGCAGAGATTCAAGAAAGTATGTCTTAATTTTCACATGAAAGGTTTATAAACATCTGGGCCAAAGACTTTTTAAAGATCTTTGGTAATGTCAGACAAGGAATGGTCTAAAATACTTGTTTGCTTTTGTTTATTTTTACTATATGTTAACATTCCTGAGCAGGAGATAACGGCATACAAACGAGGATAGTACCCACAAAACAGTAGTACTGAGTGGCTCCTTGGTCATAAAACAGCACTTATTAATTTCCTTATAGTTGAAGAGCTACATTTGTGAGCCAATTCATATTGTTGGTGGTGCTCATTCAGTGATTTCTGGGTGTGGCTTTATGATATAGACAAGATCACCAGGAGCCAATAATGGTATGAATTAGTTTTTCTACTCAGGAGTGTGTGTACATGCTCCACAGTCTGCATGGATGCAGCAATCTGTTTTAAAGTGAGTTCTGACAACAAATGGTGGCAAGCCTGCACATACAGAGGATGTAAACCTGCTTGCAGTATTTCACGCTCCAAAGTTTTAATGCAGGAGCTGTTGCTTGTGTGAGTCAGCCTTGAAAGACAGAGAATTGCTCAAGTCCATCCTATTTGATTATAACAAGGATAGGGTTAGAATCCAGGGTGACGAGCTCCTAACTCGCGTTAGAGGGGAAGTTACTGTCTTGTTCTACAGTCTTGTTAAGCACAAGGACTCATGCTGCATCTCTTATTTATGTGGATACTGTATGGTACACAACACTTTAAAGAAAAAGTTCATTGCACTTCGTTGCTGTTTCATAATTTAATTAATGTTCATAATGATGGTCACACTGTTAAACAAGTTTTTCATCTATTTTGATGTCTTTATGCAGGTGAAGATGTACAATTACAAGAGGCAATCAGACGGAGTCTTCAAGAAATATGAAGCTGTACTGAGATCAGTACTTTCTAACATCCAAGTTTCTGTCATCATATATTAGAAACTTGTCATATTACAAAAATATCAAACCAAGGTATAAATGGCGCTTTAAAGAAGTGAGTTTTCTCTAATATCATGGTCTAGCATAGAATTAAGCACATTTAAGGTTCACAGGTTACTGTTCAATTTGAGTGTGCTCAGCTGCACTCCAGATCTCAGTTACTGCAATTTTCACAAAACCACATAAAATATTGCGTGAGAGAAAGTGTACTAATAAGAATTCCTGAACATCATATTCTAAAGAACGAGGGTGGCTTTAATGATCTGAAAGGTGTTTACTTTATGACTTCTTATTTTCAGTGTGTTAATCCCTCTTTTGTGAAGCATAATTACTCTGTATGTATATTGCTAGCGAAGCCTTGCAACAAATACAAGTATTGATTCCTGTCCTGTCTTAGCTGATCAGTTCATAAAGCAAAGATCATATATGTACCTTGCAGTTTAATGTACAGGCAAAACTTGAAAGAACTCGACTGTGGTGTCAACTAGGTACTTTGTTACCTTTCGGTGTTCACTTTGAATTTGGGGAATGAATGCAATGCCAAATTGCGTTGTCTGTTTTGTGTTTGTTTGTTTGTTTGTTTTAATATCTCAACAAAATATTTTCTTCTCTCTCTTAGTCTGAATACTGTAGTTTCATAAAAGCTTTTGTTTCAGTATTGTTAGTTTATTATAACTATTTTTGACCATAATTAAAGAATTATTTTTGTATTTCCTCATGACAACTGAAGGCCTTGTGAAAATTTTCACCCTCCTCATCCAGTTTTTCAGTACACACAGGGCTCATTTTGAGGGGGAACGTGCAGGAACGCAGTTCCGGCAGTTCCCCAAAGAGGTCACATGTTAGGTGCCCCGCCCACCTGACAGCCATTTGGGCCTGTTTTGGCCTGGATTGGGGCTGAAACAGCCCGGATCGGGCCTGTGATGGGTGGTGGATCACTCTCCCACTCAGCAGCGGCCCAATTCTGACCATTTTGGGCCCCTTTTTGGCCATTTTCAGCCCCCTTTTGCCATTTTGGGCCCAATTTCGGCCCTGAATGGCCAGGATTGGGTGCAAAACAGCCAGGATAGGTGATGTCAGGGGGTGTGGCATATGCAAATCAGTTATGCTAATGACACTTCTGGTGATGTCAAGGGGCGTAGCATATGCTGATGAGTTATGCTAATGTGTTATGCTAATGAGTTCCTCCAGCTCTTTTTCTACAAACTGACCCCTGAGTACACACATACACAAATTCCACTCTTCTGAGTTTGTCTAGTTGTGTATTGATTAACAGAATGAAATGATGCTAATCTGAAATTACAGCCCTGCACAGGAAATTGTGTTCTGCTGAGTCCATCAAGCTCAATATTGCCTGCTTTGATAGGTAGCAGCTCTCCAAGATCTCAGGTGGAGGTCTTTCATGTTACTTGCTATCTGATCTTTTAGTGGGAGATGCCAGGGATTGAACCTGACATCTTCTGCATGCAAAACATATGCTCTTTTTTACCCTAAAGTGGGAGATCTCCTTGTGAGTTGGGGGAATTCGCATACAAGGAGAAGCAGCAAGAGGGAGTAACTAGTAGGACTTCTACCAATATATTTCAGGATTGGTCCCTTAGAGAACTCTGAACGAACCAGGCAGGTAACAGGAATGGTTTTATTAAAGGGGCAGCAAAAGCTAACACACAGGAAAATACATACAGAGCGGGCTGGAAATAGTGGGGAGAGAGAGATTTAGGATTGGAAGATATTTACCAGTCTGGGAGATAGAGGACGTCCATAGAGAATAGCAGCTGAGTGACCAGCACTTTGTGGCAAGAAGAGGGAGAAGGCTCAGACACACATCTAAGAGTCATAGATCCAGAGGGGTTAGCCACGTTAGTCTGTAGTTGCAAAATAATAAAGAGTCCAGTAGCACCTTTAAGGCTAACTAACTTTATTGTAGCATAAGCTTTCAAGAACCACAGTTCTCTTTGTCAGATGCATCTGGGGCAGGATCACGTCTTCTGCCCACCAAACAATAGCTTAATGTCTTTCTCTGGAGATGCGGCATAAAACGGGAAAGGTTTGATCATACTATAACTATAGATATGAAAAGTGATTGATGACCAGGGATTAGCAGAAGGAAAGAGTTAACATGTCCCCAATTAACTCTGATCAGAAAGGAGGGAGGGGGAAGATTGGCAGAATGTGGGTGAGATTAACTCAGGACCTCCTGGAATCACTTTTGTCTTTACATCTATTCACATCTTTTGGGGGGGGGGGGAGGCTGCTAGTCAGTCCTGCCTCTTGACTCACATTCCAGTATTTCCATCTCTAGCTGGAGGTGGGAACTGTTCTGCTTAGCCAGGCAACGTGTCATGTGCTTAAAGCACATGGGGAAAAGCTTGGACTGCTAACACTTCCACTAAGTCACAGTCCCTCTACTGAAACACTATGTCAATAAATCAATAGAGTCAAAATGTTTAAAGGTCATGGTGAAGGATTGATCTGTTCCAAATTCAAACTTGTTTCAAAGATATCTAGACTTTTGGTATCAAGGTACTTACAGACACAATAATAGGCCATACTATGTACAATAAGGGGGCTAATTCATTTTTGCCTTATAATACTGAGCAATAAATAATTTAGATTTCTGATGTAAACACCTGTAGTTGATTAATACCAGCAAAAATTAAGCTTGTGTATATGCTTTTCATGGATACTTTCTTCCTAGTCATGTGAGATATAGAAACCCTTTATGTATAATACTGATTATTACCACACTAAAACATGGAGCCAATAATTGTAGGGGCTGATTATTATCAAAATGGTAATGTAGAAGAGATGTAGCAATTAAATATGTTATTAAAGAGTTCCTTTTGGCAATGCAGGAACAACAATAGCAGTCACACAAGGGAGAATATTAAGAAAACTTAATCCTGTTAATTTCCCTCTATATGCTCACTTCATTTTCCCTTTGATGCAGCTGGGAGTTAAAGTGACCCCAACAACAACATCATGCTTTAAACTGCAATTTGTTTTTTTAAAGGGTGGGTTTCCAACACTACATGGCAATTGGTCTTATGAAGGCTGAGAAATGTAGAATAGAGTTCAAGAAAAAGAAAATTCTCCACTTCTCTGAGTCAATTCTGTCCTAAAATATGGTCTCAAATTATCTGTCTTCCACTAGAGCTTTAGTAATGCCTCTGCTTTAGTTTGTAAACTCTGCTGCTCTCTAACCAGGGTCAAATTGCTCATTTTTGATCTGTTGCTAGCAGGTGTTCTCTATCCTTCACATCAGCCAAAGTGGTAATATTTATAAATGTTTTCTATACTGTTTTGCATACTAGCACCCAAATATTTCTCTGAGCTCTCATGATGTGACTTGAAGTCATCCACATAGAAGAAATTATTTACCCCTCTCCTGTACCATCCTGGCTTTCTGTAAATAGCAGCTTTCAAATCCTCCTTCAGTGGCAAACATTTTCTAGCCAATTATGACCTAGTAAAGTTGTCACACACATTTCCAGGAAAGTGTAGTTCATATTTCCATCAGTTTGTAAGTTCTCTGAATTCTTATTTCAGTCTAAATGTTTCCCTCTACCTGCAATCCTGTCTTTCTGCTTCTCTTGTTTTCCTCCTCTGTTTGTATAATGGCATAGTTCTGTTGTAACAATAACCAGATGGGTTTTGTTTTCAGCCACGCTGATATAATTAGTTGGGAATCTTCCCCGAGGGAGAGTGTCTGATAAATCCTGTCATACTGCCTCAAGAATAATCTCTGTAAGATGATGCTGCGGCCAGAATGTTAACATCTGAATATGAAGCTTCATGAAGTGGAGCAGCGCTGGCTCTTCTATTGTGATGAAGGAGAATTAGCGTGTCACAGAAGACTGTTTGCTGCTGTTCTAGTTTGCTGCTTTCAAACAGTTGTAACCAAAATTATGAGGTATCCTTTCTAGTACCTGGAAAGGAGAATGAAACTACATGAAACAAAAACCTACACCCACAAACCATGAAAATTGAGTGAAAAATCTAATAGTGGTTAATATACAACCTTGTGCAACAGGTAATATATCAAAATATATCTGTTAGGGAATCTCCCCTGCAGAGCCAAAGGACAGGGGAAGCCCTTCTAAGGTCCACTCCAGATCTTGTGGTGTAAAAGAAACTCTCAAGTCAATTGGCAAAGCAGAACAGAGTTTATTGGGATGACAATCCAATACAAACCAGAGAAGCTAGAATGCATGAGTGAGGCCATTTCAGTTTTTATACAGTTCAGTATGATAACGAGCAACATCAGTTTACATGTAAGTGATGTAAGTTTGAGGTCATTAAGAGATAACAGCTCTAACAATGCTACAGCTGCAAGTTTCATAGCTAGGGCTGTGCGTGTGGAAAGAAGTTTCCCGCTTCGGGTTTCCCGTTTTGGGTTTCAGGAAAACTTTGAAATCTGAAGCAGGTTTGAGTCACTTCAAAATGCTCTGGAATGCACCAGAAAGATTCGGAGCATTCTGAAGTGATGGGGGAGGCCTACCCCTACCCTTAAACCCTACCCACCTGATGGGCGGAACGCGGGAGCCGCTGCCATGCTGGCCAGCTGGTTGGCAGAGAAGGCCTTCCCTGCCGCTGTGGCCTGCCAGCGCAGCCAGTGGCCACGTGGGCGGAAGGGCCTTCTCCACTGCTGCTGCTGCTGGCATGGCCAGCAGAGAGGGCCACGGCTGGCTGGCCGCCAGAGAAGGCTGCTGCCGCTGTGCCACCATGGCTGGCTGGCTGGCTGGCAGAGGGCCGCCGCCACCACAGCACAGCTGCAGCTGGCTGGCAGAGGATTGCTGCTGCTGGAGACCAGCAGGGAGGCGGGAGGGCCTCCTCTTCCATAGTGGTAGGTAAGTTGGGGGGGAGGTAGGGAATGGGACAGTTTAAAGGGCTCTTTCCTGCCGCTTGCAAGCGGCAGGGACCTTTAAACCAGCTGGGAGGTGAGGGGAATTCCCCCGCTTCCCAGGTAAAGTTTAAAGGGCCTTGCCGCTTGCGAAAGGGCCCTTTAAACTTAAGCCCAGACTCCGAAGCGACCTGAATCACTTCGGACAGCTTTGCTTCGAGATATCCAAATTGGGCCCAATTCGGGTTAAAAACCCGAATCGGAAACCCAAAGCTCAAACCCCTATTCATAACATATCAACAGTGGTAAAGAAGATCATGTGTAAGCTTCTGAAAAAATACACCTTAAGGTTGGGCATGTTCAAGAATAGACTTTCTCTTCTAGGAACAGGCTATCCGGTACTGCACAGAAGCCACGAAGATGAAAACATGCTTGCACTTATCTGTAAGTGTTGTTCATTGAGTGATCTTCTATGTAGGCACACATCCCTCTCTCCTGCTCCACTGTGAACTGACTGGAACCTTAGTGTCTGGGAGGTCTCTGGTGGCAGCATGGAGAGAACTGAGGGAATGTCACTCTTCTTCCTGGTTATGGGATGATTTTGGTGGGAAAGTGCCAAAGGGAGGAGGAGTACCCCTGCTCTTCTAGAAAGTTTTGGAAATTTCTGTGGCTGGTCCCAAGGTGTGCCTGCACAAAAGACGGCTCGATGAAAAATAGTTACAGGGAAGCGCAACCCTATTTTCTTGTCTCAAAGTATGTGAAGCAAACTTCTTTTGTCCTACATGAGGACACCCATGAATTTAAATCCTGTGACCTTGCAGGCTTTGTACCAAAGAGAAAAAACTGGTCATCTTAAGCTGTTTAAATTCATGGGTGCCCTCATGTAGGAGGAAAAGAAGTTTTCTTCACATATCTTGAGACAATATTTTACTGTCTGAAGAAGACAATTTGAAACATGCTTTACTAGCAACCGTAATGTTCACTGTCCGTCTTCTGTGCAGCCCCACATGGGGACTGCGCCTGCGCAGGCCTGCCGACCGGATTTTTCTTTTCTAGCAAACATCCATTAGGGGGCGCCCGTCTGCCCAATGCGACTGTGCGGCTTTTTCCGCCCGACGTCGCCCCCTTCACCCTCAGTTTCTTCTTTGCCGCCGACCGGTGAAGATCTAGCTGTCCACTGTGAAGAAACGCCATTTTGTGAGATCGTTTGTTTTTTTCCAAGGATGGCTGAGAAAGCGCTGTTTAAGCGCTGTTCGACCTGTTCGACAAAGATGACGAGAACGGATGGCCATTCCGTCTGTCTCGAGTGCTTGGGTGAAGGACACATCGTCGAAAAGTGTGAGCATTGTCAACGCTTCACGCCTAAGGCCAGGGCTGAGAGGGCAAATAGATTGAATGCCTTACTTTGGAGAAGGGCTATGCGGGCTTCGGGAGCTGCGGATGCCCCTCAGGGACCACGACCAGTGAGCGGGACAGTTGAACCTCTTTCAGTGGTTGAGAAGTCTGTTCGTAGCTCCACTTCCACCCCTCGGTCCCGCTCCCTGGGTCGGTTCCGACGAACTCCAACTCCAATCTTGGATCCGAAAGACACCTCGGGCTCCTCTTTGGATCGCAAACATCCTCCTAAGTCGGATCCAACTCGGAAGCGACGACATCGTTCCAAGTCTCCGGCAAGGTTGGAACCGCCCTCTACGCCAACCCCAAAGGTGCAGAGAACTTCATCAGATCTGAGCATCCTGACTGGCTCGGTTCCGAAGTCATCGGACCCTATACCGTCGGTTCAGAAGCCTACGGAGTCGACTCGCCCTAAACTCGGCGCGAAGAATAGTTCCATATCGGAGTCTAAAGCTTTGGATCCGTTGCCTAACTTAGCAACACCGGATCCGGTGGACCAGAGTCGAGACACCGACCGTGATTTAGCCTTCCAGGGAGGGAAGAAGGCTAAAAAGAAGTCGAAGCACAGACAATTGACTTTGGTCCAAACTGACGAGGTGCTCTGGGAGAAGCCCAAGACCCCTTCTCCGCACCTGTCATGCCATTCCTCTGCTGATGACGGTGACCTGCCTGCCGCTCCACCTCTTGTGGCCCATAGGTAGTCTGCTGGTGACTGTACTGGTATAGAGAATCTACCTTATCAATTGTCGAGGAGAGATTATGAACAAGAAGGCTCCTTCTATGCAAGGTCTCACCGATCCTATTCCCCGTCTCTTGGCAGAGAGTATCGGGGTGACACTTGGAGTGAGTTCTCCCGCTATGGTTCTCCCGGACGGGGTTCACCTTACCAACAGCCTGGACCTCACCAAGATCCAAGCCCTAGTCCTCCTTCTGACCCATCACCTGAGGACATCATTATTGGGACTGGTCGTATTTCCCCGTCGGAAGACTACCGGCTCTACACAGAGCAGATAGTTCGAATGGCCCGCTCTTTGGACATTGAGATTTCGGCTGTAGATCCGAAACCGAAGGATAAGATACCACAATATGTCAAGTCTGGGAATCCTCCCACCATTGCATTCCCATTGACTGTGGGATTAGTAGAAATCATTACCACGATCTGTGAAAAACCAGCCTCCGTTTACCCTACATCTCGTAAACTGGAAGCTCTATATAAAACTAGAGATGATGTCTGTGCGTACCTCTTTGCGCATCCACCACCTTCTTCCCTCATTACAGAGGAGATGCAGGCCCGTCAGCGCTAGGGGTCTCATGCCGTAGCCATCGACAAAGAGAGCAGGAAGTTGGATTCACTGGGCAAGAAATTATACTCGTCTGCTGCCCTGACGCTCAAAATATCCAACTACTCGGCGATCATGGGAGCCTATCAAATTTTTCTGTGGAATCGCATGGCGGTCTTCCTGGAGAAACTTCCTGCTGACCAGAAAGTGTTGGCTAAAGTAATACTGGATGAGGCTTTACGACTGTCACGACAACAAATTAATGCTGGTCGTGACACAGTTGACACATCTGCAAGAGCATTGGCATCTTCGATCGCGCTTCGCAAACACTCGTGGCTTCGCACAACTGCATTACCTGTCGAGACATGAAACAAGGTGGAGAATCTACCTTTTGAAGGTCAATCTCTATTTTCATCAAGAACGGAAGAGTACCTGTCGCAAAAACGTAAGGATCGGCTGACGGCCCGATCCTACGGGATACTCCCAACCAGGCAATTCACCAAGAATCGATACCAGTATTGTTCTTCGCAGGGATATCGTGGTTGACAAGAGAGATACCAGCCGTATCCACGTTTTGGTTCCTACAGGCAATTCCAGCCCCCTGCAAATTCTTTCCAACGCAGGAGACCTAGTTACCACCCACGTCACAGTCAACAAGGTCCCGATACCAAAGAGTCAGCAACTCAACCTAAACAGTTCTGGCTAGAATTTGAACAATCTGTTGTGTTTGGAAACAGATTGGCTCAGTTTGCCTCGGCATGGGCAGAGATTACCCGTGATAGTTGGGTGCTCAACTTTGTTACAGTTGGTTATAAAATTCAGTTTGATGTTTACCCGGTGTTGTCTCTTCCTGATTATGCAGTGCAATCCTCTTCTGATAAGTTGCAGACGGAAGTTATAGCGCTTCTGCAGAAGGGAGCAGTACAGGAGGTTCTTCCTCAGGACTCCCCCATGGGTTTTTACTCTAGGATGTTCCTTGTAGACAAAAAGGATGGCCGTGTACGACCTATTTTAGACCTGAGATAATTGAATATATTTGTTCTCGTTAAATGGTTCAGAATGCTTACCTTGAATACAGTCCTCCAGCTAATGCCCGAGGACATGTGGTTCGCCGTCCTGGATCTCAGGGACGCATACTTCCATATTGCCATCCATCCTGACCATAGGAAATACCTTAGGTTCCTTTGTAAGAGTAAGGCCTACCATTATCAGGTACTCCCTTTTGGACTGTCAACAGCCCCCCGAGTTTTTTCTAAATGTATGGCTGTTGTAGTTGCATATGTAAGGGAACAAGGTTGTACAATCTATCCCTATCTTGATGATTGGCTTTTGGCAGCACCCTCTGCTGACGCACTTCTGGTCCAAATTAATAAGGTGATGCTTATCTGCTCCCGGTTAGGACTCTTGGTTAACCTCAAAAAATCTAATCTTACCCCGTCCAGGAGAATACTGTTTATTGGTATGGAACTGGATGGTGATGTAAATAGAGGTTTTCTGCCCTGGGAACGTGCATTAAAAATTGGCAGGATGGTGAATCTCTTTTCGAGATGTAGATTCCAGTCGGTGACTGCTATTCAGAGACTGCTTGGCCTTATGGCCTCTTCTACAGCAGTTACCCCTATGGCCCGGTTGCACATGCGACCTCTCCAACTGTGGTTCCTCTCAGTTCATGTTTTTGAACACGAATCTCAGAACAAGAGATATTCCATTCCTAGAGGGGTTCTTCGTTCCTTACGCTGGTGGCTTAGTGAAACTAATCTCCTCAGAGTTATTGCATTTGGGTCCATCCAAACCCAGATCAAAATCTGGACTGATGCCTCCACTATAGGATGGGGAGCCCAATGTGGAGCCCTTAAGGCACATGGGGTTTGGTCAGAGCAGGAAAGGGAAGATCACATTAACCTGCTAGGGTTGAGAGCGGTCCGTTATGCCCTTATTGTGTTCGCAGATACGCTGCAGCAGAAATCCGTTCAGGTGCTCACGGACAATTGCACCACGATGTTCTACCTGAACAAGCAAGGGGACACTACCTCCAAGGCTCTCTGCGACGAGGCCATTCGGATTTGGGAATGGGCCATGGACAGGGACGTGTTCATTCATATGGTCCACATTCCTGGCACCACAAATGTGATCGCAGACAAACTGAGTTGTATGTGGTTCGACAGTTACGAATGGACCATAGCAGACAACTACCTGAACGCCATCTTTTTGGACTGGGGGTTCCCAGAAATAGACCTCTTTGCTTCAGAGGACAAGAAAGCTCCACAATTTTGCTCTAGAGGAGGCCTAGGTCGCCATTCCCTAGGGGACGCATTTCAAATTCGCTGGACAGGGCACCTATTTTATGCCTTCCCTCCGTTCCCACTGTTATCTCGAATCGTCAGCAAAATTCAGAGACTTGGGCCTCACATAATTCTAGTGGTGCCTTTTTGGCCCAGACAAGCTTGGTTCCAACATGTCATGCAGCTTTCACAGGGGTCATGTTATCGGTTCACTCTGAACCCGGACCTTCTGTCCGACAAAGGGTGTTTTTTTTAAAAATATATATTTATAATTTTTTTTTTATTTTTAATTACTAACCTCAAAAACTACAAAAAAGGGGAAAAGGGAACAGGGGGAAAGGGAAGAACAACATAAAAAACACACACTACATCTACAAGTATTGCATTCCATTCATAATACAATTATTTAAAGTTAAACTTTCTAATATGCTATTAGATTGGTAGATCTTATAAAATACGAACTACAGTCAGGATCAGGTCTTCTCCCTCCCTCCCCGCATCTCGGTCGCAGCTCTCTCTGAACAGCTACAGTAGCTGCGCTCACTCCCTCCTCCCCATTCCCCCCTTCAGATTCTAAATCCTCTCCTTGCTGGAACTCTTGATGATTAAACACAAAGTCCCTCAGCTGTACTTCCGATGTTATCGTGTAGGCTTGGTCTTTATAACTGAACCAGATACCTTCCAGAAATAACCATTTGTATTTTATTTCACGCTTCCTCAGAAGAGCTGCAAACCTTTTCTATTTGAATCTTCTTTTTCGAGCTAAAAATGGAACGTCCTTCAATATCTTAACCTTGTTACCCAGAAAGTCCAAGTCCACATTGTACGAATTATATAAGATGGTGTCCCGAGTCTTCTTAGATGAAATATCAATAATAATCCCACAAGGCAGCTGGCGCTTCGTTGCATATTTTTTTTTAAAAAAAGTTTTTTATTGGGTCAGAACATTATTATTTTTACATTACATTCAATTTCCCCCTAATTTTTCGTTTCTAACCCCCTCCCTTTCCCCCCCTTTTGTTGACTTCCAACAGCTTTCCCACCCTCTGTCCCTTTTCCCTTACTTCTATTAAATTCCTCTGTCTAAAACAAATATACATTCTCCATTATATTAAGCAGTACATCTTTAACTCCTTTACTTATTATACACCCAAACTGTACGTCTTTAGATAAACAATTTATCCCATTTTCCAGTTTTGAGTATTTCTATATATCATAAACCTATATATCATAAACCATAAAAATTTCCCACATTTAAATCAAACAATTTGATTTGTTCTCTATATATTACTCATTTCATCTTTTTATGGTAATTCTATATAACTCATCACATAATCAATCAATTTAACTCTTCTATGCATTCAGTTTGGTGCATATAAATCTTATCAAAGAAAGAAAATATTGTTAATTACTCAATCCTCATGCTTAAACCTTACCATTAATTATTCTCTATCAATATTCTATCAATTAACCTTTACATATCTATATATATCTCAATCAATTAATCTAACTGCTTATAAATTCACATTTCTCTTCCTCCCCCGGTAAAGTCACCCCTCTCTTTTATACTTTTATTATACTTCAGTAGTTCTCAAACTGCCACAGTTTTCCTCCCACCTCCCACTTCTTCTCCAGATATTGTTTCAGCTTCTCCCAGTCTGTGTTAAACTGCCCTGAGTCCAGATCTCTCAGTTTTCTTGTCATCTTGTCCATTTCAGCCATATACAGCAATTTGTAGATCCAATCTTCAATAGTTGGCACTTCTTGTACTTTCCATTTCTGCGCATACAAAAGTCTAGCTGCTGCAGTCATATAAAATATCAACGTCCTATGATGGGCTGGAATTCCCTCCATTCCCAAGTTTAGCAGCAGGAGTTCTGAGTTCTTATTTATTTGAAACTGTAAAATTTCACTCATTTCTCTTATTATTTCCCCCCAGAACTGCCTAGCTACCTCACACGACCACCACATGTGATAGAGGGAGCCCTCATGCTTCCTACATTTCCAGCATTTATTAGAAGTATTCAAGTTCCCTAGCGCAATCTTCTTTGGTGTCATGTACCAACGATAGATCATTTTGTAAATGTTCTCTTTAATATTAGTACATGTCGTTGTCTTCATTGTAGTTTTCCACAAGTATTCCCATGCCTCCATTGTTATTTCTTTATTGAAATTTATAGCCCATTTCACCATCTGTGTTTTAACTATCTCATCCTCAGTATACCATTTCAACAGTACTTGGTATACCTTGGATATTCTTTTCTTGTCTTCTTTAAGAAGGGTCTGCTCTAGTTCCGAGTTCTCTGTTCGTATGCCCCCTTTTGCAGAGTCCGAGTTGTATAAGTCTCTAATCTGTCTATACTGGAACCAATCATAGTTAGGTGATAGTTCCTCTTGCGTCTTTATTCTAAGTTTAGATACTTCAATTTTAGTTATATCTTTGTATGTTAAACATTGTTGTTCATTATCAACAGCTCTCGGGTCTATCACCTCATACGGAACCACCCACAAGGGAGTTCCTTCTTGTAAGTAAATTCTGTACTTCTTCCAGATTGTATATAAACTTCTCCTTACAAAATGATGCAGGAACATCGAGTTGACCTTTACTTTGTCATGCCATAGGTATGCGTGCCATCCAAAAAATTTTTTATATCCCTCTAGGGCTAATAGTTTCTTATTCTTTAGTGTCATCCACTCTTTTAACCAAACTAGGCAGATTGCATCATGATAAAGTCTCAGGTTGGGCAGTTGCATTCCGCCTCTTTCCTTTGCATCTTGTAAAACTTTCACTTTCACTCGAGGCTTCTTGCCTGCCCAAACAAAATCTGATATCTTCCTCTGCCATTTTTCAAATTGTTTAGAGTCTCTGATGATTGGTATTGTCTGTAGCAAAAACATTACTCTTGGTAGCACATTCATCTTAACTGCTGCAATCCTACCCAGCCATGACAAGTTCAATCTATTCCATTTGATCAAGTCTCTCTCTATCTGAGTCCATAATTTTTCATAATTATTCTTGAACAAATCTATATTTTTTGCAGTCAGCTCAACTCCCAAGTATTTCACCTTACTAGTTACTTCACAATCCGTTGTTTCCATTAACAATTGTTGTTTCTGCTTAGTCATGTTTTTGCATAATATCTTTGACTTCTTTTTGTTAATGAAAAAACCTGCCAAGTCACCAAACTCCTTGATCTTATCTATCACTTTTGGCATGTTCTCCAATGGATCTTCTACAATTAACATTATGTCATCTGCAAATGCTCTGACCTTATATGAATAGTCCTTTATTTTTATTCCTCGTATTTCCTCATCTTGTCGTATTTGTATCATCAGAATCTCCAATACTAAAATGAACAACAATGGAGATAACGGGCAACCTTGTCTTGTTCCTTTACTAATCGTCAATTTCTTAGTCAGTTCATCATTCACTACAATTGCTGCAGTCTGGTCTCTATAAATTTCTTTAATTACTCTGATGAATCTTTCTCCCAGTTGTAGCTTTTCCATAGTGGCAAACAAAAAGTCCCAGTTTAAATTGTCAAACGCTTTTTCAGCGTCCACAAAGAAGAAACCAACCTCTTTGTCACAACGCTTGTCATAGTATTCAATAGCATTAATCACTGTCCTTAGATTGTCTCTTATTTGTCTGTCTGGCAAAAAGCCTGCTTGTTCCTCCTCTACGGCTTCCGAGAGCCACCCCTTCAGTCTCTCCGCCAATATCTTCGCAAAAATTTTATAATCGTTGTTAAGTAATGATATAGGTCTGTAATTTTTCACGTTAGTCAGATCTTGGCCCTCTTTTGGGATCAATGATATATTCGCTTCACTCCAAGTGTCTGGAATCCTTTGATCCCTAAAAACTCCATTCATCACCTCTTTTAGGAATGGTGCCAGTTCATTGGCCATTGTCTTATAAAATTTAGCCGTAAGTCCATCTGGCCCTGGCGCCTTTCCTAGATTTGCAGATTGTATTGCCTTGCTTATTTCCTCATCAGTTACTTCACTGTTCAACTTATTTCTCCAGGCTTCCGAGAATTCTGGAAGTTTAGTTTTCTCCAGATATGATGCTATTGATTCTTTGTTTACTTCTTTTTTATTATACAGCTTAGCATAGAATTTATAAAAGGCTCTACTAATGGTAGTCTGCTCCAAGTACGTTTTATTTTCTTCACAGATTTTGTTTATTATTTTCTTTTCCCTTTTCTTCTTCAATTGCCATGCCAAATATTTCCCAGGTTTATTAGCGCCCTCAAACGCTTTTTGATTCAGTCTTTTAAGGTTCCACTCCAATTCTTTATTACTCATTGCTGTTAGCTGTTCTTGAAGAATTTTGATTTCCTGGTGTATTTTCTTTTTTCCTGGTCTCTTTTTTAACTGTGCTTCTTTGGCTTTTATTTTCTCCTCGATCTCTTGTCTTTTCTCCTCTTTCTTTTTCCTTGCTCTGCCATTTAAGTCCATTAGTATGCCCCTTACAACCGCCTTGTACGCGTCCCAAACTTTGCTGGTTGGTACTTCTTTATTCACGTTGTATTGTATGAAAAACTTTGTCTCTCTTCTCAATATTTCCATATTCTCACTTTCCTGTAACAAGTCCTCATTTATTCTCCAGGCTTTCCTTTTTCTCCTTTTTCCAAATTTCCACATAATTGGGTTGTGATCTGAGCCTACCATCGGCATTATTTCTACCTCCTTAGTCCATAACGCTAAGTCTTTTGAGGCCCAGATCATATCAATTCTTGATAATGTAAGATGCCTTGCAGAATAAAAAGTAAACTGTCTGGTTTTAGGATATTCTCTCCTCCATACGTCTTCGAGAGTCTCTTGTTGAATCAACTCAAAAAAAAGCTTTGGCAATAGTCCTCTTTTCTTTTGTGCTATTGTAGTCTTTTTGTCTAATTCCAAATCTGTCACTCCATTGAAGTCTCCAGCAAGAATTATCTGGTCATATACAAGATCATCTAAATGCTTCCTTAAATCCTCAAAGAAGCTTTCCTTTGCACCGTTAGGTGCATAAAGTCCGACTACCAACACTCTCTTTAAATTCCAATTGCATTCCACTGCTACAAATCTAGCTTCCACATCTCTCATAACAAATTTTGGCTGCAGCTCCCCTTTTATGTACAACACCACTCCTCTTTTTTTCTTGTTGGAGGCTGCTACAAATTCTTTGCCCAATTTTCCAGATTTTAAATATTTTACATCCTGTTTTCTGATATGGGTCTCCTGCAAACAAACAATATCACATTTTTGTTTTAGTAGCCAATGAAAAATATTTTTCCTCTTATTCGGTGAGTTTAGTCCATTTACATTCCAAGATAATACTTTACACTCCATATTCATGGTTTTGTTGGTAAGTCTTTTTCATTGTCCTTAATAAATCTCTCCATCTCCCGCTCAGATCTGATGCGTTTTTTTGCCCCTCCAAACTCAAAGGACACTCCTTCCGGTAACTCCCATCTGTACCTGATATTCATGTCCTTCAAAGTCTGAATTAGCACTTTATATTTTTTCCTGTCCAATAACACTGATCTGGGCAGTTCCTTCATTATGATAATCGTCTTGCCATCAATCTCCAATGGATCTTGAAATTGTTTTGTCACAATCCTCTCTTTCATGTTTCTAGTTGTAAACTGCACAATCACATCCCTTGGTAATTTCCTCTGGGTTGCAATTCTCGAGTTCACACGGTACGCCACATCTAGGATAGCCACAATTTCCTCCTCCTCCTTCCCCAGGTATTCAGCCAACACCTCAGTCATCTGTTCTTGCGCTGACTTCCCTTCCACTTCTGGCAGACCACGAAAACGAAGCTGCTTCTCCATGTGTTTGGTTTCTGCAACTGACATCCTCCCCTTCACCAGTCTCATCTCTGTTTGTTGCGTATCTATTAAATTCTCCATCGCGTCTTCTACTGTTTTAACTCTCTGCTGCGTTCCTTGTAATTCACTACTAATCGTTTCCACGCCTTTTTTCACTTCTGACAGCTCCGACTTTACTGTCTGTGTAACTTCTTTGACCTCTTTAATAAGCTCCAATTTCGTGTCCTTAAGTTCTTTCATCATGTCTACAAGTTTTTTGTCCAGATTTTCTATTGCCGATTGCCACTCTTTTTTCGACATCGTGGGGCTTGCTTTAGCTCGCTCCCACGAATCTGCTCTCTTCCTTAGCTCCGTGGCGTATATTTAAACGTTTTCCTTTTTTTCAAATGTCCCAATCTTTGCCAAAATTAAATTTTTAAGTATCCAAAATGTCGGGCGTCTTTTCTCTATGGTTTCTCTATGTTGTTGTAATCCAAAATGGCCTACTTCCTCTTCCGCTGAAGCCGCGACCCTTCCCCTTTCAAAAATGGCGATTCCCTACTTCCTGTCCATCGGCAAGGGCCGCTTCTCTCCAGCCACTCTATTGTTGTTACGCACTTCCTGTCTCCCGTCTTCCCACAGCAGGTCTCGCGATGGTGTCTTTTTCCCACAGCTCCGAAACCACAGGTATTCAAAACAATAGTCCGATTTTTGTAATAACTTCTTTAAACTTAGTCTCTTTTAAAATACAACTCCTGCCGAGTCTTCACCTCCTTTTCACTAGTCTGTTGCAGTTTAAAAATCTACTTTCTTTCCTCTCTGTTTTTGTCAATCTGTCCCGTTTCAAGAGATAGCGATCTTTACCTTCTCTTCAACTTTCTCGGGTTGTAATCGCTGTTTCGATCTTGAATTCTCCTCTCGACTTCCCTCCCCGATCGAAGCTTGGGTATGTAGGTCTTATGCCAGCCGGATTGGCCCCAAAACTGCCGCAGAGATTATAGCCGACCCGTCGCAAGGTGGGACCTCAAGGATCGGGGGGGAGACTCATTGAGTAGAGCCCCCCCTCGTCCGAGATCTAGCTCACCCTAGGGTCTTGAGCGTTCTTTGCCTGCTCCCCGCCTGAGAGCAGTCGGCCGCGGGTTATTTTCACCCCTCCGGCCGGTTAAAACGGCAGTCCGGTCAGCTCCGCAAATGGAGCTGCGTTAGACCTCCATGAATCCCAAACCGGAAGTCGCTTCGTTGCATATTTTGAAGATGTCCGGTGGACTTCCAGAATATCACTTTTTAACTCTTCTTTAGTTGCCTTTGCGGATGATGCCAAAAGTTCCGACACCAAATCCTTTAAGTTTTCACTTTCCTCCTCCTTCACATTCTGAAGACGCAATACCATCTGAGCATGATCCACTTGTAACCCTATCAATTGATTCTCCAAAAGCTTTACTTCTTTGTTTGTTGCTTTCATGAGTACTGCGTTTTCCCGAGCAGACTGCTCTGCCCCAGACGCTACTTGTCCGACAAAGGGGTTTGGTATCACGACCTACCCAAACTGAGCCTCACTGCTTGGCACATCCTGGGTCGGAAGGAATGTCTGTCAGAGTAGCTGAGATTTTGCTGAATGCACGTAGGGACACTACTCGCAGGTCATACTCTGCTAAATGGAAGCGTTTTGAGTCCTGGATTAGTGACAAAGGAGTGAATGTTTGGGATTGTCATTTGTCATCTGTGTTTGAGTTCCTACTGTCTCTAAAAGATAGGGGACTCTCGAATAACTCTGTTAAAGTTTATCTAGCGGCCATTTCAGCCTTCCACCCTAAGATAGATGGGAAAACAGTTTTCTCCCACAGCCTGTCGAAGTCCTTTTTAAAGGGGTTGTATAACATGTTCCCACAAGTCAAGGAAATTGTTCCTCAATGGTCGTTGCAAGTAGTGTTAGCGGGGCTTATGAAATCACCCTTTGAGCCACTGGCTACTTGTGAATTAAAATGGTTGTTCTGTAAAGTGGTTTTCTTGATCGCCATTACATCTGCCTGCAGAGTTAGCGAGTTGGCAGCTCTAAGATCAGATCCTCCCTTTTTGAAGGTCCATCAAAATAAAGTGGTTCTGAGACCTGACCTTCGTTTTAGACCCAAAGTCTCTATTCAATTTCATACCTCACAAGACATTGTCCTGCCTATATTTTTTCCTGACCCTACTAATTCTGAAAGGGCCTTACATTCCTTAGATGTGAGAAGAGCTATTTTATTTTACCTGCATCGTATCTAACAGTTTAGATGTGCCAAACAACTATTCGTTTGCTATTATGGGCCCAGGAAGGGAAAAGCTGCTACAGCTCAACCAATTTCTCGCTGGGGTACTCAGACGGTTAAAGCTTGCTTCTTACATGCTAAATTACCATGTCCTTTGGAAGTAAAAGCTCATTCCAGTAGGGCGCAAGCTTCTTCTGCGGCCTTCCTTAGGGGAGTGCCTTTGCAAGACATCTACAGGGCTGCTACGTGGTCGTCTTCCGACACGTTCGCTAAGCATTATGCTTTAGATTTGTGGGAAAGAGGCTGCTGTTGGTCAAGCAGTGCTCCAGTCTCTTTTTCAATGAGAACACATGCCTGCCTCCTGGGTAAGTGGCTTGTGAGTCTCCCATGTCGGGCTGCACAGAAGACGGACAGTGAAAACAGAGTTGCGCTTACCGTAACTGCTGTTCATTGACGTCTTCTGTGCAGACACACAAACCCTCCCTCCTACCCCGCTGTGTTCTTCCTGATAACGAGAAGGTATTCTGTGGCAAAGGAGAAACTGAGGGTGAAGGGGGCGACGTCGCCCAATGTCGCTCAGGCGGGAAAAGCCGCGCAGTCGCATTGGGCAGATGGGCACCCCCTAGTGGACATTTTCTAGAAAAGAAAAATCTGGTTGGCAGGCCTGCGCAGGCGTAGTCCCCATGTGTGTCTGCACAGAAGACGTCAATGAACAGCAGTTACGGTAAGCGCAACTCTGTTTTTAGACATGCATGTTTGTATATGTGATGGTTGTTCTATGATGTCCAACAGGCCTATGTAACTTTTTATATGCTTTGGAAGGCTGAATGTTTTGTATGAATCTCATTTGGTTACATACAGTTTCTTTTTCAGAGTCATTAGATATATTTTGATATATTGCCTGTTGTACAAGGTTGTATATTTCTACTATTAGATTTTTCACTCTATTTTCATGGTTTGTTGGTATAGGTTTTTGTTTCTCTTTGTGTCATTTCATACTCCTTTCCAGATTCAAGCAATTTTAGCCGTTCAGACCTGAAAACACTCATTTACAGTCTAAAAACAGTACCATTTGAATCATGATGTAAACTGCGGGTCTGCCACCTGGTGAGAGAAAAGTAGATGTTATTTAATCAGTTGTTTGAGTTAAAGTTGCATATTCAGAGTACAGAGTACTCTCTGAGACAAAAGCCTACTAATGTTGTGAGTATACATTCCCTCCTGTGTGGAGGAACAGGAAGAATGTCGGTTCTTAGTACCTGATATCCATGGATTTTATAAATAGTTGTACAGTATTAAAAATCCTTTTTTTAAAAAAAATTACTGTATAATAGTGAATTATTGTAATTGGATAGCTAAGTCTGCTCCCTGAGGTAAACAAACTACTAGTGGGTGAGTATCACTGAACAGGGTCAGTAGTATCATCAATGATGGTAGTGATCACTTGTTGACTGGGCTGAAATTGGCTTCTTGCT
This sequence comes from Eublepharis macularius, assembly GCF_028583425.1. Classification (NCBI taxonomy): domain Eukaryota; kingdom Metazoa; phylum Chordata; class Lepidosauria; order Squamata; family Eublepharidae; genus Eublepharis; species Eublepharis macularius. Next base: position 64,980,521 of record NC_072790.1, read on the forward strand.
ATGAAAGGTGGTTACTGCTGTTAGTAAAAAGCGTAAAGAATTGACCTTTTGAGCGCAGCAGTTGTCACTTTGCCCTAAACATCTCTGGAAGGGGACCATGGATATTCAGCTTTTTTTGTATGAAGGCATTTATGTATGGGGGAGGGATCGAAATGCTTTTTAATCAGACTTCCTGCTAAATTTAATAGGATGTACCTTCAGTGTACACATAGGGTTGCAGCAATAATATTAGAATAAACTGAAATAGGAAAAATTGTCCCACATGTAAGTTGTGGCTAGATAATGGCATACATTAATAGTCCAGTCCTATGCAGAATTATTTCCGCCTAAACCCATTAAAGTCAATGGGCTCAGATGGTGTAACTCTGCATAGAATTTGCACTGTAAGAGCACTAATTCTGAAAAAAGACCTTTTCAAGTTGTGTAAAGAGAGCTGCTAGATGTGTGTGTAATAAATACTATCTTGACTCCAAATATGGTTAAGTTTATACCATTGTGATGTCACAACATAGTTTCTTTCATAAAAGGAAAGCCTTCCGTCATCTTCAAATGCTCATTTAGAAAGAGACTTCCAGCAACTGCTGTTACCCTTTTGGAAGATCTACAATGCTGTTTTATACTTTCATTAATTTCTAAATGCAATTTAAAAATTTGAGCCTGAAACCAAGGCTTAAATGGCTTCACAAGAGCAAAATATGTATTCAGATGTGCATGGTATGCCTGTGATAATTCCCATAGGCATATGGGTAATTCCTATAAGCATATGGGTTGGATCCAACCAGCTTTCCCACTGGTGGAAAAAGAGGAAGCAATCCCTTCTGACTGCCAAGAGGGCTATGTTGAGGATCACAGGTCCTGAACAGAATAAAGCCGTGTGGGATGGGGGCTATGATAACGCAGGGAACATGGCAACATGGAGTAAAAAAGCTGGCTGGATCCATTCCTATTGAATTCAAGACTAGATACAAAATCACAGACTTCAATTCCAGTGCTGTGCATATTTACTTAGAAATGAGTCTTGAATTGAATTCTCTGGCATTCGCCTCCGAGTAAACATACCTAGGATTGAACTGTATGTTTGGATAGTTATTTATCTGTATGCCCCTAATACTAAGTAAAACAAATGATTTGCAAGTTTTAAAAAATGCTTATACATTATGCCAGTTCCTGTAATTTTTTATGAAGGTGCCATGGGTTATTCCATAGTTGTTCTGTGATTTCTATTGGTAATGATTGCTGTCCATGTACATACACCATAATCTTGATTTTTATAAATTCCACCCCCCCCTCATTTGTCATAATCTATGTATACTGTTGTATTATGGTTCTTATCCTTGATAAACTAAGTGAATGAAAGTTAGACTTCTTTGGCTACTGAATAGCACTATAGTTGTACCAATGTTATCAGAAGACCTGGTGTCTTAATTACTACAGTGACTCAGTTCATAGGTTATATTATGGGACCAAGGCTTAGAAATCCTTGGGCTCACATATGAACAAGCTCCCTCCCTCTTCATGTATAGCTTGGAAATTAATCATTCTCCTTTTGTGCAAATCTGTTGTTGGACCTTAACCTCCAAATCACGCTTAAGCCATAGTTCAGAGGTGCGATTCGAACAAAATTATTAGCCATAATTGGCCACAAAAAAATAAGCAATTTCCAAGCTGAATTTGAGGGGAGATAGGAGGAAGTATGCAAGCCTTTCCTAACCTGGGACAAATCACAGTTCGTGGCTAGATGTAAATTGTTCCTCTGTGGGTAATAGTTAGGGCTGTGTCCCATATTTGGTAAATACTAGTTTACAGGAAGAATGGCAAATTATTTTTTTTAATAATTTTTTTTATTTTTCATAACTACAAAACACTACACCAGACTATCACAAGGAAAGGGGAGAGGGAAGGGACAAAGGGAGGTGGAAAAAGAAAAGGGGGGAGAATGAACTACAAACACTAAACACTACACTTCAATGTTTCCCTTCATACTGTCATAATACAAAAATAGCTCCATAGAATAATGATGGAGTGGTTAATCATACAGAGAATAAACATTTCAAATTCTGATTAAACTTTCCTCCCCCTTCTAGGTCCCGGACGCAATTCTCTCTGTGCAACTGCTGTTGCGATGCTCTCCTCCTCCTCCCCCCCCCTCCGGCTCCTCCTTTTCTTCGTTCTTGGTGCAGCAGAGTTCTGGGTTTTTATTCTCAAAATCCTTTAGTTGATCTTCTGATAATATCTTATAGGCCTGATCTTTATATCTGAACCATATTCCTTCCGGGAATAACCATTTGTACTTTATTCCATGGTCCCTCAGAAGAGCTGCAAACTTTTTATATTTAAAACGCCGTTTCCGGACTAGAAATGGAACGTCCTTCAAAATCTTGACTTTCAAACCCATAAAGTCCAAATCCGCATTGTATGAGTTATATAGGATGGTGTCCCGAATCTTTTTAGATGAAAAGTCAATAATGATCTCACGAGGCAACTGTCGCTTTGTTGCATATTTTGAAGAAGCCCGACGGACCTCCAAAATGGCGCTTTTAACCTCTTCTTTAGTCGTCCTCGCGGGTGTCGCCAGTAGTTCTGAGACCAAATCCCACAGATCCTCATTTTCCTCCTCTTTCACGTTTTGGAGACGCAAAATTGTCTGCGTTCGTTCCACCTGTAGCCCGATCAGCTGGTTCTCCACCAACTTCAGCTCCTTTTTTGTAGCCTTCACAAGTGACGCACTTTCCAGAGCAGACTTTTCTGCCCCCCCCCCCCCCGCTGCTGCCTTAATGGTTTTCACCTCGCTTTCAATTAAGCCCACCCTTTGATCAGTTTCGTTCAGCTTGTCAACAAAGGGTTTTATAGCTTCCACCACCGCCCTGCGCACCAACTCTTCGAGCGACTCCCCCTTCTGCAAGGTAGCCGAGATTGACTTACCGAGAGCGGGACTTTGCTTCTTTGCTGCCATTTGGGGGGGGGGGGCAACAAAATTCTGGAACTCAACGAAGGGGAAGAGCGAGTCTTCTTCAGATCAACCTCTCCTTCACAAACGCTTGTAGAACAGAAGGGATTCGCTTGTTTACAGGCTTCCGCCTGTTTCTTTTACTTGCCGTTTCTCGTTGCCCGGCGGCACTCGAGGCGCCGCGCACATCTGCCGGCCTCCATAGGGACAAACGGGCAATTCCCCCCCCCCCGCATTGATTTCGGGGAGTTCTTCCCGCCGCGTCCCGGACCCTGGCTCCCTCCCTGGGAGTCCTGGGGGCTAATCCTTGCGGATCAGCCGCCCGGTCAGGGTGCCCGGTCGTTTCCTCCCGGACCAGCCGAGAGGAGCATCCGGCATGGCTGAGAAAACGAAACCGAATCAGGAAGAATGGCAAATTAGAAGTGGTTTTATAATGTTAAAAATACATAATTTATCAAAGCTGTTCTAGTAAGCATGACTTCACACGATGGATGTACCTCAACAACTGAAAAGGAAACGTTTACAATCAGGTGTACATGGTCTTCAGATCCTATGGACATCTCTTGCCAATGAATAATTATTTGTATAGTATACAGCATTTATTAAAGTTCAAAGTATTTCACGTATATCATCTCACTATGATCGTAACAACCCAATAAAGAAGGTCAGTATATTGTATACAACAGGTTCAGAGAGAATACCTTGCCTACAGACACATGAGGGATGGAGTTAGTAACAGAGATGAGATTCACATCAGAGACTTCCCAATTCATAGCTCAGTCTCTCTTCATCATTATGGTTGTATAATAGGTTTCCCTAAAGGAACTAGAGTCAAGCCTTTTAAGAAAATATTAACATTTTTTAAAGACTGGATGTTTTTGCAAAGTATCAGTTATCAGGAGATGGTCCTGTGTTGGGCAAAGAAAGAAGAGACGCTACTGTGCGCTAGTTAAAGCACCTTGGTGTGCAAGGTTCTCTCTAGAGGTAGCAGATATGCAGTCTTGGAGGAGTGGGTGCCTCTTTGATTCACTAAACATTCTTGTAAGATTTGCTTTATTTACAAATATGTATGCCTCTACTATTCCCTGCTCCAAACTGAACAAACTCAGGTATGTGCTGTCTCGGGAACTTCTTGTTTACAGGGGGTACAGTGTATCATATATCTGTTTCTCAACCTTACCCATGTGCAGATAGAAAAACTCAGCATCAGCAACAATTCTACAAACTAGACATCACCAAAAATGGAATATTATCAAAAGTTGGCATCTCTTTGATCAAACTGTTAATTTACTTTTCTTATGGCACTGTACAGCTGTATATACGTCAATAGTTTGTAAGAAATATTACTTTGTTGGCATGTATATAATGATTTGTTAAAGAGACAAGAACTACAGTTCTAAATGTTTTAAACTTGTTTATTGGTGTTACTTGGTAATGTTTGTAAAATTGAAAAAAATATTGAATAAAATATAAATTTAAAAAACTCAGCATGGGTCTAGGTTCAGACGAGCGTATTTTTTCTGAGTACCTGAGGGACCCTCCAGGTTTACAGGAAAAAGTGAAAAGTAAAAATAAAAATGGAGGGTGGGGGTTGTGCCGATGATGTAAAGAAGTGCCCCCATGGGTTAGAAGTGAGCAGAAGAGAAAATGAAAGCTGCTGCTGCATGAGCCAGGTTGGTGAGGGCGAAGCTGGCGTCACTGTTGCCCTTGCCTTGCTGTGTGAACCACAGGAACCAAGAGGGAAGAGCTTCCTCAGTAAAACTGCACCAAACACAATAAAGGAAGCAAGCCGAAAAGTATATTGCCCTATACACAGTCTTACAATAATTTACAATTTACAATGAAGAATACACCAATGGAGAGCAGTTTAGTACATCAATATTAGGAGCAAGAAAAGTCCCATCAAAATTTCTTCAAGTATTCAACAGGTAAGTAGTTTTTAATAATCATGTCGCTGTCAGTTCATGTTATTTCATCCCGAAATCCGTAGGAGCCGTTTGGAAACAATGAAGAACGCTGAGTGGCAACGAGCTTACCGGTCCAATCCTATTTGGCTCGTTTCATGACAAATCCTTCATCAGGCCACCAACCTACGATTTATCATTAAAAGTCCATCATAGACTGTCTCACAACATCAAATAACAGAACTGATATTCAAAGGCACTCATTTATACTCACTATTTTCATTCCAACATGGTCTTAAGACGTGAAAGAAACCATCCAATTACAGAATCAGTATAAAGTGCATTCAAAGGTAACAGGGAGGTCATATCTAAGTTAATAAATACTCTAATCAGGAGAGGATCCCATCCCCCTCCCCAAAAACCATTCATCACATCATTTCATTGGGTTCTGATCCTGAAAAGACCACCAACTATATGGAATCTATTTCCTTAAAAAGTCAAAATCAGGATGGTCTCCTCATCATTGTTATTGCACATAATCCCCAAAATACACAAATCAGACAGCCCCACTACTCTGCGTATTTTTCAAAAGCTAGTAAAACAAGTCAAGTCTCAAATACGAAATAGGGGAGCTACAAACACTCCCTCGGTTGACCAATCTATTCATATCCTACAATAGGCGAGAAGAGTGGGGGTGGGAAGATAGGGGAGGGAAAAAAGGGGGGAAATTGGAGAAGGGGGGTAGAGTAAGAGAATCAATTAATTAGGAGAAGGAAAGTGCTGAATGGGGGATGGTACCAGCTATCACTGGAAACCCGTCCCTTCCTATTTAAATTATCCCGGGGATCACAAAAAGGCTGAATAGTCTACCTTAGTGTTTAAGCCCTGTGGAGCCATGGTGTTTAATCTAAAAATCCATCTGATCTCTGCCTGTAAAAGGCGACGTTTATTCACTCCAGGTTTGGATAACACCTCCAGTATGGAGAACTTAAAGGTTTTGTCCCTGCCATGCGTCTGCCACAAGTTCTGGTGAAGTGTTGTCATTCCGCTATAATTTTTAACCCGTGACACGTGTTCCTGAATTCGCTGACGGATTGGCCAGGTAGTACAACCTACATATAGGCTGTGTGAACCAGGCAGCCACAGCCACAAGTGGGCTGCTTGGGTGGCCCACTTACCGGAAGAATATGGGAATTCCGCCCCCCCCATGACTCTTGCAGATCCTTTGCTCCTATCTGCTGGTTTTGCAATGTGAAATGTCCCTGAGTTACAATAGTAGAAGAGCACACAGTTTTCACCTTCGAAGGCTTCCTGAATTAAGAATCAGCATTCATTTCTTGATACCATGCACATAAATGGGACTAAAATCTTTGCTGTGCTCATGGCTAAGTGGTTTTTTCCCAGTAGCCAACAAAAACAATAGTATTCTGTACACAGAATATCGCTTTAATCAAAGAATTTCTTTGGGCTTATTTCCCTCAAGGTGCTTCTTTTAAAGAGCTGAGAAACTACTGCAGTGCAGTGAGTGGGATGAAGGTTTTTCACTTTGTCAAATATTGGCATTAAGTCAAGGGAATGCAGCTACTTGTATCCCATTAAAAAAACCCTGCATTTAAGATAGGTATAAATGAAGACTAGCTCTGAACATCTGCAATAAGTAAGTTTTTTTAAAAAAAAATGAGAGCTGATAAACAAGCATTTTTTACATCAGGGCGGTGGAACCATTATGAACCTGTATTGGAGGAGATGTTTGTCATGTGAGTCCAAATTCACTGAGAACCTGTTTTCAGTGCTGTAGATGGAAAGTGTGTGAAGTACCCAGGGAATCTTAACAGAACCCGAGCCTCCCCACCGAAGCGTTACTAATAACTGATGAATTGTCTCTTTTTCCTGGTTGGATTTCGATTTTGCACAATGACATTTCACCATCTACTCGCTGTATGTCGTGGCCTTTTGACCCGACTTCTGCCATCCACCCACCCCGTTCACATGACATGACGGGGTAGTCAGAATCTACTTGTTGCATTTTTACAAGTCCGCGAATGACTCTGCTGCAACAACGCGCTGCAGGTCTCAGTACCATAAATTTGCGATTTATTTTTCCGAGGGGGCCTGCGAGCACAAGCAGAGCGCCTTTCTCTCCTCTCCGGTCCCTGCCTCTTCACCCGCCTATGGGGCCGGGGTTTGCCGGCGCCGTTGCGTGGGTCCGTTTAGCGGGTCCCGCAAGGGAAAGAATGGCTACCCTGGGTTGGGCGGGGGTGGCTCGTCTCCTTCTTGGGCAGCGAGGCGGGCGCCAATCCCGGAGTGGCGCTGTCGCCACCGCCTGCAGGGACTCTTTCGGGGTGAGTGGCGGAGGCGGCCTCTCTCTCCCGCCATGGCCCAGGCCAAGACCGGCAGCTGCGTGAAGAGTGGCACAGGCGGCGGCGAAGCAGCCCAGCAAGCGGGCGGTGGGCCGCTCCGAGGCCGCTTTTTCCGCTCCACGTCCATGGCGGACCGCTCCAGCCGCCTGCTGGAGAGCCTTGACCAGCTAGAACGGAGGTAAGCCCGGCCGGCTGCGGGTTGGGTTGCGACTGAGACAATGGCTTTTGTAATCCGGAGCGAGGGGCTGTGAGGAGGCCTGGGAGCAGCTGCGCAAGCCCTCTTTTGGCTCGGAAGACAAGCCGCTCCATTGCAATTTATTTAATTAAAAAAACTTTTAATGTAGAAAACGAGAGATAAAGCGATTGTATTCCTAAGGAGACGTGCCTCGTGGAGATCCCCACCGTTAAACGCACGGCCACTAATTTTTTTTTAAAATTACTTCATTTATTCAAAGTTTTCCCCACCCCCAATAAAAGCCCCATGACTTTCCCCGATGCGAGGATGGGACAATTTCACCTCCTTGGCAGCTGTTTAAAAAGGGGGCGAGAAGCCTGTCAAGGGAACACAGGAATCCTGACCATCTTAATGGTAATCGTTCCGAGAAGTTTTACATTTGACACATACTTTCCTTTCGTCATGGGGGCTCGAGCCAGCTTTTCTCACTTTGGAGGGCTTGCCATATTTCCAGGTGGGGCATCAAAACGTGAATGGGGGAAAAAAAGCAAAACCAGTAATTTCTTCATAACCAGAAGAAATATTGTAGGTCATTGTATCTCGAGGGATCTGAATTGCCTCAGAAACGTATAAACCGATTAAGACCCTATTTTTAGGTTCAGAAGATTCACTTAGGAAATATGTTTTGCTTATATTATTCCTCATTCCCTTCCAGCACACTACCGTGTTCACACAGACATAGTCGCTAAAAAGGGATTTTTTTCAGGAACTAAGAATGATACATGGGATAGATTTAAAAATCCATCTTGAGCTAGGGAAATTTGATTGGGTTGCACTGGGTGGAGTTCAGTAACTGGAGGGAAGAGGAGGCACCAGCCTCATTTTAATACTCTATTTTTAATATTCTAAAAACATTAATATTCTAAAAACAACTTCTAAATGGAAGCTGCCATGCCAAAAATATTAAAACCTGTTCTACAGTACAATTCTTCTAAGCAAAGTTACGCCCTTCATTGAACTCAAATGGATTTTTTTTTATTTATTTATGTCCTTTATAATCTGCCTTTCTCACTGATACTCAAGGCGGATTACACACTGTGCGATTAGTACAGTCAATATCAGGAACATTTCCATAAACAATGTCATAGGATAAATAGAGAACAAGTTCACAAAGACATAGCATTAGTAGAAATCCAATACAACATAGTAGTGAGGTCTATGGTTACTGTTTACAATTGGACTGCTAGGGACTGGACACAGTATCCATTAACCCCATGTTTATAGTCCTGTTAGCCATTATAATCTTAATCTGTGGAGAAAAGAGGTTGACAGAAGTGATCTGCTAAAGGTTGTTACTGGAGCTTGAGTTCTAATCCTGATTTTTCAGATCAAAGTCTAGTACTTTGTTCAGTTGCTCATATTGGCTTCCTCTTTTCATGCAGATGTAGTTGAAAGTTCTAGGGAAACTGTGGGCTAGGTAGGGCCAATAGGAGGCTATGGGAGAAAATGGACTTTTGTAGCCCTGTCAGTCAGGCATGAGAGTAATGCAGGATATCCTGCATTTTCCAAAACTTTTGAATGGGAAATTTCTTTCTTTGTGTCATTACAAATGATAGATACATGCACAGTTTCTTCTGAATCACTAGATTGGCTCCATTGTAAAACACTGTTTGTAGGGTTAGCACAGAAACACTCATTTCTTGAGAGGACTGTTTTCCTTGTGCAAATAAATTGCCTTGTTTCCAAGTGCATGCATATGCTGCTGTGTTTAAGGCCTTCACATGTGGGTCTCCAGGTGGTGGATATTGGTATGTTTCAGCTGCATAGGAAGATTAGACTACTGTAACACGCTCTACACAGGGCTTCCCTTGGGCTTGATCCGGAAACTGCAGCTGGTTCAGAATGCAGCTGCACAAGTGGTTGCCAGAGCTCCAATCATGGCACATATAACACCCATCCTCTGTCAGCTGCGCTGGTTACCAGTTGAGTACCGGGTCCGGTTCAAGGTTCTGGTGTTGACCTATAAAGCCCTATGCGAACTGGGCCCAGCATACCTTCAGGACCGCCTCTCCCCATATGTTCCCTGGAGGTCTCTTCGATCAGCTAATAAGCAGCTGCTGATGGTCCCTGGCCCTAGGGAGGTCCGTCTGGCCTCTATCAGAGCCAGGGCCTTTTCGATCCTGGCTCCGACCTGGTGGAACTCTCTGTCTGAGGAAACTAGGGCCTGGCAGGATTTATTATCTTTCCGCTGGGCCTGCAAGACGGAGATGTTCCGCCAGGCATTTGGTGGGGGCTAGGCTGTCCTCTCACTGGCCATACCACTGAAGACTGTCCACCACCCATGCAGGAGCTCATAAGTGTGACGCAGGGCTTGATGTAAGAGCCAAGCCCTGCGCCTAAAATGCTGTATTTTAATATTTATATCTGCCAATTGAGAAATTTTTATTGTATATGGAATAGTGTTTTAATGTTTATTTATAATGTTTTTATTGTTTTTAAACTGTATGTTATTAATTGTATGTTGTCACACCGCCCTGAGCCTGTCTGATGGGGAGGGTGGTCTAGAAATGCAATAAATAAATAAATAAATAAGCTTGAACAGCCTTTCCCTTCATCTGTGCGAGAATGAGGAAGACATGTGCTGCTGGAAGATGGTCCAGGCTTGTGAGTGAAGTACACAGGTGCTCTGGTGGGAGAGACCTATAAATAGTTCCAGTCCAAACTAGCAGAAACCTGGGAGTTCCAGCTGTCATTCCAGAAAGTATATGGAGTCTGGGTACCTTTTTTTGTTTGGTGAGATCTATGCCTGGACTGTTAGGGATTACTGCCCTGCAATCCTAAGTCTTTTACATGGACATAAATGCCCCCGAGCTAAATGGAGCTTATGCACTGACAAATGTGCTTTGGAACACAGCCTGAATTGCCAGGAATATTCAAGCACTAGAGTGAACCTGAAGAGCATCTGGTCCAACCCATTTTATTCAGGCATACATGAAGAAGCACTGTATTGCTCTTTCAGTGCAATCCTAAGCAGAGTTACTCCAGTCTAAGCCTATCAACTTCAGTGGGCTTAGACTGGAGTAACTCTGTTTAGGATTGCACTGTTTGACGTTACCTCCGTGCCCCATTTAAGCCATGCTGTCCAATGACTTGACACAAAACATTTGGTTCTGGATGTGTATTTGCTATGTACAAAAGAAAAAAAACCAAATTCTCTAACATCTTGAAATGACTCACAGAACACCTTAAAAAAAGATTATGAAGTCACTATAAAAGAAAAACTAGGACAATCTAGAGAGACCACAGGGAAGGTTGGCAAAAAATTGGGGGGCTGCTTTTTCATGTTTTCACCTATATGTGCACAGATATAGCATGTCATAATAGAGATAGAACAAAATATTTCATGTAGTTAACTTGTGGATACCTCTTGCTTACTATTTGAAAGCTTAAAAACAAGGCATTTTAAACATCTGGCAATCCTATAGCTACCTTGAACTTTGAGGAGATAAGGTGTAATATACCTATTGTGTGTGTGTGTGTGTAGGTGAACAAGACAATACTACTTCTAATTATAAATATGGTGCCGAGGGAGAAGTCCAGATCATTAACAATGTAGTGACAGTTTTAACACAAGAATCTGAAAACAATGATCTGTGAAAGACTTTTTGAGAGCAGCAGCAAGATACACAGAGACAAGGTAACACAACTGTGGATATCACTCAGGCAAAGGGAGCTGAGGTACCTAGAGATTGTACCAGCATACATGATAAACCTTTTTACAGGCAAACATCTGATGCAAGAGTAGTGATAAATCACCTGATTACTTTATCTCTTGAGCTCAGATCAGAACTGTGAGTTCACTGTTCCTATCTGTATCTAACTACTGTATCTAACCACACTGTCTGTATGATTAGAATCTCTGCATCTTTTGTTTAGGTCAGAACATGAAATTTGAAACCTCTGGTGTCATATGTGACAAGCATTTTATAGGACAAAGAACATGTTACAAAAAAAAGAGAAATGCATTATTATAAACCTTCCACATCAATATATATTGGCTAAACAGCATTACAATGCTTGAAAATAGTGATCAAAATAACGTCTAGGCAGTAATACAATTATATCATTCCTTCATGGCTGTAATAAGAATTATTGGACTAGACTGGCCATTTGTGGCTTTGTTGAGAGGGGTAAAACAGGGATGTCCCTTGTTTTTTGCCTTCTGAATGGAGCCACTGGATTACAGGTAGGAGACCAATGACTTATCATCAGCTTCTTGAATATGGGATAGGCAACTAGGTTTAACAATTAACTACAAGAGTTTGGATTTTCTGTATCTGTATACTCCACAATGAGCAAGTATACTTAGAAAGAGAAAACAGATTCGGCTTAGCAAAAAATGAAATAAAATACTCAGAAATTCATATTTCCAAATTGCTTGATTGTACAAGCTAAACTTTAAAGGTATAATTTCACAAATAAATCAGAGTGTTAACGAAAAAGATTCCTTCAAGCTTACATGGTTGGCTAAGAAGTCTGCAGCCAAAATAATGCTTTTACCAAAGCTTAACTTTTTCTCTCACTTTCCAGTGTTTATAGGTCTGTGAAGATTCAACAAATAGCTAAAAAAATAATTTAAAAACTACTCAGACTTAAAATTGATGCGAAGATATTTTTACCTAAAGGAAAGAAAAGCCCTAAAGAGAATCCATAAAACTGATGTGTTATACAGTCAAAACAAAAATGGATGATTGAGGAATTTCAGGTTTGGAGTTCCTTTCTCCCGCACCAAAATAGGATCCAAGGTCAGGTGACAACATATATTACGACAATAAATACACCAATCAGAAAAAGAAACATAACTTTGTACTTCTAATGATAACAAAACCACAGAAAACATAGTTTATTTCCCCCAAAGATGCCACCATATTTTCTCAGGAGGCTCCAAAAGCTGTTTTGAAAGAGCTCAGTTTTCTAGCCTGTCCAATTGGGAGTCTTCCTTACTTGGTCCAGTAACATTTTTCATAAAACAGGCACCTTCTCTGCAGTTATGTTAAATCAATGTGTGGATTTATTTATATTTATTTTATGTATTTATTTTATTTTTAACCTGCCCTCCTTGCAAGCGGGCTCAGGGTGAGGTACAACAGTGATTAAAATACAACTTAAAATCAATCATAAAAACAGAAAAAATACTGTACCCTTTTTGGGACAACCAGCATGAGTGGACTCTCCATACCCCTTGTACAGGGAGACCGGTGGAAGGCTTGGCAATGATGGGCTAAAATTAGCCTCCACCATATGCCTGGCGGAACATCTCTGTCTTACAGGCCCACCTAAATGATACAAGATCCTGGTGGAGTCGAGTGTCCTCAGACAGAGAGTTCCACCAGGTTGGGGCCAGGACCGAAAAGGCCCTGGCCCTGGTAGAGGCCAGCTGAGCCTCCATAGGGCCAGGGACCACCAGTAGATGTTTTCCGGTTGAACGAAGTGCTCTCTGGGGTACATACAGGGAGAGACAGTCCCTTAGGTATGCTGGTCCCAGTCCGTTTAGGGCTTTATAGGTCAAAACCAACACCTTGAACCGGATCCGGAATTCTACTGGGAGCCAGTGAAATTGCTGCAAGATAGGCGTTATGTGTGTTCTACACGAAGCTCCAGTTAGGACACGCGCAGCAGCATTCTGGACCCGCTGATCAAGCCCAAGGGCAGCCCTGCATAGAGCGAGTTACAGTAGTCTAACCTGGAGGTGACCGTTGCATGGATTACTATTGTTAGGTCCTGGGCCAAGAGGCAGGGCGCCTGTTGCCAGGCCTGCCGAAGGTGGAAAAATGCCGCCCGAGCCACAGCTGAGATCTGGCCCTCCATAGACAAGGAGGAATCCAGAATCATGGCCAAACTCTTAACTGATGGTACGGGCACAAGTGGTCCCCCCCGCCACAGGTCGGGAGAAGGATCCCTGCCTCCGACAGTCCACGGCCCAAGTACAGGATCTCCGTCTTCACGGGATTCAACTTCAGCCTGCTCTGTTCTACCCACCCAGACAGGGCCTCTAGGGCTCTCAACAGGGTGTCAGGGGCAGAATCAGGTCGGCCTCCCATCAACAGATACAACTGGGTGACATCTGCATATTGATGACAACCCAGTCCGAAACTCTGTGCCAACTAGGCGAGGAGGCGCATATAAGGATTGAACAACAGGGGAGAGACTATCGCCCCTGTGGGAGGCTGCACTCCAAAGTTTGGCATGTGGACAGTCTCTCCCCCAGCACCACCTTCTGTCCCCGGCTGTGGAGAAAAGAGATAAGCCACTGCAAGGCCGTCCCATGAATCCCCACATTGGCGAGGCGGTGGGCCAACAACTCATGGTTGACCGTGTCGAACGCTGCAGAAAGGTCTAACGAGGAGTAGCGCCAACCCGCCCCGATCCAGGTGCCTACAGAGATCGTCTGTGAGGGCAACCAACACTGTCTCCGCCCCATTACCCGAATGGAACCTGGACTGGTATGGGTCCAGGACAGAGGTCTCTTCCAGGAACACCTGTAGCTGATCCCACACTGCCTGCTCAATCACCTTTCCCAAGAATGGGAGGTTTGATACTGGGCGGTAACTGGACGGGTCAGTGGGGTCTAAAGATGTTTTTTTTCAAAAGAGGCCTTACTACGGCTTCCTTTAGCGCCCCGGGAAAACCCCCGGAGCTCAATGATGTATTAATAATGACCTCCAATTGGGGCCCCCAACCCATCGGCACTGGCTTTCACCAGCCACGACGGGCAGGGGTCCAGGGAGCACGTAGTAGGCCTCACCAGCCGCAGAATCCTGTTCTCCTCCTCCCGGGAGACCAGGCTGAAGTGATCCAAAAATAGGCCAGAAGACGGCCAAGGGGCCTCCAGTGCCCTTACTGTATCAATCATAGCCGGTAGACTATGACGGAGGGATGAGATTTTATCTGCAGAAAAGCTCCCCAAAGCCTCACAGCTAAAAGCTAAATTTCCAATTTGACAGTCTCCCTGCGATAGGGAAACCAAAGACCGAACTACCTGGAACAGTTTTGCTGGGCGTAAGCTTGCAGATGCTATGGAGGCGGCAAAGTATTCCTTCTTTGTCACCTTCACAGCCACCTCATAGGTTTTCATAAACGCTCTATAAGATGTTCTTGCCTCTTCACCCCGCCACACTTGTTCTAGCCGTCTCAGTTCCTGCTTCATCAGACGTAGCTCCTCTGTATACCAGGGAGCCAGTCTGATGCGGGGACGGAGAGGGCGATGGGGAGCGATTTCATCTATGGCTTTTGAGAGATGGTCATGCCAGTCCCCCACCAGCTCATCCAACGAACCGCCAGGGGGCATCGGATCCCGCAGGGCATTCTGGAAGCCAGTTGGATCCATAAGTCTCCGCGGGCAAGCATAAATCTAGTCAACGCCCATGCAGGAGGGGGCTGGCACGCCCAGACGAGCCCTCAGGACATGGTGGTCCGATCATGGCACCACTTTAATAGCATCCAGGTCCACCTGAATCCCTGCCCCAAAGATCAAGTCCAGCGTGTGGCCTGCTTGATACGTAGGAGCTGAAACAAATTGGGAGAGTCCCAGTGCTGTCATGGAAGACACTAGGTCCAAAGCCTGAGAAGAGGCAGCATCATCAACATGGACGTTGAAATCACCCAGGACCAACAGTCTAGGATGATCCAACGCCCACCCCGACACCACCTCTAACAAGCTTGACAGGGTAGCTACTGGTGCACTAGGCGGTTAGTGCACCAAGTAGATCGCCACACTCTCCGCAGCATCCCACGCTAGGCCAACACAATCAATACTGGGGATCTTTGGAGTAGGGAGAGTCCGGAAGGAGAAAAACTCTCGAATGAGTATTGCCACCCCCACCCCCCGACCATCCATCTGGGACTGATGAAGGACCAGGAACCCTGAGGGAGCCATCTCTTTCAAGGCGACCGTCTCGCCCTCCTTCACCAGGTCTTTAGACAAGAAGGAAATATTCTGTATATCAATGGATCTTCACAGCAAAACCACACCTTGTCGTTCTACTAAAGTTTCATGAATTAGATAAAATTTCTAATCCATTTTCCGGTGTTCAACTGAAGTCTGAAAACTTTTGGGTAAAAAAAAAAATTGCTCCCATGTTCTCACCCCATATCCTACAGTAAAGTTAAGCACAATCAATTTGAATTGTGGGGAGAAAGAAAAATAATATAATCTTGTGGATCTTTATCAGAATGGCCATCCATTGGTTTCAGCACAACAGAATATTTGAATGCCATAGTTTTAAATATGTTCAGTTGTTCATTTTGTTATTAAGCCCTCAGTACAGCAGCAGGCATGCTGTCCAATCACAGAATTGCAGCAATTAATAAATTTTGGTGTGATTGGCGTAAAAGGCATAGTTTTATGCATGTGCAGTATTCTAATAAACCTGCTCCTGTAATGGTCTAAGCATGCCACGGGAAGGCAATCTATACCCAAAATTAAATTGTCCACAATACACCTACCTATCTTGTCAAAAAGTACTTTATTTTCCTCATTTATACCCTACCTTTTCCCTCAGTGGGGAACTAGAGTGGATTACAACATCTTCCCCTCCTCCATCCTCACAACAGCACTGTGAGGTAGGTTAGGCTGAGTGTGTATGACTGTTCCCAAGGTCACCTAGCAAGCTTCTGTGGTACAATGAGGATTTGAACCTGAGTCCCCCAGATTCTGATCCAACATTCTAACAATACACTATGCTCTTTCCAGCAGTAGAAAGTAAAGGAGTAACCCTAAACTAAACATGGTCCACAGATACTAAATTTTCCAAAAAAAAATTGTGTGTGTGTGTGTTACGTGCTGTCAAGTCATTTCTGACCTATGGCGACCCTATGAATGAAAGACCTCCAAAACGTTCTCTCTCTAACAGACCTACTCAGATCCTGCAAACTGGAGGATGTGGCTTCTTTTATTGAGTCAAGCCACCTCATCTTAGGTCTTCCTCTTTTCCTGCTTCCTTCCACTTTTCCTAACATTATTGACTTTTCCAGAGAATCTTATCTTCTCATGATGTGACCAAAGTACGATAGCTTTAGTTCTGTCATTTTAGCTTCTAAGGAGAATTCCGGCTTGATTTGATCTAGTACCCACTTATTTGTCTTTTTGGCTGTCCATGGTAAATGCAAAACTTTCCTCCAGCATCACATTTCAAATGAATCAATTTTTTTCCTGTCAGCTTTCTTTACCGTCCAACTTTCACATCCATACATGGCAATAGGGAATACCATAGTTTGGATTATCTTGATCTTGGTTCCCAGAGAGACATCTTTAAGGATTTTATCTAGCTCCCTCAAAGCTGCTCTTCCAAGTCTCAATCTTCTTCTGATTTCTTCATTGCAGCCTCCCTGTTGGTTGATGATTGAGCCAAGGAATAGAAAGACTTGAGCAACTTCAATTTCCTCATTGTCAACTTTAAAATTGTGTAGTTCCTTGGTAGTCATTACTTTTGTCTTCTTGATGTGCAGTTGTAATCCTGCTTGGGCGCTTTCCCCTTTTTATTTATTTATCTATCTATCTAGAAGTTTGCCTTGGAACCTGTCTGTCAGCCATTCTTTGACTTGACTTCAGTAATAGTACGGAAGTAGTGAGTCCGGTGGTTGATGCTGACAACTCCCTATTCCCTTCTTACATTTGTGGTAGGACATTACATGGCTTACGTTATCACATGGGTCCATTCCCATCTTTTTTCTTGTGATAACTGCTGCTACTTGAGGCTGAGGAGTATTATGACCCCCCACCCATCTTCAAGGTAGATATTCTAGTTCTCTGGGAAGAATGAAAGGAATGGCGACTGTGAAGTGTATGGGCTGGGCTGCTTTCTTTCTCTCTTCTTCATCCCATTGAAAGCTCATGTGAAGTTGTCACACACACCAGGACTGCATCAGCTATTAGCTCTTCAAGGTAGAAAGAATGGCATTTTGGTCCAAGGCCAGGAGATGAAAAAGCAAGACATTTAGTTTATTCTAGTTTGTGACATTAATTAGTAATGTTATGAATCACTTGTCACTTCCCAGGTTTTCTTTTCTTTTCTTTTTTTGGTTTGGTCAGTGAATGTGTTGATAATTGCTGTTTTTCAGGGTGTATATTTTTTTCTCCCTGATTGTTCCTTCACTTTCCCCCGTTTCTAGGGTTGAAGCTTTGCGGGATGCTGCATCATCAATGGAACAAGAAAAAGAAACTCTTCTGGAAATGATCCATAATATACAGAACAGCCAGGATATGAGGAATATCAGTGAAGGTGGGAGCTTAGCAAGCTTTTCACTTGAATTTTACTTTGGGTGAATGAAGAGAGACAAAAACTAGGTTGGATCAAGCAAACAGAGGAAGTTCTCATAAACAAATCTTTCCCACCTTCTACTTCCCAGCAATTCCCTGTAAGATCTCCATCCCCTGCCCAGTAATGCCATGGATAAGGGTTTAGGTATCATTGAGAACAATAAGCTATGTGGCATGAAGGTCGGTAGTATGAAGGATAATCAGATGAAATTTGTTGTCTTGTTCTCTTCAGAGCTAGTTCCACGTATGTGGGGCAGGGGAGCAATTTTATCCAATTCCCCTTATAAGTTTGTTTATAACATGTTGATACTGCCTCTCCAGGAACCTGCCCAAGGTGGCTTACAAAATAAAAATAATAAAACAAAAGATACTAGTTAAAATCCATTAAAAATAAACCAGCCCAGCATAAAAAACATAGACCATAAAAGCAGACTACAGAGACAGCTTACTATAGCTCTTGCCATTGCCAGATCTAACAGTCATTTCATACCGAATACTTTGTAGCAAGTTTACATAATAGATGAATGCATGTTCACTGGTTTATCTAGTATAGAGTGCTGCTAGTAAAGATTGTCAGTCTCTCCAAGAGCCACTTTTGGTGGTACACAATAACAATGCCACTTCAAATTCAATAGATGATTTGTAGTGTCATCCTAAGTAGAAGTAACGTCTTTCTAAGTCCACTGACTTCAGAGACCTTAGAAGGATATAACTCTACTTAAGATTGCACTGTATATCGTGCGTCAGAGTACCACAATTAGTTCCCTTGAGTTCTTGCTATGAGTGTAATAGTTTGGTATTATATAAAGCGTTAGTCCAAACTGTTTTACTTTTCAAATGCAGGTGAGAGAGAAGAACTCAATCTGACGGCCAAACGTCTGATGGGCAGAACCCTGACAGTTGAGGTTTCTGTAGAAACGATCCGAAATCCCCAGCAGCAGGAATCACTGTTTCATGCCACGCGGATGATTGATGAAATAGTCAGTAAACTCTTAGATGACTTAGAAGACTCCAAGAGTCGCTTAATGTCACTGTATGGGGCATGTACATCTGAGGTACCACCTGGGCCCATTGATCAGAAATTCCAGTCGGTTGTAATTGGATGTGCTATAGAAGATCAGAAGAAAATCAAGAGACGTCTAGAGACTCTACTAAGGAATATAGAAAACTCTGAAAAATCCATCATGCTCTTAGAGCATCAAAAGGCAACTACAAGGCACCTCTGCAACAATGGAAAAGATTAGAAGCTATCCCTGTTTCCACAAAGCACACACAAGCAAAGGAATGCTGCTCTTAAAATCTAAAGTCATGGAGGCTTCTTAATGCATAGCTGATACTCTAGAAATTTGAAGGAACAGATTATTTCTCTCCCTAAATCAGCCCTTGCTGTTCAGTGCACATTGAGGCATAGTTGGAAGGAGAAAATCCTAAAATAATACCATTACCTTACTGGGGGTAAACGGTCCCTGCCTCTATCAAGGAAAAGATGACCAGTTAAAAGTTTACTCAGATGGTGCAATTGCCCTGTGGTAGCTACAGGGTAAAACAACCGCAGGAATCTTACATTGTTTCTCCTATGAGTATCATTCAACAGTTTTTATTCCATTACTTTTGTTCCTCCTGCACAGGAATTTCATGTAGTAGTCTGTAGCCCGTTAAGGAGAACAAGCAGGTATAGCCTAATTTAATATATAGGAAATGATACAGGCATTTTGTGTCTTATTAAGGATTAGCCTTCTCATAAATCATGTCAGATTTGTTACTAGGGAATTAACCATTTGTTATTTTTCATACTTGTAAAATCACATGTTCCTGCTAAACTTGAAGCTAGTCAGTGCCCATTTTTGTTTTGCTCTTTTTCTAGAAAGCTACTATCTCAATTACGTACAAAAATTTTATCCAGCACATTTCCCCATTTTTGGTTAATGAACCTGTACATGAAAGAGACTACAGGGTAGGGATATTGCTGTAACAGATATAAAGAAAGATGTTGATGTGCACTTTTTTTTTTTGCTATATATCTATAAATAAAGAGATTGTGCTTTGCGCTTGTAAGCATTTCAGTAGTTTTTTTTGGATACTATAGCACATTTAAGTGCTGGAGGCAAACAAAATAGTAAGACCCCTTTACTAAATTGTATTGTAATCGCCTTCTCATTATCCTGTAATGAATGGGATATAATCTCTGAGAATTTCTTTCCAACTAGATGTGGAGAATGTTCCAGGTGGAAATAGGTTTCCAATCCAAACTAATAGAAACAAAGAATACAATGAAGAGATGTGATTATAGAATAACTAATATTCAGCACATCATTTAATTTTTTGCAATAGATGTCTATTAGCCATTGATACTCAGCATTTAGTTTTTAAAAATCGAATTCTTGCTGTATAGGCAGCACTCTGAATGTACTTTACTGTGTGCTTTCTTAAATACCAATACTTTTTGATATGCGATATTTTATATTTCAGAAATGAAATCTCTCTCAAAAATCCAGTGCAATTAAATGTGCTCTTCCTTCAGTACTACTGAAGGAAATATTACTACACTTGATTCAATGGCCTATGAAGCCTACTGGTATCATCTTTAAATTCAGAGCCTTTTATTGGTTTTACAGAGAAGCAGCCAGTTTTAGGTCCAATGCATTTATTTTCCCTCAAAGTTCAAAGATTACAAATCATTTTGACAAAGTCCATTAAAAAAATGAGGTTACATTAATGTGGTAATACGGTTAAACCACCACCGTGCACGCGGTTTGCTTTTAAGTATTTAGATAAATTTTTGCAGTTAGACTCTTGCTTTCTTGACTACAGGCCAATAGTAATAAAGCCAAATATCCCTCTTTGACTTAGGGTCACTGGTAAAAAAGTCACAATCCTACTGGGCACCTCCCTGCCCACATGAAACAGTACTTTCTGGAATTTTGCATCTTACTTTTAAAGATAGAATAACTCTATGCAACCATAACACAAATATTTGGGCATAATGCCCAACCATAATTTGAAGTAATCTGCAAACCATAATTACAGTAACCATGGTTAAGCAGCACACTTACACTGAGCAATCTTAGTTGAGGTACTTTACCTACCTCTTTTACGCTTTTTGTTTCTTTGAGTTGCATTTCAAAATGTTTATATGGTGCTTTGGGTCTCCAGTAGGAAGAAAGGCAGGGTATTAAAAATTGCCTAAGTAAATAAATCTCAAGATTAAAGACATCGAATAGCTGTTACTGGTATCTCCCTATACCAGCGATGGCGAACCTATGGCACACGTGCCACAGGCTACTGGCGTTCCAGTAGCTCTGAGCAGAGATCACATGGGGTTTGGCCCTGCCCACGTGATTCCTTTTCCTCAAGGCTTTCTTCCTGCTGCCCGTCTCTTTAGCAGCAGGAAGCAGAGGCAGCAGCAAGGCTGCTGGGGCTGGCTTTCTACAGAAGAGTAAGCTTCTTTTATTTAACTTGCTTTACTTTCAGTCGTGGCTCTTGAGCGAGAGAGAGAGAGCCTGCAAGCAGGGCTGCTGGTCTAAAAGAAGGGCAAACTGCTTTGATTTAACTTGCTTTACTTTCAGTTGTGGCTCTTGAGTGAGAGAGAGAGGGAGAGTGCTTACAAGCTGCTGGTCTAAAGAAGGGCAGACTGCTTTGATTTAACTTGCTTTACTTTCAGTCGTGGCTCAAGAGAGAGAGTGCTTGCAAGCAGGGCTGCTGGTCTAAAGAAGGGCAAACTGCTTTGATTTAACTTGCTTTACTTTCAGTAGTGGCTCTTGAGTGTGAGAGTGCTTGCAAACTGCTGGTCTAAAGAAGGGCAAACTGCTCTGATTTAACTTGCTTTACTTTCAGTCATGGCTCTTGAGTGAGAGAGAGAGAGAGTGCTTGCAAGCAGGGCTGCTGGTCTAAAGAAGGGCAAACTGCTTTGATTTAACTTGCTTTACTTTCAGTCGTGGCTCAAGAGAGAGAGTGCTTGCAAGCAGGGCTGCTGGTCTAAAGAAGGGCAAACTGCTTTGATTTAACTTGCTTTACTTTCAGTCGTGGCTCTTGAGTGTGAGAGTGCTTGCAAGCTGCTGGTCTAAAGAAGGGCAAACTGCTCTGATTTAACTTGCTTTACTTTCAGTCATGGCTCTTGAGTGAGAGAGAGAGAGAGAGTGCTTGCAAGCAGGGCTGCTGGTCTAAAGAAGGGCAAACTGCTTTGATTTAACTTGCTTTACTTTCATTCATGGCTCCTGAGTGAGTGAGTGAGTGAGTGAGTGAGTGAGTGAGTGAGTGAGTGAGTGATTAATTAGTTGGGACAACTGTATGAGTTGTTTTTTCTTAACTAAAATCTCAGTAATCAAGTTTAATTGCAGTGCTGGCACTTTGAAATAAATTAGTTAGTTTTGTGTTGCAGTTTGGGCACTCGGGCTCAAAAAGGTTCGCCGTCACTGCCCTATACCAACCCCCTCCATGTATAGCCCTTCACTCAGCAAGCTAAACCATGGCTCCATGGTTCATTTAGGAACTTCCGATACTTTTACCCCACTTTTCTTTCCAATAGGGTCCAGAGTGACTTACATTAGTTTCCTCTCTTCCATTTGCCATTACCCTGTGAAGTAGGTGAGACAGAGGGAGTGAGTGACCGAAGGTCACCCAGTAAGCTTCCATGATGGCAGAGTAGAGTTTCAGACCTGGGTCTTTCAAATCCTAGTTTGACACAAACCACTACAGCACACTGGCTCTCATAAACAAGGTAGCAAGCAACAATTAATGCCAATCTTAGGTAAATACTAGTCCTGCACCAGGTCAGGGACTCAGAGATCCAAGGTGCTATCAAATTCAAGCAAATTAAACATTTTTCAGTCTCTCCAGCAGCTTGTCTTTTATGCTTGCAGTTTTCAGAATTAAAACATTCACACAATATTCAGAATACCATTAACTGATATTTGCTGAAATTTTGTCAGATTGTTTTCTGTGTAAACCTCTTAAGTAGAAGAGCAAGGTGACTACCAAAATATCCTTGTTTAGCATGTGATGCTGTTATTATATTACAGACAGCTGCTGTTTAGCTAGTAGGTTACAGTGACTTTTAGCAATCTACCTTGGTTTATGTACTAAAAGTTCAATATGACTTGCAGATTCACACTTCAGTATTCAAAACGTGTGGTGTTCATTTTACTAACAAAGTGTTTTGACCAACTGAATACATTCTACACTGAATAGTCTACTTTTAAAAAGAAATTTAAAATTCTTTAGTTCATGCATAACTAGCCTTTCTTAAATACCAACTCAGATCCTGCCCAGAGTTACCACAAAATTTCTAGCGGTGGAACACCACTTTCTCACTTCCCCCTCCCACTGCAGCCCCAAATTCCCTTCCTAATGAGGACAGGAGAATCCTCTCCCCCAAAAGAACAGCAGGGGGGGGGTCTGGAGGTCTGCAGGAAGAAAGGTCAATCAATAAAAATCTCACTTCCCACACACTTCCGCTTGCAGAAGCAGAGAGTAGGCTTCAATGCACTTGAATATGCAGTCTTGCTTATGAGTTTTTAGAAAGCACCTTGTTGGCTCAGATCAAGGTCCCCTTAATCCAGCATTCTTTGTAATAACCCCAGCAACAAACAGCCACTAGGTAGTCCGAGACTAGTTAATAAGCCACTAAGCACTGCACGGTATAAATGCTGTGAGCTGCACAGGGCTTGCCTACAGCCCCTACCATTTGGAAGTTTATCACAGCCTAGTGTAGGAACAAACGCAACAGTTCTCTTAAAAGGTGGTGAAACCAACCCAACACATCATTAGTCCACAGCTATTTGTGATCACACAGTACTCACTACTTTGAACAATAAATCAGAATCAGGCACACTACATTGTAATAGGCACTCTTCTGATGGGGTGGACCTACTCAGATATGCTGCATTGTGTCAGAGGCCATAATTATTACTTTAATTTTCTTTTAAATGGTAGTTGATAGTAGCAATTTTATACACGCTGCAGTCAGCTATGGTTTATGCTAAACTAAAAAGGTACATGGTTGATCCTTAAGGACCATCCTGCACAATTGTAATGAAGACAGGAAGACCTGCAGCCAGCACCCCGGGCTGTATGCATAATGTTCTTTATTAGCCAGGGATTACATATATACCATAAAATAGTGGGTCCACAAAGACACCAGATATGAGTATGATCAAAGTTGGCAGCACCAATCAGTGTTTTGGCAGGGAAATCCTCATCCACAGCTGCATGTGTTTGACTAGATTAGAGCATTAATACTCCCCAAACAAACTCACATGAACATTTTCAGTACTAGCAAGCTTGATAGCATTTTGTACCACTTGCTTCTGTACTTAAGAGTGCAGATTATTTTGAAACAAAATATAGACTAGAAATAAAAGACCAGATCACTGTGCTATAAATATCTACGCATGTTCAAGATGGAGGGGGGAATTGTTTTATTTTTTTAAGCTTAGTAGATACTCAAATCTTAAGTTCTGAAAGTAGTAGTGTGTGTATATATATATATATATATATATATATATATATATAAAGGTTTTAAAAAAACAGAGCACAAATTTGTTACTGCATTTATACACTCCCCCTTCATTGTGGTCACACAGGAGCCAAGCCTTACTAATCCTATAACTCTTGTTATCAGTTCTGCTCATGGAAGGCATTTCCATTTGTGGAAGGGGGGAGGGCAGTTTTTACCAACTGTCCCCCTACTGCAGCCCCCCCCCATCTCCATGATGTTCCTAATTCCACTGACCCACAGGCACAATTTGGGCGAGGCACAGAAGATTGCAGCTAGTGTGCTACACAGGATCCAAAACCAGGTCACCTCCTCTTCTACCCCCCCAATCCAGGCACTGACTACATCCAGACTGATTTACCTTCAGTGAGCCTCCTGCAGCATGGGCTGATATCATAGATGGTAATGATATGTTATAGGCAGGCTTTAAATTTGTACTATTGTATACAAAGGCAAAGCAAAAAAATTCTATTATTTCTTCTGTTCAGGCATTGGAAAACATGTAAGGCTACTAGCTTAATTGGAAAGTTTGCATTTTAAAAAAAATGTAGGAAGTCCAAGATGGTAAACTAAGATGGTTTGCAGTGAACAATTTTTACTTTGCTTACATGCCCCTGCCATTGTCCCATAGGTTAAATTTAATTTGGACCTACAGAAGTACATACAACTTGTTATTTAATGCATTTGATGGGGGGGGGGGAGATCTTGACCTTACATTTTTAAATGAAAGGGTTAATGACTAATGTCTCTCGAGTTGCCAGCCTCCAGGTGATGGCTGGAGATCTCCAGGTCCCCTGGAGAAAATGGCTGCCTTGGAAGGTGGACTCCATGGCATTATAGCCAGCTGAAGTCCCTCCCCAAACCACACCCTCTCCAGTCTCCACCCCCCAAATCTCAAGGAATTTCCCAACCAGGACCTGGCAACCCTAAATGTCTCTCATGTGCAGCAATGAATGCAAAATGGTATTTCTCGGTATTTGGGTGGCTCTCGGCTTCTTGCATCCATGTTAATAGACAGGTGGCCCAAGACTTCTCTGAAATGTATTTGAAGTTATATTTATTGTATAAAAGCTCAAGGAATGTTAGAAGCCCTCCAACATAAATGCCAGATGAAGACTTTTTTTAATGCAAATGCACTCTCTCTGTGTTGATGAATACAGTTTGTAAAAGCAACGGATATGGTAGCTTAATGTAATACTCACAGCAAGAGATAATTTATCCAACAGACCAATACAACTCAAGCTGAGGGAGCTACAGCGCCATGGCATGTGAATTGTCTTTGAATATCATCTATGCTCCTAAACTAGTGATATTTCAGCATATCTTGGAAACAACCATTTGTTGCTGTCTGAACTTTGTTACACAAATATAGCAGAAATATTAAACGTGTAGAAAGAATTCATACTGAAAATGCATGCTTAAATTAATGCTTTTTTTAAAAAGGACCAAGCAAACACATTAAACATTTGTCACCAATCTTGCAAACTAAACAGAAATTTTAACACCCTGATCCTAAACAGAATATGTGATCGTACATCATTGTCCATGAGACAAACTAGTCCTATGCATATTTACTCAGAAGTAAGCCCAACTGAACTGATAAGTCTTACTCTAGGATATGCATGCCTAAGACTGCAGCCTTACATTCATACAGTATGATTAAGAACAGGGTACATCTTGAAATGGCAGAACAGAAGAAGGGCCTTATTATCATTATTGAGCATGGGATTCACAATAGATATTACAAGACGCTCTGGAGAAATTCCTTAAAAGTGTTTAATCTTTTGGTAACAATCTCTTCAATACTTGATCATCTTTTCCAAAAATTAATAGCATATGAATATATAAGCTATAAATCTTTCTATTTAAAAAAGAAAACTTGATGGGCTCCACTTGGCTATCCCCTTTATCTCCCATTTATCTAGTTAAAATTTAGAAAGTGTATCAAATGAACTTGACAAAAATATTTAAGTGTAGCAGCATAAAAATTCATTATTTGGCACAGAACAATTGTATTAAAAAAGGCCCACCCCCTCTGGAAAAATTTAAGCATGCGTGGTACCATTTTTGGAAAGTTTGATTCAAGATGTTAGCAATTTTTAAAAGTGGAAATTGTTTTACGATGCCACTTTAGTAGTTAGTTATCAGGACCACATAACTGGACCTAGTACCAGCTTATCTTTAGCCTGAATATTTCACTAATTATCTATAGATGCATAATGAAGTTAGAACTTATAAGCGATACAAATATCGCACCACTGACACTGGCAGAATATGCACTGGAGTAGTACCAACTATGGACTTCTGTTTTAAAATATCTTCATAATGAGCCATCCAGTCAGGTAAGCAGGAAAAACTATTTTATCTTCTAACAACATGAGCAAGTACTGCCATTTAAGAATATCGCTGGAACTTTTAAAAAGTGAGACCTATTATACACTTTAATTCATCATACCTTTCAACCAGAAAGTTGTCCTATTCAACATAAAACGAATGCATGGGGCAATGGTTCTATTTCTATGCCACCAGTAGTCTTAACTATGTACCAACAATAATTCATTGCAACAGCAATATCCACTATCAGTGTGGGATCCCATGTGTGGAACACTTGTGAAAGCGGTGGGCTGCTACAGCTGGCTGTGTTCCCTGCTGACTTCAGCTGAGTCACTTTTGTCAGACTGTCTTTTCTTCTCAGTTTGGAGCTTTAGAGTATGCTACAGTTGCTAAAAGGACTTCTGTTTTTCTTGGTCCGTTGTTTGTTAGGCCTAAGGTTGATGACATCCCCACCATTAAGCATGCTAGAATTCTGGCCAGAATGACTTCCACCTGCTGTGTTGAAAACACCTGAATTAAAAGCAACACACACAAAAAGAATTACATCCAAGCAAATCTACCATCTTTGAAATACAGAGCTGTATACAACCAGCCTTTTCATAAAATCTCACACAATTCCCCTCCATATGACCACCCCCAACCCACATGGCTTTCATACAAGCTGGGCCGATTCCAGACGGCCCTCCGCATCCTGAAACGTTGTGCGTCGTCGCGCGTCGCCACGCGGAAAACGCGATATTTCGCGTTTTCCGCACAACGACGCGCGACGTTTCGGGATGCGGAGGGCCGTCTGGAATCGGCCCTGGTACCGTTATTCTAAACGGTGTTCACTGAGGTGGTCAAAAAATCCTCCTTTTTCACTAGCAAAACTAGCTGGATCCAATCAACAGCCCAAAGCCTTAGATAATTTAAAGTTTTGTTGTTGACTATTAGCCTCCGTGAGGGTGATACATTTTAAGTTTAATGAAACAATGTAAAGCCTTTATCGATGCAGTTTATTCTTTTAAAAGCTCTTAATATTTTTAAAAGCCTGGCTGTATGTTCTTATCACCTATTGTTGATAGCTGTGATGATCCATGGAAACAAAAACAATCATAATGTAAAACTTTTTTACTGGGATTGAAGTTGTCAAAGTAGATACTGCTGTCAAGTTAATTTTCAGCATAGAGCCTAGGCACATGGATATTTGAACTCTGTCATACTCATGATTTGGCTACCAAGAACAAGCAACAGAAAAGTAAACCTCAACAAATCTCAATTCACAAGAAATGGTAAAGGGAAGAAGAGCAAGAAAAGGGCATTGGGAGGAAGAGTCAAACTGACTATGAAGTGCTTTAAAGAAGTGCTAAGTACAAAAGTTTAGTGTATCTGTACAAAAGCTAGGTTACAAAGCTCTTTTCATTAGGTGCCAGATGCTTTTTTTAAAAAAAAAACAGGCCTTATACTTCACTAGCGTAACTGTCACTAATGATATTACATCTGGACCGAACTGACTTTATTTTGGGAACTGTGCGTCCTCTGTTCTTTGCACAACTTCATATGATCTTAAGAGAACTAGCCAAGAAGGCCTTACCAGTATAGTCGTCATCATAGCCACAAGGACTTAATCTGCAAAGCAACTGCACGTATCTCCTGTACTAGCGATTTGTCAAGTTAGCATATTTATCAGCAGACAATACAGTCTGGCAACACTTTAATGCTGCATACGCACCAATTTTGTTACTACTTGTATGTATTACTTCTGAATTTTCAATGGTTTGTTGTTTGAGTCTTTGAAGATACTTCTCAGCCAAATATCTGAAAACTGAAATATACAAAAGAGTATTTTAAAATCCCCCAACATGCTAACTGTGACAGGCAGTGCACAGAAATACACCCGAGCAACACAAGAGCCAATGAATGGTGTCCTGAAACAGCCAACGGGAGCTCTGTACTGGGAAAGTTAAACTCTGACAAGGGGAGGTTTAGCTAGGTTTTCAGAGTTGAGAAAAGGAGGTTGGAAGCTGTGAGAGAAAAGAGTTAGTTTAACAGGAGCATGAATAAACTTCTGTGGAGCGATCAGATCTAGTTCCTCTGCCTGGGATACTGAGTGCAAAATGCAAGCCAACAGGGTTTGCTGGGACTGTTGTTTTAGTGGCAACAGAATGTTATAAACCTGACCAAGACAGTGTTTTTCATCGGACACATATTGTTTAAATGCTAACATCCACCAACTCCAGGTTAATTGTTAGTATTTACTTCAGTTGTATATTTTTTTATGGAGAAACGTCAATCTTGTTCACTTTAAAACACTAATTTTCAACTTCAAGCCAAAACAAAAACATTTACTAGCACTATTCCAGGTCTATTTTTAACTAATACTACTGAGTCTATACCCATTAGCAACAACAGGAAAAAACCATCAATGTCTCTTTAGTAATCACTTGCAGGGCAGGATTAATAATGTAGTTTAGCACACTGAGATATGATTTTTCATAGGCCACTTGAAGTTTCCACAACAGACAGTAAATGGGTACAATGTATTAATAGCTTTTTTTGTATTTGGCATTTTGATTACAGATCCAGATATTTCCTGGATCTTACTTGGAGATCGCAGTAAGATAAAATCAAAGTTCCTTAATGTCACAGCGGCAAAAAACTCACCCCCAATTACACTGGAATTCACTACTAAAATCAACAGAAAGGGCCTAGGATCAACTAAACAGCATCTAAATCCACAAACTACCACATATACCAAGTGACCACCACAGGGATTTCTAACAGGACATTAGTCGCACGTTCTCATGGGAACTCATTTCTGAAGCTCTGTGGGGACCCCAATTTGGATCTGGACTATGAAATAATGACCCCCCCCCTCTCCGTGACTGTTTCGTGTCAGGAAAATGGCATGGGATAGAGGCGGGAGAACCCCTTGCCCCCCCTGTACCATGTTCCTGATCCAAATCAGGTCCTGTAGAGCTTCCAAATTGTGCCCCAACAAGGACCTTGCAAAAGGTGTCCTGTTGCATCTATGGCACAAACACATGGTGTATGGAGTTCACGGTTAGCATCTATTACAGATGCCTTTATTTCAAGTTTTTACCTAAGCACCTTTTAGTTCTTCTACTGTTCTGGCCGTTTTAATATTTTGCCATCCACTTATGGCCCATATATAATTTTTTAATGTTTTCATATGACTAGCATGCTGATTTTGGTTTGCTCGTGGACTTTTTTTGCTGCTATACTTTTATGGTCTTAAGATGGATTTGACTACTTTTATGGTTGGGTGGTTTTACCAGTGTCTATTAGGAGCTGTTTTTAACTGAATGTTTGAGAGTTATACCTTGTCAACCCCCTTGACCAATCTCTGCTAGACAAATGGCAAAGAAATTAGCTAAAATAAAGTAACGGATATTCATGAAACCAGTGTAACACTGGATAGAAATGCAGCTTTGTTAGAAAATTTTTGTCACCACTGTCAACCAGCTGATTCCTGCCCTGAGTTTTAGATTGCTCTTTAACTTTATTTGTTTGAGAAATTATTTTCTAGGGCTTTGTTCTTATGAGATAGTAAACCAGTACGTAGTCCACACCACTTCACACTGTGGGTGGGACTCATGTGGCTGAATGTTTCTCCTCCATATTTAAAATATTTCCTACAAACAGAAAACAAGACCAGGCTGGAACCCTGATGGTCCACCTCCAACCTGAAGATAGTCAGAATACCACATCAGGATAGCCTCAGTTCTACAATTACCACCTCTTACCTTCTGTTACATTTAAATCTTCCTTTACAGATGTTCGGTAGAATCGTAATTTTAACTTTTTTGCCAATGCCTCCGCTTCTTCACTGTTTAAAAGGGCAGGGGAAAAAAATCAGTATTTTTTCAGTGTAGTGGACAGAATGCCTTTGACTCGGACTGGTTAAGCACTTTCAAGATTAATAAGCAAGAACAGTGCAACAGCAGTACTTTGGACCGTACAGCCAGCATGGAGTAATGTGGTTAGAATGTCAGACTAAGACTTAGAGGAGTTCCCTCGTTCAAGTCCACACTCTCATGGAAGCTCATTGGGTGATCTTGGACCAGTCATTCACTTTCAGCTGAACCTAACTCACAGGATTATTGTTGTAAGGATAAAATGGAGGAGAGGAGAACAAAATTAACCACTTTGGATCCCCACTAGGAAGAAAATGAGGTATAAATATCTAAATAAATAAAATTAGATTTACTCACTATAAGGACAGTAACGAGAAAGGGAACTATGATGGCAGGCCAAGATCCATTTAATCCCAGCTTGTGTAGGCACATGGAAACCCTACTTCTTGCAAATACAAATTTAACTATGTCTTCCCCCTCCTGGTGAAACACAGCTACATTCAATTGGCATTCTAGACTTCGATGGAGGAACCGTACTTAGCTTGAGCAGAGCAGTGCGCAAGGCAATGAGCTATCTAATCTTTTACTTCATGCTGCTAAGCCCTTCTAAATCAACCCCCCCCCCCCGATCAGTAAACCCATGAAAACAAAACAAGGAGTAAAACTGGGGTCCTCAGTGAAAAGGGGTGGGGGGAAGGAAATCAGTGAAAACTGTATGGATCTAAAATACAGAATATGTTCACATCTCCACTTTCTATGTTAAGCAAGCACAGGTTTACATAAGACACCGTCCCAAGAAACGGAGGAAGCGCAGCTGCCAGTCCCCGTCCCCCAGACTCACATCAAGTTTTAGGATCCTAGCTAGGAGAAAAGTGACCTCAAGGATGGCCTTTAAAAGTAAAAGCAGCAAGCAGAGGAGGGCTCATCATAAACAACTTATATAGTCCTTTTACACACTCATCTTTATATAAAATCACACACTCAGCCAAACCTATACTACAAGGTTGTTGTGAGGATAAAATGAAGGATAGGAGCATGAGGAATACGATGTAAGCTTCAGTGCAGAGAAAAGCAGGATATAAATGAAGTAAATAAATATATAAATGATTCAATGTGGACCTGTTCCAAAGTTTGACACGTTTGTTGCCATCACAAGGATCTTGGCCACCACCTGCATGCAGTACAAGTGTGCGAATCTGGGCAAAGCAACATGTGTGTACACAAGTACAGCAACTCAGCTATCCTTTTTTTCACCTTTTTTTATTGGTCATTTATGGTCCGCCTTTCTCACCGAGACACAAGGTGGATTACAGTGTGAGATATGGATTACAACCAAGTATTAGGTGTGAACATGTCTCTTTTTAAAGTAAGGCAATCGCAGGCTTACAAAAGACATCATTAAAAGTCAGTAACGGTCTTACACTCTCACAGGAATAAGCCCCATAGAAGAGACCTGAGTCAGATTCTGTATATGCCTGCTCAGGAGTGTTCTCTTAAATGCTTAGAAAACAGGTTATATAAGAATATGCTGACAACACTTACTTCTTTATACAAGAATCGTCCAAGAGGTCAATCTTGTTCTGAACAAGAACTGTAGGTATCTCTCCAACTTCAGATACTACTTTCGCCTTCCAATTAGGGACTGCTTCAAAAGACTCTCTATCAACAGTGGAAAATACAAGCACACAAGCCTGGGCTCCTAAAAAAAATAAAATTAAATCAATAATAATAGCTGACAAATCGGATTAACTACATCAGGGGTCCCCAACCTTTGGGCCTGCAGATACCTTTGGAATTCAGACACAGGTCATAGCCACAAAAGGGCTGCTTCAGGAGGTGGAACCAACCACAAAATGTCAGGGACTGAAGTTAGGTATAACTCTAATAATAACTCTTTAATATTTTTAGGCAGAAGCTCTTTTAAAATGAATACATTGTTTAAAATATTTCCCTACATACACATTAATGCACTGAAGATCCTTACATTGTGGTGCCAGCTGCTGCTGAGCCACTTCTTAAAAATCTATACAGCCAATCAGTTCTCCATTGGCCAATCAGATGCCCCACCTGGCCCTGCCTACTTTCTAAAAACACTTGGCAGCCACCAGGAAAGGTATCAACAGGTGTCACGCTGGGGACCCCTGAACTACATAAAACCTGTGAAGTGTTGGGAACTGGCTAGTTTCCCCGTATTATTCCAGCAGAACTATTACTTTATAGCTGGCTTGTGTTAAAGTCAGCTTACAACTGAAAGTATAACTGCAATCCTATGATCCAGAGGAGTTAGCCGTGTTAGTCTGTAGTAGCAAAATGGCAAAGAGTCCAGTGGACTCCTACAATCCTATGCACACTTACCTTACCTGGTAATGTCCCACTGACCTCAGGGGGCACTTTGTGAATCTGCACAAGGAAGTCTTTTACCACTGTTAGTTTTCAAAGTAATCATTCTGATACCTATTAAGACACCCCTCACTCAGGAGAATTATACTTGTTTTCTTCAAATTAGAGGGATCAAATACTTTCCCTACTTTGCATGTAACAACCCCAAATATTACCTGTCTTTTGTTCAGGATATAACTGGTTCAGTCTTTGGTCAAATCATGTAAATTGCTCAGATTTAGTGTTGGGATAGCTTTAACAACATTTTATTACACTATTTGGCCAGAAATGCTTTGGTGCAAAGTGAAACAGCTAACAGCTTTTTGGAGGAGGTCAAGGGGCCATTTTTGGTCCAGAGCTGCTTCTGATTCTGTTGCACTACCTCTGCACCCTTCAAGAAGTCCCTTGTTTTCCTGAGCTGAAGGTTCACTGCTAGACAAGCAGGAACAATGCTTTTGCCCATGTCATAAGAGAATGAGATTGCCAATACTAAACTCTATTCCTGCACTCTAACAGAAAATAGGAATAGGCAGTTAATGTATACAGGCCTGTGACATCAACATGCTTCCTTTGCATGCACAGCTCAAAGTCTCTGGATATGTCCTGGTCATCATATTTGCATTATATAAATATACACAACATAGGAAGTAAAAAAGACTTCCAAAAAGCACAGAAACAACATTATGGTACAACCTTTATTTCTAGCTGCTACAGAGCTCATCCTTTACTTTTTCAATGAGATTAACAAATATGAACTTCCCCTGCCAAGTAAAATCCACCAGCTAGATGACATCTTCCAGTACTTATAATTCAGGTCTTAAGGGCCAAAAGAGGTTGTGGCTTTCTGAACCAATGCTTAATTTGTTTATATAGAGAACCATGTAATGAACTCCTTATCAGGAGTACAGCAGAACAATAAATGCCACTGTTGGTTATTATATAAGAGCTGGCTGCTCACGACATTTTACCCAGCTTCCACTGCAAACAGTGAATGAAAGGTAAGTTTACACTGGTAAGCATTATCCCCTGGGTTCATCTTCGTTCTTCTGTGCCTCCACACATGGGGACTGCGCAGGCGCAGGCCAGCCGCCGGAGAATTTTCTAGAGCTTCCATGGCTCCGAAGGGGCCGTTTGTCGCGCGCCTCAGCGACCGTTTTCCCGCCCAAACGGTCACGTGATCCTCCAGCGACCAACGGCCCCTTCCCTCAGTTCTCTTCTTGCCGCCGCTTGGAGAGAACGTGAGCTTCGTTGCTCTGTGCTTTTTTGTGCTTCGTGCTTTATTCTGACTGATTGCTTGGCTTTTGACTTCGGACTTCGTGACCTCGACTATTCTTCGGATCTCGTTTTGGACATTGTTGTGGACTCGGTAATTTGACTCGGACTGTTTTTGACCTTCCTTTCGCGTGCCCCTGAAGATGGCCTCAAAGGCTCTCTTCAAGCATTGCCTCCAATGCCACACGAAAATGGCCAAAACCGATGGCCATGAACTGTGGCTGTTCTGTTTGGGAGAGACCCATAATGTGACGGCCTGTAAAATTTGCCAGGGCTTCACCAGCAAGGCCCGGCAGGAGCGCAAGGCCCGATTGAATTCCTCCCTGTGGCAGAAGGTCATGTCCGGAGGCGCTCCGTTGCCCTCCTCCAAGGCCGGCCCAAGCCCCTCTGCCGAACGGCATTCCAGAGCTGGCTCAGTGGCCTCCGCGAGGTCGGGGTCGAAACCGCGTCCCCCGAGTACCTCGGCGTCGAGAGCGGCCTCTCCAGCGCAGGGACCGGTGCGGCCGCCCCGTAGCGCTTCATCTACCAGGTCGGATCCGAGACCAGCTTCGGAACCGAGGATCCTGATACCGAGTCCCCGGTCGGAACCGACGGCCGGATCGGTTCCGACGAAGCCTAAGAGGTCGAAGCCGAGGTCCCCTTCGAAGGCGAGGAGCGCGTCGGTTCCGAGTTCTTCTTCGGAACCACCGAAGAAGAAGAAAAAGACCAAGCACCATCGGTCGCCGCGTCCCGCTCCTCAGGAGGAGGTCATCGTGCTTCCTCACACGCCTTCCCCTCATCTGGGCTCCCCGGAGCCAGAGGACATCTCCGTGCAGGTGCCGGATCCGATGGCCTTCGAGACGGTGCCCGCGGAATTCTCGTCGGGGCCGGAGCCGAGCCCGCACCGTCGGAGCCGACCATCGCTTGCCCTTCGGTCGCCGAGGCTGGAACCGAGCCCATCTCCTCGTCGGAGCCGTCCATCGCCTGTCCGTCCGTCTCCACCTCTGGTCGGTCGTGAGCGGCATGGTTCCGGGGACAGTGTCCGATCAGTCCGGTCCACTGCGTCCCGGCATCGGCAAGCTTCCTACCTCCCCTCGCCATACCGTTGCCAATGGGAGGGGGCACCTGCGGGCTTCTCCGTGTCGGAACCGAGGCCTTCGACGTCGAGGTCGGCGTGGGCTCCCCCTCCGCTCCAGGTTCCGGAATCCCAGCTCGGTTCCGATGAGGAGGATGTCGAGAGCTTTGGCGGCTACCAGTCGGAGTCCTGGTCCGAACCATCGCCGGCTGAGGAGCTAGTGCCATCTGCGGACTCGCCATTCGAGGACCTCCGCATCTACGCCGATCAGATGGCAAGGATGGCCAAGGCTCTCGAGATGGACATCTCTTCGGCACTTCCCCAGACCAAGGACAAGCTCCTCAAACGTATCTATGGAGATAATCCGGCGTACGTAGGCTTCCCCATGCTCGAGGGTATTGAGGAGATTGTGGAGAAGGTGTGGCAGGTGCCCTGTGATCAACCTCCAACGTCCAAGCGCATCGAGCAGCTTTACAAGATCAAGCAGGGCACCTGGCCGGCGTTGGTGAAACACCCTCCACCTTCCTCCTTGGTCACAGAGGAGTTCAACCCCCGACGATCGGGTCACTCCTCGGTGCCTGCCGATAAAGAGGGCAAGAAGCTTGATGCCATGGGCAGGCGCCAATACATCGTCGCTTCGCTGGGTCTGAGGATTGCCAACTACCAGACCATCATGGCAGGGTACCAGCTGTACCTCTGGGAGAAGTTGGCATCCTATACCCGGGACCTCCCTCCTGAGCAGAAGGCTGTGGTGTCCCTGCTACAGACGGAGGCTGTGAGGCTGTCTAAGCAGCAGATGAACGCTGGGAGCCACGCTGCTGACACTGCTGCTAGAGGGATGGCGTCGGCGGTGGTCCTCAGGCGCCACTCCTGGTTGCGGTCTACGGCCCTGTCCCAGGAGGTGCGTTCCAGGGTGGAGAGCATGCCCTTTGAAGGGGACTCGCTGTTCTCCAAATCGACCGACGAGACCCTGAAAAAGAAAAAAGAGGACAGGCAGACGGCGCGGTCCT
Organism: Eublepharis macularius; assembly: GCF_028583425.1. Taxonomy (NCBI): domain Eukaryota; kingdom Metazoa; phylum Chordata; class Lepidosauria; order Squamata; family Eublepharidae; genus Eublepharis; species Eublepharis macularius. The sequence continues at coordinate 65,016,624 of NC_072790.1, forward strand.
TGGGTCTGGCTCCAGCGGACAAGCCCTCCTCCAGGTCACGGTACGCTCCCCGGTCCGGCCCTTACCACTACCAGGGCAGATACCAACAGCAGCGGCCGGGCTATCATCAGTATCCTGCCTACCAGCAGCGGCCCTACCCTCCCGCACAACAGCAGAGGAGGCGTCGGCCCTTCAAACCTCGTCAGGCACAGCAACCGGCCCTGCAGAAAGAACAGCAGGGCGCCGGGAGGCAGTACTGACAGGTCACGCCAGCCGTATCCCTGAACTTTTCGGACAGACTTAGTCCACTCCTCTCTGAGTGGGAGTCATTAACATCTGACTCATGGGTCTTAACTATTGTTGAACTGGGGTACGGGCTGGAGTTTGTTGAGCTGCCTAGATGCAGTTCACCCCTGACAGCTGTCAATAACACTATGGCCGAGCTGGATGCGGAGATCGTGTCGCTCTTGGCCAAGGGTGCTGTGGAAGAATTGCCCTATGACGACTCTGTAAAGGGTTTCTTCTCTAGGTTCTTCCTGGTCCCTAAGAAGGATGGGGGCTTACGTCCCATCTTAGATCTGAGGGGCCTTAATGCCTTCCTCAAGGTGACCAAATTCAAAATGGTAACGTTGGCGGCTGTGATCGCCTTGCTGAAACAGGGGGATTGGTTTGCGGTTCTTGACTTAAAAGACGCATACTTTCACGTGGGCATACGGAAGGAGCACAGGAAATACCTGAGCTTTGTTTACCGGCAAAGGGTTTTCCGGTATAAGGTGCTCCCCTTTGGCCTGTCCACTGCCCCACGAGTGTTCACTAAATGTGTGGCCCCTGTGGTTTCCTTCCTACGGGAAGAAGGTTGTACTATCTTTCCGTACCTCGATGACTGGCTCATCGTGGCTGACTCAGAGTCTAGGCTGGTGCAGGACATTGGCTTGGTACTTAGCACGTGCCAACGCCTGGGGCTCCTGGTGAACTTGGAGAAATCCAAACTGGTGCCCAACTGCAAGGTGTCCTACATTGGTGCACTTTTGGACTCTGTGGAGGGTAAGGCCCTGCTCCCCTTGGAGAGGGCTCGGTCCCTAAGGGGTCTAGTGTCCATGTTTAAAAGGAACCGGTTCCAGTCTGTGCGCGCTATCCAGTGCTTACTAGGGCATATGGCAGCGGCCACCTCTGTGGTGCCTTTCGCTAGGCTGCGTATGCGCCCTCTCCAGAACTGGTTTGTGCGGAGGTACGATGCTCTACTGCACCCTCCGTCCCTCAAATTCTCTATCCCGAGGGTCATCCTCTCCTCCTTGGACTGGTGGCTGTCTGATGACAACTTGTTTAGAGGGACCCCTTTTGGGTATCAACACCATGACATCACGGTTACCACTGATGCCTCTCTGATGGGATGGGGTGCTTACTGTGGTGATGTGGCTGTGCAAGATGTCTGGTCTGACAGGGAAAAGACCCTCCATATCAATGTGCTTGAACTAAGGGCCATTCGTTTCGCACTTGTGTCTCTTACAGCACTGCTGAGAAATCGTCATGTCTTGGTGCAGACGGACAACACGACTGCCATGTACTACGTGAATCAGCAGGGGGGCACAGTGTCCATGGCCCTGTGCCGGGAAGCCACACTCACTTGGCAGTGGGCTATCAAGAACGGCGTGTCGCTCCGTGCTATACACGTGGCTGGGTCAGACAATGCCCGGGCAGATGCCCTCAGCAGGGTCCCTTTACTGGAACACGAGTGGGAACTGAACGTAGAGTACGTTGGGCCGATCTTCCAGATGTGGGGTCATCCAGTGATAGATGTGTTCGCCACTGCGGCGACCACCAAGGCCCACACGTTCTGTTCCAGGGCAGGGAGCGACCCCCTCTCTATTGGGGATGCCTTCCAGTTTACGTGGACGCAGGGCTTGCACTACATGTTTCCTCCGTTCCCCTTGATTCCCAGGGTCCTGTGCAAGATAGAGGAGGACGGGACGGACTGCATCCTAGTGGCCCCCTTCTGGCCACGGCAGGTTTGGTTCCCGAAGCTCCTGCGGATGTCCAAACGGACGTATGTGAGTCTGCCTCCTCGGCAAGACCTTCTCCTAAACGGGAGCCTAGTCCACCACGATCCCAAGCAGCTGCACCTAACGGCTTGGCGGATCGTTCCTCCCCGATAGGCTTTACTGACGAGGTACAGAGGGTCCTCCTGAATGCTCGTCGGCCATCCACTAGGCGCGCTTATGCGGCCAAGTGGCGCAGGTTTGAGCTCTGGGCACTTGCCAGAGGGGTGGTGCCTGACAGCAGTCCTTTGGGGGTTGTATTCGAGTATTTGTGCCACTTGCGTGGTATGGGCTTGAAGGTTTCCTCCCTCAAGGTCCACCTGGCAGCGATATCAGCTGCTCACACCCGAATTGAGGGTGCTACGGTGTTTTCTCACCCACAATCCCGCCAGTTCCTTAAGGGCATGTACAATCTTTACCCACCTGTGTCTGCGCCAGTGCCTCGGTGGTCACTGTCCTTGGTGCTCTCACATCTCATGTTGCCTCCATTTGAACCTATGGCTACATGCCCCTTGGATATGCTATCCTACAAGGTAGCATTCTTGGTGGCCGTCACGTCGGCCAGAAGGGTCAGTGAACTGTCTGCACTGCGGTCTGACCCTCCCTTTCTTGTGTTTCATCCCAACAAGGTGGTCCTGCGTCCCTGCCTTGAGTTCCTGTCCAAGGTGGTGTCCGCCTTCCACCTCTCGCAGGATATCTCACTGCCTGCATTCTTTCCTCAACCCTCCTCTAAGGGGGAAAAGGCCCTCCATACCCTAGACTTGAAGAGGGCCCTAGCCTATTACCTGGATAGGACGAAGGGATTCCGCTCCAGTCCTCACCTGTTTGTATGTTTTGGGGCCAAGGACAAGGGTAACAGGGCTTCCTCACAGACCCTGTCTAGGTGGATTGTGACGGCCATTGGCAAGGCCTATTCCCTAGCAGGGGTGGCTTGCCCGCTTCATGTCAGAGCCCACTCCACGCGGTCCCAAGCATCCTCTTCGGCACTCCTCAGGGGGGTGCCCCTGGTTAACATTTGTAAAGCAGCCACATGGTCCTCTGCAGACACCTTTGTCAGGCATTACGCCGTTGATGTCAATGCGGAGCAGGATGTATCTGTGGCCAAGGCTGTCTTACACTCCCTCTTTTCCTGAGGGAGTTTTGGTATGACTTTCTTGACGTACCTGTTGGGTACCCTTGAGTGAAAGTGTGTATATATGTACCTGGGGGTGTGTATATATGTAAATATTGAGTATTTATGTGTCCTTACACAGTATTTTTACATAGATGTATATATGCATATCTATTTATTGTTGATCTTGTTTGCTTAATAAAATTGTGTTGGACTTCACCCCCGCCTTCCTTATTGTGTGAAGCTTGGTACACTCCCATGTGTGGAGGCACAGAAGAACGAAGATGAAAACAGGGTTAACATACCTGTAACTTATGTTCATCGAGTTCTTCTGTGCTGACCCACAACCCTCCCTCCTACCCCGCTGTGAACTCCAATGCACAATACTGTGTTGGGTGTAACGGAAATTGGTGTTTTTAAGGTGTTATGGCTGAAGTGTGTTGGTCAAGCGGCGGCAAGGGAGAACTGAGGGAAGGGGCCGTTGGTCGCTGGAGGATCACGTGACCGTTTGGGCGGGAAAACGGTCGCTGAGGCGCGCGACAAACGGCCCCTTCGGAGCCATGGAAGCTCTAGAAAATTCTCCGGCGGCTGGCCTGCGCCTGCGCAGTCCCCATGTGTGTCAGCACAGAAGAACTCGATGAACATAAGTTACAGGTATGTTAACCCTGTTTTCTGAGGAGCTGTTCCTGTACTGTGAGCAATAGGAAACCCTGCATACTCAATGTAACTCAATAACCTATATGTTAGCTGAAGTTCACAGATAGTGGGGTTGTGAGAAATACCAGCAAAGTCACGCATAAGAAAGGCATGTCAATCAATTCTCATTTGGCTAGGAACTTCAGAGGGATGCTAGTCAATATAACAATGCAATTAACCTTACAGACTTTGCAACATCTTACAAATGCTTACGGGAAAACCAGAATTGAAAAGAGCACAGTAAATTTTTAAACGGCACATTCAGAACCCACAAAGAAGCTACAGGGTTATGTCACAGAATTGCATATTTGTGTGTTTATAGGTTACATTTGCTCCTTAAACATATGGAGTGACAATCACCCCAGGCTATTGCGAAATGTACAGAACACACCATGAAGACCACAGACATGTTAATTTCCAGTGAAGTTACACATTCTACTCTGAAAGACACACCAAAGAATGGTAAGGTTCACTGTGTATGCTACTCTTCCAGCACGATGTTTGCATATGTTGCCATTCACATGCACATGCTCCTGTCTTAAAGTACCAAACTCGCTGAGACATCTATTACTTCTTTAGTTCTACAGATTTTTAGAGTCCACGGGGGGAGAAGGAAGAGGGATAATACCTGCACATCATGCACCTTTCTAAAATCACCAGAAAAGCCCGAATTTGTTCCAACTCAGGTATCTTCACATCCGCACAGAAACCAGTTTAGCCAATTCTGCACCGAGGTCAAAGTATAAGTGGTAGTGGCTACAGGTCTCTCCCATGACCAACCCCATTTTATAAGCAGTTGTAGCTCTTTAAAATTTGCCTTGACGCCCTATTCCAAATCATGTGTACAGCACAGTGGCTTCCAAGGCCTTGTACCACACACCTGAAAAAGCACAGGGGAGACAAGAGCTCTTTGGGCTGCCATGTATGTGATTCAAATCAGGGCAAATGTTAAAGAACTACAATTGTTTTTAAAATGGCATCACTGACCACATGATGCAATATAGGACATAACAGAGGATGTAACACTTGCAACTTACTACTGCAATTAGAGAGGCTCTGTTGCCTGAAAAGATTAAATGGCAACACTGCATATTTTCTGCATATTCAATGAAGTACTCCAAGCAACCCAGCCAATGCACATATTTAACAAGCTACTAAAATTCATAGCCCCTATATGGAACCATAAACAAAAGATTTTTGGGGTATCCCCCACATGAAATCAGACTTTAAAATTGTATTTTGGGGCAGTATAACTGTACACAGAATCCCAAAGATAGTGTTTTAGTAAAAATCCGAGAATGACTAGTTTATGGTATTTAATGGTAGTTCCAAAGTGCTCATTGTAATTTTGAAGATACAGTACCACAGAGCATTAGACCCTTGAAATTATTTTAAGTATGAATATGTTCTAAATATTTATTTCTGTTTTACAGAAAGAAGTAAATACAACATTCAATGTCTTTTTAATATTTAGAAGAAAAAGAATAGTCTGCAGAAAATTTTCTCTAACCCAACAAACAAACATTTAATAGACCTTTACTACCAACACAGCACCCCATCAATAAGTTTATTAGAGCCCATAAGCAACAGCTGGATCTAATCATGTATGCCAATAATGCTACTTACCTCTGTAATAAGCTTTGGTAATTGCATCAAATTCTTCTTGACCTGCTGTGTCCCACAACATTAATCGTACATCTTCATCATGGACTCTAAAATCACCACCACACAGCATCTTAACAACTTGAAAGAGTTACATGTACTATAAAAACAAGAAACTGCTTGTTTAAAATATCTGAGTGGAAAATTATATCCAAAAAGATTTCTTTTCGCTTGTTGTAATGTTCATATACACTACAGAACATACTTTACATCATTTGAAAGATTACCTTTTTCCTGTTTCACAACTCTTATCTTTCTACATTGGCAAAGAAGCTGTGTTCTTGAAAATTATCTTTACATACAACCTGTATTTCTGCATGCGTTATTCATCTTGGTAAATTGGGCAGTCATGTGCAAAGACTACAGAATAAAATTAGCATATAAATACCTCGCTTTTAGCTTTATAAAGCTATATTGTCACAGTACTTTTTCCTGAGAGAACATTACTTTTGCACTTATAAAAGCACTAAGCAAAAAAGAAACAAGACATTGTGCTCCTGTTAAATACATACTGAATTTGTCTTTCCAGAAAATCAACTCCAATAGTTTTCTTGTAGTCTTTTGTAAAAATCCCTTTGCAGTATCTCTGGATCATACTGGACTTCCCAACAGCTCCATTTCCTACCACCACCACTTTAATGGCCACTTCCATATCTTCTTCCAACATCTTTGTGAGTGTCAAAAGGCTGCAATTATTTCAAAATCTTATCGTAGATCTTTAAGATTGGTAACTGAAAGGCAGAACAAAAATAAATAATGAGTTTGTGATCAAGGCAATGGACAAGGAAATTTTATTTCAATGCCCAATTCCGCCACAAAATTCCTACATGACACCTGAGATTCCACCCCAACTAAATGTATTTTTGTATCTTCATTCCAGACCTTAAGATTCTTAAGCTGAATACAATGTACCCCCCCTGCACTGGCTCTAGAACTTTCGCTATTTCTTTGATGTATGTTTTCAACTGTAAGGTCCCCAAAGAAGCTTCTAAAATATTATATTAACATCTCCTCCTCCCTTTTATTCCAGTATCTAAACCACCATGGTGGGTACAAAATGACATTCTTCATGGATGCTGTACACACTTCAGCCCCTTTCTCTTAGGAACAGAAATCTTGTAGCGTCATTGAAGCCAAGCAGAAAGAAGACAAGTGCTGCTCTTACTCACATGTAATCCTATAATATTTGATAGAATTCTAATACTCCCCCCTCCCCTTGGACTGAAAGGGTCCAGAGCAACTTGCAATATGGCTACTGTGCCAAAACAAGTACGAAAAACCCTTCTGTCTATAAAGATTACTTGAACAACATTCAAATTCAACATTCAATATTGTAGTTTAGCAATATAGTTTAAGATTGGACATTAAAAATCACTAGGGTGTTTGTTTGTTTGCTTTACAGGTAAGCTGAACAGGAATCATCATGCCATCACAACTGAAACATGTAACAACAAACATGCAAGGCCCACAAGTCATCCCAAAATCATGACATCTCTAAACTTCAGGGCTAGATGAGCAGTCTGGACAACTGAGCCGTAACTCTAAACAGTATAGTGTTAATGCACAGTTGCCCTGATTGCTGTTTATCTAGCTATGAACCTGAGCAGTACAGTGCTGGGTGGAAACATTCTACCCTCCTGCTCCTTGAGCTGGAGCAGGAGATGGGGGAAGGAGGAGAGAAAATAATCTGAATAAATTCTTCATGGCATGCATCCTTAATTTTAGCTTTACTCTTTCTCCATTACATGGCACTGTAAACCTTTTAAGAGCTCTGCTCCCTTTGCAGTTTAAAGGGGGACTTGCAATTAATTAGGCAATGTTTCCTTTTCCATCCTAACATGTCTTCCTGCCTGGGCTCTTTTAGCTTCAAAGTGGTCATGGCCCTCAGGAGTTTACAGCATTTTGGTTTGAGGTGGGGGGAGGGAGGAGAGAAGAGAGTCTAGACTGGAGATCACCTGCCTCGGTGCACATCCCCCAACATTTGCCATCTAGAATATTATACGACGATGTTAAGCATGCCAATTTTCCCTGACTGGTTTTTCTCTTTCTTTTTAATTCTGAGTTTCCTGTAGAGCAATGAGCACAGCCAGCCTCTGCTATTCTTTGGGTTTCTCTCTTTAAATTACAGAATAAAAGTTTGTTTTTACATACCTGAGTCCCGTCCCCCGCCCCCATCCCAAAGTCTGCAATAACTTTTACCTTATCTATGGGTCACTCCAATTTTGTGTTCTACTGATAGGCACAAGACTATCAAGTTCACCATGAAAAGGAATTATGACAGCACAGATATACAATATTTACTCAAATGCAAGGGTGGTTTTTTTTCACAGGTATGCCATCAAAAAAGACATTATATTTGCATACAAGTTACAGTTATGGCCAATAATTTTTTGTACATATACCATTTTTAAGGGGGGGGGTAGTCTTCCTTTTGAGTAAATATGGTACATAACCTTTGTGTACTGGGTTCTGTCTAAAAAATACCACCATATAATATTTATAGAGCATAAATGGAATGTTCAAAGTACTTGGCGTACATGATCTAAATAAGACAGGTCAACAGGACTGCAGATGCAGGAGACAGAGAGAACAGAACTAGACTAAGGCTAAACCCATAGCTGAAAAACAGCTGGAGACTTCCTGCCTCACAACTGACACAGGAAGCAGATACCCAGAGCTGCTCTAGTATATCAGTTCCAGAATCAGGATTATAATCCCTCTTTATGGTTTAAAAACGGGAGCTATGGAACACACAACTAGTACGTCTTAATTTTTTTAAAAATATAACACTGCCCCAAGATATAGAAAAATATAAACGCCCACTATCAAGGAAATTAATGTATGTATTATTATAAACACTAGGTGAGATAAATAAAGGTAATTTAATGACTTTATAAACTCGTTCTACAGAAATAAAAAGACAACCAATATCCAATTTCCACAGCCTAAAGTCAACTGAAAAGCAGAGTTTGTTTTACCCACATGAATCAGTTGAAGTCAATGGGTTTAGAAGTGTGTGATTTGGTTTAGGCCTGCACTGTACATCTTTAAAACAATCTGGCCTAACATCATTAGGGTACAAGCTTCTATCTGTAGAGCATAAGAGTGAGACATGGCTTGTCCCCCTCTCCCGAGGACTCAGGTTACAGTGTAAGCTCTGGAGGCAGGGGCTATAATCTATCAGCAAAAGTACATCTCAAACCCCTAAGCTTCTGGGAGAATGAGAGTCAATTACACCGATTTCTAAATTTTTATAGCTCACTGCTCACAACAGGCTGCATCCATCAGGTACAATCAATACTCAAACTCTGTGAACCACTAAAAAAAATTAGAAGTTAGACTTTTCAGTTAACAGGTGATATAAAGAATTTGTAACAAAAGTTTTGTTTTTTAACTTGTGCCATGTATACATTTTTTAAAATGTAGTACAGAAAATATTCATTTGCAAAATTATTTGAAAACACAGGAATATTTTAAAAAAACTGTCGCCATCTACTGTTGCAATTTAAAGTCTCTGCAGTAATACATAATTTACGGTTGCACATTATCTCATTCCAGGACTCTGCATGCTATCCATAGCTGTGATTTTTTTCCCAGGCTCGCTCCAATTTACAAAACCCCTTTTCCAACGATACACCCAGATGTCAGTGCTGCTCTTCTCTCAGAGGATTCAACCTCATTCCATTCAGTACAATCTGTTCTCTTTTCCTTCCCCACCCAGTTCATTCTTTCCAATATCAATTTAACCCCATACATCCAGTGTCCCTCCCCTCAGCCCAAGAAAACAGTTCAGGTCCTTCCTACATCACACATTTTAGTTGCCTTGGGAAACAGGCTCCCATGCCAATATTAATTGACCAAGGTATCCGATAACTCTCGAAAGCTCATATCCTGGAAATCTAATTGGTCTTTACAATGCTACTGAACCAGAATCTTACTCTTGACCTAGGTTAGTGGTTCTTAGGGTAAGACATAGTCAAGCTCTTTAAGTGAATACAAAACACTAAAATCACAACAATCGAGGTTAAGTAGTGACAAATCCGCATGTCATATAGGCCCCTCTAGGGAAACCGATACAGATTTGCAACATGCACTACACCTTTGTGTTAAGTCTCTATCCTACCAACAGGAATGTGCAGAGCTGGCGTGGTAGCATTCTGTGCAACATGGATACACGCAGTAAATTGAGCTACTTATTACACCCATTGCATAGATCAGCTATCATGAGCAGGATACAGAAAATAGAAATGCACTTACTTCCCAGCCTTAGGGCACTTCCCCACATTAGGATTTTGCAAATATTTGCAGTGATGATCCAGGTGCTAAGAGTTGCTAGACCAAGCAGACTGTAAAAGATAATAACCATGGGTGAGAACTCTAAATAAGCATGCATGACTGAACCTCTGCACTTTTTGGTAACACTTCCTGGATACTTTTTCCACAGTGCTATTCACCTACTATATTTGTATTATTAACAGGCACCACTATATTGCCATATAAAAATACAACAGATGAATGGTTAGAATCAGACACCATTTTGTACATACCATTCTATTCGCACTGTAACGTGACAGCAACCTTTTCCTGCCAGCTTACAGTTAGCCAGCCAGATATGTACCAACATCTTAAAGGAAGGCATCCTTCCAAGCCATAGGTACTCACAGGGGAACAAACACAACATCTTGACAAACATCTCTGAAGGGCTTCTTCAGCCATGTAACATACCTTCAGTTGTCCTAGCCAAAACTTATGAAAGATCCCCAAAATAGTACGTACATCAGGGCCATAGCTGAAAACTAAGAACTCTGTCATGGCCATTATGAAAGCCATAACAGTACTCCTGAGTGCATACAGACTGCCTTCTCCCACCAGACAACTGCCGTAGCATAGTGGTTGGGCTACAAATCAGAACTGTGTCAGTTTGAGACCCACTACTGCCATGAACTCAGCAGGTGGCCTAGGGTAAGCCACTCCTCTCAGCCCAGCTTCCAGCTGTATTGTGGGTATACAATACATCCAACGTATCATCAGTGAGCTACAACCCATCCTGGAAAATGATACCTCTCTCTCAGAAGCCCTGGGTAGAAGACCTTTCCTTGCCTACAGACAGCCCCCCAACCTTAAACAACTTCTCACTTACAATCATGAATCAGCTAGCAGAGTCACCAGTACAGGTACCAGGCCCTGCAACAGACCCAGATGCCAGCTCTGCCCTTATATCTACCCAGGGAATACAATTACAGGACCCAATGGCATCAACTACACTGTCTCTGGCTCTTACAGCTGCTCATCCTCCAATCTGATATATGCCCTCATGTGCCAACATCCTTCTGCTCTGTACATTGGACAAACCAGCCAACCTCTACGCAAAAGAATAAATGGACACAAATCTGACATTAGAAATGGCAACGTCCAGAAACCAGTGGGAGAACACTTCAGTCTATCAGGACATTCCATCAAAGACTTAAAGGTCACTGTAGTTCAACAGAAACCTTTCAAAAACAAAATCCAAAGGGAAGCTGCTGAATTGGAATTCATATGTAAATTTGACTCTGTCAAGCTGGGACTGAATAGGGACTATGAATGGTTATCACATTATCACAGGTAACTGATTTCCTTTACAGAGGCGGGGTCAGGGGGAGTCCAGTGGCACCTGGCATGGGCTTTCGAGGATCACAGTTCTCTTTGTCAGATGCATCTGGCGGGGAGAGCTGTGGTTCTCGAAGGCTTGTGCTGCAGTGGAATTGGTTGGTCTTGGAGGTGCTGCTGGACTCTTTCTGATTTTGCTACTACAGACTAACACAGCTAACTCCTCTGAACCTTTACAGAAGCAAACTGATCTCCATATCAGAAGGAGCTGTTTGCATCTGCATATCAGAAGGAGATGTTTGCATCTACCCCGCCCTCCCCTCCCCTCCTCTATATCTGACCAGTTTCTTTTGGCCCTCCATGCATCTGACGAAGAGAACTGTGATTCTCGAAAGCTTATGCTACAATAAAATTGGTTAGTCTTAAAGGTGCTACTGGACTCTTTTTGATTTTGCTACTACAGACTAACACGGCTAACTCCTCTGGAACTAATAACACTGGTTTTGTTTATCCCTTTGAGTAGAGAACACTAATCTGTCTAGAAGAGAGGTACATAAGTGCAAGTTATTATTATTACCACCAATGTGTGTGTGTTATGTGCAGTCAAGTTACTTCGGACTTAATAGCAACCCTATGAATTAACAGCCTTGCTCATATCTTGCAAACTGGAGGCTGCGGCTTCCTTTACTGAGTCCTGCCATCTCATTTGGGGTCTTCCTGTTTTCCAGCTGCCTTCCACCTTTCCTTCCCCCAAGGAGTAACCACAAATACCTGAGACTGAAAAAAGCAATCCTAAAGAGGTCGTCTCATCATCCTACTCCAGGGCTTAGTCTCAGGAAACCGTTCTTAGGCTTGCACCGCAAGTCAGAGCTTCCAGGCCTTCGCCAGCGACTTCCGAGCAAGCTACGCTCTGTCCTTTAACAAATTAAGTTTTTGGCAAAGCCTTGGGGGAAATCCCTAGTGTTTATTGGGGAGGGAAGAGCAGAGAAACCAGAGGACAACATCTTGCAATTCTCAGCCACGCACAATATAGGCGGCGGCTTCGCTTCTCCTCTCCGCCGTGCAGGCGCGGCTGCCAGGCTGACCCCCCTCCCCTGCAACCTCGCCGCCACACGCACGCACGCACAGCCCCGCTCGTCCGCACAGGCCATCACCTCCACACCCCAGCAGACCCTCCCAACAGCCAGCCAAGCGGCGCCTCCCGATTGCAACCCGCTTCCCAGCCCAGCTACCCAGCAGCCCAACCTTGGCGGCGGCGGCGGCTCCCAAACAAGCGGCGCCCCTGGCCGGGTTACCGGCGCGCGCGACTGAGGGAGAGGCGCCTTCGCGGAGCCCGGCAGCCAGGAGAAGCGGAGCCGGCCCAACCCGGACGCACATCCCGGCTCGCCCCCACCTAGCTCTGGAGCATGCACACCCCCGGAAACGCCGTCAGGGCCGCGGCGGGACCCGCTGGGGAAGGAGAGCGGCGTCCCCGGGCTCGTCTCCGCTCCGCCTTCCTTGGAGACCTGGGCAAGAGAAGAAGGCAAGGCTGGCTTACCCCCGCCGGCACCCGCCCGCTACTGCGCTCCCTCTGGAGGAGCCTCGCTGGCCCTGGCAGGAGAGCGAAGGAGGCGGAGGGAGGGTTACAGCGAGACGCCGAGAAGCGCCGCGTGCGATGAGCAACGCTTGGAGCAGCCGAGGAGGCGTACAGCCCAGCGAGGTCTGGTGGCGCTGAAATGATTCTCCACCCCGGGCTTAAAGGCGAAGAGCGCCGGGGAGGCTGCCAGCGCCGACCCGAGCGGGCTCGCTTAGCGTAGATGGCTACTGACTCCCCAGAAGGTGTGGGCAGGGTCTGTTTCTTTCTTAGTGCAGCAAACGAGGGACGCCAGGGCTGAGCTACAGTCACCGTCTTTCAGCAGAAAGAACACCAAAGGGAGTTAGGATAATTTAAGGATCCTAATTCACCTCTTCATCCTCCCTCCCATAACATTTGGGATTTTTATCTCATTGTTTTGCAAACTCAGTAACTCCCCATCTGTTACATACGCTAACCAGTTCAGCATGGCTAGCTGTTTTTCTGCTTTTTTCTTTATTTGATCTTAATTTTACACTGCTGCATTTCGCCCTGCCCTACTAGCATATATTTATTCACTTATCATTTGCCTTTCTTATTCAGACTAATGGAGGATTACAGAGTTATAAAACCATGCAATAAACATTGATAACATACATGCAATAAATAGTTTTTTAAAAAAATAGCTTTGTAAAATGATTGCATGGGGGGGGGGGGTGTCCGCTCATTGCATTGGAAGAAGTGGGCTTGAGGTCATGCTGGGATAAAATACTTGTTACACATTGTAACATTGTCACAGTTACTTGAGGGGCAGACCTCTCTGAAGCTGGTTATTGGTTGCCTCTGGAACAACAGACCACATGGTCTTACTAAGTAGCTGCCACCACCTGTTGCTTTAAAATCCATGTCCCAGTGATCTAGGAATGACACCTGCTCTTTTAACACATCAAGCTTTAATTTTATTTTAGGAAAGCACAGTAAGTGGGAAGGAAGATGGATAATATTCCAGAAAGCTAACACAGGCCTAACTGGTGCCCTAGTGTTCACAGATCTTCAGCCATATCAGCCTTACATGGGCGTACCCCTCGAGGGACTCCCTTTGCTAGCTCCTGGAAAAAATGATAATCGCTCCCACTTCAGGGTTTTATCCCTCTTGTCACAATCACAGCCCCTTGTTTGGATAGGTGCTCTTCCTGTTCTAAACAAGCCTCTTGGAAGAGAAATCATATACTTCCCTCTGGGGCTTTGGGATTTGCTTTTGTGTTCCCACTCTTGCCTAGAGAGGCTACCCAAATTGATTGCTTGATTTTAGAGCTTAATTAAACAGAATCATATGGACCAGGATAGACCTTATGACAACCATGCTACAAGAATCCTGTTTATTTAAATATAGGAAAAGTCTCTTCATTGAACTTGTGTTCACCCTGTACCACATTTTGATTTATTCTGAAGGCCTGCTGATTTCACTAAGGCTTAAATCAAATGTAACTATGCAGTCCTAAAGCATAAACCATGTAATACTTTTATTAGAACTGAGAAACAATAGTGTGTAAATTCTTCATATTGTTCTATACACATGTATTTGTTAAATTAGTTTTATATTTTATGATGTTTTAATGTATATTTTATATTGTAAGCCCTGAGCCCGTTTGCAGGGAGGGCAGAGTATAAATTGAATAAAATAAATATACAAATAAATATTAGGAGCAGTACTTAACAAATGATGAAGCATGAAAGATTAATAATAAAAACTCTTAATTGTGTCTAGCCTCTCCCTTTAAGATTTTACTTTTTCACCAGGAGACCCTGAGATGTGGCACTTTTGAGGTAAAACATACCCCAGCTAATGTACTCAGAATCATCCTGCTAAATTAACAGTGGGAATTTTATGTTAAAATAGTCTGGACTGGGTTATGAGACCTCTCCTGTTGTTGCTGCCCACATGTGGAACGCTGCTAGTGTCAGATATAGGGCTGCCAATAGGCCTGAAGTAAAATGTCCCTGTAACAAAGCTTTAATGCATGGAAATGGTCAGCTGAAGTTTTTTGTGGCATATTACACTCTGCCTTGGCATCCAAACAGGAGTGCTGTTTTTCTGAAGCATCCACGCAACATTGTCATCTGATGGTCCACTTTCTAGGTTTGTAGTTGGCTGATGATGTGAAAATTAAGTTCTTCCATTGCAGTTTGTGATACAATTTTTGTGCACAGGAAAATGCATGCTCTATCCCACAGTATTTACCTATACCCCATAAGCACTGTTACTGACAAACATGGTAAATCCACCGTTAGAACAATAAGTAATATGTCCTAACTCTCTGATGATTAAGTTGCTTTTTCTAAGGGAAATTGGTTAAAAATTCCTATGAAGTATCGTTACCTTAGTACTGCTGATGCATGTATGGAATAAGAAAAATCAATAAAGCTCCATTTAAGTAAAACTTCTGATTTAGTGGGTGTATTTTTTGTTTGGAAGTATCACTGTTGAGAAACCCAGAACAAAAAAATCTGGGAAGCAACTAGATGAAAAAAGAGTTTTGAAGTTACATCTTCCCTAGACTTTACTTGAGAGTAAACCTCACTGATGTCATGGAGTAAACATGAAGAGAATTTGGATGAATAACTTCAGGATCCAGCTGTGGAGTTGTTACATTTTACATCTCCGAAAGTAAGATGGGAAGACACTTCTTAGAGAAGACTTAAAAGTGTGGATTGCCGCCATTATTTCTAGCAGGGTTTCTATGCCTTTAACATGAGGGAAACAAGTACAATTATTTATTACATTTGGATTCCACTCTTTAGTCAGGGAACTGAGGGCAGGATGAGTGAAATTATTTACACTCAACAATCTTGTGAGGAAGATTACAGTGAGAGACAGCAATTTGCCCCATAAAAGCCATAGTTGAACATAATATGAATTCAGGTAAACTCCACTATAATATTCTAGCTGTCTTCTTATAGCATTATTCTGGTTTTATACTATAGCTGTAGGTGGAAAGGATGAAAGAAGAAGAAATTGGATGAGAAGGGCAGGAGGTTTAGCAGTTAAACTATTCACTGTGTCCCAAAACAATGACAAATAAAGATCTTCCCAAGCATTGGGTTTTTTCACTGGTAGCACCTTTGGAGCATCTTCCCCTTAAGGCTCACTTGGCACCTATCTTACTGCCCTTTATGATCCAGGCCAAAACAATTCTCTTTATGCAGGTTACCCTTTACCTGAGGGTTTTATTCTTTTAAAACTAGTTTTTATGGTCTGTAACCTATACACTCTTATTAATACACTTTAGGCTACAGACTGTTGTGTTATGGCTTGTTATGAATTGTGACCCACCCTGAGCCTGCTTGCGGGGAGGGAGGGCTAAAAATCCAATAAATAAATAAATAATATTTATTATTGCTAATTCTTTAATGATTTTTTGGTGTGTTCATTTTGTGAGCCATCTCGAAGAGCTCTAAAAGAAGCAGCATATAAATGTTCTAAATGGCAAGGAGCTAGTAAAGCTGCCTCACACATTGGAATGAAACTGCAGTAGCCATCACAAAGGAAGGTAACCATAACCCTTTGCTTCCAGGCAGGCAATATGAACAGTTTGTGGCCATTGGGTGTAAAGGTGTCTTTGTGTTTCTATGAATCAGTGTGTAAGGGTGCTGCCTGGTAACCTCGTGTATCAGGAGCCAAACCTAGCTGACACAAAAGGAAAGATAAAAGCTTTTCATGCAGTTCTCAGACTCATAAAACTGCGCAGATGTATTTCAAAGTTAAACATTGCAATACTGAAAAATGAATGTCCTTAGTCATATTTTCTAGGAAGCATATCCCTCTGAAATCCAGCGGATTCACTTTCTAGAAGGCTTAATTAATATTGCAGCCTTTGAGCAAAATGAAACAGAAGTCCAATCCAGTGTCCTAGTTATGCTCCTGTTTTAATGAGACTTATTTCTGAGTAGATGTGTTTAAGAGTTGGCAATAAATATGTTAACTGTCTTACTATTTTCAGTTGAGAGAAGGAAAATATATTGCAAAAATGTTAACCAAGCTCATCCACAAACTGAATTGACAATAATTCTCATTAAACTTAACAGGACTTTTGAAGGCCAACCTAGACATGCTATTATTTATTTATTTAATTTAATACCCTGCCTTTCTCCCCAATGGGGGCCCAAAGTATCATATAAATATTTAAAAAGAAATCATGCAGGGCCCTAGTTGATTCAGGATGGAGGGGTATTAAACTTAAATCCTACAGTGTTTTCATGTCCAAAATACTCACTGGGAACATTTGACCCACAGGTGAAAACATGCAAGTACATAGAATCTTTGAGTTGGATCCTGTGAAAAATATATTTCTGTGCACAGAAACTTCAGACGGGATTAGAGATGGGCATGAACCAGGAAAATGGTGGTTCGTTGCAGTTTGTGGTTTGTTGCATTTCACGAACCATGAACTGCCATGAACTTGCCCAGTTCCCGAACCGATTTGTTTGGTTTGTACATACGTTACTGCAGAAAGCCTATCCCCCGAATTGCCTAGGTAACAGATTGATCGGCGCCAGGCTGTCTGCAGTGACAAAGTGAAAAATGAACCGCTCTAAAAATCATAGCGGTTCATCACGGTTTGTCAGAAATGAGTTCCGACAAACTGCTGGTTTGCGTTCATGACAAACTTTGGTTCGTTTTTCGGTTCATGCCCATCTCTAGATGGGATCCAACCCTTTATGTTTCTTCACACAGTGCAAATAACAGTTCTGAGGGCTGAGGCAGGGATCATATTATGAAAATAATGATAGCGGATTTTTTTAAAAAATCCCCTGCACTGAGGCCACAATCTGAATTTGAGGCTAGCATGGCTGCAATGTAAAGCTTAAGAAATAGCAGCTATAATAGTACTTTTGCTTGCTGAGCATAGGATTGACCTATGCTTTGACCTATGCTAATCTGGATTAATTCAAAATATGAGATAAACCAAGAGATCTGGTGTGGAGTAGCAGTTAAGAGTATCAGACTAAGATCTGGAAGAGCCAGGTTCAAATGCCCCACACTGCCAAGGAAGCTTGCTGGGGACTGTAGGGCAATTACACTCTTTCAATCCAACCTACCTCACAGGGTTGTTGCTGTGAAGATAGAAAGGAGGAGAGAATGATGTTACCCACTTTGGGACACTATTGGGGAGAAAGACATATAAATATAAATTAAATAAATAAGGTATAAATTAAATAAATACATTTTAAAAGTAGCAGAGGATCCATTTATGGAACTTCTGAGTCACATTTAGTTTGTTGCTGAGATAGGATTAGGAAGTAAAACTTTACTTTTAAAATGCACTAACTGGGAAAATCAGCTTGTCTTGTGGAATAAGCATGACCTATACTCTTAACAGCCCTATTTTATGCAGAGCTATGCAGAGCTATGCATTGGATGGAGCTGTAAGCGTATATTTTCTTGTTGAACTGTGCTAATCTGTATTAGTTCATAACAACAACAACAACAACATTCAATTTATATACCGCCCTTCAGGACAACTTAACGCCCACTCAGAACAGTTTACAAAGTATGTCATTAATATTCCCACAACAACAATCCCCCTGTGAAATGGGTGGGGCTGAGAGAGCTCTGGAAGAACTGTGACTGACCCAAGGCCACCCAGCTGGCTTCAAGTGAAGGAATCAAACCTCGTTCTCCAGATTAGAGCCCTGCCATTCTTAACCACTACGCCAAACTGGCTCTCTATGTACCAAAAAGGGAAAAAAGTATTATTTAACTGTCCTGAATTTGTGTACAAAAAGGTGAGCAGTGGCTCTGGGGTAACAAGCTATGCTGAGTGGTCTTGAATATGTCTTTTTATTACTATAGGACCTATTCTTTATTGATTTATCTCTTGAGTGGTCTCAGAATTTAAACACTTCAGGATTTATCTACAGCTTCCGTTGCTAAATTCAGGCAGTTACAGCAGGATCAGAGTTTCCTATTAAAGAAAGTGTTAGTGTTTGGTTGCCATGGTAAGGAAAGGAAAATTTGAAAATATAAATTGTGTAATACCACAGAAATGTCTGAAGTGTGGTAATATAGAAGCTTCAGAAAAGCATAATTTGTGTCTTGAAAGGATATTAACAGATAGATTCAATGACTTGGAGAATGTTTGAGATGTGTAGCCCAATTGTTCCCATCCATTTACTAGAATGATTAAGAGTAGAACTAAATACTATGAAACAAAATAGCGCTCCCTTTTCCTGTGTCCGTCTCCTAACACAAATGCATGGGTGGAGATTTGCAAGGGAAAACAGTGGCAAGGAGGAGGGTGCTTAGTCCCTCCCCTGTTTTTCCCCATAGCCCATCCCCCACAGTTCCCCCCCTTGTTTTCCTTCAGAAAGCACTTGAAAATAAAAACATTTGGGAAGAAAAAGGTTAGGAAAAGAGGGGTTCTGAGGCTGGAGAGCATTGCCATAGGAAGGATTACGCATCCCACTCCCCAGTCCTCTTCAAATAATAATAATAATAATAACATTCAATTTATATACCGCCCTTCAGGACAACTTAATGCCCACTCAAAGCGGTTTACAAAGTGTTATTATTACCCCACAACAATCACCCTGTGAGGTGGGTGGGGCTGAGAGAGCTCCAGAGAACTGTGACTCGCCCAAGGTCACCCAGCTGGCTTCGTGGAAGAGTAGGGAATCAAACCCGGCTCTCCAGATTAGAGTCCTGTGCTCTTAACCACTACACCAAACTGGCTTTCCTAGTCCCCTCTACCCTAAAAAGTAAATGTGGGGATGGGAATGAACATTTGCTCAGGTAATGTGTGGTTCCACCCTTATTCCTGAGTAAACCTGGACAGTGGCTTCTGCTTCAGCGTCCCATGGAGTGCCTCTCAAAAGCCTTAGTACTGGTGGAGATCTGGCATGCTTGGTCAGTGCTGCAGATCAGAGAGGCCCCTGGAAAGGCGCACCATCAGCTGCCACAGTTGTTTCTAGTCTGCTTTGCCGATGCTCCAAGCTCTGTGCTGACTTTAACAACAGGAGTTGGTGTGGGAGGGCAACATTTTTTCCAGACATACACACAAAATAATTTTTGTTAACAGTAGAAGGACTAGCTATTGTAAAGAACTTGGCCTCTGATCACTGTGGCTTAGTCTATCCTAAATGATAGAAGCAATAGTAATGTGTCTCAAGAACTAGAGATATCCCTTTTTAATGGACCTTAAAGGCTGTGGTCAAGCAGCCACTGGGGATTGGTGGAGGTGAGCTTACCCCCTCCCAACTGAGGTGTGTCTGGCAGCACAGTTTTGATGCCCAAAGAGACAGAACCATAAGTGACAAAAGGCACAGATTGGACACTTGTCTGCTTCCCTCAAGTTTTGATGGGAAATGTAGGCAGCTTGGCGGAATGTTGGACAAGTGACAGTTGAAAAGTCCATTGGACAGCAGTCAGAGAGCGAAACTGCGAGACCAGGATGCCTACATTTCCCATCAAAACTTGAGGGAAGCAGACAAGTGTCCAATCTGTGCCTTTTGTCACTTGTGGTTCTGCTCTCTAGAGAAGTGGTCAGGCAGTGCTGTGACTTGGCTTAAACCCTTGGGAGTGCAGGATCTCTATCTGGAGACCTGCTGCTTTGTAGAAGTGCACTGCCTCTTAAATAGGGTTGCCAGGTCCAGGTTGGGAAATTCCTGGAGATTTTGGGAGTGGAGCCTGGAGAGGGTGAGTTTTGAGGAGGGGAGGGGCCTCAGAATGGTATAATGCCATATAGTCCACCCTCAAAAGCAGCCATTCTCTTCAGGGGAACTGATCTCTGTCATCTAGAGATCAGTTGTAATTCCAGGAGATCTCCAGCCACCCCCTGGAGGCTGGCAACCCTACTCTTAACCCACCCCCCCGCAGCCCTGTGTTCTCCTTGTATATTTGTAAATGAAGTAAGTACTACTAAAGTTCCAGAAGATTCCAGTGGTCTCTCCTTCAAAGGGAATCAAGCCCTTGAAACTTCTTAGACCGCAGATAAGAAGGGGCCACATGTAACAACAACTCTATACAATAGAGGTTAGCCCTAGTATAGCACTAAATCAGGGTTGCCAAATCTGGTTGGGAAATTCCTGGAGATTTGGGGGTGAAGCCAAAGGAGTGGAGAGTGTGGGGAGGGTGAGAGCTCAGCAGGGATGACTCCACCCTCTCAAACTGCCATTTTCTCCAAGGGACCTGATTTCTGTAGTCTGATCCTTTGTCATTCCGAGAGAACTCCAGCTCCCACCTGGAGGTTAATCAAGAGGTACCCTAAGGAGACAGACAGACCATACTACAAAAGGGGACAATGCACCAAGGAGAACAATCTCAATACCATACACATATATGCATAATTTTTTTGTATTTTGGGTTTTTTTAAAAAAATAAATATAGTGCTCCTGTTCTATAAATAATCAAATAAATTCACAAGGTTGTCACTTTCTGTAATACAGCTAACCCGGAGGTTGGCAAAGCTACATTAAATACAGTTAAACCATTTTTAAAACTTTTTTGTCATCAGGAAGTACTCCAATTTTTAAAAAATGCTACTTCTATTCATTTAATCACCAATAAAAATTTGCTTTATATTCCCTTTGTATGCTGTATATATGTAAGCATTGTTATGTTTTTAAAATTACACATATTTCACTAGTCTTATTAAGGGGGCGTTAGTGTTGCCCTGGTTAAGCACAAATGCCATTACTTTTAACAGTAACAATTAATAGTAATAAGCACTGGAGAGCGTGTCTGTAACCCATGACTCATGTTCATGACTGAATATGGGAAGGGAATTCCAAAGTGAATAGGGCTTACTTAAAATTTTAGCAGCAGTAATTAACTTCTACATCTCCAGTCTAATTATTTCTGTTGGGAGAGAGATGATTTTTCCTGCATGCTCCAAAGTAATCTCAATTTACGTTATGTGTCTGTTCTTAAAATATCATTTCAAGTAGCGAGCAGAACTGTAATTTGCAAATTGCTAGATCTTCATGGGGGCTTTCCAGTTGCTGCAGCAGAAGGAACTGGCACACAACCCCACGAGTCTGTGATCACTGGGAGAGGGGAAAGTTAGGTAAGGGAAAACTGGGCCACTTAAAGTAAGATGTGTTGAAGAGGATTTAAATGCAGGTTTAAATTTTAAACAATCTACACTGTCACCTGTGATTTGAAAACAAATGTATATTATAATAGATGGCATTCTGTATTAAACAAGCTTGTGATTACATTAAGAACATATCCTAAATTTATAATGCAAGCCTTCCTTTCAAATGGAGTAAAACACATTAATGTTTTCTTAAAGACCGTCTGTCATGAATCCTCTATTTCTGATTCCCAGCGATTCAAGAAGGAATATTCTTTCTTGCTGCATCTTTCCCCTGCAATATCATATAATCTCAAAGATTTGTAGGCCTCTTGTTAATATCTTGGGGACAATAGCCCAGATTACATGTGTTTATGCATTAGGAACACCCCCTGAGTTTGTGACACCCTCTTCCCCTCTTGCAGAGGTCCCATTAGCCATTTCCTGATTTTTGCTAAGCATCATTCACTGTGATATTGGAACTGACAACCCATAGTTCCAAGTAATCTCTTCCATTTCTATCCTGCTCTTCCTACAGGAAGCTCAGGATGGTATATTTAGCTCTCTCTTTTTCCCTTTAGACCTTGCAACAATCACGTGAAGTAGTTTAGAGTTGTGATTGGCCCAAGGTCACCTAGGGAGTTTTGTGGCAACAGGGACTTGAACTGGGGTTTTCCAGGTTAGAAAGGCACTCTGACCATTATATACTCTGTCTTTTAAGGTTATCATCATTCACAGAATCACGAGTTTCAAACCGTGCTTAGAGGCAAGGTTTTACTTCTGATGTGTGGTTTACCTCAGGGCCAATGGGGTCCTGCCTCCTTGCATGCATCCTTAGCTGGTTGTCATTTGAACAGCTCCCAGAAACAGGTTGCTTATTCCTTGCCTCAGTTTCCCTTAAAGCCACCTCTCTCTCCATATTGTCTTGTCTTATAATCACAAAAGACAACCATGTGGTTCACCATGGAAGGGGAAACTCAAGGAACAGTGATTCAATAGAGTAGAAAAATGGGTTTATTGAAGAGATATCATAATCACATGGAAATGATACACAAAAAAAACCCAGGTAGTTTAAAATCTTACTAAATGGCCCAGCAGGAAGGACATTACGATAACTTATGCAAAATGACACCAAAAGTTAGCCTGGTTTATTTGGAATGAATTCACAGAGAGAAGAGTACCTCTTTGAAATAGGGATTGTGGAGGGAAGGCATTTAGATATGGAAGTGGAGATGAAAGGGAGTAATCAACGATAATGTCCAGAGTTGCAAGGCTGTAAGTTTAACTTAAAGCATAAAATCTACATTTTTATTTTATTTATTTTATTTATTATTTATTTCACTGAGACTCAAGGCAGATTACATAGTGTGGCTCAATATGATCAATGCCTAGGGCATTCAATAAACAATACAGTACGATAAGAACTGCAGAAATTTGAAAACAAGCAGAAATCTGATACAGCACTGAAAAAATGCTGAAATAAAACAAGCAATTTGATACGACATATTAAACAATGTGAAAACTATCCAGTAGGAGCATACTTGCGGCAACAGAAGGTAGCCAGTAGTATACTATACAGTCCCTATCTTTTTACGGAAGTTTCTCTCTGAACTGTTTCCTACAGTACAGCCCTATTACCTGTGTAATAGGTAATGTTGGTAATGATGCATAAAGAATTCAAGCATAATTGGTTGGTTCCTCACCAGCATTTCTGCAGGCAGAAGGACTTCTGCTTGCAGAGTTCAGTTTTCCTGCCTCCCCCCTCCCCTAGGAGCCGGATATTCCTCTCAGAAGCCTGTTTCTGGGCTCTCCTCTCCCCAGAAACTGGATTTCAAGGTACATTTTTGTGCCTGCAGAAAAATGCTAGATGGGCTCCAATTCAATGTTTACTCAACCAGCAGCTCATCCTCCAAGAAATAAAAACAACTGTTCGTGGCAAGAAAGAAGAGCATTGCTTGTCCTGTGGAAAAATTGCTGCCAAGGCACCTTGCTCTACCAAAAGGATGTGGAATTTACCCACATGGTCGAAGTCCATTGAAGTCAATTGCTTAGAAGGGTTAACTTTGCTAACTGTATTGACAGAAGCATAACTTGGTTATGCATAGTTAAGTACAAGACTTTTGCCTCCATTTGAATTACTGAGATATATTCCCAGTGTTTGCCCTACACCCAGCGTTAATTGGAGTCAGTCGCTATAAAAATGCGGATTTCTTGCCAGTTTTTATTTTCCTATTAAGTTCCTCTCCCCCCTCATATGGTAACATTCAAACGAGAAGCCGAAATGAATGTTGTGTGTGATACTATTTTCCCCTCTCTCTATGGCGAGAATGCATCGAATCACGGCTAGAAAAAGAGAACCTCGTCCAGTCCGTTGCTGTCACCTCATTCTCCAGTACATTTTAAATACTGTATTAGTTTCTTTCTCTTTGCTTCTGTTCCCCTCTCTCCCTCCCTCCCATTGATTGAAAAAACCAAAGCCAATCCCCGCGATTAGGAGAAAAGCGGGACGTTCCCATGGCAACGCCAGAAGCCGGCAACGGAAGTCGGAACGGAAGCCATTGCGAACTGTCAGAGTAAAGTGGGCAGAGCCGGAAATGACGAACGATCCTGGTTGGGGAGGAGGAGGGCGCGGTATTTTGCGCGCGAAATTGGGTTTGGCGGCGTAGGCTGTGGTACGAGGGCTGCGTGGTGCAAG
Source organism: Eublepharis macularius (assembly GCF_028583425.1). Classification (NCBI taxonomy): domain Eukaryota; kingdom Metazoa; phylum Chordata; class Lepidosauria; order Squamata; family Eublepharidae; genus Eublepharis; species Eublepharis macularius. The sequence continues at coordinate 65,041,018 of NC_072790.1, forward strand.
GGTTGAAAGAGCAGCGATTCCCAGGTAGGAGAGCGCTTTTCTCCTTGGCAGAGCCCCCCCCCTTAATCGGAAAGGGGGTGGCGTCTCTCTCCCCCGTCTAGTGATCCTGGCCTGGGTTCTACAAGCAGTGGTAGGAAGAGGAGGTAGACTCCCGAGGAGGAGAAGTAGACTGTACCAGTTCACGTTACAGACAAGGGACGGCATTTTTCACCTCTCGCTTTATGTTAGAAAATGCTTCACAAAAATCTGCATTTACAAAAATATGTATGGAAGCATTGATAAATGTGATAACTCGTGAAGCTACCTTATTATACAAGACTTGTTCACGTGTTACAGTGAGTGCGTATATATATGCATGTGTTGCGTGCATCTGTTTTTAAGGAAAAGCAATGGTTGGTTTGCTTTGAAAATAAAACTAGAGACCAGCCCCTGGATAAATGTGGGGTTTAAATCACAGGTTTAGTTGTACAGGCATTGAATGTATCATGGAAATTGCTTAATACACACATAAAGAAAAAAGTGAGCACAGATTTTCTGTACGTTCCCTATAACATATTTACACAGCAACTGAATCACAATTTAGTCTGACATTGTCAGTGTTTCCTGACTGGCAGTGGCTCTTCAGAGATTGTTACATCTCCTGCTGCCTAATCTCTTCCCTAAGGGGTGCCAGTTGCTCTTGTTTCTCCAAATTGCCAACCTTGAGGCAGTAGTGAAGGGCTGATGGGCTCGTGCTGGGGCAATGACTGTTTTTTCTGGTATTTCACTTGGGAAGGGATTTGGCTCCCGTCCTGTAATACTGGTTGCTGAATGTCACTTGACTCTTCAAGCTCACTAACAGTTTCTAATTGAATGTGAATGCTTTATAGAATATATAGGCCTTGAACAATACTTCTGCCTTCAGCAGATAGAGAAAAAGCAGCTCAGTAATATGTTAGGACATTACAATGAATGGATCTAAGGAGAATCAATGATTTATTGTAACAAGGCATGACAATTTTTGCCTCAATCATGGCAGCAATATGCTGACACGCCTTCTGTGAAGTGAGCTTGGAATAGTTGCAAGATAGGGAATGACCAGGTCCATACAATGTTTCACTTGGGTGTGTGTTTGCAACTTTTGTAATATAACTCTTACATTAAAACCTGAAATGGGTGTAATGTTATTAGGAGATCCCAGCCCTGTAAAAGAGACCTGTATTTTGAGTTGTATGTACTGCTAGATTTTAATGTAGGATTGGAAGCATGAATATTGATTTGACTAATGGTTGACTTCTACTTCAGTTGTGTGCTAATCCCATGCTATGACCCTGTAATGTATCTTTTATAGGCTTACCTGGAAAAAATGCAGTTCAGTGGTAGACGGAAATTGTTAAGACTTGCGGGTGACAGACGAGGAGAAGTATATCCTCACAGCCTTCAGTTCTACCTGCAACCTCCTACCGAAAATATCTCTCTAGCGGAATTTGAAAATTTTGCTGTTGATAGACTTAAATGTGAGTAATGCGGGAAGGTGGAAATGAAGGCTACTTTGTGCCGTGGCTCTGAATGATTTGTCCTATATTTTGATGCAATCCTGTTTTATTATTTTTTAATCCTGCGTTATTTTCACTGCAGAATCTATACTGAAGAGAATTATAGATATATTAACTCCCACATTTTTCATAAAATATCACTGTAACATGCTTTCTAGAGACTAGCTTCCAGTCATTCAGAATAATTTCAGACCTGTGTTGATGCTGACTTGTTTTTGCTCTTGTTATTTTGCAGTGCTTAAAGTTGTTGAGAATCTAGGTGTGAGTTATGTGAAGAATTCTCCAAATTATGTGCAAAAGCTGGAAGCAGAACTTCGAAAACTTAAATTTCCATATAGAGTAAGTGCAACCGAATAATAACCCTCTGAATGCAGATTTTTGTGAAGCTGAAATACCAACTGAATGAAAATGTTGTTCTGCTGATAGACAGCTTGTTGTCATAACGTACAAGATGTGTCTCTTAAGCTTATGCTTTGGACATGTCCAGTTATTCAGTCCTTTGGGGAGGCAGTCATTACTCATTTTAATTTTGTATTAGAATATTCATTTATTTTTATGAATTGTTATGTACTTTAAAACTTTTTGACTGACCAAGCAAACTCAAACCAAAGGTAAGGTAGTTTCCAGGTTAAGCCTCTGAGGAAGCAAATGTGAAACACAGGTTTCAACAGCCGGCCCCTAGTTGGGCATTGGGCACGTGGAATTCCTCCTGGGTCCTTGATACTCTGGTCCGCCTGCAAAACAAGCTTGATTATACAGCTTGATTACACAGAAAATACATCTTATGTTACTCAGTGGTACTTACCTGGAATTCACCTTACCTTCCGTTTGAGTTTGCTTGGTCAGGATTCTGCATGATGCACTTTAAGGAATTTATCCACACAGAAGGAAAAGAAATTGACCTTTGGGTTTTATGGACTTATTATCATCACCAAACATCTGATGAATTTTGTAAATAGCTTATGTATGCATACTGTTTGGAATGATACCAGATTTATGCAACATAGGAATCATTATCATTGTTTATTGTTGTATGCACTATGTCACTTTATATATAGGCTGCTTTGATTATTCATAAACCTATTTTGCATATTATGTATTGTCTTTGTGTGGGGGAATTGGTTACTACCGTTTACTTTGGCTGTGGTTTATCCATCTGCCGTTTCCTAGTAGTAGTAGTAGTAGTAGTAGTAGTAGTTTATTTTCCACAGTCAGTGACCAGCAATTTACAAAAACACCAATAAAAGGTACCACAGAAGAAAATAAAACATCAATAAAACCATTCACAATACCTAGGTAAACTCATTCATGATACAATAGTATAAACTTTAAAATTCTCAGTGGTACAATAAAATCATTCACTTAGACACCAAGGATTTTCTGATCCTTGAAGCAATCCAACCAAATCTGGCCACCTGAAATGTGATCTTAGGACGTCTATCTGAAAAGAAGCCCCTCAGAGTGCATATCCTTTGGCTACGGGTAAGGGGCAAAGTTGAAAAAAGAGGAAGAGATTTGCGAAGATTGTTATACACCTTGCAATCAAATATAATGTGTGCCGTTTCCAAGACTTATACTACAGCATTGGAAAGAAAAGCCCACTTCCCATAACTCATTGGATTGAGGACCTTACAAACTTAATGTTTGAACTATTGCTTATGGACTTATTTTTAGATATTTGGAGACCTTTATCAAAGCTTCTGTATAGATTTGCTAGCATTGGATTTTTGGTGAGGTTTTTTTTTGCACAAATAAATAAGAATTTAATTTTTTAAAAGCTGGTTTATGGAGGCTGCCTCCATTCTGTGAAATTAGAGATTCCTTGTAGATCAAGAAATGGATGCTTGTTGATAGTTTCTTTTAACCTTTTCATGCTGGGCTCCAATTGATGTGCTCAGAGGCTTTACCATGTATTTTGGGTGATGCAGTTAGCCTGTGCTATGGCATGGAGGATTCCAACCCCTACCCCTGTGGGTCCCTATACATTGGTACATCATTAAATGCATGTGTTTTTGTTTTTAGGCATTGATTGAGGATGATTATGATGCAAGAAGAAAAGATCACATTTCTCATTTCATACTGCGTCTTGCCTACTGCCAATCGTATGTATCCTTTTCTAGTTAGTATTTAAAGAGACATGCATGGGTTTTAATGTTTGTATGCGTGTGTGTTTCGTCAAAACCTGGTTAAGGAAACTTGAACAAGCAAAAGTTATGCAGTCAGTCTTCCTTCAGAAAGTTCTGGGTTATAAAGTTGACTTTATGAATCTGAGGACTATAAGAGCAGAAGATGCAAGCTGACAAATAGCTCTAAATCATGTGTGGAGAAATATGTGGAGTGTTTCCCTTTGACCACTCTTTACTATTTTAAATGTAGTTGTTCTCTGTACCATATAGACCTCTGTCATTTGAACACACTATTTAAAACAGACACCATGGAAAACGAGCTAGTCAGTTGCTAAATCACTATTCCCCTGGGAGTGTACAAGTGCGCTAAGCCATCCCTATGGTAACCAGTCACTGGGTAGTGGAAGACAGGCACTGGGCAGAGCCTTAGAAGGCAATGTGGGAAGGGAAGCTGGGAGTACTGGCCCTCTCGGCAGGTAACTTCTGAGATGACCAGTTGGTAGTATATTGAAGGAGAAGCAAGAGAGGAAACCCCTGTGAAGGCTGGGTGAGCTAGGAGAGTGGCACATTGTCCAATTGTGGCTCAGGGTGATTGCTGGGCACCTAGATGCCTTGAATGCTGAGTTGTCTGTGAGTCCATAGGGCTGTTCCGCCACACTATAGTTTTGCTGGTTGTACTTTTGGAAGCTTAGATCATGATTTGGATTCTAAAAGCTTGTTGTGTGTACTGTTTAAACTGTGTCATCCTTGTTTCTGGAAGATATAAATCTAAGCTGCAAAGTAAAGTATATAATTCTGCTAATGAAAAAAATTCATGTACATCCCTTTTAAGCAAAAACCACTACACAGTTTTGTACGTATGCACATTTGGAAACAATTAAAATTATCATAACTTAATCCTGACAAAATGAAGTGCTATTGGTGACCGAAAAGTCTGACCCAGGGCCTGAGATGTCTCCTGTTCTAGATGGGATTGCATGTATCCTAAAGGTGTAGGTTTATAGCTTGGAGGTGCTGCTGGACCTGGGTCTCTGATTGGATAAGTGGGTGGCAGCAGTGGCCAGGGGTGCCTTTCACCAACTTCAGCTGCTGAACCTGATGCAGCCCTTCCTGGGGGGTGGGGAAGTTATTGGAACTGTACTGCATGCCCTTGTAATATCTAGATTAGACTACTGCAGTGTGCTGTTTGTGTGGCTGCCCTTGAAGAGTGTCTGGAAGTGCAGTTGGTACAGAATACTGTGGCCAGAATGCTGACCAGGGTGAGTCATAAGGACCACATCGCTCCAGTCTTGTCTCACCTACCCTGGTTCCCAGGTGGTTTCTGGGGCCAGTTCAAAGTGCTGGTATTGATCTATACAGCTTGGGGCATATTTCAAGGCCTGCCTACTCCCACAGGAATCCACTTGACCACTCTGGTCATTTCCAGAGTACGTGCTTTGAATGCCACTTTTGGACATGTGCTAACCCAAGAAAGGGCTTTCTTGGTTATGGTGCCCAGACTCTGGAACTCCCTTTCCAGGGAGATTTGTCTCCCTGTGTTGTTATTTTCCTCCAGCAAATAAAGCCCTTTTTGTATGGCATTTCCTCAATAATTCTTATTGGCCCGCCTCCTTGTTAGTGTGTCTGTTTGTTTATGTGTTTTATTTGTTTTAAATATACATTTTAGTATTTTAAACATTATTTTAATTGATTGCTACCTTGGGCCTATGTTGGGCAGAAAGATGGCATACAAATGTTTTATATAAAATAAATAATAAATCACTCCTCTGTAGAGATGCACACAGACCTCATAAGAAGGCTGGCCTTCCCGAAAGCCAGGAGAGTGGCTGTTCTATTAAAAATCTTTCTGACATTGTGTTTTCTGAAATAGCGAGTTTGTAATAGTTTAATTCTTAGTAACTGCGCAATCTTTGGGATTTATTGCTGGGGTCTGTGCAAATGTAGATAATCTGAATTTTTAAAATAAACTACTATAAATATACTGCCTTCTGCTTGAGGAAGATTTCAAGTTTGATACATAAGGAATTATTCTTGAAGGAATGTGGTAGAGTGTTAAATAAAATTAAAACTGTTTCTCTTTTAGATTTTTAGTGGTTTAATAGTGCCACCAAGAGGAAAAAGATTGCATTGTCAGCCTTTGCTCTTATTCACAGAAGTTTTTCATTCAGGATTTTTTTTACTGCAGATAGTCATCATCTGTCCACTATGAGAAGACAGAATATTTGTCCATGTATGACTATTCAAGCTGTTTGTCTCATTTAATATATATGGATGTGCTTACCTTAAAGCTAAAGCTGAAGTTTTATTCACGTTCCCGTTTATTATACAATACTTGCGCAATTGAGGAAAACAAAGTCTTCTTTAAAATAATTTACAGCATTTGATATGTTATGTAGGGTTTTTTTCCAGTAAGTGAAATTGGTGAACCCTAAGGAATTGGGAGCAGAATAAGTTAATGGAAGGGGTATTAGTATTACATTTAAAACATAATAATTATCAGGAGCTTGAAAATAATACGGAAAACGGGCACTAATGGTTGGATCTGAGTGGGTGAAGTAAAAAAAGGTGTTTAAGGTGCATTGACATCTCAGTGCATCAAATTTGTTTTGGTGTCATGATCTGTTGTGAACTCAGCACTACGAGGACTGAACTAAGGGAGACAGAAGAGTTCCTAGTATCTCTCTTTTGACAGAGATATTTGGCATAGAGGACCCATTTCTCTTCCAAACTTCAGTGCTTTTAGAGTTCATAGGGTCATAGAGCTGGAAGACCCATCTCATTAACTCTAGGAATCATTTACGATGGAATGGAGGAGACTCCTTTGGATCAGCTACATAAAGCATCAGAGAGGTGAATGCCATTAAAAAAGAATACTCAAAATAATTTGTTTAAGGCAGAAACAAATTGAGTAACAAACATTGTTCCAAGAATAGAAACCTGTCCTTAGTTTATGCTTAGTTTTTCAAAGGACTGATATTTAGGTAACTATAACACTTGCTTCATTTGAAGGTGCCCTTCTGTTCACTGAGGAATGAATGCATAGACTTGTTCCATGAACAGAAGACTCCTTTGTGAACTGAACGATCCCTTCTGGATCCAACCACATGCCTTTAAAACCACATTTGCTTAGTTAACATGTTTCAACATGTGTTAAATGTTCTACTCTAGGGAAGATCTCAGACGGTGGTTTATCCAACAAGAAATGGACCTCTTCCGCTACAGATTCCATCAGTTAAATGACCAGTTGGTTGGAAAATTCCTTGAATATGTTAATTTGGCATATGATGCTGTAAGTATTTCCAATCTTTAAAAAAAAACCTAAGACCTTTAATGAAAATATATGGCAACAGAATGTGGATGAATGGTTTCAAGTATGTAATGGCCCCACCCAGGTGTAATTTCTGCTTGCTGATAAGTGGTTAAACTACAACAGAACATGTGAATAGAAATCCAATTTGGTCTCTAGCAATGCTACATGATGGGTCTTAAGCGTCCTCAAAGTGGCTGTCCCGGGTACCAAAAACAGCCAAGACAGAGCTAAGCCATGTAGAGACAAAGAAGTATACTACTGTCAGAACATATGTTCAAACATGTAACCAAATCTAGCCCCTGGCTTGGGTTTCTCTGTGAGTGTTGTCTCTTGAGCAAGTCTCTGGATTAGCAGAATATAAATTTTTTAAATAAATGTGGCCTGGGGTAGCAGAACACCAAATTGGACCAAAGCAAGTGGGAGCATTTTTCCTTTGAAGCAGGTTTTTATTTTTGTCTGTCGTCTTTTATACCTTAGTTATAAAATACATGCTAACAACTCTTTGACTTCATTCAAGATTTATCAATTGATTAGATACCTTACCTCACATGTGAATTGGGTTCTAAACTTCAGCGTTACAATGAGGAGCCTCTGGAGGATGGTGTATCTTGCCGTCCCCTTGGCTTTTACTAGTTTGCTGCATTGATAGGCAGCTAACATTTTAGATTTCTCTAGACATTGTTAAGATGCATATCTTGAATACTTCTTCCCGCATTACCAATTTGTTGATTGATAAAATTACAATGATTTTACTTTTATTGATCAACAGTAAATAAAGTTCATTATTTACTATAGTGAATATTTTTCAGTTTGCTGTTTGATCTGAGCTGCGTGGGAACAGATAATGCTGCTAAATGGCATTTGGGTCTGTTTCTGTTTCCTTAGTTCAGGTTAAACAGCTTCTGTTTGGACACTTCCCCAAATACTTACTTATGGTTAATTTCACATACAAAAGCTTGTTCTATCTGGTTTTCTTGTATGCTAGGCATTTGGTTTGATATTAAAGCTTATTGAGGCCCTGTACAGTTCTTTTTAAAAAACAATACATTGGAAGTGTAGATAATACTTACACTGGCCATTTTCCCAGTGAGTGACTGAACAAGAGAGATGCAGTTAGAGTTGAGCGCTGATAACCCTTGTGTGCCACTGTAAGAAGGAGCAGTTTGACTACATTTTCAGGCTTTGTATTAGTTCTGAAGAAAGAATATATGAAGGGGCTGGGTTAAAATGGTTTGAAGGTCAGTGTGGCTGACAAAGTTATTATAGTATGGTACGAGTGAATGGCAAAGGTTAACAAGATTTGTACGGAGGCTTCTCTTCAGCTACACTTTTGTTTCCTAAGAAAAGGTCAAAGCTCCATTAGCAGACAACCTGATGAACAATCTGTGAAAGGCTGCAGTTCAAAGCCTTTGACATAATACAATTTCTATCATCCCAAAGGAATGAAAAAAAAACCCCTAGTGCAGCTTTTCCTTTTGAACTTCACTATCCTTTTGTGTGAAGCTAGTAGACTTATCTTAAAATAATACATAGACTAGTTAAAGTTTGTTCTCGTTTATATGAAGCTTTTAAAAACTTGATATGATGTCTCTGCTAAAGGTTGGGGTAATGCTGCCAGCTTCCCTTTTGTATTGCTCTCCTTCCTTTACCTTTAATGTATTGATCATTCGGTTTCCAAATTTCAGATGAGATATATTAAATAAGGGAGCAGACTACTCTCTTTAGATATGAGTTTATTAAGTCCTGATGGACTTTCCTGCCTCTCCCCTCCCAGTTTAGCCCAATGATCTCCATGAAATGCTGTATCTGGAGGATAGATTACTTTATTACTTTATTTATTTATTTATTTATTTATTTATTTATTTATTTATTTATTTATTTATTGTGTGGTGGGTTTGATTCCCCACTCCTCTGCTTGAAGCCAACTAAGTGACCTTGGGTCAATCACAGCTCTTCCAGAGCTCTCTCAGCCTCACTCACCTCAAAGGGTGATTGTTATGGGGATAGTAATAACATACTTTGTAAATCACTCTGAGTGGGTGTTAAATTGTCCTGAAGGGCGGTATATAAATCGAATTATGTTATTATGTTATTTATAGTCCACTTTTGTCGATGAATCGTGAGGAATTGCTGTAGACACATCATTTTCAGGGAGGCTCCAGAGTCAGGACTAAGGACACGCTAGTTAAATCTGGACCTGCTGAAAAACCTTTATCCACCAAAAGAAGAGATGTTCTCTGACAAAAAAATTGGGTTCCGGACAATGTATTCGTTTCCTAATTTTTATTGGAATACAACAGTAAAAAAAAGTGACAAGTATGGTTGGGGATGGCAAGCAAGTTTGAGTTCCTTTGCATCCATCCGTGTTTCTCCTTTTATAGGCAAAAGAAACAGCTTTCAATAACATAGCTACATTACTTTGACTCCACTTGTTCCGCTAAAGAATGCAGTCCCAATTAGCTAGGGGGCTTTGGTTTTTAGGCAGACATCTAGACCTTGATTCGCACACATATCCAAGTCTCTGCCAAGAATATTATGCTTGTCACAGATCCGAGAAAATCTATTAGAGTTCACAGTGGAGAGTTCTGGTTGAGCCATGTCACAGAGTAACATGAGGGGCATATGCAATGGAACAAGGGGAGGGGAATCTTCAATGAAAATTGCCAGTTTAGGCTGGATCCAACTGACTGTCCTCACTCCCTTAACAGGGGCAAGATATATTCATTTCCACTACTGGGGCCTTTTCTGCATGCCCAAGATGATCAGATCAGCTTTAGGCTTCTTTAGTGTAGTGGTTAAGAGTGTGGGACTCTAATCTGGAGAACCGGGTTTGATTCTCCGCTCCTCCGCTTGAAGCCAGCTAGGTGACCTTGGGTCAGTCACAGCTTCCCAGAGCTCTCTCAGCCCCACCTACCTCACAGGGTGTTTTGTTGTGGGGATAATAACATACTTTCTAAATTGCTCTGAGTGGGTGCTGAGTTGTCTTGAAGAGTGGTATATAAATCGAATGTTATTATTATTTATTATTAATTCCACACTTGATGGAATCAAACCAAAGTGGTGTCTGGTTTTTATTTCTGCAGTTGGAAAAATGCTCCCTTTCTGCTGCGTCCTTTCTGGGGGAAGATGTCGCCAGTGGTTTCATCAGTGTGGGTTTTTTTTGTGCATGCATTACAACATTGTAACGTTTGGACAGTAGAAGGGGTTGTGATTAATCTCTGCCTCACTCTGTTTGAGCTCCAGATTTTTGTGTTGATTGGCTGAAGCATTCTGGAGGGAAAGTTTAAAATATTAAGCAGGATTTTAAAAACTTTTTTAAAAACACAACAATATTGTATCATTGAGATGTTTTCAAAAAGTGGGAAAAAACTGGATTAAAAATACATGAAACTCACAGAGATTCCTGCACATGACGATTACTGTTGAGGATAGTGTGCGTGCACAACACACAACAAACAATAATGACTTTTTTAAAAAGGATGAGGGCCCAAAGTGGTGGGGGAAGAATCAACTATTCAGGATGCAAGGGAATAAAGCAGAAAACAAAAGGCAGGGCCAGGACTTACATACACACAAAAATTCTACACTTCAAAAAAGCTGTAAAACAAAACATTGGGGTATGCGCAGAGAGAAAACCTGGGGAAAAATCAGTTCTGCAGCAGCTGCAACCTTTCACCATGCAGAACACAAAAGAGTATGGGAAGCAATTTGAAGACTGAACTTAGATATTTTGGCCATGTGCATAGAACTTAGGGGGTACATCAAAGCTGTATGGGGCCCGAACTGACAAAATGAGCCCAAAGAGGTGATAACGCTGAAGTAGGAAATATAAAAGGAACTCAGACAAAATATCAGTCATCATGAAGTATCATCAGGAGAAAATGTGAGTTCTTATTAATCTCACGGTCTCGGTGCTGCTACAACTGTGTTGGAGCTTGCATTAGCTGTGATCTTATTAGCATGTTTCTTTTACAAAGTAGTAGCAAGGTGGCCAGGTAATGGTGTTACAGATATATGTATGACCACAGTCCAGCATTCATGTAGGTATGCTTGGTATCAGTGACTTAAATATCTTCCCAAACCCAGTCAGGAATGCCAGGTTGATTAAAGGCAATTGGATTATCCCTTCTGTTAATCTGGTTTTATTCTTCAATAATGGCAAACACCACTTGCTGAGTACCAAGGTTCTGTCTGGCTTTGAATCAAGGAGTATCCCTTTGAGACTCTTCCTCCATGAAAGTTTCCCATTCATCACTATATTTTAGAGAAAGGAGAAGAGAACCATTAAAAGGAAGGCCAGCAATAAATACAACGTAGTTATCTACCCAGAGAGTTCTTAGAAGTCGTACATAGAAGAGAGGAGCCCTCTTTCTGAGGAACATACCTAAACTTCAGAGTTGGAAACCTGAAACTCTTGCAAATAACAATGCAATTTATTAATGAGAATTTTGTAATAACTATTAATGCCTTCCTTGATCTTTACCAGTTAATGGACTAAAGCTGGCAGCCCTAAAAAAGATGGACACATGAGTAGGGCTGAGTTATGTCCAAATGTTTTTTAAAAGGGCTTTGAAATGTGTTCCTGTGTTTTACGGACCTATCTAAATGTTGTGCAAGAGATCAGTGATCCAGGGGTCTTTTTTTGTTAGTTGGAAACTCTATGTGGCTGCTTTGATGCGGTGTGTTGTGTTTAACCGTTTCTACCTGTGCCTTTTCCGTGATTTATTTTCCCCTTCCAACCTGCCGTTATCTCGCATAGAACTAGGTATAAGTGGTGTTCCTCCTATAAATATCAGTTATTAAGCGGCTGTTTAGATCATGTAAAAATGATAAGAGGAAAGGGTTAAACATCTCCTAGCCCAATAAACCTATTTGTCATCTTCAAAGGAGCCACATGAGAGATCCTACTATAGATTTCTTCCATCAGTTCTGATTTGACCCCAATAAGAAATTTAGAACCAAGCTTAGATTATGTCTAAGTAATGGACCTGCTCTTTTTTAACATGTTGAAATGGTGAAACAAAGTAATTCAGTGTTCATGCGCTGTGCACTGTAACGGTTACCATCTACTTTTCTGTGTTCTGCCATTGTTACAAGTTCAGTTTTATTAAGGAACAGTCTTGGAAAGAAAGACTCTGTAGGTCAAATTTTTAAGTCAGATATGAAAGAAGAATCTTTTGGTAAAAGGATGACCCTTGAAGTGTTTGCTCTATCTGGCAACACAAGCTGTGAGCCTGGAGGGAATTATGGGTCAGGTGGTGATAGGGACAGCTTGGAAATCTGCTCCCAAACTCCCTCTCCAGGATTGTGTAAAATTTCAGGGATTTATGCAGGCTAATTTCTACCCTTCCTCCTTGCCTTTAACCCTCAGCTGTTAATGTATTTAGTGCTTCACCTGGCCATTATTCCGCCCTTTCTTTTTCTTTGTATGCTAAAGTCACATTCGTAGAGCGTACTCCCTATCTTTTCTGTGGGTGGCCTAATTTTCCTGCTGTCATGATTGGAATACCCTAACTGTGATGATTAAGAGAGGAAGAAACTAATCCATCTTTAGACATTTTAGATTTATGGATTAATTTCTCTTAGTTCCATCTGAAGTTCAGTAAAAGTAAATGAGTAATCAGTTTTGCTATTTGGATACTGGAAAAGGTTGGCTGTCCTTATGGGATGGACACATGTTCTGTGATCCTTTTCTGTGGACTAGTAGTTTATCTTCCCATATGTGGCTTAGAAACTTTCTGTAAGAACAAGAACATGTATCTGCTTTGCATACATGTGTCTCTTACTAATTTTCTGATAATCTGTTTTTGCCTGTTTGAGAGTTGTGCCTATCTTATCCACAGAGCAACTTTGTGAAGTTTGCTTCAAGAACTCCATGTTTATGTGTTGGTTTTGGCACATATGGTGTGTTTGGTGTTGGCTTCCACAAATTTGTAAAAACAAAGTAATAAATGTGATTGAAGAATAACTTGTTATTACTTCCATAAATGAAAAGCAATTTGAGACAGGATACACAAAATGCTAATTAAGGGTTTTAATTTGTTAATTGCTTCAGTTTGATTAGACCCAGATGCTGATTATCAACAGAATGCTCAATGGACCCTTCCAAGATAGTTTTTATTACTTACAATAAAACTGTATCAAGTTTGTAATGTGGCTTGTATGGCCATGATTCAGGAGCTTAATGTTTTGAATGAAATGTACTCATGATTCAGAGCAGTTTGCCCAAGAGTCTAGAAATGGTGAGAAGAATCCAATATAAATCTCTTACAGGGGTTCTGTTCTTGTACTTTTTCCCTAGAAGATTTGTGTTTTTTTCAAATTATGTATGTATGTATGTTCTGTGAAGTTGCAACAAACTTATGGTGAGCCCAGCAAGGAGGTTTTCAAGGCAAGTGAGAAGCACAGGTGGTTTGCCATTGTCTTCCTCTGCAGTCTTCCTGGTGGGTCCCCCATCCAAGTACCAACCCTGCTTAGCTTCTGAGGTCTGACAGTATTGGGCTATACTATGCCACCTTTCCGCTTTTTTCAAGTTAAATATTCTCAAAGGGAAAGGGGGGGATGTAGAATAAAACTGAACTATGCATTTTGCATCATACCTGCATACAATGCTGCTTTTTAAAAAGTTAGTGATTCTTTGGCAGCAGTGGATAGTTTTCCACATGGGTAGCCCAGATATCTACTCCACTGTGATGCCTGCTGGGTGTCCGAAGGTGGTTATTTTAACATAGTTGTCATTTCAACATCATGCGGTCATTGTAATGATAAAACCAGAAAGACGTAATCCAGGGGTTTCCAACCTTTTTGAGCCTGTAGGCACCTTTGGAATTCTAATGTGGGTGGTGGACACAGCCACAAAATAGCTGCTGCAGGAGGCAGGATCAACCACAAAACATCAGGGAGTGAGGTTATGCACAACTCTAATAGTTGCTCTTTGACATTTAAGGCAGAAGCTCTGTTTAACAGGATTTCTTAAAAAATAAACATATTGGTTAAAAAAATATTTTCTTGCATGCAAACAGCTTACCTTTAATCACACAGTGAAGATCCTAGTGCTATGATGGTAGCCACTGCCCAAGCAAGGTTTTCTTAAAAATCTGCACAGCCAATCAAATCTCCAGTGGCAGGTGGCAGGAAAGTTGTCAGTGGGTGCCATTGTGCCCATAGCCACCATATTGAGGACCCCCATGTAATCTGTGTGGCAGTTTGGGGATAAATGCAGTGATGTTTTCAACCTTCTTATGGTATCATTCAGGGATAACATTACCTTCATGGGAGGTCTTAGCCAATGAGCAACAGGGGCTCTGTATTTGGGGGGAGGGAACCAACTGACCATTTCCTTGTCCCCTGAAGGAGGGGGAAAAAGAAAAAGCAGCAGGTTTCTGCTGCCGCTTTCACATGTCTCATTAGGGACTCAGGCCGCTGACTTCCAGCGGCAGAGGGGGCTCCCACCCAGCTCACACAGGGTGAGGGCAACCCCCTTGCTTGTCTTCAGCAGAGGGGGCTGATGGAGGAGTGGCAGTGATTCTGGGGTTTCATTTGGGATTTTTGCCCAGGGTCCTAGAATCACTAAGACTGCTCCTGGCTACCTTGCTGTTGAATTTCTGAATCACATGTAGGCTTGGTTCAGTTATATACCAAAAACATAGCACTAAATGTCTGATTTTATTGCTGCAGGAAAGCTCATGGCTTACATGGGAAAAAATCAGTCAATTTTCTGTCTTCTATGAAATTGAGTGCAGTTTATTAGGCTGCTGCTGTGGAAAGCCTGTTCCTTGACTTGTCCCTAGCTGCTACTTGTAGTATCCATTGCTTGGAGGCAGAATGCTAATCTGTCTTCTTGCACCATTCAATATCAGTGGGTTTCTTTCATGTATGTGTGCCAGTTTTGTGAAGCTTAATACTTTCTAGTCTAAAGTTAGTTAACTGATGCCAACAAACCAAATTACTACAAAATGGAAAAGTGTGTTAGAATAATGTTTAGAGTTTTCTTTTTTAAAAGAGGAAGGGCTGCTACTGTTAGGGAGTTGAAGCAGTGAAAGAAGCATGTTTTCAGCAGCCATATTATTGAAAAGTAATTTGAAGTTTATCATGGTCCACTAGGAAATGATTGCGGAAAATGTACAAGGAATATGGCAAAGACTGATTTCTTTGTTGTTACACTTAGAAGTGTTTATCCCTGTGACAAACTCTTATTCTTATATCTGTACATGAACTGTTGCTGTAATTTGGCCTTAACAGTCATTCTGGAGGCTTGAGGAAAAAGCTGTGGAAAGAACCTTTTAAGGACAAAGATGCTGTACTCTTTTCTCAGTTCAAATGTGTAGCTCTCAACTTACGTTGAGCATAAAGCTCTTTTATAATGTTAATCTTGCATTACAGAAGTATCCACAGGGAAGATAAGTTCAGTTTCTTTAGTACCCAAAAATCATTGAGACTGTGAAAATAAAGCATCATTTCTAATAATGTTCCCATTAATGTTTCTTAGCATTTCTTGTTCCATTTAACAAATTCAGATGGGCATTCTCACTTTCATTTGTGCCTAACTTCTTTTTTTAATTCTCTTGCTAATTTTTCTTTGCAAGTACAACTGGCTTCTGTTAGGGTTAGTTTAGATGCTGTGCATTTTTTTCATGGAGCCATGTGAATGGTCTTAGAAAACATTTTCAGAAAAAATACAATTGTTTTTATTTCAGATTGATGCAACTGAAAAGACCAGTATTACAGACAAGTTAGTTAATTCGACTCCTGGCTTCATTGATAAGAAAGTTGGAGAAATGGTCTTCTATAAGGTGAGTGAGAGCAGATAGACTTATGACTGTAGTGTAATGGATACTGTTGTACTGTAGCTGGAATTTTGGCATTAAAATGGTGATTGAGAACCAGTATGGTAAGAGTGGTTAGCATGTTGGATTGGGACCAGGGAGACCGGGTGTCAAATCCCTGCTTGCCAAGAAACTTAATTGGATGGGCTTGAGTCAGCCATTTTCTCTTTCAGCTTGACCTACCTCACATCGTGATTGTTGTGAGCATAAAATGGAGGAGGGGAGGACTATGTACTGTAAGAAAAGGCAGGGTAAAAATGAACCAAATAAATAATCCATCTATATACTAATTAAAAACTGCTAATATATGTATTTTCACAAGGTAATAGAAGTATTTTCACAAGGTAAAAGAAGATTCATATCTTTAAACAAGTTTATAGGAAAGTAGGTTGTTTGTTGTTTCCTATAAACAAGTTTATAGGAAAGTAAATTGGAAAAAATGTTTATCGACGGTCTTCCTGTGCAGTCCCACGTGGGACTGCCCACGTGCAGGCCTGCCAAGTTCAGAGATTTTATAGCTCAAAACCACTAGGGAGCGCCCTGACCTTCCAGCGCACAAGCGTGGCTGCCTTTCCCACTGAAAACGGCCTCTAGGAGGTGGGACACCCCCGCAGTACCCTCAGTCCTCTTTTGCTGCCAACTCTAGAGGTTCTAGCTTGCTCTTCTTCTTTGGATCAAGGTTTCCTTTTCTGTAGCTATGTCGGAGAAGGCCTTGTTTAAACGATGTGTATCCTGCAACAGAAAGATGACCCAGTCAAACGGCAACTCTAATTGCCTGTATTGTTTAGGGGAAACCCACAATACATAGGCTTGCAAAAACTGCCGCACCTTCACCCCGAAAGCCAAAGCAAAATGGGCTGGTAGACTGCAAGCCTCCTCATGGGAATGAACCATGGCGGCCACTGATCCACTGGCCATGGCAAAGACCCCTGCCGTGTCTGTTTCTTCTACCCAGCCTGTTCCGGGCTCCTCTGGAATGAAGACACCATGCTCCTGCTCGTCCCCGGCCCATTTGGAGTCTTGACCACTGTCAGATTTGACCGCTTCGTCGGCCCGAAGTGCCTTGAAACCGGCAGCACCTACCTCCTCGGATCCAACCCTGTTGGGGACAAGAACCCCTAGGAGTAGAATGCCTTCGGCTCCAGTCATGGTCTCGGATCGGCAATCTCCTTGGACCCAACACGATGGTTCCTTGACTTCAAAGACTTTGGGCCTGAAAACCCCTCAGAGCAAAACACCCTCAGCGCCTATTGATACCTCAGACTGACGTTCCCCTCAGAACCAATGGGATGAGTCCTCTTCAGCTTTGAAGGCTTCGGATCCGATGACTGCTCCGGAACCATCCGAGCCTGGTTTAGGAAAAAAGAAAAGGAAGAAGCATCACTCTTCGAAACGCGATAAGGTGATTCTGGAGAGTGTTATCTCACCTCACACACCTACTGAACCTCAAGGTGAAGTCGGATCCAAACATCTCAGCAAAAAATGTTGGGGTTCAGGAGACCATTCCTCATCCCACAGTTCTTCCCGCTCCAGGAGCTGGATGGAAGAGGATGTGATCCTAATAGGTAGGCCCCCTACACCATCGGGGCGGTCTAGATTGCCATGTCAAGGCTCCTGGTCTTTGTGTTTGTACCAGGAGGGAAGGGGATGCTCCAGACATAGGAGAAGCCCTTACTCCCACAGGAGGGACAGCCTCTATTCTAGAGAGCACTGGCTTACCGATAACCCAACTGCCTATCGTTATCACAGGGAGGGCTCTTATTATTCAGAACTCTTATGCTGGCTCCAGACGGACCCCATGCTTGTCTGAAGTGGAATTTGAAGAGAGGGCCCGACAATCTTGGTACAGCGACACGCCACCATCGGATTAACCGGAGGGAATGATTGGTCCTTCAGAGGAGGTCTCTCTGACAGATGACTTCTGTGCATATAATGAGCTATTTCAGTGCATGGCTAGATCCTTGGAAACTGATGTGGCATCAACGGAACTGAGGTCGAAAGACAAGATCCTGCAGCATATTTATTCAGGATCTACACCAGCTGTTGCCTTCCCAGTGATTGAAGATTTTGTGGAGCTTCTGAATGGTCTGAATTTGAAGCCAGCCTCCACTCCTGCCACCAACAGGAAGGTTGAGAATCTTTACAGGACAAGGGATGACCTTTGCCTGTTTTTGTTGCTACATCCACCTCCATCACTTGTTACCGAGGAGATGCAGGCCAAACCCAAGCGGGGGTCTCTATCCGTCCCCTCCAATAAGGAGAGTAGGAATAGAGATGCCATGGGATGGAAGGCCTACACTTCTGCGGTCTTCAACGTCAAGATTGCCAACTATGTTGCTATGATGGCGGCTTATCAGCTGCTTCTCTGGAATAAAGTAGCTACTTTCGTACCAAAATTGCTTGAGGACCAGAGAATCTTCCTCAAGGTCATCCAGGAAGAAGCGGTCCATTTATCCCACCATCAAATTAACGCAAGCCGAAATATGACAGATACCTCCATGAGGTCATTGCTTTTGGCTGTTGTCCTTCAGAGGTTTGCATGGCTGAGAACTACAGTGCTCCTGATGGAGACCAAAACTAAAGTTGAGGACCTCCCTTTTGAAGGACATACTTTATTTTCGGAGAATACGGATGAGTATATATCCAACAAGAGCAAGGGCAGGCTTATGGCGCATTCGTATGGAGTCCTTCCTCAACAACTTCCTCCTAACAGGTCTCAGTATAGATCCTTCCCGAGGGGTTGCCAACATCGTTTCCACCCGTACCAGGGGTGTTCCTGCCAAACCAAGCGGTCCTATCAGAGCCCGCACTCATCCTTCTCCAGAAAGAAGCAAGGTCACAAAAACAAGTAGGGAGCTCACCAGCAGCATGCTAAGGAGCAGACCCACTCCCACAAGCAATTTTGACAATTACAGGGCCCTGACCCGATGTTTGGGGTCAGGCTGCGTTCTTACTTTTCTGAGTGGTGTAATGTCACCTCTGATGTTTGGGTTTTACAAATAGTTCAAGTTGGTTATAAAATTGAATTTCTGGGATTACCATGTCTTTGGCTCCCTATTTTTAGTGCTAAAGGGTCTCAACCCAGGGTATTGGCTGAACTGTCAGCCCTTTTGGAAAAGGGAGTTATTGAGGAAGTTACTGATCAGTACTTGCTGTTAGGTTTTTACTCCAATTTGTTTGTGGTAGAAAAGAAGGATGGGGCCTCTGGCCTATACTGGATCTCCGTAATTTGAATAAGTTTATTCAAGTTTGCTAATTTAAAATGACCACTTTACAGGCGGTCCTAACCCTGGTACCTCCACAGTCCTGGTTCGCGGTCTTAGACCTAAAGGATGCTTTTTTTCATATTTCAATTTTTCTGGAGCACAAGAAGTTCTTATGTTTTACCTATGGCACTCGTATCTTCCAGTACAGAATGCTCCCCTTTGGGCTATCTACAGCTTCGCGGGTTTTTATCAAATGTATGGCAGTAGTTATAGCCTATCTGAGAGTCCAGAGGTGTTGTATTTTTCCCTATTTAGACAATTGGCTGATTGTTGGACATTCAGCTGACGATGTAACCAGACAGATCTCTACTACACTGTCCACTTGCCTTAAATTGGGTCTGTTTGTCAGTGGAATACCAAATCAGGTTCAAGGTTTTGGTATTAACCTATAAAGCCCTAAGTGGACAGGGACCGTCGTACCTGTGGGACCGCCTCTCCCTATATGAGACCCAGAGGACCCTTCGCTCAAGCGACAAACATCTGTTAAAGATCCCTGGCCCTAGGGAGGCCCGCCTAGCATTGACCAGGGCCAGGGCGTTTTTGGCCCTGGCCCCAGCCTGGTAGAACGCTGTCTTGCGAGACCAGGGCCCGGCAGGACTTGTTGGCATTTTGCCGGGCCTGCAAGGTGGAGCTGTTCCGCCAGGCATATGGGTGATGCTGGGCGGTGCCCCCCCCAGTGGGGGGTGAAATTATGTGCCCTCCCGCCCAATGTCACCTCCCATCTTTTATATGGTTGCTGTAAACTGCTCTATGGACGGTGATAGGTGAATGTCTAATGTGCTGCTGTGCTCTTTATTGTTATAGTTGTATCTATATAGTGGTATTATGTTTTTAAATGAATGATATACATTATTTATATTTTTAATGGTCACTGCTGATAAATTGTATAGTGTGTTTTTAGTTGTTGTGATCCGCCCTGAGCCCACCTGTTTGTGGGGGGCGGACTATAAATTTAAGAACATAAATAATAAAATAATAATAATCTAAAGAAATCCAAACTTGCCCCTTCCAGAGTTATAGTTCATAGGAGCTGTTATTGATGGGATCCAGGACGCGGGTTTCTTACCTTCAAAGAGGGCCCTGAAGGTCAAGGCATTGGTTAGGAGGTTCAAGAAGTGCAGATTCCAACCTGCCCGTCTCATTCAGACCTTGTTGGGATATATGGCCTCTACCACTGCTGTGGTACCTTTAGCAAGGCTGCATACATGCCCCTTGCAGCTTTGGTTTAGTTCAGTTTTCTTCGCTGAGTGGGATTCTCAGGACAAGAGGTTTAGCATTCCCCGGAGGGTCCTCCTTTCCCTAGACTGGTGGATGGTCCAGTCGAACCTCTACAAAGGTATTAGTTTTGGTTACAGACAACTGGATGTATCTGTTACTATGGACGCATCCAATCTTGGTTGGGGCACTCACTGTGAGGGGTCCTATGCACATGGCGTGTGGGATGATTCTGAATGTCACGAGTATATCAACTTTCTGGAATTGAGGGCAGTCTTATATGCGTTGGTTTCATTTGCCGATACTGTAAGGAACAAGACTGTCCAGATACTTACAGAAAACACAACTACTATGTTTTATGTAAACAAATGGGAGGCATGAAGTCAATGACTCTGTGCAAGGAAGCTGTGAAAATCTGGAATTGGGCCACAGATCATTCGGTGTGGCTTCAAGCAGTTCATATCCCGGGTGTGGACAATGAGGTAGCAGATTATTTGAGCAGACTACAGGGGGACAATCACGAGTGGTCCCTGCAGGATACTTACTTACCCCGTTTTTACAAGTGGGGTCTTCCTGACGTCGACCTCTTTGCTTCCGAGGAGAACCGCAAGACTCCCTGTTTTTGTTTCAGAGGTGGCATAGGTCATGAGTCACTTGGGGACGTGTTTCAACTCAGGTGGTCCAATCACCTCTTCTACATGTTTCCCCCGTTTCCACTTCTGGCCAGCATTCTCAGCAAAATTCAGGTGGACGTAGGCCATCCTAATAGCCCCGTATGGCCACGGCAGCCTTGGTTCCACACACTCCTGAGGTTGCAGACTCTAATGTACCATTTTCCGATAACCCCGGACCTGTTGTCTTGGAGAGGGGTGTTACACCACAGAATAGACAAACTCAAACTGACAGCTGATCATTCAGGACACTCCTTCTCTGAGGGAGTGACTCACATATTACAGAATGCTAGGCGGTTATCTACCCACCAGTCTTACACCATTAAATGGAACAAGTTTAGTGCTTGGTGTTCAGATCCCCTAGCTTCTTCCCTATGTGAAATACTGGATTTTCCTTGGGAACTTAAACAGGGGGATCTGTCTAATTCTTCTGTCAAAGTTTACCTGGCGGTGATTTCTGCCTTCCACCCCCCGATAAACTGGAAAATGGTGTTTTCTCACTGTACGTCTAAGTTATTTTTGAAGGGCTTGAACAATTGGTTTCCCCCTGTCAGAACTATAGTCCCTCAATGGTCACTGCCCCTGGTTTTGACTAGGCTTATGTCTAGGTCCTTTGAGCCGTTAGCCACATGTCCCTTATGTTTTCTGTCTATGAAGGTGGTTTTCCTGGTGGCCGTTACTTCTGCCCGGAGGGTTGGAGAGTTAGCTGCGTTATGCTGTGAACCCCCTTACCTGAAGGTTCACGCTGAAAAAGTGGTTCTTAGGACTAAAGTGGATTTTTTAACTGAAAGTAGTTTGTAGTTTCCACCTTTCTCAGGAAATCTCTTTACCTGTTTTTTTCCGTAACCAGACCATGGAAGCGCAGAAGGCTCTCCACGCACTAGATGTACGGAGGGTGATCCTCTTTTATTTGGATCCTTTATTTGGATCCTTTAAAACCTTTAAAAGTAGATTCCCACCTTTTTGTGTGTTTCTCGGGTCAGAAAAAGGGTTAAGAGGACTAGCCCCCAGACTTTTGGCTTGTTGGGTGGTTCAGACAATTTTATTGTGTTATAAGACTGCAAACTTACTTTGCCCGTTGGAGATTCATGCTCATTCTACTAGGTCCCAGACATCTTTGGAAGCCCTCCTGAGAGGTGTTCTGCGTCAAGATACCTGCAAGGCAGCGACGTGGGCCTTGGCTGACATGTTTGTCAGGCATTACACCTTGGACGTCCTAGACAGGAAAGAGATGGCAGTGGATTCAGCGGTTCTGCAATCGATCTTCTTGTGATGACACTTCAATGCCTCCACCCAGGTATTTAAGCTTTGTAATCTCCCATGTGGGATTGCACAGGAAGACCATCGATGAAAAACAGTGTTGTACTTGCCTGTAACTGTTCATCTAAGTCTTCCGTGCAGGCACACATACCCTCCCTCCTTCCCCGCTAACACTCTTGGTACTTATCTTGGAGCATGGCAGCAAAAGAGGACTGAGGGTACTGCAGGGGCGCCCCACCTCCTAGAGGCCATTTTCAGTGGGAAAGGCAGCCGCGCATGCATGCTGGGAGGCAAGGGTGCCCCCTGGTGGTATTGAGCTATAAAAATCTCTGAAGTTGGCAGGCCTGCTCATGCGCAGTTCCATGTGTGCCTGCATGGAAGACCTAGATGAACAACAGTTACAGGTAAGTGCAATACTGTTTTTCTTTGTCCAAAAAATAATCTTTCACCTCCCTCGACCCTTTCCTTCAATCTTACCAGTTCTAGGGTTTCACTTCAGGCTTCTCAGAATAAAAGTATGTTCAACATTGCTCTATAGCAGAAAATAGACAACATAAGTTTCATCTCAGAGAGGACTTGAAATAATTTCAGTTAAATAAGGGGTACAACCGGAGGCAGAATTGACCTTTATAATTTAAATCAGCCTCTTCTTTTCAAATTCAGGTTCCTTTCTGTGATGCAGTGGATTTAGTTCGTGTAAGAAGAGTTTACTTTCATGGCGGCTATGCTTATGTACCTCATCAGGATATTATTTCCATTGTCTTGAACAATTACAGAACGCAGCTCTCAAAAGCTCTGGCAGTAAGTCTTTTTTTCCCTTCTAATTTGTGCTATACTTTTACCCTCTTATATTTTCAATTTATAAATTGTAACCTTGTATCTGACCTGCAGAAAGCTGGTTAGAGTAGGGTATAGGCTCTCAGCTTACAACAATTGAGAAGTATTTCAAATATTTAAAATAAACTCCTTCACTTCATTTAGCAGTACTGAGCACTGTTGTATAATATAAGAGGTGGTGCTAGTACTTTGCAATAACTTTCTATGAACAGCAGGATTTGAGTCCAATGGCACTGTAGAGACATGTAAGATTTTCAGGGTGTAAGTTTTTGAGAGTCAGAGCTCCCTTCTTCAGACACAACTGTGAACAGTAATACAATTCTAATTGACAACTACATTTCTTTTATTCTAATCTACTTTATAGTAACTTGAAAAAGAGACAGAGATAGAAATAGTAATGGTAATTTAAAAACTTGTCCTATACATTTGCCAGTGTTGTTATTATGATGGAGAACTTGAAGAACAGACTCTATTTAAATGTACATGTAGCAAAATTTAGGGATGATTATGCCTTTGCTCTTTGGGCAGAACATGGGAAAGCAGGAAGAGGGCCTCCAAATAGTTGGGGGGAAGCGTACACTTTACTGGGGCCTGGAGGTCCAGAAGGGCCCATCCTAGGCTGCAGTCTCCATTACCATTTGGGGGGGGGAAGAAAACACTGAGGATAAACTGTAGATCATGCCTGAGAGTATTTATAGAAACTTATTTCCTTGCACCTGTTGTCCAGATCTGTGAGCTTTGCTGGAACAGACCTTCCCCTCCGCATCCTGTTATATCAGTAATAGAACCAAACATTTCTCTGAAATACATAACGGAACCAATGCGGATTTGGATTGTATTCCAGATATAAACTGAATAAAAAGAAGGCTAAGATAATGTTGTTAACAGAAACCGAAGAGAGAGGAAAAAAATAACAGATTGTGTTGTCACTAAAAAAATTAATCAAATATTTGGGTATATATGTAACGGGGCAAAATGACAATTTATATAAAGATAACTATCAAAAAGTTTGGACAAGTATTATTGAAGATCTGCAACGATGGGAAAGATTGTATCGAAAGTCAGCCTTGTCCTGTGCTCAGTGAAGAATCATCAAAGGAAGAGCTGCCTGCAGTTGGCTCTCAAACTGACCCAGCTGCAGCTGACTTTGAGTCAGATGAAGAGCAACAATAGATCCAATTACCGGCTAATCAAATAGCACAGCCTTCAGCTGTAAGAGATCCAACTCGAAGGAACTCTGAATCAATTAACATGGCTGCAGAAGCCTGTTCCTCCTTGCTCTCTTTATCGACACCCTTGCAGCTCCGACGCTATCGGAGATGGTTAGAGCTTCTAGATCATAGGAGGAGTGCATGACTCATGAGCCAACGTCAACTGTCAAATGACCAAGATGGATGAGTAGTTCCGGGATGTCTGCCAAGTAAGTGGTTGACAGTTTAGCTCATTAGGACTTAGCCGTAAAAACGGCTGGAAGAAGCAGCAGTTTGTGGATGCAACTAGTACACTTTATGGCTGTTCTACTGTCCTTGCTGTTACCCAAACTCTGGAACTCTGACCCTTGGACTGGACCTGACCTGTGGCTTCTCTGTAATTCTGATCCTTGGACTAGACCTGATTTGTGGTTTCTCTGGAACTCTGACCCTTGGACTGGACTCTGTTATTCGTTGCTTCTTGGTCATGACTGGCCTCTGCACTCCGGCCCCTGGCCCCTGGGGGACTACACCAGTACACATTGATAATTTCTGCTGTTAAAATGAATATATTATCAAAGCTGAACTTTCTGTTTCAAATGCTACCAATCCATATAGATGAAAAGATCTTTAAACATTGCAGAAAAAGATGAATGATTTTGTATGGAATGGGAAGAAGACAAGAATAAGATTTAAAATATTACAAGATGAAAAAAAATCTAGGAAGTTTAGGGGTATCAAATAATAAACTGTATCACCAAGCAGCTGCAGTAGTTTGGATATCAGATTGGATTATAAACACAAATAGAAGAAATATCAAATTGGAGATAATTGATACTAAAGAAGGAATTCATAACTATTTATGGATTAAGAAGTTGTTAAAACTATTCAAAGACAAGATAGCACTCGTATTTTAAGGAATGGACTATGGACTACTAAGAATATAGTAAAATAGTAAATATAGCAGAAATAGTAAAAATCCACCAATTTTGTCATTGATATTTCCAATTGATGCCTATTGTGACATTACTATAAGAAATAAAATGGATTATATAAATTATGAATCTATAACAGACAAACAAAGGAAAATAAAAACATGACATGAAATTCAAGCTGAAGGAAAAAACATTCCAAGGCTGTATTATCAAACAATGATGAAATTCAAAGAACAATTAATCAAAGAAGGAGGTTGGTTAAGAGGGAAAACTGTTTTTGAACAATTAATCATTAAATATTCAAAACACCTACGAGAAAAAGTCTATAAAATATTATTGCAATATGATACAGAACCAGAGTAAGTAAAAACATGTATGATAAAATTGATGTAAAACTTTGGAGAAAATATATGTATGAGCCAGTGGGAAAATTTATGTACCAAAGTAATGAAATTTACAGAATGTCAAATCTTAAGACAGAATTGGTATAAAATGTTCTTCAGATGGTATATTACTCCCAAGGACACTGCAAAAACTAATAAGAACTATAATGGCAAGTGTTGGAAATGCCAAAATACGGATGCAATCTTTTATCACATGTGGACTTCCCAGAAAACAAGGAAATATTGGATAGAAATACATGCAGAAGTGCAAAAGAAATTAAAGTTTAAGTTTGTGATGAACCCAAAAAATATGTTCTTAAAAATGTTACCAAGTAATACTACAAAATTATATAGTGAGCTATTCAAATATATAGTAGAGCCCCGTGGCGCCGAGTGGTAAGCTGCAGTACTGCAGCCCAAGTTTTGCTCACAACCTGAGTTCGATCCTGGCGAAAGCTGGGTTCAGGTAGCTGGCTCAAGGTTGAGACAGCCTTCCATCCTTCTGAGGTCGATAAAATGAGTGTCCAGTTTCCTGGGGATAAAGTGTAGATGACTGGGGAAGGCAATGGCAAACCACCCCGTAACAAAAAGTCTGCCAAGAAAATGTCATGATGCGACGTCCCCCCACGGGTCAGTAATGACTCGGTGCTTGCACAGGGAACTACCGTTATCTATTCAAATATATGGTGACTGTGGCAAGAGTAGTATATGCAGCAAAATGGAAGGCAGAATGATGTCCAGATTTAATGGAATGGAAGAAAATAAGCTATATGAATATGTGTTAATGGCAAACTTAACATCTAATATACATAATAGGCCAATTTCAGAATTCCAAGAAAAATGGAAAGTATTTTTGATTATGTAGCTGAAAATTAAGAATAATTAAGAACAATTATTATTAAATATGAAGAAAGAATTTAGATAAAAGTGAAAAATTAAGAATATATATAAGCAAGTTTTATATAGATATATGGTTTAATTGATGATAATATTATTTAAAGTGGGATTTAAAAAAAAAAACCTGTAGAGGTTCTACAATGGGGGAAGAGGTTATACCACCTAGTCATCTTGTATATTGAGTATAAACTTGCAAGTGAAATTGACTTTGGGAGCTGGTTCATATTTAGCAATGAGGTAAGCTAGGAAAAATAAAACTTTAATTAGCCTAATTTTCGCAGCCATGTTTTTCCATTAGAATTTTTTAAAAAGACAATAACAGGATAATCCCTTTTTAGTGACCAAAACGTTACAAAATAGTCAGCAAACATTTAGGACTATCAGGCCGGTTGTTGTTGTTAAACAAAAGTTGCAAAAGTCGGCATTTTTCAAAAATGTAGAATATGTAACAGAATTTCATAACTAAAACTTTTTTCATAATTCATGAGATTGTATGTATGGGTTGAAGGATTGTGGTATTGGGGTGCTCGTGCCCCAGTAATTGGTTAATTACAGCTGTTGCTCAAACCAGGGAAGTTCCAAGCCTCTATAAACTATAAAACCATAAATGTTGTAGTATTATAAATAAAAAATTCATTTTGTTGTTTGGCTGTTGAGGTTGAAGGAGGTTTATTAAAACTTCTATCGAGGATGGTTTTCCAGTAAAGTGCTCTAAGGGATCCAGGTTTTTGCTAGTTATTCCACAGACAGAACTCTTTAATAACATTTTAAGATAAGGAAATATCTCCACGACCTGGGAGCCTGAGATCATAAAATGTAATTCAGTCTTATAGACCCGTATCCCTTCTAAAACAGGAAACTAAAAACTTTACATCACTGAAAGGCACAAGACTCAGAGTTCCAATTGGATATTATATAAAAGCAGATCAAAATGAATTATTCTGTCATAGAAGTATCAGTGATTATATGGAAGCTTTAAATATAATAACCATTGTAAACACATGAATATTTCTTTATCAGTTTTATCTTCAGATGTAGTAAAAGCATTCAGAGAAGACTTGCAGTGCAATCCTAAGAACACTTCTCTAAGAGTAAGCCCCATTGAGTAGACTTCAGTAGGATTCCAAGTGGACCCTGTTTAGTATTGCATTTAGAATTGTTAAAAGAGTTGAAATTTGGAGCAAGATTCATCCAAATGATTGAAGCATTTGTAAAAATGAATTATTTTTGCTCCACTACGTTTTAATAGAGGGACCAGAAAAAGAAGCTCATTAGTGACTACTTCATTCAGAAAGGGGAAAAAGCCAAACTTTGTGTGCAGGTTCTTAGATGCTCTCCTGTTATAGGAAGAATAAGAGTCCCAGACTTTGAACTCTAGTAGACAGTGTCCTACCTTAAAAACTACTTTCATGTGCTGAGGACTGCTCATGCAAGTTACAAGTAAATATAGGAATAAGCATATTGAATCAATATACTTTAGAAGTAGTTTGGATGCAAAATAAATACCCTCCTAAAGAAAATATTAAACAACCCCTTTTTCCACTTTTAAAATACAGAAAGCCAACTTCTTGTGTTCTCACAGTGCAAATCTTTTGAGACAGGATTATGTTCCTGTTCTTCTGCCACCCTTCCCTGGTAGAGCTAAGTGATCTCTTCCAGTTTGGGAGATAACATGTTCTACAGGACTATGTGATGTGACTAAGAAGGGAGCAATATTGCAGAGAGAAATGATACAACTGAAAGCCTCAAATATCATGGTTTCAGTTTTTGGATGCAACATTTTATTACCCACTCCTAAAATTAAGAAATAAATTACTATGAAATTAATGCAATTCACAACATTGTAGGAGATTACTCTTCACACTTACATGGAATAATTTCTCATCTATATGAATTCAGAGTTCATAATCTTGGAAGACAAATCCTAAATGTGTGCATAACTGGGAAAGAGGTTTTAACTTGCTTTTTGTTTGGCCCAATTTGCCTTTTACTTCTATCACTATTAGTATAAGAGTGCAAGATTGGAGTCCAGTACCACCTTAAAGACAAATAATATTTCCATGGTATAAGCTTTTGAGAGTCAAGCTTCCTTTGTCAGATTAGTATAAGCAAGTTATTCTTAAAAATTTTCATGTTAGTATATTTAACTCTGGATAGCCTGCAGCTCATCTATACATAATATTCAGCTTTATATTGAGTGAAATGAGCAAGGATGGGCACTGGTGTTCAAGGTTCATGATTCAGAGTCTTGGAATTTAATCACAATTCAAAAGATTACGAGCGATTCCATTCACTTTCAAGCCAGAACAATATTGCTGGGATTTTTAGATGATAAACCAGTACCTCCAATTATTTATTAGTAGCAGCTAAATGATTAATTGCTTAAAAATAGCATGAAAACTTTTTTTCCTGCCATCTCAGGTTGGCACAACGAAATTTAGAAAATAATGGTAATAGATAAAATGTCTCAGTTGAAGCGAATGAAAAAAATGTTTTCCAAATTTCTAAAGAAATGACTCTTTTCTATCCTACACTGAAGCTACCAACATTGTTTGCACGGAAGATATTAACATCAGCTCCATTTTTTGCATTCTGAATAAGGACAGAGAACGCTTACTACCTTTTGTCTAGTTTATTGAAAAAAAATGTACAACAAATTGTTTCATGTGTTTACTGTGTTCATTTGCTTGTTCCTATTTCTTTCCTTACTGTCTCTATAAACTTAATGCTGAATTGATTTATCCTTCTTATTAAGGTATTTGGGCCCCTTGCTGTGTATAATTAGTGTGAACCTGTTTTCAGATATTAGAAATGGTTTTTAAAGAAACCCTTATCATTGAAAATTGTTATGAGAAAAAAAAAAGAATTTTCAGGTTATATAGTCTGATATGTTATCCCAAAATAGTTTTCCTCATTGATTTCATATTCAGTCTTTTTCTTTGTACTCTACAAGGAAAGATGTTACAAAACCTCCCTAGAGTCTCATCTATAATTTTACTGCTCTTAAATAGGAAGTTTCCAGTCGATAGATTTAATAATATAATTAGGATTCTCTTCTTTGCGGGCCATTGTCCAGGGTATTTGTTAATAAATATATGAATATTGCATTTTGCTTATTATCTCATTAGAGTTCATAAATGTCAAAGTGCTGTACTTATTAAACTAAAATAATGATTGTAAGTCAATTCTAAATTTACTTTAAAACATTATCATGATGTTATTTGTAGATGGAAATTCTTTGCTACACAGCACTGCTTTCCTTGACACATGACTGCCCTGACACACAACGGATTTTATACAAATTGCTGCCTTCTGATGAGAAGACATCAACAGATTCTAGTTGCTAGGAAACTATGAAACACTTAAATAGTTCCTTTGGTGCTTGCAAAGTCTGGCAGTTTTATACAGCAAAACTGCTTAAAGACTACAGAGATTCTTAAAGATTTCAGTTTTAAAATTCTGCCTAGTGTATCCTGTGAATACTCAGAGTGCTGAGATGTTTAGGTGTGGTAAGCTTTGTGAGGCAGTGGCTTCTCCAACAAGGAGAGCAAATACTGTTTGTAATGATTTCAGAATATGTTGTTGTTACCTTTGTTTTGTTTATGTATAGAGGTTCTGTAGCAGGAGGGTTTCAAAGTGTTACAGTATTTTCAGTTGGTGAAGCAAGTGACTGTTAAGGATAAATTAAAAGGACACTAAATAAGAGTTTTTAAAGCTCAGAATAGGTTTCCAGTTAGGAGAGATGTTTTGAGGGGGGCTCCTAAAGTCTAGAATTCCAGAACCAATCACAACAAGGTTTGACTAAATGTCAGCAGTTGATTGGACAGAACATTCCTGAGACAGTGTATAAGGGGAAAAGGGGGAGAGGCAGCACAGGTGGTTGGAAGGCAGAAGAGCTTGAGGAAGAAGAACTGTAGAAAATTACCAGCCCTTCCAAGAGCTGGATGAATGAACTGCTGAAGGAAAAGAGGATTCACCATTAAAGAGAAGGCAGGAGAAGAAGCAGAAATAGCATAGGCAGAGGCTAAAAAATCTATGGCTGCACCTGTCATCTGTCTGAAGGGATGGGAAGATTGCCTCAGTAGGACCAGAGGGAAGACAATGAAGCACTTCTCCACCAGCATCAGTAGGAAGCTGTCAGGCCAATCAGGACATTCTCTAGTAGTAAGCCAATGAGGTACTGGCTGGGGTGTTTGGCTTGTTTATTTTAATAAGTGACCAGGGCTTTTTTCTGGGAAAAGAGGTGGTGGAACTCAGTGGGTTGCCCTAGGAGAAAATGGTCACATGGCTGGTGGCCCCGCCTCCTCATCTCCAGACAGGGGAGTTTAGATTGCCACTCAGTGGCGCGGAGGGCAATCTAAACTCCCCTCTGTCTGTAGATCAGGAGGCGGGGCCACCTGCCATGTGACCATTTTCAAGAGGTTCTGGAACTCTGTTCCACTGCGTTCCAGCTGAAAAAAGCCCTGTTGTTAGAACCTTATTTTTTTCCTATATAAGGCTTAAGTTTTTATTTCCAGGGGACCTAACTGAAATCCTGGTAGGGTTTGCAAACTTGTCTTAGCAAGTTGTCACGAGCTTAATTTCACAGTATGTAAAATGTGCATGTGAAAATAATTGGTACTTTAATACTGGGATGTAAAAATTCTTTTTATTCAGTGTATAATGTGTGAAGGTCTAAGTAAAAAGCTTTTGATATATATTGCTGAGATCAGAACACTGTGGCACAGACTTTATTTCCAGATTACTCAAAGAATTTAATATAATTAAGAAAAAGGAATATATAGTTAAACTCACTGGACATAGGGGGCTTTGATTTTTTAAAAATGCATTGCTGTTCCAGGGATTAATTACAAAATTAGAAATTACATCTAAGTATTTTGAACCCAAGGCCTTGTATGTTTGAGATGTAACATTGATCTCTCTATGAAAAAATCCTCTGAAAAAACTACTACTGTTAATTTATTAGCTTTAATTTCTGATCTCCTCCTACCGTATGTTTATTCTCTGATAGCAGAAAACAAGAGCTTTCTTTTTTCTAATCTACATATTATTCTAATCTACAAACTGGTTACAAAGGATAAACCTTTAAAGTGCATTTTTACTGGGATGTATTTCTGAAGCTGTTTCAGCTGTGATATGCAATAGCAGAACTGAAATCTTCATTCAGCTCGAATGGAATGGCCTAGGGCAAGTCATTGTCTTTCTATAGGTAACTTTATAGGTTTGATAGATGATATTGCTGCTGTAAGTTGCTTGGTAGAAAGCCAAGATCCAACTGTAAATAATGAGGCTGAAATAATATAAGAAAATCCTGTAGCGTATTGGTGGGGGGGGTCTCTTAGCTAAAACATGCATTCCTCAGTATGTGAGGAACTTGAAATTTAATTTTATAAGTTTCTGTGGATGATGTTGAATTGGTCTGGTAGAACTTCTGACCGTCCCCACCGAAAGCTTGCTAAACCTGGACTAGCCGCTTTAGGACTACAAAAGGCAAGGGACACATCTCACTCCGCAAAGATAATTTGTATCTCAACCTCATAACTATGGGTACAGAAACTTTGGCTTCTGCTGAAGTCATAGTTACCTTACTGCTTTCAAGACACTGCACTGAATTTAGGTTGTGAAAGTATTTGGCAAAAGTTTGGAAACAAAGCTTTAAACAAGGTGCTTCACTGTAAGCCTAGTGAGATTGTTCTTGAGTTTACTGGCACATGAAGAAAATGGTTCGTGTTTCCACACTGGGGTTTTGGATCATCCTTGTTGTTTCTGCCCTTTCTCTAACTCAAAGAGAGTAAAAGGCCTGCATAGAGTGGTAGATGAATGAGGAAGAGGTTGAGGGGTTCACCTCTTGAGCTTGACAAAGTAGAATACCCTTTCCCTTCTTCTTTTTTTCAAGTTGTGGAGAACTCAGAATGGACAAGGATTTGTATGTGCAGGAGAAGACCGTTACCACTGGGTTACGGATCTAGAGAGGGCTTGATGATAATGAGTTGGATCCCAAAAAGGAAGCCTTGATGGTCTGCCAACCCTTTGGGAACATCATAAAATTTGGCATGGGGGGGGGGGGCTATAGAAGAAGCGGGGAGCTGGTAGAAAATTGTCTTCTTTTGTGTCAGAAGTAGAGATGGGCACGATCTGCATTATGATTGAAAAAAACCCACGATAATGGCGATCATGTGATCGTGACCTGGCGGATCGTGATCGTCCACGGCCAACGATCCAGCGATCGGGAGAGGCCTGGATTGTTGTGTTTGGGCTCGGATTGGGGATCCAGACACTCAGGCACCAGCAATCTATTACCCTGGCAATGGAGCCAGGGGAAAGCCTGAGCTCTGTTTGCCCTCCTTCTGTCGCCCTGGAAACCTGAATGGAAGCCCAGCTTTCCTTGATCAGCAGGGCTTCCTTCCAACCACGGAGCAGCAAAGCAGTCACAAGTTGGGAGAAGACACCCAGGGGAGGGAGGGGGAAGGGGGTGTTCTGTAGCCATGGGCACTCCAATCTCATCCCTGCAAACCCTGATAGGCAGCTCTGACGGCCAAACACAGACCTCCTGTGTTGCTGAATGGGACCTGAGGGGAGGTGGCTTGTTGCCGCCTCCCCATGCCCGCCAGGCCCGGCGGCTGCCGCCACCACCCACCTTCCCACATAGCTGGGAATAGCAGCGCGGCCCGCTTTGGCATCCACGATCCATGGATCGGGAACGGGACATGCTCAGTGTGGATCGTTAATTCAGGATCGTCGCCAGCGCCAATCCATGATCAGCTGGATTGTTAATTTTTTTTTTATCGTGCCCATCTCTAGTCAGAAGTACTTTTCTGCTTGTGAAATGCCAGGCTTGGTTTCAAGATAAATATTAATTTATAAAGTGCTTCAAAAGCTGTGCCTGGAACAATGGTTATACTAAAAAGAGCAATCCTGCCAGTAGTCTTACAGTCGAAGGAAAAAGACAAAACTATAAGGAAGGGGGAAGGGACATAAACAGATGAAAGTGATTAACATGATTTATGCAGATTACATTGTATCTACATCTGAGATGCTGGTTTCAAATCCCAAAGACATAGGCTTGTTTATTCCCTATTCAGATTTGTAAAATGGAAGTGAAACTTCCTCACAGCATGTTTGTAAAGATAGGTAAGCATCATGAAGCATATGTATTCTATACACATCTTAAAACAAAGCAGCAATTAAAATCAGTAATTGGTGTTGGTGGTTAGATGGGGAAATATTTTCCTCTTTTTTCTATCAAGGTTTCATCCGTTCCCAGTTCTCAGATCTATAAACAACATTTATCACTGCAGTTCTCTGCCACTAAATTCTATTTGAAATTGGGAGTGGGGATGCAATTTTGTGCAGGTGGTATTCAATAATATTTGATCACCTGAAGTTTCAAACTGTGAACAAGGAGGCTTTGAGTTGTGGCATTAATGTATGAAAATTATGATTAATGAAGGTCTTGTCACTTGAGATTCATTTCAGGTATTGAGTTCTGAGTGTTAACCCAAAGTAATTCAGTGTAACATAAATGGATGATTTTTATAATATGCATATACAAGGTTAGTAAGGTAATAACTTTGACAGTGCAGTATAAAACATGATTAAAATGACTTTGTCCTCTAGATGCTTCATGCTGAAGTGCAGCAAGAAAGCACTTTCATTTTAGTATAATTTCATTTAATGTCTTCCTATTATTTCTGTGCCATTTATTATTTTCCCCTGTTTCTGATATTGTGGAGCAGTTGCAATATGTTTGGCATTGCCTGTGAGTTCAAGGTACTCAAAGAGTATTTTTGAGAAATATTTTTAACAATTTTAGTCTTAGAGCAATGGAGTACATAAATATTATTTTTTGCAAGGCCAATGTCTGAGGTACATCTTTGCAAGTGCTTATATCACTAGAAAGTCAAACTAGGTGTTAAGGAGATGGAAGTACTTGGTAATGTTTGCACAGAGCATGCACTCAGAATAGGCTGAAATAACATAGGTGCACTGCTTTCTTGCATAATAGAGATGTCGATGAAAGAAAATGATGTGGTATATCTGTCCCAACTAACTCCACCTGGATATACGGTCCCAACCCCTACACCCGTGGCCATGGAGGAGGCGTTGCTGTTATCCTCTGTGAATCCTTTAACTTCTGCACACTCCCTATACAGACTATAGTTGGCATTGACTGCTTCTTATGCTGGGAACTAAAGATAAATTAAGTATTGGCTTCCCACTTCCCCAGTAAACACCCTTCCTGAATTGGCAGAGGTACTCTTGGGCTTGGTGCTGGAGACACCTAAACTGATTTTTCTAGGTGACTTCAACATCATGCTGAAAGTTCTTCATCAGTGCTGGCCCAAGATTTTATAGCTTTTTTTGGCTGCCCTGGGCCTCTCTCAAATAGTGACTGGCTCAAAATACAAAGTGTTAGTCCAGACTTTGAAAGACATGAAAGTAAGATATAGATGGGAATTACCGGAAGGGATATCTTTTGAATTTGGAGGAGTAAGAAAGCGCATCAGATCTGAATTGGAAATGGAAAGGTTCATGACGGACAATGAAAAAGACTTACCAACAACAAGACTTTGAATATGGGGTGCAAAGTTTTATCGTGGAATGTAAATGGACTCAACTCACCTAATAAGCGAAAAAGCATTTTCCACTGGCTATTAAAACAGAAATGTGATATAGACTCATATTAGAAATCAGGACGTAAAATACCTTAAAGTAAGTAAATTGGGCATTGAATTTGTAGCGGCCTCAAAAAAGAAAAAAAGGGGAGTGGTATTATATATAAAAGAAGAGCTGCAGCCAAAGGTGATAATTAGAGATGGGGAAGCCAGATTTATAGCAGTGGAATGTATTTGGAATTTAAAGAAAGTGTTGGTGATTGGAATATATGCACCTAATGGAGCTAAAGAGTGCTTTTTTGAGGATTTAAAGAAGCAACTAGATGAACTTTCATATGATCAGATAATACTTGCAGGAGACTTCAATGGAGTTACGAATTTGGAACAGGATAAGAAATCAGCCACTACACAAAAGAAAAGAGGACTATTACCAAAGACTTTTT
Organism: Eublepharis macularius; assembly: GCF_028583425.1. NCBI lineage: Eukaryota > Metazoa > Chordata > Lepidosauria > Squamata > Eublepharidae > Eublepharis > Eublepharis macularius. The sequence continues at coordinate 65,076,526 of NC_072790.1, forward strand.
TTGGATTAATGCAACAGGAAGCGTTGGAAGATGTGTGGAGAACGCAGAATCCCACAAGCAGACAATATACCTTTTTCTCTGCAAGACATTCTACCTTATCGCGTATTGATATGATCTGGGCCTCAAAGGACTTAGTACTTTGGACTAAGGAAGCAGAAATAATGCCCATGGTAGGCTCAGATCATAACCCAATTATGTGGAAATTTGGAAAAAGAACTAAGAGAAAAGGATGGAGAGTAAATGAGGATTTGTTGCAAGAGGGAGAAAATATGGAAATGAGGATTTGTTGCAAGAGGGAGAAAATATGGAAATGTTGAGAAAGGAGACTAAATTCTTCATACAGTACAACATGAATCAAGAAGTACCAACCAACAAGGTATGGGACACGTATAAAGCAGTAATCAGAGGTGTATTAATGGACTTAAATGGAAGACTTCGAAGGAAAAAAGAGGAGAAGAGACAGGAGATTATGGAAAAAATAAAAGCCAAAGAAATACAGCTGAAGAAAAGACCAGTGAAAAAGAAAATATATCAGGATATTAAAATCCTTCAGGAGCAGTTGACGGCTATGAATAATAAAGAACTGGAATGGAATCTTAAAAGACTGAATCAAAAGTCGTTTGAAGGGGCGAATAAACCTGGGAAATTTTTGGCATGGCAATTGAAGAAAAGAAAGGAGAAAAAGATAATAAATAAAATATGTGATGACAATAAAGTACACTTGGAACAGGTCGCTATTAGCAGAGCCTTTTATAAATTCTACGCTAAATTGTATGATAAGAAAGAAGTGAATAAAGATGCGATAGCCGCATATCTGGAGAAAATGAAGCTTCCAGTAATTTCCGAGGAGTGGAGAGTTAAACTAAACAGCGAAGTAACAGAAGAAGAGATAAGGAAGGCAATACAGTCAACAAACTTGGGAAAAGCGCCAGGGCCTGATGGACTTACAGCTAAGTTTTACAAGGCAATGGCCAATGAACTGGTACTGTTTTTAAAAGAGGTGATCAATGGTGTTTTGAGGGACCAAAGGATCCCAGATACCTGGAGTGAAGCAAATATATCATTGATCCCCAAAGAAGGACAGGACTTGACCAATGTCAAAAACTACAGACCTATCTCTTTACTCAATAATGACTACAAGATTTTTGCAAAGATCTTGGCGGAGAGAATAAAGGGATGGCTAGCCAAAGTTATTGGAGAAGAACAAGCAGGCTTTTTACCAAATAGACAAATTAGAGACAACCTAAGGACAGTTATAAACGCTATAGAATACTATGACAGGCGATGTGATAAGGAGGTTGGTTTCTTCTTTGTAGACGCTGAAAAAACATTTGACAATTTGAACTGGGACTTTATGTTTGCCACCATGGAACAGCTACAAATGGGGGAAAGGTTCATAAGAGCAGTGAGAGAAATTTATAGAGACCAGAGTGCAGCAATTGTGGTGAATGACGAGCTGACTAAAAAATTGATTATTGGAAAGGGTACAAGACAAGGTTGCCCGCTATCCCTATTGTTGTTTATTTTGGTTCTTGAAATTTTGATGATGCAGATTCGAGAAGACAATGCAATCCGTGGTATAAAGATAAAAGACTTTTCCTATAAGGTCAGAGCGTTTGCAGATGATATAATGTTAATTGTGGAAGATCCAATTGAAAACATGCCCAAGGTAATAGAAAAAATTAAAGAGTTTGGAGACTTGGCAGGTTTCTATGTAAACAAAAAGAAATCAAAGATTTTATGTAAGAATATGACCAAACAAAAACAACAGTTATTAACGGAAATAACAGATTGTGAGGTAACAAGTAAGGTGAAGTATCTGGGAATTGAATTGACTGCAAAAAATATAGATCTATTCAAGAATAATTATGAGAAATTATGGACTCAAATAGAGCATGATTTGATTAAATGGAATAGACTGAACTTGTCATGGCTGGGAAGAATTGCAGTAATCAAGATGAACGTGTTACCAAGAGTTATGTTTCTGTTACAGACGATACCAATCATTAGGGACTCCAAGCAATTTGATAAATGGCAGAGGAAAATATCAGAGTTTGTGTGGGCAGGCAGGAAGCCTCGAGTGAAAATGAAAGTGTTACAGGATGCAAAAGAAAGAGGGGGAATGCAACTGCCCAACTTGAGACTTTATTATGATGCAATCTGTCTGGTATGGTTGAAGGATTGGATCATGTTGAAAAATCGCAAACTGCTGGCCTTAGAGGGATACAAAAAATTATTTGGATGGCATGCATACCTATGGTATGATAAAGTAAAAGCAGATTCTATGTTTCTGCATCACTACATTCGGAGAAGCCTCTTTACAATTTGGAAGAAGTATAAAGAATACCTACAAGAAGGAATTCCCTCCTGGGTGGTTCCATATGAAGTAATAGATCCAAGAACGGTTGACAATGAACAACAGTGTTTAACGTACAAGGAGATAACTCAAATAGAATCTTCTAAAATAAGAATAAGAACGCAACAAGAGTTGTCTCCAAACTACGACTGGTTTCAATATAGACAAGTTAGAGATCTTTATTACTCAGACTGTGCGAAGGGAGGGATAAGGATGGAGGACTCAGAATTAGAGAAAGTAATTTTACAAGAAGACCAAAAGGAAATTTCCAAGGTTTACAAAGTGTTGTTAAAATGGTATACTGAAGATTGAGATAGTCAAAGTGCAAATGGTGAAGTGGGCTATAAACTTCAACAAAGAAATAACAATGGAGGCGTGGGAATACTTGTGGAAACATACATTGAAAATCACGACATGTACCAATATTAAAGAGAATATTTACAAAATGATCTACCGTTGGTATCTGACGCCAAAGAAGATTGCGCTAGGGAATTCGAATATGTCTAATAAATGCTGGAAATGTAAAAAACATGAGGGATCAATGTATCACATGTGGTGGACTTGCGAGGTAGCTAGGCAGTACTGGGGGGAAATAATAAGAGTAATGAGTGAGATTTTACAATTTCAAGTTAATAAGACCCAGAACTCCTGCTACTGAACTTGGGAATGGAAGACATCCCAGCACAACATAGGACATTGATATTTTATATGACGGCAGCAGCCAGACTTTTGTATGCGCAGAAGTGGAAAGTACAAGAAGTGCCAACTACTGAGGACTGGATTTACAAATTGCTGTACATGGCGGAGATGGACAAAATGACAAGAAAACTGAGAGACCTTGATCCAGGGCAGTTTAACACGGACTGGGGAAAGCTGAAGCAATATCTGGTGAAAAAATGGGAGGTGGGAGGAGAACTGTGGCAGTTTGAAAACTATTGAGGTACACAGGAGGAGAGAAGTGACTATACCGAGGGGGTGGAGAGTTAATGGAAAAATTCTAAGCAACTTTATATGACTTTTAAGTATTATATTAAGTAGCAATAGTGTTGATACTATGAGAATTATTGGGATAGAAATTAACTAATCTATATTTTTTGGAAAGATAACCGTATAACATAGAGTGAATATATACATACATACGTAAATTTAAAGATAGGTCTAATTGTTAGACTTATGGTATATGTATAGATAAAGAACAATATATAGAATAGAAGCTTAAGTAAATGACAATAAGTGTGTATAATAAGTATGTGTATAGCAGCATTGGAATTGATGTATAAAGGGGGGCAAATTGTTTGTCCCATATCGAAGAGAATAGAAGGAGTAAGATAAAACACAGGTTATCAAAATGAATATTATTAGTAGTTTTAATGAAGAAGATAGATTAAGAGGAGTTTATTTATATGACAATTTATATGACAATCTATATGTGAAAGGAAGTGGAAATAGTGCTTAGAAGAATCTGAAAGTATATTATAATAAATAAATAAAATAAGTATGAAGGGAGTAGAGGGAAAGTGGATAGCGGGTTGGAAAACTGTTGGAAGTCAACAAAAAGTGGGGGGGGGGAAAGGGAGGGGGTTAGAATTAGAAAAAATTAAAGACTGTGATTATAATTGTTATTATATGTTTCTAATCCAATAAAAATTCTTTAAAAAAATCAAATAGTGACTGGCTCCACAAATGAAATAGCCCACACCTTGGACTTAATATTTTGCATTGAGCCAGATTCAGCCTGAACCATGGTCTGACCATTATCTGGTGAAGGCAGAGGAGAATATGGCCTCAACACCCTGCAAAAAGGGAGCACCTGTTAAAATGATCCTCCCAGGAAGCTCATGGGCCTTTGTGGTTTCCATAATGCCTTAGGGGATTTTAGGATTCCAAACGTATTCTCTGTTGAGGATGCAGTGGGAGCTTGGAATGTGAACTTCTTTGAAGCCATTGACAAAATTGCTCCTCATCAACCTCTCCCACTCTTCAGGTGAAAGCCAGCCTCCATGGTTTGCCACAGAGCTGGGTGACCTAAAGAGGACTTGAAGATGTTTAGAGGAACCCTGGCAGAAAACTAGCTCTGATAAACCATGTTACAGAGTCTATTGGAAGACCTATGAAGTGGCAGTGATAATGGCAAAGACACGTTTCTCTGCGATCATTGTGGCTGTTGTTTCATGACTATCCAAATTGTTTAAGGTATCAGCATCTTCTGACTCTTACATTTGAACCTTTACTGGCTTAGGACCAGACAATTAGCTGTGACACTTTTGCAAGTTTTTTGCTCACAACATAGTGTGACTATGCTCTGACCTGGATGTCACCTGTAATACAGGCGAGGAGGAAGAAATGCTAAATACACCATCTGATCCACTTTTGACCCAGTTTCAGTGATGGATATTGGCAGGATCCTGATATCTGTGAAGGCTGCTACATGAGCACTGGATACTTGCCCATCCTGGCTGCTAATATAATGTAAAGACCACATAAATGAGCCCTTGATGCCTGTCATAAATCAGTTGTTAATTCAAGGCATCTTTTCTTAGCCTCTAAAAAAGGCTGTTATCTATACACTACTTATAAATTCCTAGACAAAAATGATGTGGCCAGTTATCGCTCAGTCTCTAATTTTCTCTTTTTTTGGCAAAGTGATTGAAAGAGCAGTAGGTGACCAAGTTCAGGGCTTCTTGGATACCTCTAGTGCTCTGGACCCTTTTCTGGTCTCAGGCTGGGCTATGGAATGGAGACAGCTCTGGTGCCTTTAGTTGATGACCTCTGCCTGAATGTAGACGAAGGCTGTGTTTCTTTGTTGCTTCTCCTGGATTTTTCTGCTGCCTTTGATAATGTAGATGATGCCATCCTGTTGAGATGGTTAGAGGCAGAAATAAGTATCAGAGGATGTGCCTTGGACTGGTTTAAGTTGTTCCTCATCGAATGGATGGAAAGGATTGCTGTGGGAGACCAGCTGCCTTCAGTGTGGGAACTATCTTGCGAGTTCCCCGGGTCTTATCCCTCATGTTACTCAACCTATGTGCAAAGCCTTTAGGAGAACTAACGTCTAGCTTTGGTATTGGATGTCATCAGACTGTACATGACACCCAGCTCTATATCTTGCTGTCTTAAATTCCCTCGTGATCCAGTAGAGGCCTTACTCTGCTGTCTCGCAGCTGTAGTCAGATGGCTGAAAGCAAACAAATTGAAATTGAACCCAGGCAAGACAAGTGATGCTGGTTGGAAAGATGGAGATGTTGAAGGGCATTGTATTCCCCTTGATAGGGTTCAGTTGACCCTTGCAGATTCAGTTAACAGGCTGGGGGGGGGGTGTTATACTGGATCTAGCATTGCTTCCAGGGAAGCAAGTTAATGTAGCTGCAAAAAATTTAATATCATAATGGCTTCTTCATACTCTCCCTTAGATGCTAATTTTCTGCATTTCCTCCTCTGCTATAATCAAGCTAATTACATTTCACATTGTACTTCTACCTCCTATCTTACTTCTTTACAATACCCCTCCCACCTTCTGACTGGGATAAAGACTTGGATTTCCTTTCTACTTCTATCTGACAAAGGGAGCTTGACTCTTGCATGCTAATACCCAGCCACTGATCGTATTGACCTATACTGTGTAATCTGACTTGGGTCTCAGTGAGAAAGGCAAACTATAAATAATGTAAATTAAAAAAAAATTAAAATCTCACTCAACCAGTGGTTCTTGGGATGCCAGTTCACATATTCTGCTTTTTTTTTTAATTTGGAGAAGTTTTCCACACTTGTTTATTAAAAACTGACATTGAATAAAACCTGTACAAAACAAAATCCCAAGTTTTGTGGCATGAAAGAAAAATGTGATTCACGAAAGGAAATGATGACACATGACAGGAAATGGTGTGGCATGAAAGACTGGCTGAAAGGAAATTATCGCCTAGGACCTCCTCTTCCTTGGCCATGACGTCTTCCTCGGCCACGACCACTTCCTCAACCTCTTCCTGCAACTGCTTCCCTTTTCTTGGATTTGACTTTTGGTTCAAGATCCACCAGCAAAGTATCCAGAGGCAAACTGTCTGGCAAAATGAAGTATCTAATATTTCCTCGAATACTCAAAGTTTCTAGCTGGATAGGTTCTCTGTTCTTCAGAGTAATCTTCACAGCTTTAAGATGGGTGTTCCTACTGACATCCACACCTGTGATTGTCCCATGTACTTGAGTTCCATCCTTCAGTTCGATGGTCACAGTCTCATGGCTAAGTTTCATGAGAAACCTCACAAGCTTCATGGCGGCGGATGGATTGAAACGAAGGCAGGCCCGACCTGTGGGCAAAATGAAAAAATTAAAAATTGAGCGTGAAGCAACAAGCCACGACTAGGCCGCTCCAATACTCGTTAGGTAGACATGTTCTGTTCTTGATGGCAGTGGAGTAGTGAGTTTCCACAGTGTCCTGAGAAACTCAGTTATCCCTCTGACACTAGTGTAGAATGATTCATTGTCTTCATCTGTAGCTCCAGGTGTGGCTGGAGGATAGTGTATACGTAGAAGTACCGTTCCCTAGAGTTAGGATGGTAAAGAATATCTATTTGCTTGATCCTTGTCTTCAGACTCTCCACATGTGAAACAGGACTCTGACCTTGAGTCAGAGGAGAGGATGGTAGGTTTCCATACACTTTAGAATTTGCTCTACTCCCTTGTCCTATCGCGTTTTGAAGAAAGAAAATCCTTGTACTTTGTCCTTTCACACTGTTATTGTTGAATTTTTCGTCACTATTGCTTTTTCTTTATTTACTCAAATTACTGCTGAATCTCCTATTTTACATTTAAGCAATTGTAAACTGAATCACAATGAAGTAACATTTCCCATTTAGTCTTGTTACTACAGTCATTGCTGAATACAAAGATAAAAATCCGTTTTAGAACAAACTTGTGTGCCCACTGTGCTATACTGTACAAATGGTGTTTAGTCTTTACATGGAGCACTTCACATGCACTCGGTGAGTGCTTGAGCAACTCTGTGACATCCTAAAGGCCACAGTGACATGTTCTAGATTCTCATTGCCTTTGGTGGGCTCAGTCTTCAACTGATCCTTTTTTCCTGCAGTTAAGAGCTGATATATCAGTAATAGAGGCATTTCAGATAGCCTTTAGACATAATCAAAAACTTAAAAGAAGCTGTTAACAAATGTATTCTAAAGAACGCTTGAATAAACAAGCCATCTACTTTATACAACCATTTAAATTTTAATGGGCTTCTTTGTGTAACCATCTATCTTTAACTGGTGAAAAACATGGACTATTTAAAAAATGCATTGGAAGTTTAAAAACCTAAATAGAAACAAGGTCTGCTTATTTAAGAAATGAATGCCACAGGTATCATGAGATCTCAGTGGCATTCTTTTCTTAAAGAAGCAGACATCAGTTTTGGTGGCCATTTCAGAGGTTGCTAGGTAACCCTCAAGCAATGCTGCTAAGAATTCCAAGCCTCAGTTAGTGTCAGCCAGGGGCAACGGGGGTCAGAGAGAGACAGACTTTAAAAAGTAAATGATAGGAGGGAGGTGAGGTAAAACTGGAGAGAGAGGGAGTATAAAGGAAAGAAAGGGAAACCTAAAGATAGGATAAGGGGATGGCAACAGAAAAAGGTGGGTGGGTAAGGTAGTTGGTGGGGGGTGGTGAAGGAACAAAGTGAAGCTTCAGCCACCAAAATGTAATGCAAACAGAAAACGCAAGAGAGTAGTAATGGGAAAATGAGATTTTCCCACTTTTGCAACTCATTGTGGGTTACCCCACTTATTATGACTACTGAGGTAGTAACGCCTCTAATAACAGTGCTGGGGAACAACAACAGGCTCCTTGTCCTGAGTGTAGGGTTTCTAAGGGCATCAAACAGAATACTAGACTAGACAGGCCTGATTCAATGAGGCTGCTTCTTATATTCTCTTATGCAGATTTAAGGTGGCACATTCAAGAACAGCATCTGAATGTCTACATTGCTCTTACTCAAAGGAAGTAGCCCAAAAGTGAAGGAAGTTCTTCACACGATGATGATCTTAGCCCCCTCTTTGCAAAAATAGTGAATCTGCACTTAAACCAAGCTACCCTACATTTTATGTTCAACAGCCAGATAAAAATGAAATGAGAAAAAATTAATTTGCTTGATGCTTGCCTTGATTTAGCAACAGTGAATGAAAGATCTTTTAAATCACTAGAACACTGGCTTTCAATAAGTTTTAATAATAGTTTTAATAAACGCTGATATGTTTGAGACATCTCCTTACACCCAAAAATGTGATGACATTAAGCAGGTGGTCATGGGTGAGCTCATTTCGTAGAAAGTTGACTGTGCTACTTATCTTGAAAGATTCATATTAGGAGTTAGCACGCAGTATAGTTCAGATGGAAAAATTGCCCTCTGCACCCTTGCTATTTAATGGATTACAGAAACACACAGTTCTGAAAACTTGAAGGCAATTATTCTTGAAGTCATACGTAGTAATGGAATTTCTCCAACACACAGTTACAGCACTGCCATAGATAATACAGCTAGTATGTTCAAATCTGTTAAGTGTATGATTGCAGATCAAGAAAATGGCAAAGACCGTAAGAATGAAGAAACCCCATGAGATGTTACAAAACCAGATGTTAATGCTGTTACTCTGCAATTACTACATTGCTGTATCCATACAAAACAACTTGCTAGTAGAGATGGGCACGAAACAAACGACGGAACAAAATTCCGTACGGAATGGCTGGTTCACATGCATTCTGTCGGACCATGTTTTTACGGAATAAACAAATTTTTCCAGCTGTTTTGTGGCTGCTACGTAGTTTCACAGACCCCATGCCGGTTTCAGCCCATCGACTGCGGGGTCTGTGAAACTGACAGCCCCTTTCTTCTGCTGCTCTGGCCAATGGGCTGAAACCAGCATGGGGTCTGTGAAACTCTGAAATGGCCACGGAATGGCTGGAAAAATGTGTTCCATAAAAACGCGGTCCCATGGAATGCGTGTTTCGGTGCAAACGAACCAGCCATTCTGTGCGGAATTTTGTTCTGTGGTTCGTTTCGTGCCCCTTTCTAATAATAAGTCCATAAAACCCAAAGGGTCAATTTCTTTTCCTTCTGTGTGGATAAATTTCTTAAAGTGCATCATGCAGAATCCTGACCAAGCAAACTCAAACGGAAGGTAAGGTGAATTCCAGGTAAGTACCACTGAGTAACATAAGATGTATTTTCTGTATAATCAAGCTGTATAATCAAGCTTGTTTTGCAGGCGGACCAGAGTATCAAGGACCTAGGAGGAATTCCACGTGCCCAACTAGGGGCCGGCTGTTGAAACCTGTGTTTCACATTTGCTTCCTCAGAGGCTTAACCTGGAACTTACCTTACCTTTGGTTTGAGTTTGCTTGGTCAGCCAAATTCTGCATTATTAAATTTAAATCATTAAATGTGCATACTAGGGTCAAGTACAGAATAGGGGAATATTTGTACAAATCCTGGTCAGCCCCCAGGTTTGTACAAAAATCACAAAAAAGAAAAAATTAAAGTAACTTACGATGGCTGTCATTTTGAGGTAGCTCTCCTCTCTCAGAGCAATAGTGCCTTGTATAAAATGGGTGGAGCGGCCTCCCTTAGCTCTGATCATTCCCCTCTGTGCCCAGGCACCTCCACCAGCTATGCACTGAAGATGCTGGCTGCAGTGCTTCCAAGGGATGCCTTCCTCACTGCAGTAAAAGCAAAGTAGAGCTGTGGTTAAATGAGACAGCTGAAGTATCTCTCTTGAGCTGAGAAGGCTGGAAATAAAAACGGTTTGAATTTTTTTGCTTTACCCAATAATGCCTAAGTAGAAATGACTGGAGTGTGGCGCCACAACCACAAGGAAATCGTTTAAGAAAGGAGGAGAAATACTGTACATGTATCCTAATAAAAATAACTTCCAAGTGTGTGAATTTGAACACAGCACTTAAAAACCATATTAATTTGGTACAGTTGTCTGGGATGAATTAACATCCTGGCTGCATTTTTTTGGTCAGAATACATAGAAAAGTGGCTCTACCCCTTTTTCCAAGTGGTACATTGCTACTTGCCCATCAGTAAACCATGTTTCCAACAAATAGCAGCTTACTGTTTTCTTTCTGCAAACCAGGAAGACCCTGGAGGTACAGAAACACTCAGGAAGTCTACTTTGCATTTTAGGTACTTCTTTACCTTGGCTCATAGATGGTGTTTTGGGAGGAAAGCTTATGGGTTATTTTTTTTAACCAGAAATGCTGCTCCATGGAAGCATTTCCTCCAGATATAAACAATATTTGCAATTATTAATGCTATTCTCCCCAGAATATGGTAGCAGCATTTTAAGATACTTTTACTGATTCACTATTGCATCAAACATTTCATTTCAACTAGTTGTAGTTTATTGGGGGGAAATTAGTTATTTTTGTGATATGTAAAATTACTCTGGTGCGAAGAACACGACCAGACTTTTATCCAGTTCTTCTTCCAGTGAGCTCAGAGAGCACATTGCTCTCCCTTCTTCCATTTTCTTCTTACAACAACTCTTGTGAGTCAGACTAGGCTTGAGAGTGACTGGCCTGCAGTCACCCAGTGAAATTTTTAGCTACATGTGCAGCGAGTTCCATGTTCCAAAAGTTTTTTTAACCCCACTGGGCACGCAGGCATTTGATTCTGATGGAAAGCTTTTCAGTTCTTTCCCCATGGCATTTTCTCAATCCAGAGTCCTCCCAAGGGGGCAGAGTTTGCCCTGTTGTGAAAATGTACATGGACCTGATACCAGCACTTGTATGTATTTGCAGTGGTACAGATAGCAATCCCTCTAGACAGTGTTTGAAGGAAGGAGGGAAAGCTCCCCCTCACTTTTTGGCTGTGGTCTTGATCCAAATCAGATCTGGCTACTTTGTACACAACTCCCAGCATATTGTATAGCTAGGTCCTGAGTGGGCAATTGAACATGGTTCTCCTAAATCCTAGTCTGATGTGATGCTAACTACAACCATACTGACTTTTGTGGTTTGCAAATCCACTTCAAAATGCAGTATGAGATTTGGAACAAGTTTTCTGTATCCTTATATTGCACTTTAAAGCTCCCTCCCTCCAATGCTATTACCTTTTCACCTTTGTTATGTTCACTTTCGTAGGTTAACTTTTGTAACCTTTAGCATACGGGCTTTATTACAAGCATTTAAAGTTCAATTGACAGTTACGTACTTCTTGGATGAGATCGGAAAAAGTGGGGAATAGCTTCATTAAATGAAGCCAGAATTCTTATCAAATATTTTGTTCATTGAGTTTTCTTTAGCCAAGTCAATTTTGTTCTAAATCAAACTCTGCTTAAAGAATTGATGTTTGTACACTTTTATATCATTCCATTTCCATTCTAATGTCATGCAAATGGAAGTACTTCAGTTATATTTTACACTACATTGGTTCAGTGATTTACTAGTACATTGTGTACTTGATCTGACTGAATGCAAAAATATTAGAGCTGATATGGGAGGTGTGCAAGTGATTTTTTCTCCTTTCATTTTCAAGGCTTTCCATTATTGAAAGAAGCTTTATAGGAGACTTTGTATGCTACTTAAGCTTTATTGCTTGAAAGCTACCTGCATCATATCAACTTTAAATGGCAAAATTAATTTCAATATTGCAGTGCATCATTATCCTTTGCTCCCACCTTCTCCTCCGCCTCCAACTTCAGTATGCAGAAAACAAGGTGCAACGCTTGTGAATATTTTGTCATATTGATTCTTAATATTAGATGCAAAATATTAATGGGAAGAGAACTTTTCTAATTTTTCTCCATCAGAATTCCGGCAGACATAGGGCCTTACCTCATCTACCATCATCGTGTAGGGCATATGTGAGACTGACAGTTGTGGCACTGAAGGTCAGTGAGGAGTGGGGAAAAGCAGCAGCTGCTGCTGTCCCTTGCTGTATATAAGCCAGGCAGGCAGTGGCACTACAGGTGAGGGGGAGAAGGATGCTGCTTCTTGTTGTGTGAGCCAGGCAGGTGAGGGTGGCAGTGGTGTTGCTGGGGAGGGGGCATAGGAGTAGAGGAGATTTGGATCTGCTGCCTCTAAGGGACACTGAAGCATTGGCATGGTAGTGTGAGTCAGGCACGTGTAGGTGCTGCTGGTGAGTCAGCTGGTGAGTGGAGAGTCTAGTGAAGGAGCAGGGGGCCAAAAAGTGTGGGATTCCTCGCTGCAATTGTCTTGTGTCCCGTTTGTAACACTCCAAACTAGGGCCTTCCTATCATTCACCCAAGTCCTCCTTAGAAGAACCTTGGATAGTGGCTGTGGACCAAAGAACCCATTTAGCTGTGTGCAGGGACCTTCATATCTAGAGAAGGGCTTCTCCCTCCTCCGACAACATTTCTTCATATTGCATTGTTTCAAGCCACTAAGAAATTGTTTAAATTTTAAGATTTCCCTAGCCCTCCCTGGGAGCCTGTTGTTATGACAAGGTGGGATAGAAGTTAAATAAAATAAATAGCTATCAAGACACGTGTGGGGTTTATTTATTCATTTACTTCGCTTATTTACTACTTACTTATTTCATTTATATTCCATCTTTCTCCCCACTGGGGACCCAAAGCAACTTACATCACTCTCCTCACCTCCATTTTTCCTCACAACAACCTGTGATGTAGTTTAGGCTGAGAGTGTGTGACTGGCCCAAGGTCACTCAGCGAGCTTCCATGGCAGAGTGGGGATTTGAACCCGAGTCTCCCAAATCCTAGTCCAACACTGTAACCTCAGTACCACACTGGATAACCACTACACCTCAGTGGGTTCTTGATAGGGTTGAAAAGAAGTTGGAAAAGTTTCTTTTAGACCTGGACTATAGTCTGTGTCCTTGTGCTGAAAGCAAATGCTTATTTGTGGTAGACTAAGTGTGGGAATCCAGGTCTCATTAAAGTAGCAGAATAGAGGCACAGTTTGTGATGGAGAAGCTGTGCTTAACCCTTTACTTACCTGCTGCTTTTTTGGTGCAAATTCTCCACCTGGCTCACAGAGAATCAGGTTCTCAGATCTGGAGTCCTCTGTTGAAAATCGACTTCTAGCTAAAGTATATAGAATGAGAGTTAATTTCCCCTTGTCTCAAAGGTGAGAATGGTTTCCTTAATACGACCAGAACTTACTTCCTTGGTTATGAGGGTTAGTTATTTAACTGAAGCTGTTAGACATACCACAGCCCTGAGTGTTTCATCAGAAGTGAGGCACTGTATTTTTCTCCAGGTATCTCTTAAGGATTCTTCCAACACATGGCATCTTATGATCTGCTCCAGACTCTTGGGAATGATGCCAACATTCTTATTATGATTCTTGCACGATCAGTCCCCATATCATGTTAGCTAATAAAAAGGCCTTCCTGGAATATGAAATATCATACCTAAACTTATCACAAGTCTTCCTTTTTACTAATAATTTGGTCATTGTCTATTTTGGCAATTGAATTATTTTATGCACTCTGTAACTGCTAACCAAAGAATGTTACAGATTAAATGTATTGTAAAGCTTGCTTGCAAGTGGTATCTTTTATCATCTAACGTTTAATGGAAAGAAAATGTTAATTTAGGGTAATGAAATAGGCCTCCAAGTATGGTGGATGAATAGACCATTAGGTTAATTAAAATGAGGATATGTATCACTGCTGTAGTGGAACTATCATTTCGAAGGAGACAGTTTCATTTAGTGCTTGAATGGTGAAATTCAGAATGTCTCTCTCCCAAACTGGATTTACGACACGCAAGACCAAGATAAATGGCATGAGCAATTCAAATTTCTATTCATTTACTTTTACCTGTCTACCATCACTTGTCAGTCTTGACTGCTTGTCACATAAAGGTGAAGATTTATCTAGTCGTATTTAAATCAATTAAATGTAAATTGTGTTCCTGCACTGTCCATCAAAGATGCAGCAAGTTCAATAGAAAAAGTGTTAAACTTGTGACAAACGATATACAGGAAAATTCTGATACCTGTTACAGTTGTTGTTTCAGTCTGTGGATTGTCAAACATATTGAGGTTTTTAAAAAACAGATTTCAGAAAGAGAAATTAGTTGTTTGACTTAGTTAATAATAATCATTGTTTGGCTTTGGGGAGCTACTTACAGATGCTGAAATAGAATAAATGGAGGTTATTGGGGTAGCTATCAGAGAAAAGAGGGCAAAGTTATATGAAGAGTTATGATTAAGCAAGTTTTTTTACCGAGTTGGTTCACATGGGACCATGGATGGGTGATCATGGCTTTGGAAGTCTCCAAGTGGCTGTAGCAGCTATTGACTGTAACAAGCATAGAACTATATTCCCATCTGTTTTCACCATTGTTCTCTCTGCTCACCCTCTTGTCACTACATGGATTTCTAGTAGCAGCTGTATTCTAGCACTGAATAAAATTAGATTTGAGGAGAACTTTAATTTACTGTTGTCATTGAATATCTCTAAAAGGATAATTAAAGCTTAAAATTGTGTCCTGACGGTGGTAGCAAGGTGTGAAAAGTTATTTTGTATCTTCTAGCCATACCAGACAATGAAAGATTGAAATATACTTAACTTTTGATGTACTTGGCCTTTTTTGTTCTCGCACATTAGGAATAGGACTGAGGTTATCATGCTTTGTATAGAGGGAGTATGCTGGCCCATTTCAAGGACATCCTAGAACTGGTATACTTGGACTACCCAATACAAATGTTAAATGCACAACAAAATGACATACGTTAATGACCTTTTACTTTAGTACCTTCTATTGACAGTTTGTTCTCCTGACCTGGATGAACAGGCAATCATCTGGCAAACAGTTTTTCCATTAAACTAAGTCCTTTCTTAAGCACTGGTTTTCAACAACAGAAAAGCTGGTTGGATCCAAACTACTGGCTTAGCGGAATATTTATTGGCCACTGTTGGCAAAAAAGCAGTGTTGACTGGACGGGTCCTTTTCTTTTGAATGTGAAGTTGTGGCAAGTGTTGGACTATGGCTGGTGATACCTGGGTATTCACTTAGCCATGACCCCTACAGGGTGACCTCAGGCTGGTCATTCTCTCCCTTCCCAAACCTATTTATTTAGTTAGAAAATGTATGTACTTCACTCCAGAGGCCTGCTTATCATTAGGGATCCAAAGCTTACTTCTGAGCATGAAATGAGAAAAAGGAAAACCATGTAAACTACCCTGAATTCCTAGGAGATAGAGCTGAATAAAAATATAATGGTTAATTTAGTAGTGTTTGTAAATACAGTAATGATTATGCTGGGAGGAAGAACTCTGCAAATCCATATTTTGTATAGGCACCCATTTAATTCAGGCAACAATGTTTAGTGGAGCTCATAAACTGTTGGATCCAACCAGCTTTTCTAGTCAGTCATTCCCAGTGCCCCTCCTTATGGTAGTCATCTCACATGGCTTTTGTCTATGTACAATCACATGATCCCCAGCATAGACTTATTGCTAGTCAAAGGCAACTCCCTCCTCCCTTTTCATTAGTGGAAAAGCTGACTGGATCCAACTCAAACTTTCCTTATTAGGAAAGATTTTATCTGCCTAGGTCATTCTTTTCTACTGTTGACAGAGAAGCAGTTCCGCCTTCCCCACACTATTTCCTTTTCCTCTCTTCCTGTCACCCCCATACCTGCACCTTTCCCTGATTCCTTCTTCTGACGCACCAACCAACCTAACCTTTATCTGTCACTCCCATGTTCAGCTACATTTATTGTTTATTTACTTCATTTATCAAAAAGAGTCCAGTAGCACCTTTAAGACTAACCAATTTTATTGTAGCATAAGCTTTCGAGAATCAAGTTCTCTTCGTCAGATGCATGGTACAGAAACTGGTCAAATATAGAAGAGGAGGGGGGAGAAGGGGAGGAGAGAGAAGATGCAGTTGGGGGGGGGAGAGAGGGATGTAACCAAAACATTCCTTTGCTAGTAAATGTAAACATCTCCTCTTCGTATGGAGATTAATTGGCTTGTGTGAGGCTTCAAAGGAGTTTGCCGTGTTGGTTTGTAGCAGCAAAACAACCAGACCATCCAATTCCAATGTAGTATAAGCCTTCGATAACCACAGCTCTCCCCGTCAGATGCATTTATTCATTTATATATTCATTTATATCAGATTCATTTATACTCCCCTCTCCACAATGGAGACCCAAAGCATTCTTATTTCCTCCATTTCATTCTTACAACAACTCCGTGAGAAGGCCAGACTAGGAATGAAAAACCCTAGAAAAGGACTACCCCCTCAAGGAGGGGGAGGGAGAGCGAAAGAGGAGGTCTGCCTGACCAGTTGGCCAGGCTGGGGTCCACTTTCCTTGTTTTGTGCAGAGATCAGGCAGGCCAAGTCAGTTGCCACCTGCCTTGCCTTGCCACGGGGCTCAAGGAGGCTGGGTGCCACTTCCCCTGCCATGCCTCAGGCAGACTGGGTGCCGCCTCACTCACCTTGCATGGGGCTTCGGTGGCCTGGTGTAGTGCTTATGTTACAGGGCTGGTCTGGCACAGGTGTGTGTGTGAGAGAGGCCACTGGCCCACTGGAGGCATTGTGGTGCTCTTAATGGCCAATCTGCCTCTGCCTGTGAGGTAAATTAGGCTGAGAATGTGTAACTGACCCAAAGTTACCCTCTGGAGAATGTAGATTCAAGGTCCTAGTCTGAAACTCTAAGCCCCACACCACACTGGCTTTTGTGAGCTTAAGCAATAGCAACCAGCCAGGCCTGAATGAGTCATGCAAGTTGCATGGTAGCAAGTCACCTGTGGTTACTGTCACCCTGATAAGTCCTCCTTCAAAGGTCAAAACAGCCCCAGAAAGAGCCCTGCCCCCTCCCTCTACTTTTACTGACAGAACCAAGCCTAGAATGCTGGAAAAACTGTTGTGGTTGTTTAGCAACAGCCACAGAGGATGCCATGTTTCTTAATGCTATAGGTGCTCCTTTGATCATTTGGGATCCCTCTGATGTATGTTTTTTTAAAGATTTTAGTTTTTCCTGCAAACCTGGGGTGTTTTTCACGTTTGTAAAAAGATCTGCCTTGCCTGTTCATGGCTTCAGTTTCTGAATTTAAGTTTCCTCCAGTTTCTGGATTTAAGCGTCCTCAGATTTGGCCACGTTGAAAATTCAATAAATTGGTGATAATGGCTTGGATCCTTTTGGGCTTTTCCATGGGTAATGCCCCCCCACACACACACACACACTCTGTGCCCCAGGAACAGTATTTCAGGTGGCATTTGGGACTACACTGGGCTTGGGTGGGGGGAGTAAGAAAGTCATACTCCGCAGGCAAAGATCTTTCTACCCAAGAAAATCTCAGGGCAGGCCAATATTTTTTCATCTAAAAATGCAACTTACAAAAAAGCGTGCATTAACATTAGTTACTCTCTGCCTTGGAAATCATTGGAGGTTAGACAGTGAGAGGCCACATCATCCTCTAGGGGATGAGAGAGTTCAATATAATAGTGCACGTTTGAATTTTACAAGTGTACCCCAGTTTGTGTGGCTTTGAGATATAATCATACCTTTGTTGTTTATTTTGAATAATTCTTGAGTATTGTAACATGTTAAAGGTTAAAAATCAAACTTTCTCCCCAAAATCGATCAGCATTGAAATGTCAGCTGTTCAGTTATGGTAGCATACCAGCATGCAAACACTGGTCTAATATTGATTTGCCTGGCTGCATAACATTTGCATTGTGACATTTTGCTACAGCATTAGCAAAACAGTTGTTTCTTAAGCAGACATTTGAGTACTCAATGTGACCTATTTGAAATTAGATGTTGACTATTAGACAAAAGTATGTTTTTTACATATTACTCTAGAGTGTGTGTTTTTCAGGGTGGGGAGGTGTTCCGTCACCAGTGTTCAGCCATTTCTTTAAGCAGGCTCATATTGTGATGAGATGCTTTGCATGCTCTAGACACCATCCAATGTCACATTGCTTCACTGAAGCCAGACAGCAGTAAGAGCAACATCCTGCAAGACAGCTGTGGTGCTTCACTAAATCTGAGCTGCATCTGAATAAGTTAATTGATGCTTTACTAATCTGAACAGCATCTACATAAACTGTACCACGTTTGTTATCTCCACCCCATATTACACAAAACTCGTGCATGTTGTGGATTCCTTTTCAGTTGTTCCTACTCTGGTCCATGTAACATGATCCTTAAGTACCAGCATGGATTCTCTAGGGAGTTTTCTTGTTGCCTCCTAGGGATTTTCTTTGCATTACCTCCTGGATCAGCTTCTATTTATGAGCTAAAGAAAGGCAATAGCCATTTAACTGAGAGGTGCAGACAAGGGACTGTATAACTGTTGAGAGATGTAAGTTAAACTGCACATCAGTGGGAACAAGGCAGCCACTCAGAGTGACTCCAGTTCACTGATAGCGTTGTATAGGATTACCTGCAGAGGGTGACAATCAGTCTTTAACTAAAAGCACGCATGCTGTTTGCCTATTGATTACAATTATTAGGGAAAACATAGCAGAGCAAATAAGTACAGGAAAGAAATACATAAAAAGATAATTAAAGTGGCAATAGAAATCTAATTCTATGTGGTCTAATATATCTAACCTGAGAAAAGAGGACTGGTGTACGCCTCTTGTGTGTTAAAATTTCTACAAACCCCCTCCCCCCGCCCCCCGGCATACAACCACAGAGACACTTCAGAAAGCTCCCAAGCTGCTGGCTGTATTTATAGGAGAAAATGTATCTGTTAATTCCAGGACTCTAAATTGATATGGAAACTGGAGAGAGTTTGTCCCTGAAAGTACACTAGATCCTCAAAAATAGACAGAGGAATGCTTGGGAAACAACTAAGAAATCATATCAGAGCAGGGATATCAGCCTTCCCTGAATATCCTGGCTTTTTTGATGGACACATCACAAAATTCTCAAAGATTGAGAAAAACAAAATAACTCTCTGTCAGCGAAGGTGACTAAGTAATAAGCACTGAATCCACATTCTTTAACTTTCCACCTGAAACAAGACCTCTTCTAGAAGCCAAGTCAGATCACTCAAAAAGAGAGAGACTGTTGTTTTATTAATGTAGTTGAATGTGAAAGGGACTCTGATGAAGATGAGGTCTTATAATTGCTATTTTGATCTTGGCTTTTCCTTTTTATGCTGCACAACTGACCAGCCGTGGCTACAATTCTACTGGGTGTGGTGAGGAATGATCAGAAATAACTGAATGTTCATACATGGGATGAGATCATGCATAGGTGTGACAAGGTGTGATAAGATCATGCATAGGTGTGATATGTGTAACTTTATCTTGGGCTTCATTTGTGACACAAATCCCCCCTGAATAGATTATAAAGTAACATGACCCAGTCTTAATTTTGATGGCTATGTTAATGTGAGATTGTTATTTTGAGAAATGATGAATTATTTGTAGATGTGACTGAGGCACAAGAGTCAGGATTACAAAAGAACTACTGAATTTATTTACTTTCTCAGTGAAGTGGTTTGAAAGTTACTGCAACAACACAGCTTCACAGCATTTGACTGAGGGAAGCCTTTCCCCCCCAGAGAATTACGGTTACATGTGGGTTTAAAGCAAGGGGGAAAAGGGGTGGTAGTGGGGATTTCAATCCAAAGAAAACTGAGTAACAAAGGTTTGGGGGGGGGGAACGTATATATGTATGAGCGCCAAAATCAATATAAGAAAGTAAAAAATTAATACAAGGATATTTAATAAAATTTCAAACAAAATTGTGTAGTTAAAACAGTGTTAAGTTTGGTTCCATATATAAATCCTTTCCTATTGTGTAAAAATTATTGCACAAATGTACCTATACACATAGGGATGTCATATATCACAGACAGCTTACAAATGACCAAGGACTATTATATACACCATAATATACATATCACATCAATACAGGGATCTCCATTCTAGTTCCCTCGGAAAACAGGCTCCTGATTAAGATCACATTTTCTCCGGAACCTTAATCAAATAACCATTCTGCTCTACCTGAGTCATACTTCCAAAACCCATGGATCCCCTCAGCAATCAGACTTTTTCTCTCTTGAAGAACCATTGGAGTTATCAGTTCACTCTCAATTTCTACCCCAGCATTCTAACATTCTCTCCCTTCTGATTGGATGTTGCTATGAATCTGCACATTCAAAACTTGGTGACAGGGGAAGGACAGGACAGCTACTTGTATGTCAGTAGGCATCTTAGGTTCTACACCAACTGTGAGTGATTCAGTTAGTAAGTCTCAAATCATTAATACAACTGATATAGAGGGTATTTTTGAAAAATGAATTGTTATTGTATAATAGGGACGCATTATAGAATAATAGACCTTCTTGTAATTCCTCTTATCCCTGGATTGTCCTAAGCAATGTAGTGTGCTTATAATCAATGTGAAATGCAGAGATACAGTACCAACACACTGCACTTTTTCCTTTCTTCAATACAAAATGCATAATAAAATGTGGAAGCGTCCCTTGTAAAAGGCAGCAGTTGCTGCTTAATCTTGTCTTTTGCTTGCCTGGTTATTAATCAAATGCTATAGGTCTGCCAAAAAGCATGAAATGGTAACATTGAAAACCAATCAATCAAATGTGTGTCCCAAAGCCTTTTCAGAGGGTTGTAACTAGTACCAATTCCTAACAGAGATGCAGTTATGCATAAATCCATTTCCTAAGCATTAGTACCTCTTATATCATTTTCTAATGGCAGCCCATGGCATTTGTAAGAACTGAATGCTAAAACACTTGTGTATAATTCTGCAAAGGCATAGGCTGGGGGCAGTGTCTAGAGTGTTGTGTTCTTATAAGGACTGGAAATTCAGTTTAATCAGATTCTCGAAGTGATTGCCTAGATCTTTCAGCTTTTGTAAGCTGTTAGAGTTGATTCTACAAGTCACTGGGAAGGTAAGGCAGTTTTCACTGATCTCTTCCTCTTGTTACTCCTCCACCCACGTTCCTGAGGATCCTCTGTCTTCCAGAAACAGTTCTTCAAAAAGATTAATAAGAGGGGAAATTGGTGATAATTGTATTCCCTCCCCTTTACAGAAATGCCTGACACTATGGAAATCAACTTCTGGAGACAGCCCCTTTTCTTCCCCTAATTGTTTAAATGCATGGGTTTGCCCATAAGTGAATGCACTTGTTCTGCATGTGCATAAGGTTTCAACTTTAGACTTTCTCACAAGTACACATGAAACAGTCTTACAGTGAATCAGACAATTGGTCCATCAAAGGCAGTACTGTCTACCCAGACAGGCAGCAGCTCTCTGGAGTCTCAGGCAAGATCTTTCACATCACCTTTGACTTGTTGCTTACTGAAGATAGCAGGGATTGAACCTGGGACCTTCTGCATGCTAAGCAAGACGCTCTAATATGGCTCCTCCCCTTCCTGGTGCTTTCAACTAAAGGAGCGCAGGTAGAAGGGTTAAGAAAGAACTGTGCCTCAAACATAGGTGACCTGCTACCAGAGAGTGAACCAATGTTGGTAGTATAAAGCAGCCTCGTGTATTCATGTGTTCAGGTATCACGTGTTGTTACTCTGCTACCATGGTGAGACAACTTGGTTTCTGTGACTTCAGTAGAGTGCTTATTAGCTGTAGCCCTTCTCATCGAGAGATGAGCTTCTTGGTAACTGATCTAGACAGTGAGGTAGACAAATGTGAATAGAAACTACCCTTTTCTGAAGCAGAAGTGAGGTAAAATGCCCTCCTTTTTCATTTTCTTCCTACTCTATTTTGTAGGATGAAATGCGGTACAGGAAAAAAAGCTGCCATCTGATGAACTAGCTGAGACTATTATAAGCATTTATATAGAATTTGAACGCTCAAAGCATTTTCTGTAAATGTTTGGCATAAACCTTTATAAGAATCCTGAAAGGAAAGCTTTTATATTATTCCCATACTGAGGAGGACTGAGGCTGAGAATGGATTACGTAAGGCCACTTATTAAGTTCATGATAGAAAATAGGTTTGAATCAGACATCTAATTTGTAACTTGGTCTTAGCCACTAACTGTACCAGCATGTTCATCTGCGAGAAGAGCTTGGAGAATCCCTTCTGTCAAAAATATTTGTGTAAGAGTTAAGTTATTAAGAGCTGGATGTTGGTGAGCTCTATGAGAGAACAGTTATGGACATTTTAACTGCTTCAGTACTCTTAATAAGGTGGATTTGGCATAGGAATAGATTAGCTGTTGCTCACTATCTATAGAAGGGAGATAGTTAAAATTAAACAGTGACTGGATCAAGGACTGAAGAAGAAATTGATAGAAGGTTAACTATGTCTAGTATTTAATTATGTTTGAAGATTACCGGAAGTTGATACAAAGACAAGTTTTAGAGATGACAAGAAATGAAATGGTAAATGTACAGAACTGGTCAGTAATGAGAGTATTGTTAATTTTCTCTTTCTTTAGATTGGACTTAAAGGAGGTAAAGTTGAACTAAAAATGAAAAAAATACTGAAGTTCGTACAGTGAATAATGAAGATGTTACGATCTGGAAACAAGAAGGAAAATCCTGTGCTTTTATTAAGGCATATGAATGAGTAAATGGATTATTTGGATTAATAGTAACACTGGGTTAGATCTGAAGACTACCTTTTATTATCTTCCTCCAGTGAAGGAAGCTCTTTCTTTTTGAAGAAGATTCATTTAGCAGGAGTCAGTAGATTTGATCTTATGCAACAGTGTACCAAGAGATCAAAATGTTTGAAAAAATTTAATTAGATCTTAGCAACTGTATTTTCTCTCCCTTTAGCTGACAGCGCGATCTTTGCCCATTGTACAAGCTGATGAGAGACTTCAGCCTCTACTCAGTCACCTCAGGTAACATAAATAATACATGTTTTCCAGTCTCTTATATGAAACATGCAACCTTTCAATCATGTTTTGATGAGTGGAAGCTAATATTCTGAAATCCCTCTTGCCTCTGAATAACCAAGCACAATACATAGTATTTTTTATATTTAATATTTATAAAAATGTAGCTTTACTAAGACTCTGCGTTTCATGGCTATTTCATATTTTAAGCAGAAGCAAACTTAAATTTTCCATTGAGCTTCTCAGTGCATCCTCTCCCAGCTCATGCTGTTTTTCATAGAATCATAGAATCATAGAGTTGGAAGGGGCGATACAGACCATCTAGTCCAACCCCCTGCCCAGTGCAGGATCAGCCTAAAGCATCTCTGACAAATATTCATCCAGCCTCTTCTTGAAAACTGTCAGTGAAGGGGAGCTCACCACCTCCCTAGGCAGCTGATTCTACTTTTGAACTACTCAGACTGTGAAAAAGTTTTTCCTAATATCCAGCCAGTACCTTTGTGCATGTAATATAAGCCCATTATTTCGGGTCCTACCCTCTGCTGTCAACTGGAACAGCTCCCTGCCCTCCTCCAAATGGCAGCCTTTCAAATACTTAAAGAGAGCAATCATGTCCCCCCTCAACCTCCTCTTCTCCAAACTAAACATTCCCAAGGCCCTCAGCCTTTCCTCAAAGGGCTCAGTCTCCAGACCCCTGATCATCCTCGTCGTTCTCCTCTGCACCCTCTCGATTTTGGCCACATCCTTTTTGAAGTGAGGCCTCCAGAACTACACACATTACTCCAGGTGCAGCCTGACCAAGGCAGTATAGAGAGGAGCTATGACCTGCAATTTTGATGCTATGGCCCCTTTGATACAACCCAGGATTGAATTGGCCTTTTTTGCCACCCCATCACACTGACTGCTCATACTTCGTTTACAGTCCACTCTTACCCCAAGATCCCTTTCACATATACTTCTGCCCAGAAGTGTATCCCCCATCCAGTATTTGTGCTTCCCATTTTTGTGGCCCAGATGTAATACTGTGCACTTGTCTTTGTTGAATTGCATCCTATTCACAGCTGCCCACTTCTGCAGAGTATGAGCCCAAAAGAGAGAGTCACGTAAAGTAAATGGTATCAGGAAGAACGTGACCAACTAACTAAGAAGGTGTAATTGCTATTTTGCGGGTAAAATCTTGTCCCTTCGCCGTGGCTTGCCACCCACTGTTGATACAGTAAGGGAACTGGAGACCCCTTGGCCGTCTTCTGGGTCCGTATTAGACCATTTCAGGCTGCTCTCTCAGGACGATGTTGACAGGATCCTGCAGGGGATGAGGCCAACCACCTGTCCTCTGGACCCCTGCCCATCCTGGCTGGTGAAGGCCAGCTCAGAGGGGCTATGGGACCATTTGGAGGCCATTGTTAACATCTCCCTGAGCTCTGGGGGTTTTCCAGGAGTGTTAAAGGAGGCGGTAGTGCGGCCCCTCCTGAAAAAAAAACATCTTTGGACCCCACCAACCCATCCAGTTACCGCCCAGTGTCGAACCTCCCGTTCCTGGGCAAGGTGATTGAGCGGGCGGTGGCGGTACAACTGCAGGAATTCCTGAATGATGCTCTAGTCCTGGACCCATTCCAGTCTGGCTTCCGTCCTGGCCATGGGACGGAGACAGCCTTGGTTGCCCTCACAGACGACCTTCGCAGGCATCTGGATCGAGGCGGGTCAGCGCTGCTTGTGTTACTTGATCTCACAGCAGCGTTTGACACGGTTGACTATGATTTGTTGGCCAGCCGCCTTGCCGACGTGGGGATTAGAGGGACAGCCTTACAGTGGCTGGTCTCCTTTCTCCAGGGTCGGGGACAGAGGGTGGCGCTCGGGGGAGATCTATTGCCCTGTCACCCTTTGGTGTGCGGGGTTCCCCAAGGGGCGATACTCTCCCCGATGTTATTTAACATCTATATGCACCCCCTTGCCCAGTTGGTGCGGAGGTTTGGGCTGGGTTGTCATCAATACGCGGATGACACCCAGCTTTTTCTGTTGATGGACGGCCGGCCAGACACGGCCCCAGACAATCTGGCCAGAGCTTTGGAGGCTGTGACGGCATGGTTGAAACAGAGCAGGCTGAAATTGAACCCAGTGAAGACGGAGGTCCTGCAGCTGGGATGGGGGCTGCCAGATGTTGGGATCCAGCTCCCTGCCCTGGATGGGACACCACTGGCAACTTTGCCAGTGGTAAAGAGTCTGGGTGTGCTCCTGGATGCCTCCCTATCGATGGAGGCCCAGGTCACGGTGGTTGCCAAGTCTGCATTTTTCCATCTTCGTCAGATCAGGCAACTTGCCCCCTACCTGACGCCCCAGGACCTGGCTACAGTGATCCATGCAATGGTCACCTCCAGGCTAGATTACTGTAACTCACTCTACGCTGGGCTACCCCTGGGCCTGATCTGGAAACTACAACTGGTCCAGAATGCGGCGGCACGGGTCCTGACTGGTATACCTTACCAGTCACACATCACACCTGTCCTGCGCCAGCTGCACTGGCTTCCGGTTGAATTCTGAATCAGGTTCAAAGTGTTGGTTCTTACCTTTAAAGCCCTGAGCGGGTTGGGACCGGCATATCTTTGGGACCGCCTCTCCCTGTACGTTCCCCGGAGATCGCTTCGATCAGCGAATAAATATTTACTTGTGGTCCCCGGCCCTAAGGAAGCCCGCCTCGCTTCAACCAGGGCCAGGGTCTTTTCAGTCCTGGCCCCAGCCTGGTGGAACGCTCTGTCAATGGAAACCCGGGCCCAGCGGGACATATTATCGTTCCGCCGGGCCTGTAAGACAGAGCTGTTCCGCCAGGCGTTTGGTGATTGAAGGGGGCGGTGCCATGTCGGCCTCCCACCATTGGGGTGGGGAAGGTTCTCCCCACCACTGCACCTTGTCAATTTGTTTTATTTTTTGTATATTGATTTTAGTTTTTGTTTTTATCGATTTTAACTGTTCACCGCCCAGAGCCCCTGGGGATGGGCGGTATATAAATTGAAAAAATAAATAAAATAAAATAATAAATAATGCAGTCAATATAAATCTACAAACAGTGAATTTATAGAATTAACACAAAAAGCAATCAAACATAACAATCAAAAAGCTCTTAAAGGGAGCCTCGGCAAAGCCAGACCGCCCCGTTGCAACGTAGCTCCAGCAGGTAGCGACGTGCAAAACCGAGGGTGGGGGGAAGGCAACCCAAGAGTCAAAGAAACCTAAGCTGTGACCATAGCCAAATGCTTAGTAACGAAGTAAATCAAAGCATACAAAGAACAACATTCAAACAAAACCCACCAATTTGTGCAACAAGGAATCCATGTAGAAGTAACAAAGCCAATTAATGGTCTATAATAATAATAAACTCAATGAATAAGCTGCTGAAATAAGTATTCAAAATGTAACCGCAACGGGTTAGCTAGCAATTGACCATCCCGTATCGGATTCTCCTTCTTTCAAGCAGTTACAACTGTTAAGACATAAAAATTTACAATAAATACAAATTTCAAAGTTTGCACACAATCCTGTAGTTTCTATTGACAATATACTCACATGTCAGAAAACAGTTCAAAACACATTCAAGGCAGGTACATAGTAACGGCTCACTCTCAGGCGTAAGCACAGCCGATTAGAAAACTCATTCTTAAGTACCATCAACCATCGAATCTTTTAAAGTGCCAGAGCCTCAGATAGTCCTCATAAAAATGCTGTAAAGTTGCAATTTATATTCAGTCCCTTTGATTCTACAGTACCATTAATTGGCTTTGTTACTTCTACATGGATTCCTTGTTGCACAAATTGGTGGTTTTTGTTTGAATGTTGTTCTTTGTATGCTTTGATTTACTTCGTTACTAAGCGTTTGGCTATGGTCACAGCTTAGGTTTCTTTGACTCTTGGGTTGCTTCCCCCCCGCCCTCAGTTTTGCACGTCGCTACCTGCTGGAGCTACGTTGCAACGGGGCGGTCTGGCTTTGCCGAGGCTCCCTTTAAGAGCTTTTTGATTGTTATGTTTGATTGCTTTTCGTGTTAATTCTATAAATTCACTGTTTGTAGATTTATATTGACTGCATTATTTATTAAACCTTCTTAGTTAGTTGGTCACGTTCTTTTTGATACCACTTCTCCAGAGTATTCAGGTCTTGTTGAATTTTAATTTTTTTCTTCTTGGGTGTTTGCTACTCCTCCCAATTTGGTATCATCAGCAAATTTAATGAGCGGCCCTTCCACCCCTTCATCCAGATCATTGATAAAAATATTGAAAAGTACAGGGCCCAAAACCGAGCCCTGCGACACCCCACTGGACACCTCCCTCCAATCTGATGAAACACTGTTGACCACCACTCTGGGTGCAGTCCTCTAACCAGTTCCCTATCCACCGAACTGTCCTATAGTCCACTCCACAGTCTTCCAGTTTGCCCATCAGAATGTCATGGGGGACCTTATCAAAAGCTTTACTGAAATCCAGATAATCACCATTGACCACCACTCTTTGGGTGTGGTCCTCTAACCAGTTCCCTATCCACCAAACTGTCCTATAGTCCAGTCCACAGTCTTCCAGTTTGCCCATCAGAATGTCATGGGGGACCTTATCAAAAGCTTTACTGAAATCCAGATAAATCACGTCAACAGAGTTCCCCCGATCCAGTAAGCTGGTCACTCGATCAAAGAAGGAAACCAGGTTGGTCTGGCAAGATCTGTTAGGGACAAAACCATGCTGACTTCCCCGGATCACTGAGCGGTCCTTCAGATGCTTACAGATTGATCCCTTTAAAATCTGTTCTAATATCTTCCCAGCCACAGAAGTCAGACTGACCGGCCTGTAGTTTCCCAGGTCATCCTTCTTCCCTTTCTTAAAGATTGAGATAACATTTGCTCTTCTCCAATCTTGTGGCACATCCCCAGTCCTCCAGGAGGCCTTGAAGATGATGGACAGGGGTTCTGTAAGTCCCCAAGAAAGTTCTTTCAGCACTCTTGGGTGCACCCCATCCGGCCCAGGGGATTTGTATTCATCCAGTGCAGCCAGATGCCTCTCCATAACCTCTCTGTCAATGTCAACTAGTCTCTCAGGTGTCCTGCCACATTTTCTACTATCTCTAGATGTGCCTGAGTTCTTCAGGGAGAAAACAGAGGCAAAAAAGTCATTAAGCCTGTCTGCTTTTTCTCTGTCCTGCATCAGAGTTTCTCCACCTACTCCCAACAGTGGTCCGATTGCCTCATTTACCTTGCGTTTGCTTCTCACATATCTGTAAAAGTTTTTCTTATTGTAGCGAGCCCTCCTGGCCAGACCCAGCTCGTACTGAGCTTTGGCCTCTCTGATGGCTGATCTGCAGTACCTAGTAACCCTCATATACTCCCCTTTAGAGGTCTGTCCTTCTCTCCATTTCCTGAACATTTCCTTTTTCTCCCTTAGCTTATTCTGGAGCTCTCTGTACATCCACATCGGTTTCTTGGAGCCCTTACCATGTTTCCGTCTTGCTGGGATAGTGAGGGCTTGAGCTTGCAAAAGCTCATGTTTGAGAAGAGCCCACCCTTCACTCGCTCCTTTCCCTTCCAGCACACTCCCCCACGGAATGACTCTCATCAAGCCTCTGAATTCATCAAAGTTGGCCCTACGAAAATCTAACCTACGAGTCTGGCTACGAAATTCCTTGGCCCCCACAGGAACTGGAATTCAAGGAGGACATAGTCACTTCCCCCTAAGATCCCCACCACCTTCACCTCATCTACCAATTCTTCCCTGTTGGTTAATAACAAGTCTAGTATGACTGAACCCCTTGTAGCTTCCTCCACCTTTTGAAAAAGGAAGTTATCAGCCAGGCAGGTCAGGAAATTGCGTGATTCATGACGCTTTGCTGAGTCTGTCTCCCAGCACACATCGGGGAAGTTGAAGTCACCCATAATTACAAGGTTCTGATGTCTGGATACTCTACCAATCTGTTCAAAGAGGGCAGCATCCGTTTCTTCTCGCTGGTCAGGTGGTCTGTAGCAGACTCCAACAATAATACCCTTTGTCCTTCCTCCCCTTATTTCTACCCATATGCTTTCCACTGGGCTGTCCGCCCCATTCTCCATAACTTCTTGACAATCAAGCCCTCTCCTCACATACAACACCTCCTCCACCTCCTCTTTTCCTCCACTTTCCTGGCCTCTGTGTCCTGACCCACAGTTTATGAACCACTGGTTTAATAACAACCACAAAAGGATCTTCTAGTGATTCATGGCTATGCAACCTAATATTATGGCATGGGATTCCACTCATTTTTTCAAACAAAAATACAATAAATTTCACAGGGTATGCCCAGGTCCTTGTACATGCCTAAAGTTAATGCTTTAATGTTAATGT
The DNA here is from genome assembly GCF_028583425.1 of Eublepharis macularius. Taxonomy (NCBI): domain Eukaryota; kingdom Metazoa; phylum Chordata; class Lepidosauria; order Squamata; family Eublepharidae; genus Eublepharis; species Eublepharis macularius. The sequence continues at coordinate 65,106,012 of NC_072790.1, forward strand.
TTGTTGTCCTAAATGCTTGTTTTCTCTGTTCTTTCAGTCAATACAATATAATAATTTATCTTTTGTATTCATGGACAATTTAAAGAAGTTTATTAAAGTTACTGCAATATTTGTGTGTCATCCTGAATATATGGGAATAGTGGGAATATTTTTGTAAAATGAGCTCACCATGATAAGTCATTAGCAATACTAGCAACATCTATCAATATGTTCGACTTTCTGCTCATATTTAGAAAATTATGTTTTGTCCCTAGTGGGACAAACAAGATATTGTTTTTTAAAATCATATACAGTATTTTCCTTTGTTCAGCATCTATTTAAAGCCACAGATGTGAATTTATTGCTTTGAGTTTACTGCATATTCCCTTGGGTTGTCTTCTCAGAGTGCTCTGTAATATTTTGGTGTGAATTTCATCATTGTGTAAATAATTTCAAAAGAAGACCTTTTTTTGTGGTGGTAACCCTTATAATTCCCCTTCCACCAAACCCTTGAAAGTTTGTGTACAATGTTTAGCAATGCTTCCTTTAAGTAACTACAAGTTAAATATTTGATATGTCTAATTAGATTTCAAACATTTTGCTCCTGCTTTGAAAATTAACATTGAGATCTTAGTGTTTAATTCTGAGTACTCTTAGCAGAAAGAAGTATACTTGCTTGGATGTATCAAGGCATCACTGGTTTATTTTTACTTGGGTGTATCAAGGTATCATTGTGGTTTATTTTTAAAAGTGTGTGTTGAAGAATTTGTTCTGGTTTCAGCTTGCACATTTACATTTGCTGAGTTGTCATGTTGAATGTTATTTCTATGGACTATCTTCATTTCTAATATTTTAGTTTTCCATGGTTAACAGCAAGATTAGCTTTCTGAATCTTTGAAAACTCCATATACTATAAATGACTTCCATTCTTCTTTGGTCACTCTGCAGCCATGCATATGTTGGTCCAGATTACAACGTTCAAAAAAATACTGGAAAAATTTCATTGGAACAAATTGATGCTGTAAGTATTTATACTTCTCTAATGAGCAAGGCTGTTAATGATAGGACGTTTTGGAGGTCATTAGTTTATAAGGTCGCCATAAATTTGAAATGACTTGACAGTACATGACACACACTACTCAAATTTTCTGGGTGTGCAATGAAACAGTGTTCCATATAGCAGCAGCAAATACGTTATTGTTATATTGTGTGTGTGCGTGTGAGTGCAGGTACACACGTCTTCAAGTTGAGGCTGACATGGCAATCCTGTAGGGTTTTCAAGGCAAGAGAAATTCAGCTGTGGCTTGCCATTGCCTGCCTCTGTGTAGCAACCCTGGCCTTCCTTGGTGGTCTCCCATCCAAATACTGACCAGGGCTGACCCTGTTTAGCTTAGAAGATCTGACAAGATCAGGCTACCTTGAACATCCAAATCAGCACTATCAAAGCTGTAACATTCAAATTGCATAATGAAACTTTTTAATAAAGGGGGTATACATTTGAGGAAAGGGTTTAATTAATAGATCAGGAGTCTCCCCAATGTGATGTCTGTGAGTATCATGGCACCCACCAACACTTTTCCTGGCACTCATCAGATGTTTTTGGAAAGCGAGTGGGGCCCAGCAGGGGCTTTTGCCCAGCATGGCTTCTGATTAGCTGTTGGAGATCTGACTGGCTATGCAGATTTTTAAAAAGTGGCTTTAGCAACAGCTGCCACTACAGTACAGTACAGTGATTTTCACTGTGATTGATGGGAAGCTGTGTATGTGCAAGAAAATCTTTTTAAATATTATGTTTATTTTAAAAGGTGTCCTGTTAAACAGAGCTTCTGTCTGAAATGTTGAAAAGTTACTATTGCACTTATGCACATCTTTATTCCCTGACATCTGTGGTTGGCTCTGCCTCTTGTGGCAGCCATTTTTGGTTGGCTCTGCCTCCTGTGGAAGCCAGTTTGTGGCTGTGCCCAACACCTGTGTCCAAAGGTGCCTGCAAGGTCAAAAAGGTCGGGGAATCCCTGGAATAGATATTCATTCAAATCACCCACTGAGATGTGTTGACTGTTCTGGATGACTCTGGTCAGGCCTGATTCAAATATAGGTGTTCACTTAAGAAGCCCTAAGCATGTAGTTAATTTCCTATATCAAATCATTTTACTCCTGTCAAGAGGGACACCTCAAATAATGTTTTAGATTCGTTATTGGGTACTGTACAGAAGCAAATACAATTATAGAATCTCTGCTTCCATTCAAAGCCTTTATTTAAAACATAATTATTCAGCATTCTTAGTATTAGCTAAATCAACAGAAAATCACACCATCCATTATAACTATATAGATCATTAAAGGAGAAGAATTACATGAGTACAAGAAAGTATCATACCCAAAGATGAGCACGTCCCAGGAAAGGATCCCCTTCTAAGAAGGAGCTCTCCATCAATTCAACTTCTCATATTTATAGGGTTTCAGAATCATCTCCTAACAATAACTACCTATCCTGCTTGAGAAGGGCTCGCATTCTTGGCTAAGTAATGATCTTATAACTTCAAATAAGGTTATCTATATTTGAAACGTCTTCTTAAAGTATATAAAAATTGTTAGGTCATGCTTGCTACCTTTTATCAAAGTCTATGTAAAATTAGTGATTACAAATTTCTCATACATATGAATATCTTTTGGGCAGTACACCCATCCTTAATTCATATCTTTACTTCTGTGAAGTTAGACATTCTTTCCATTCTCAGATGATCTCTGCACCTGGGCTTCAACACAGTATCTACAGATACGGTTTAGCCAGCTCTTCTAATCTATATAAGGCCATACAACTGTGTTACTCCTTTGTTTCATGTCCCCTATCTAAGATAGTTTTATTCTGAGGGTATTCAAAGATACTCTTTGTGGCATGTCTAGTTGTGGGGCTAGGCTAGCCTTGTTTTTGTGTGTAAAGACATCCTCTATAATCTTCTTGGTCAAATCCAGGAACAGTTCCCCTATATTTCTAGCTATATTCATGAAATGATTTAGGCATAGATGTGCTGATGTGATGTATACTGAATGACAGATGCTTTTAAGAGCATTTTTCCAAGTACTTCACAAACTTTATTGCTGTAAATTTTATAACTAAAACTGTGGATAACAATGTTGGCCTGTGTTATAACATAAGGTAAAGGTAAAGAGAGTTCCCTGTGCAAGCACCTATATGTAATTATTATTAGATCATTATTTATTATCTTATTATTTTAACATAGGTGATAGTTTGAACACTATTTATTAAAGCTGGCAGTTTATACCTAAGAAGTGCAAGCAAATAATTAATTGGAGAACAAACTTAAATATATTGCCAGATTTAAGAGATCGTAAATAATTAACATTAGCGCCCAGAGTAGAGAATACAGTTTGTTTTTTTAAAGTAGCTTTTCCCAGTTAAAATCGATACTTTAAACTACTAACCCTACTGATGCATGTTTTTGGCTAGGATTAATAAAGATAATTTCTCAAGTATTAAATAGTACTTCTGTGTTACAAGAATAAATGTATATGATTGAGTAATTAGACCTAAATGCTAAGAGGCACACTAAGTTTTTAACTAAATTTAATCTGCAGATCCTATAGGCTTTGCATACACTTTTTAATCTCCATGAGCTGTTCACCTTAATAGTTTTAATTAGTGATTGCAATTGGCCTGTAAATTATGGCAATCAAAACATCTATAATGCAAGTTTTCTTGTTACAGCTTTCGGTTAAATCATTTCCCCTCTGCATGCGTCAGCTGCACAAAAGTTTGCGTGATAACCATCATCTACGTCATGGAGGCCGTATGCAATATGGTTTGTTTCTAAAGGGTATTGGTTTGACACTAGAACAAGCTCTGCAGTTTTGGAAGTCTGAGTTCATCAAAGGAAAAATAGATGCAGACAAGGTAAGTTAGACAATTTAAATAGGAACACAGCACAGTATTCTGTTTGGGAAACTTATTTATCTTATCCATGCATAGTATGGGTACCTACTGTTGATTAAAAGCTGAAATAAAAGCTAAAGCAGCCACTTTCCCCTTCTTGCAGTACAGTCTCATGATTATCCTCTTTCATTGCCAGTTTTATTGGTAATTTTATTCGAATCATATCTGGGAGCCTGAGTATGAGTCATGTATGTTGCAAAAAGAATCATTCTGGAAATTCTGGTTCTGTAATGTTTCTCTGAATCAGATCACACCTCCCTTGTCCTTTACATTAGAAGCTCATCCACGAAATCCATGTTTTGTAGCGTAATGTAGTATTTTATGCTTCCAAACTATCTGGAATGTGGGTTGTGGTTCTAAGCCTTGTCTTACCTTGCTGTAATTTACTAACAGGGATTTTAGCTCAATGTATTTTCAATCAGGTATCTTTTAAAAAGATAGACACAAATAACATGCATAAGATTTTTCCATAGCCTATTAATCCTGCAGTTAATGTTATGTAACAACCCATGTCATCACTGAAATCTGTTAAAGAAAGTGATAATCATACCAAGCAAAAAAAGCCTATCAGAATTCTTTAAACTGATAATTTTAATTACACATTTTTCTAATACCAGGACTGAATGATATATTTAAAGGGCACTCGTGAAATAGTGGTAAGGAAGAAATGAAAAATGTCAAAATAGGTGATAAACTCAGATTTTTGCAGTAGCATGAAATAACCCTTTTCTAGAGCTGTAGTAATGACTGTTGTAAAAAACTTGGGGGGAAATTCAACTACTACATAATTACCAAAAAGATGACTGGCTTTGGGTTGAGCATTTCTTTCATCTTGCCAGAGAGCAAGATGACAAGATGAAAGAAATGCTCAACTCAAGATCAGTCATCTTTTTGGTAATTATTCTTATGTAATAGTTGAATTTCCCTCCTAATTATTTAGACCACCCATTGTACTTTATTGAGCCTTGATTACATGAGGTATCTCAGGTTCAAGAAACTAAACCATACACTATAAATTAAATAAATTTGCACGGTTATTTGTGCTATATAGTATGCTTTCCTTCCTTGAAATGATAGTATGTAGATTGAGAAGAGCACAGCAAAGGCACAACACAATTACTGTTAGTTTAAACTATCTGGATCTCGCAAGAGAAAATTTAGACTATCTAAAGAAATGACAAAACTCTTACTGATTCCATTGTTTATCTTGAGCCTAACTCTTCCTGTGTCTTTTACATAAAAACTAAAAACTAGCTTCAGTGTAAAATAGTGTTTCTCGTTGAGTCACAGCAGTACAACACTGCTGTCAGTTGTCATAAATCGTATTGTAGTGTATGTTTCTGTTAGTTGCCACCTAGTGGCCAAGTGGCACATACTTTTGTTGAAAAGAGCAAGAGTCCGGTAGTACCTATAAGACTAACAAAATTTGTAGTAGGTAGGGTATGAGCTTTTGTGAGCCACAGCTCACTTCTTCAGATAGCTCGTACCCCAACATAAATTGTTAGTCTTATAGGTGCTACTGGACTCTTGCTCTTTTCTACTGCTACAGACAGTTTAACATAGCCACCCATCTTAATCTATACTTTTATTAAGTAATCAGCTTAAGGGTTGCCAGATTCCCCTTGGAAATTGGGGGAGGGATAGTGGGGGGACTTGCCGGATCATGGGGGCCCTTGCTGGCAATGTTGTAACATTGCCTGAGATGCACCACAGTGCTGTCGCTGCTAGAACTGCTCTGGGATATGGGCAAAACTCTATGGTTTTTGCCCAAATACCAAGATTTCACATGCTGACATGATGGTATCACTTCTGGGCATATGAGAAGTGACATCAGCACGTTGCTGGTAACATGATGATATCAACAGGAAGGGCCTGCACTGCTAGTAAGTCATCCCCTCCTCCCCAGCTTCACTCCATTTTTTCCTCCACTACCAGCTGAGTGATGGTGAGAAATGCTGGCTAGGGGCAGGAGTCCCCCACTCCCAGCAGGGATGGGGGAGGCTGGCAACCTTAGCAAGACAAGGCAAGCTCTTGGGGAAGGTGGGGCTTGTGCAGGTTTTTCCACAGATGGTTGCCTGGCTTTGTGTGCTGTGGCTCCAATGAGGATGATGATGATGATGATGATTACATACTACTCTTCTAGACAGATTAATACTCCATTCAGAGCAGTGAACAAAATCAGTGTTATTATTATCCCCACAATACAGCTGGAAAAGTGGGGCTGAGTGGTTTGCTGAAGGCCACCTACTGAGCTTATAATACAACAGTTATACTCTTGCCTTGCCATTGTGAGCTATACACATTACACTTACTGTTGAAAAATGCAGCAAGTCTCTGATGGGCTTACAGTTTGGATTAAAAATAGTAAAGATATGTATACATCCCAAAGATGTTTATATGGTATGCAAAAATGCATGTAGGAGAGACTTATTAGTGGAACTATAAAATAACCAAGGCTGTGCAAAGGTAGTAATGCCTTTTCCTTTCCAATGGCATTATCAAAAGAAATGGAAAGGAAAGTGATTCTGATAATAAGGAAATGCAAGATAGGGGTTGGCATGAAGAACAAGTTTAGAATTACTTAAGGTATGAGTAAGGATATTACAGGATCGTTAGTAATGGTTTTCATGTAAAAATGTCAGCAGAATAGGAAGCAGAGGATGGGATTAAACATAGAATCGACAGTAGTCAATTGAGGTGCATCTTGTCTTACTGTAAATCTGAGATTCATTTTCAGTCTTCTGTGCACTCCCACATGGAACTGTGCATGCACAGGCCTGCCGATCATTAGGTTCTATAGCTAAAATTCCTCTTGGGGATGTCTGCCCCTTCCCAGAGTGCAGGCACAGCTAGTTTCCCACTGAAACAGCCCGCTGTCTGGGAGAGCAACGCCCTCGACCCTCAGTTCCTCTTTTGTTTCCAGTCGGAGAGGTTCTTCTTCTGTCGATTCATTCTTCACCTAGTCAAAAGGAGAAGTCAGGAGGGAGCTTTATTTTAAAAATACACTCAGTACAAGTAAAAAAAGCTTCCCAAACCGCTTCAGAAATATGGCAAAGTGCTGGGAACCTTGTGTTTAATCTAGGGATGTGCAATTTGGATTTCCGATTAGGGAAAAATACCCGAATCGGACTTGATTCGTAAAGATTTGGGATTTCCGAAACGGCCCCAGCATGCCGGGTCTGTTTCGGAAACCCTGAATCAAAGATTCACGAAGCTATTTGTATAACTTTGGGAAGCTTTCGGGTCAAGGAGTTTAAATGCTCCTTTCCGTGCAGCTGCGCAGCGGTACATAAAAGGGCATTTAAACCCCCACTCGGCTGCTCATCGTAGGTTTCCCAGATGAGCGGCTGAGTGGAGGCTTTGGGGCTTAAAATGCCCCTTTCTGTGCCGCTTCGCACGCTCTCCCAAGACAAGAGGGATGGGAGAATCTTCCTGTCCCTTTTGCACTGGGTGAAGAGAGTGGCGGGTTGTAGGCTTAAGCTTGCACCCTGCCACCTGGTGCTAAATTCACTCAGTGCTGATGCGTCCAGGGAGTTCCCTGGCTCCGTCAGCAATGGGTGAAGGCGGCAGCGGGGAGGTGGACTTCAGCCTCCACTTTGCCGCCAGTGCTGTGGGGGCCAGGGAGTTCCCTGGCCCCGTCAGCAGTGGGTGAAGGCGGTGGCGGGCACCCTGTTTACCTGGTGCTGACAGGTCTAGGGAATTTCCTGGTCCTGTCAGCAATGGGTGAAGGCGTCGGCGGGGAGTTGGGCTTCAACCTCCACCTCGCCGTCAGGCACCCCATTCACCTGGTGCTGTCAGGGCCAGGGAGTTCCCTGGTCCTGTCAGCAATGGGTGAAGGCGTCGGCGGGGAGGTGGGCTTCAGCCTGCACCTCGCCGCCGGGCACCCCATTCACCCGGTGCTGTTGGGGCCAGGGAGTTCCCTGGCCGGAGTTCCCTGGCCCTGTCAGCAGTGGGTGAAGGCGGCAGCGGGGAGGTGGACTTCAGCTTGCACCCTGCTGCCGGGCACTCCTTTTGCCCACTGCTGACAGGGCCATAGAGTTCCCTGCCCGGTCAGCAGCCAAGGAATGCTGCACTTCTGATACAATGCCAGGGAGATGGAGAGACTCCCCCATCTCCCTGGCATCGGTGAAGAGGAGGCAGCAGCAGGGGGTGCTAGTTTAAACTGGCCGCCTCCACTCACTGACCTGATGCAGGGGAGACAGGGATTCCCCCTCCCCCCCATCGGGTTAAGAGGAAGCAGTGGGGACGGGGAAGCTTCGATGTGCTCCGAATCTTTTTGAAGCATCTCGAAGCGGGCCAAGAAGCAATCAACTTCAAAATACTTTAAACTGTCTATAAAGGTTCCTAATTGATCTTTTTAGTGTCTTACAATCAGATTCATACCAGTTGTTTCTGTTGGGCATGCCCTGCCCCCTAGGCTTAAAAAGGTCAATTAGTTCAGTAAGGAATTCTATATTTCCCATAGTCTTGCTTTTTGGGGAACCTATATATCTAGTTTTTATCAAATCCATTTGTGCTTTAACGTTCTCTTCCATGGTCTTAAGGTGTTATGTGTCTGGGTTAAAGCTAAGTTCATTACATGAAGGGAGAGGCAACTGATATTCTAGGCATAATAATAATTGCACTGGACACTGATCACCTCCCAAATAATCAATTACTTCCAGGCTATATTAAAGGCAGCCAAGCCTGCTGTTCACACAACAGGCTTGGTGGCTAGTTCTTTGATAATAAGGATGCAAAATGTCTGCCAACACCATTAATCTTCCTATCTTTGGATCTTCTATAATGCATCATTCAGTCTTCTTTTATCTGGGTTTTAAAACATTTCAGGAAAAGATCCTCATTTGTCTCTGCAGCCCTAGCATTGAAATCCCCAGCCAAAAGTACTGTTGTTGCAGGTTGCAGGTTGAAGCCTAGCCAAACTCTCCAAGTTGACATCTAACTGGTTCCAGCACTGGAAGATCTTATGAACATGTGGGAGAGAGAGATTTACCAGAACTATAGAAAATTCCTTGAACTCCAAAAGTAGTGCCATTGCATATGGAAAACTGTTAGGCCGTTGAGTAGTCTTTACTTGGAGTTTACTGAGATCAAACAAGTCAACCCTCCGGAACACCTTCCATTTTTCCTGGTATCAGTTGCAGACAATGAATATGAGATAAATCCAGAGAGATTTCCCGTGTTTCCTGGAGTAACACTAGGTCAAATCTGCTCAGAAATTCTTTTACATCATTTGATCTCATCCTAGCAGCCCACCCAGTCATGTTCCAAGATAGTATTCTGAGTCAATCACTTTTTTCCTTAAAGGCTAGATTCTCAGCTATATCATCTGATACCCTATGACTAAAGGGGCTCAAAGGTAGAGATAGTCTTTCATCACAAGAAAGCCTGTTTGATGGCTTGTGTGCTCTTCACTACTAACCTGGAGAGTCCGGCGGCTAAGGAGAAACTGAGAGTTGGGGACGTCGCTCCTCCCAGAGAGCGGGCATTTTCAGCGGGAAAGAAGCTGCATTTGTGCTCTGGGTTGGGGCAGATGCCCCATAGAGGAACTTTAGCTACAGAACCTATTGATTGGTAGGCCTGCCCATGTGCAAGGCCCATGAGCACCTGCACAGAAGACTTAAGTGAAGAATAGTTACAGGTAAGTGCAACCCTGTTATTTTGGTTAGTGTTCCTTAATGCTTATTTTCTGTAATCTCTACAGCCCTTTAGTGTTATTTGTACTTAGGTCAGAAAATGAAGAGGGAGAGAGACAAGTGCAGTGTATTAGCAGTTGTTTTATGGTAGTTGGTCATCCAGCTTTAAAGGCGTTAGATGTATTAAAGGTGTTGGATGCATTTCTGAGGCCTTAGACGGAATCTGGGCTTCTCTGTAGTTCTTAAAGAAGCATCCAAGCAAAGACATTCTAGAACATTAGAATGCAATATTAAAATGGAAAGATAATAGTACTGCAAACAGTTGTTTTCTCTTACAATTTTTTACACATATAGTAATGCATGTATAGAATGCTAATTTTTATTACTGTGAAACTTGTGGAAACAGGAAGAATAATTCACAGTACCATGGTATGAAAATTAATATTTAAACACATTGTTAGAATGGATTGCTCCTGCTTGCATGAATCATCAGAAGGCTAGCTAGTCACCATTTTGATTAAATTATATTTTTGATTAAATTACATTTTAGTTAGGAAATTATTAAAATTAAATGGGCACCACTGATTGCACCAATGATTGCATAAATTAGTTTAAGTAGGACTAATTATTGTGTGTATTTTATTTGGCTTATATTACGCTTTTTTAGGTTCTTATGTTTCCTTTTGAAGTGACAGACTACATTGTATGGATCTTTTTGTGAAATAACCTCCAAATAAATTCAATGTGAATGCCAAAACTGGACACGTAAATATATGAGCTGAAATTCAAAGGGTTGATTTGTCTCAAGAAGAAAGTTTTCACCATCTTTTTTGTTCTATTTTGTAGCAGGAAGGGGACAACTGAACTTACACTGTTTTTGAAACTACTTGTTTCTTAAGCAGCTTGGGGTACAGCATGAGAAACTTCAGTTCTGAAAAAGATAAATGTAAACTTCTCTTGGGGACATGGCACTAGTTTCTCATGTTTTTCTGAACCCCAACCATCAAATAGTTAAGGATCCATGTACTCTGGAGTGTGAGTGGTAATTGCATATTACCTCTTTTTTAGTGAGCCCTGTTTTCTCCCTCCCCAGTGGAACTAACGGCTAACATACAAATGGTGAAGCTGAACTGGCCTGAGGTTGATTACCTGCAGTACCCAAACACAAGTATAAACCCTGTTTCTTCTCATGCATACATGGTTGCCGCCTAGGGCTGAGAGTGGGGAAGGGGAGAAAGCCCAGCAACAAACTCATGTTGGCTGGAATGAAATTGGCCACAACTTTATTGAAAACAGCATGAAGGAGCATTGGCAACGCATGTGGATCAGATCCCAAATAACATTGGCTGACCCGCCTGCTAGCTGATGACCCTCAGCTCCCCAGACCCAAGCTGAGGGGGGGAACCAAGGAGTGACATTAAGGGGGAGATCACATGGATGTACACCCCTGAGTAATTCCCCTGCCACCTGGACGTGAGTATGCCCCAGCAGCCCCCAAGCTGGGCATGCACCTCCATAACTCATTCCCAAGATTCCTTATGGGAATCTCCTTACTGGGGAGCCTGGACACGCAGACCCTGACTCCCCCAAAAAGGGATCTGATCCAATGACAAACCACCTACAAAGTTGTGACAAAGAAATAAAATTACAGATATGAAAACAGGGAGAGGTGGGTGGGTGTTCGAAGGCCAGAGCCAAAGTGGAGGGCGGCAGAGCTGGCAGCCAAATAAATACCCGGCTACTGGACCTGAGTGAAGACTGCATCTCTGTGGTCTGGAGCCAGGCCCTGCCCCCCTGGCCCATACCCGGCCACCTGTGATTGGGTGGCCAGGAATTTGAACTTGATTGGCCAAGGGCCCACCTGGGAAATGCCGGGTGAGCCCTCCAACATGGTGGCCACCATGCTTCATCCTCCTCCTGCACACTGGTGGCAACCTGGCCCCAAGTAAATCTGGTGGCCTCTGAATATAAAATAGGTAAGGAAAGTTGCACTTCTTTCTGCAAAAACCAAGGCATCTTTAAGAAACCAATGTATGCTGTAATTCACGTCTCTTTATGCTTTGTGTCATCTTCCCATATGAAATAACAGTGTGTCATGTGAAGGCACCAATTATCTCCTTACTCAGCATAGCTTGGTTTCTTTTATATGCAAGTATGTTGATTTTCCAAGCTTTACCTGACATCTGTTTCCTTAATATCTTCATGTCTTCGTTATAAACTGAATTCCACAGGTGCTGCTTCCAGTCCCTTAAGTGTGGAAGGTAGTTAGAAGAGATTTCTAAAGAAAGGTATTGGGAGAATCAAAGACAGGACTGAAAAATCCCCACCACCTGTTTATCCAGATGCTTAAAAACTTGATACTGATATTTGTTTCCTGTTGTGGGCAAGAAAATGTTTCTATCCCCAGTAGGTTCCTATTGGTTTGGCCTCAGTTAGTAACTGAGGAAACTTGCTTTTATTAGCTTTAAAATTGTAATTTCTCTGTTTCATGGTTTCATATTGAAACACCTATTTGCTGGCCACTAACCTCCACTAGTGTGGCATGGGCAGCTGACCGTATCTGTGATTAGTGGTTTTTATCCCTCTCCCTGCATCTTGTAAATTGCAGGATAGTTGGCTGCTTGTGGGTAATCCACATATATAAGGAGCTAGAAGGCTGGTACTAATATAAATTTTCTGCTGTGTATAATGTAAGAAATTCTAGCCCTGCTGAGTCATTGAAAAAAGTTCTAGTCAACTGGAATTGTCCCTAATATCTTTTGATCCAAAAATCAGGTTTAGTTACTGGGATTGATCTTTGATTTGGATGTCTGCTTTTAAAAGCAGCTGCAGAATACCCAATCTCTGTAATCTCTTTAATTGGTACTAATCGGTACTATAGCAGCTGCATAGGGTTAAGGATGCAAGTAGAAGAAGTTGCCCCGCTCCAGTGCCATGGCCCCAATCCACCTCCCTTCCCTGGGTGATTTAAAAATATCAGGGGTATTATCATGCATTTATCACATCACATGTAGCTTGACTGAGACTTGAAAATGTTTCTTATTCACTCTGTTTCTATTTTTTGCAATTGCTAGCATTAATAATAGTAAAAATTTCTTTAATTTTTTTTATTTACTTCATATGTAGGCTACCTTTCTCACTGGAACTCGAGGTAAAGTATACAGTATCAAACAATGCAACCAGATAGTATTAGACATCTTATAAACAATGTGAAAGGACTAGGGTTACAGAATTAGACAACAATATAAAAAAATCTAAGACCTGATGTAGCATAAACAATGCAAAAATAGAATTACAAAAACAGAAAACAATGCAGTAAGATTAGTTGTTGTAGATTTTCCAGGCTGTATGGCTGTGGTCTTGGCATTGTAGTTCCTGACATTTTGCCAGCAGCTGTGACTGGCATCTTCAGAGGTATAGCACTAAAAGACAGAGATCTCTCAGTGTCAAACCTGAAAAATCAGCAGTGGCTGAACATAGCCTAACTCAAACAGGACACAGTATCTTATTCCAGGACACTAAAATAGTGGACAACACATCCAACTACTTTGTCAGATTACACAGGGAAGCCATTGAAATTCATAAGCATAAGCACAATTTCAACAGGAAAGAAGAGAGTTTGAGAATGAACAGGGCATGGTTTCCAGTCCTGAAAAACACCAGACTAACAAAATACTCTACATCTTACAATAGCCCTGCAGATAAGATTAGCATATCAACCACCAATCCATATGCAAAAGAACCTCCTCAGGATACAGTGAAGCTTTCCCCCATTAGCATTCCATACCCTGGGAAACTCTTACAGGATGACTCAGCCCAAACCCACCTTCCTGAGTAGATATAAATTACCTGCTAACATCTTCTCCAAACATTGACCCTGAGAGATCTCTGTCTTTTGGTGCTACATCTCTGAAGATGCCAGTCACAGCTGCTGGCGAAACGTCAGGAACTACAATGCCAAGACCATGGCCATACAGCCCGGAAAATCTACAACAACTAACGTTCTCTGGCTGTGAAAGCCTTCGACAACAATGCAGTAAGATAATACCTACAATAAACAGTGGAATTGACTACAGTCTTTTTCCCTTCATAAAAGTACCTTCCTGAATAATTTCATTATATTACAGCCTTATTTCCTTTATGACTCTTCTTCAAAAGTCTTTTCATTGTAGCTTAGTTTAGCTTCAACATTGATCATAGGATCAATAGGAATTTGGGGGGGGGGATCCTTTCTCTTCCTCCTGGCTAAGAAGTCAGTGAATGCTATGACTTGGTCAGTTTAGTGTATAGCAAAATGTTCTGTGTAGAGGGCCTTGGCCCCATTTTGTAGGTACTGCATGATAATGTCTATGTCAGTTTGTGAAGCTGTGAATGGGGACAAAGCCCTGCCCTACCACAATGTTGATGCCCTAGAGAATCTACAGTCTCATTTATTCAAATGCCACTTGTCTTGCTATCACAAACTTGTTCTCAGAATAACATCCAAACTATTATTGTAAAGGATTGTTGTGTGACATGCACCCTTTAAATGAATTGAGAATTAACTACCTGATTTAAGAACATTGTTTTAAATAAGTACAGCAATCCTATTACTATAAATTAATACGTAAATTAATAAACCCACTCAATTATTCTACATAAATTAGTATATAATAAAGCCTTTTAAATGGCAGGTTTAGACTTTCAGCTCTTTGATGATTTGTAATGAATGTTCATGTACAGGAAATTTGGGTTATCACAATAAATCACATTCTGGAACCATCATTGCCATTTCAGATTAGCTGTTTTACTTTCAGTGTTACCATATTACATTTTTAAGAAGTCTGACCTTGTAGACCTGAGGCCTCTTTTGTTTTAGCTACAAAGTAAAAAATACTAATGAGAATGTCTTTGGGATATAATTATGTAGATTTAAAGGAGTGATGTAGTTTTAATTATGCCCTGTAGCCAACGTAGACGCATATTAAACTAAATCATGCCTCTGTGTGTTTCCCTCTGAACCTTCCCTCTTCTCAGACCTTAAATTACTAATCAGCTCTTTGGTGCACACCAAGGTTAAGCAAACTAGTGGAACAGTGGCAGATTACATTTTATATTGTATTTCTAAGGCACATCTGTAGCTGAATTTAACTATCTTGCTGCAGCATCTTTGTTTTTTAACGCAGTCCTCGAGGCACTCTTGCAGTATCAGCACTGTTCATCTGTGAGGGATATGGAAATATTATTTTTTGGATGCTTTACTATAGTATCTGACTTCGAATAACTGAAATCCTGAATGTTTACAATGTAAACTTTCTTACTATTTTTTCAACTTCAGTCAAATATTGTAATGTTGAACTGACTGCACATGGAAAAAAATATAGCTCTAGTACTAAAATGCTTGGTAGACTATGCTAATCATGCTAGATTGTGATTTGACGTTCTGGCTTGGAAGGAAACTACAGTTTGCTGACTTGGGCCAGACTGAAATTTGTCAGTAGCCAAGCATTATGTATGTGTGATTTGTGTTTGTATGCATGAGGAAGGAATTATGCAAGCCTCAGGCATTGTTCATGTAACGTCAAACCATTTTTTAATTGGTATCTTATGGTCCCAAAAACTTTTCAGTGTAAAAAATTCTAAATATAAATGTTGCTAGGTGACTTGAATATTATGTATGTTCATTTGTAACTTTTCTTAATGCATATTTTATTTATTTATTTATAATAATAATAACATTTGATTTATATACTGCCCTTCAGGACAACTTAATGCCCACTCAGAGCAGTTTACAAAGTGTTATTATTACCCCACAACAATCACCCTGTGAGGTGGGTGGGGCTGAGAGAACTGTGACTCGCCCAAGGTCACCCAGCTGGCTTCGTGGAGGAGTGGGGAATCAAACCCGGCTCTCCAGATTAGACTCCTGCTGCTCTTAACCACTACACCAAACTGGCTCTCTTATTTATTTATTGTCCGCCTTTCTCACTGAGACTCAAGGAGGATTACATAGTGAGAGATTAGTACAATCAGTAACAAAGACATTTTCATACAGTTTCAAGGACATTTCTATAGACAATGTCATAGGATAAATAAATACTGTTTACAAAGACATAGCATGAGAAATGATCCAATACAGAGTTAAAGAATTGCTGAAACAGAACATAATCAATTCTAGGACTGACATTAGACAACATGAAGCACAGGTAGTATATAGGAGAACAAATTTAAAGCAATGGATAATATGTAAGGCAACTTAGTGGTGAAGTTTATTGTCACTAACTCATTAGCAAAGCATCTGAGACCCACTCCCTTCAATACTGCCCTCCTATCTGAATAAAAAGCCTTTTTGAATAATTTGGTTTTGCATCGTTTGCGGAAAGCCAGGAGAGTGGGAGCTCTCCTGACCTCCTCAGGCAGGCCATTCCACAGGGTAGGGGCCACTACAGAGAAAGCCCATGTATAGGCTGCTGTTCATTTCACCTATATGTAGGCTGGCACCTGCAAGAGACCCTGTTCAGATGAGTGAAGCTGCCATGGAGGGACATAGGGAGGGAGGCGGTCCCATAGGTATGCTGGACCAAGGCTGTGAAGAGCTTTGTATGTAATAACCAATATCATGAATTGAGCATGGTAACTGATAGGTAGCCAATGGAGTAACTGTAGGATGAGAGTGATGTTCATGCTCCTGCTCGCTCCTGCTAACAGTCAAGCTGCAGCATTTTGCACCAATTGGAGCCTCCTAGTTAACTTAGATGGGAGACCAATGTATAGTGCATTACAGTAGTCAAGTTTTGATGTTGCCATAGCATGGATCCAGGTGGCCAGGTTGGCTGTGTCGAGGTAAGAAGCCATCTTCCAGGCTAGAATGATATTGTAGTAAGCATTTTTTTGCGCTGCCTTAATTTGTTTTTCTAGTAGTAGCGCTGGATCCAGTATAACCTCTAGGCTTTTAACCAAGTCTGCAAGGGTCAGAGAAATTCCATCGAAATTGAGGAGTAAAATGTCCTTCAAGATCTCTGTCTTCCCAAGCATCACTTCAGTCTTGTCTGGGTTCATTTTCAGTTTGTTATTTTTCAGCCATTTTATGCCATTATATTCTGCATCCAATTACTTTAAATTTATTTATGTCATTTATTTATGTCATTTATAGTCCGCCTTTCTCACTGAGACTCAAAGCAGATTACATAGTGTGAGATTAGTACAATCAGTAGCAAGGACAAGGGCAGGCATTTCCATAGAGTGTCAAGGACATTTCCATAAGCGATGTCATAGGGTAAATAAATACAAGTTTACAAAGACATAGCATTAGCAAGGATCCAATACGGAGTTGAAGAGTTGCTGAAACAGAACATAATCAGTTCTAGGACTGACATTAGACAACATGAAGCACAGGTAGTATATAGGAGTACATATTTAAAGCAATAGATAATATGTAAGGCAACATAGTGGTAAAGTCTATGGTCCCTAACTCGTTAGCGAAACATCTGAGGCCCCCCTCCCTTCAATATCACCCTCCTATCTGAGTAAAAAAGACTTTTTGAATTATTTGATTTTGCATTGTTTGCGGAAAGCCAGGAGCGTAGGGGATCTCCTGACCTCCTCAAGTTTATAATGGAAATTCAATTATATCATTTTTCTCATCTTGCATAATGAAGCACACAGCATATATTCATCCCCTACTAAACATTTAATAACAATGTAGCCGTTTCCGGCAAGCCTGCCTGGGTCCCCAAGGGCGCTGCTGGTCACCTGCTGATGTCAAAAGGTAAAATTCCAAGAGGACTGGCAAGGGAAGCCGCCCTGCCAGGGTAGAAAGCTGCCACTAGCCTCTCTTAGCTAAACTTTCAGTTGTGGAACCAAGAGGCAAATTCCCAGCCCTGCAAGGTAGGCACTTGGCAGGTTGATAACAAAAAGAAACTGTGTAGCACATAGCAAAACAGCCAAAGAATTGGATTTGGATTGAAGCCACAACTCTCAATACCTCCACACAAAATTAAGAAAAGGTAATTTATTTAAAGAAAAATCCTGCAAAGGCAAACAAAATAAACATGGAAGTGTATGGAGAAGCATAAAACAACAACAGACTATTAAAGCTAGACTTTATTCACTAGAAGTCCCTGAACTTGATGTATTGTCCCTGAACTTGTTCCAGATGTTACCTTCAGTGAATTTCGGAGTCCAAAAAGGAGCTTTCGCTCTTAAATCTAGAGGTCCAAATACAAAACCACAAAGGTTGCTAGCACAGGAATCCACCAGTGGCATAGCATTCAAGAACAGGAGCAAATGCAGATACGGGCACAAAAGCAGGAACAGGTCCCCCTTCACTTCCCTCTTCTCTGGTTGTTCCCTGATACTAAGCAACTGGAGAAACAGCTCTTTTCAAGACCAGCTGCCTGCAGCCAACCTAAACTCTTAGCCAGTCAGAAGGGCCAAAACTTCTGATGACTGGCTTGGCCATGGTCTGTCCTCACAGGTAAGGGAATAGGGAAAGAACTCATCACCCCACCCCCATGAGGCTACATGCTAACAAGCCAGGAGGCCAGTGCTAGCCTCTGTCAAACTTTGTCCCTGAAAGCTGTTTCAGGTGTGCCACTGTGGCTCAAGGCCTCTTCTGTGGCCAGAATAGACAATGCTGACCAGCCCCAAACTCCTAAAAGGAAAATGGAAAGTCTCGGAAGCCTAACCCAAGATGATTTAACTCAAAAAGAAATGAATTGAACAAGTGAATTTCACTACAAACAGCTTTTGTATTGGAAAATGTTTTCTAATGCATGTTATAGAAGCTGCAGTTTTAAATAGTAAAACATTTTCTCCCATCAGAACCAATTTGAATTTGTGTATCTGAAATTTATCTGAATTTTAGAAAGTGTGAGAAACAACTGTGTTATATAATTACAAACTTGCTATGTGTAATTTGCATTTCAGAAGGTTAAATAGATGTGAACCTTGGAAGTACTAGACTGGATCAGATTTCAAAGTTGTAGCTGTGAGTTGTAGAAAATTGCATTTCTGACGAGTTCAATTTTCTTAGAAAAGGTATTTGTGGTGTTTTTTAAAAAAATATAAATTTTATTAATTTTCAAAAAGAACAATATTAACAATACAAAACAAAGCAACACGTTTTTTTTTAAAGCCATCCTGTTATCATCTAACCCTTCCCTTATTAAACTATGCAGAAGTATAGCAACACTGTTTCCTTTAGGATACCCCATCTTCTGCCACATTAAAATCCCATATTTTGTAAAAGTTCAGAGTGGTATCTGAGCAGCTGATTTGTATTATGGGCTGTTAGCGTTTTGAATTCTTCTGTCTCTCATTTTGATAGACAGGTCCATTAACTGTATGATGATCATAGGGACCAATCTGATCCTTGTAGAACCTGCTTCCTCTTCCTTGGACTGAACAGCTGAATTGATCTCTTTTGGTGTAGGGGAAAGGCAGGGGAATAATTTTACTTTCACTGTTTGACTGTTAATGGACTGTTTGTCATAACCATTTTAAAAATGAGTGCTGATCTTCAGAAATGTATGTGTGTCTTGCATGCAGGAAAAACAAACAAGCGATTAACAGAGCAATCCTAAACAGATATGCAACCTTTTAAGCCCACTGACTTCAATGAATTTAGAAGTCTAACTCTGCATAGTCTCTTCCATACCTTCTTTCCCTTATTACCAGCATATAAAGTATCCAAATACAACACTTGTTTTATTGTGCTAAATTAATATTGGTTACTTATAAGTGTAATCCTAAACACATTGTGGTGAACAAGTCCTACTGAAATCAGTGAAATTTAATTTTTGAGTAAACATGCTTAGGATTGTGCAGTAAATGTCCTAATTTCCATGCAGAAGTTCCATGGGGGTGGGAGTGAGGGTGGGTGGGGTCTCTTGTCTCAGGGTGGTTTCGGAGCTGAATCATCCTGCCATTTTTAAGACCAAGTGTGGAGTAGTGGTTAGAGGAGGATTTTGTCACACATCTGTTTGAAGGTATAGTAAAATAGTAATCTGTGTAGGGGTCATAACAGAAAGACTTACATGGTATTAAAAGTGCAAAAATTCTTCCTTTGTAATGCATGACTGATTACCGCCGCCCCCCCTGCCCCCAGCTATATGTTAGTGCTTTCTAAGGTGATGAAACAATTCTAAATAAATTAAACTTGGTCCATTTGATGTTCCAAATTATATAAAGGTAAAGCAAACATTTCTTAAAAGCCAATCTGTAAGTTTTTAAAAAAATGTACCTATGTTAGTTTTAGTGGTGCTAGTGATATTGCAGCTGTGTAACTTGATCACAAACGGATCTTCCTCTTGATGCAGGCTGTTCACAAGCTATGTCTTCAAGCTACTGAGTAACAATGAGTGACTTCTTAAACTGTGTAATTTGCACTTGCGCTTCGGAGGAAAGACAGTGCAAGAATGTCACATTGTGAAACAAACTCCTGTAGTTAGCCTTTGATCACCATTTCATACAGTTAGCTTTCTTGGGCATTTGGTTCATGTGGCCATAGGTAGGATACCCTTCATGTTTAAGTGTCTCCTTCACTTTCTTCTGATCATGTAGTGTATGATAGTAGTACAGCTTTGAAATTACAGTAAGATTGCTCAGCAGTTTTAGTTTGCTTTGTGTGCTTCTGGTTACCACATTTGTGCACTTACAGGTATGAAATGCCAACTGTCTTGCAATAGTGTGTTAAATACTTACGCAGACGTATGCCAACTTAGAAGGGTCTAACTCTGCTTAGGATTACTTTGTAGTAACAGAGAAATATTTGCTGCCAAATGTATTTTAATTTAACAAATGTAACCTTTTGAAATCCCAATCGTTTATCTTTCTTCCTAGTGAAAATTGTAGACCTTGGATACAATTCAAATGCAAACCGTCTCTCTCTCTCTTTAAAATGTGTTTGCTGTTCAGTTTGACAAAGGATATGCTTACAGCATCCGGCATAACTATGGAAAAGAAGGAAAGCGAACTGATTATACTCCATTCAGCTGCATGAAAATTATCCTGTCCAATCCACCAGGCCAAGGGGATTATCATGGTGAGTGCTTATAGCTGACATGTTCACAATGCTTGGGAGTCCAGCAGATTTGGAAGCCAACTGACTGGCTGCCTGCATAACTGGCAGAAGTTAGTTTTGTAGCTTAGGCCAGTCATCACTGTCAAACCGGTGTGCTGTTACTATTTTGGTGATTTGTCTTATTACAAAACTAGGTCAGGCAAGAGAGATTCATTCATTCAACAGCACTTCAGTGTGCACTTCACTGAGCTTTTCACTGTTCTTCTTCCTTCTCCAGCTTTTCTGTTTTTTCCACCACTGTGTCTCAGGACAAACACTAAAGTTCCTTAGTGCTTTTACTTGAAAACTCTCCAATAGTAATAAATCATTTAAATATTTTAAATAGCTAAGCATTCTGGCCTATTATTAAATATATTAAAGCTTTTGATTCTCTCTAGTTAAGAACTGTGGTAGGATAACAGCAACCTGTAGGAAATCAGATTTTTTCCCCCAAGCTGAATATCTCTGTAAATTTAGGAGTCTGATTTTAAAATGGTGCTTCATTATTGGAGTTGCACAGGTTTATTTATTTAGATCTTTATACTCTACTTTTCTTCCCACGGGTCTCAGTGTGAGTCCTTACCTTCTCCATTTTATAATCACAACAACCCTGTGAGGTAGGTTAGGCCGAGGAAGAATGGCTGGTCCAAAGTTAGTCCATTGAGCTCCATGCCACATTGGGAATTTGAATCTGGGTCTCCCAGATCCTAGTCCTGCACTCTTAACTACTACCCCACAGTGGCTAGGGAGTTTCTTAAGTTGCCATAAGATTCCTTAGGGCCTATAAAAATAATTTTGCTCCAGTATAAAAAGCAAAAGACCCTCCTTTTTCTACACGAAAGATTGTGCAAGTATCTGAGAAATAAGACCTTTGATTTGCTAAACTTGGTCAAATTAGGGTCATGTATAGCCCAGTTCTTCTGCAGTCATAGCTCATAGAAGATCTACTGCAAAGGAGGCCATCAGTCAATTGAAGTGATTTGTTTACTCTTCTCTCCATTCCCTCTCAGTTGATTAAGGGAGTACCCAGAGGGATAGATTGGCTGCTTGCAAAATGCCTTATTACCTGTATTAAAAGAAGAAGGTATGGTTTGGAGGAGTAAAAGGAAGTAAATATCAATTCTTTAGCCTCATCATCCTTATATCACCTTTAATGTTCTTCAGTGTCTTTCATGCTGAAGTCTGTCAATTCTACGCCTGTAAAACTGTTTGTTTTTTTTACAAATACCAAAGGTGTACTATAGGAGCCATGTATCTAAATTTTCAGTAGTATTTTTTTTATATTTTACATGTGTTTGAAATAATTTCATAATAATTCAAGTAGTTTGTATCTACTGATAAACGGTTAATCTCATACCAGTTAAGCTGTGACATTTGGATTTTAAACCAGTGCATCTCAGTGAAATCAATAGAATGAAATATTTTTAGATCTCCATCTTAAATATTTTGTAAACAGTTGTGTGCAGTATTTATTCTCCCCCCCGCTCCCCATGACCCTGTAGAAGTAATTTCGTTTGTTTGTTTGTTTATGTATGCCCTGTTTTTCTCCATAACAAGCATCTAAACGACTTACAACATCATTCTCCCCCCCATTTATTTTCTCCTCACAACAGTGTTGTGAAGTAGGTGAAGCTAAGAGAGGGCGAATGACCCAAGATCACAGTTTATATCATTTAAAAACATAAAACACCTTAAATATGTTGTAATCCGCCCTGAGCCTGCTGATGTGGGGAGGGTGGAATATAAATTGAATATAAATAAAATAAATAAATCATCAGCACGCTTCCATGGCAGAATGGGGATTTGAACCTGAGCCGCTCAGATCGTAGTCTGACACTCGTAATCATTATACACTATTGTTATCTCAATACATAATAACTTTAGTATAGTATGTTACAGATTTGTGTATATTTTCATAGCTGCTAGTAAGAAATCTAATTGAATCTTCTGCGAAATTAATGAGACTTTTGGCCTGCTGGTTGTAATGTATGATATAACTCTTGGGCCTATAATGTCATGGTACCATAGAGTGAAGTAATTATTTAGAAGAGGAGTAAAGCAATTGTACACACGGGCAATTAACTTTTATATTAATAAGCTGTTAGACAATTAAGGACTGCTTAGCCAGTCTCTCAAGTGCGTTATTGCACTAACTTCTGGGTAAATAGCCTTGTTTTGTGTGCTCGGCTCTGTTCTTTGCTTGTTAGGGTGCCCGTTCCGCCATAGTGACCCTGAACTACTGAAGCAGAAGCTGCAGGCGTATAAAATTCCTTCCGCTGGGATCAGTCAGGTAGGGAATATTTTTCTCTCATACTTTAGTAACATGGCATCAGGAAATTCCTTTTGGTTGAGTTCAATAGTGATTTATAATACTGTGTCCAGTGTGTCACAATGCACACAAAATATCCTGTAAATCAGATTTTAGTATTTGCTTTAGCACTTTTCCTCCATGAAGTGTTCTCTTCACAATACTAACAAATAGATTGATAGTTTTGTTTCCTAGGAATATAATGCTCTTTTTGTATTTCATCAAGGACAATGAGAGGTTCTGGTTTATTGCTGCTCATTATAACTTCAGGGTTTTAATGAAAGTGGGAGTTAATGACAACATTTTTCTTGGAATTTTTTAATCTTTTTTGACATTGAAAAATTGTGTTTTGCAGGGAATGGGTACTGTGATATGCATTAGTAATTGTCTTATGTAATATACAGTTCTAATAACCCATTAATTTCATGTACATGTTTGCTTTGAAGTGCTTTATTGTAGTGGACTGCCATAAATAGAACGCAATACAGGAAATTGCTTTGCAATATGCTGCCAAGTTTTAGTCCTGTCCTTAAGACAACAACAGTTTTTTTTCAGCAAAACTACACAAATTTGTGCTTGTACTCAGTCTTTTTATAGCTGCCCATATTCACCACTATTTTCCTTCCTCTTTGGAGCCAACAGAATCTTCTCTCCCCTAGTCCTTGTTTGTCACCTTGTGTGTGCCCCTATTCTTTGGCGACAAACGAACTCTCTTTTCTGGGGAACAGGGTTTTTTTAGT
Source organism: Eublepharis macularius (assembly GCF_028583425.1). NCBI lineage: Eukaryota > Metazoa > Chordata > Lepidosauria > Squamata > Eublepharidae > Eublepharis > Eublepharis macularius. The sequence goes on from NC_072790.1 coordinate 65,129,668, forward strand.
CCTATATAGGAGAAAGCAGTCCTACATGGGGAAAACAAGGATATCTAACAAAGTATTCACAGTCCACTCTTCTTCCTCTCCTGCTGTCTCTCATTCCTTTGCACTTGCTCACAGGTTTCAGCTTGGCTGAAAATTGCCAAGAATCCCAGCCAATCTCCCCACAGCTGCTGGGACTTTCCCAAAGCCTCTGCCTTGGCATTTGTTGCCAAGTAGGCCCCCTCCCCTGCTTTAAAGCCTGCCATGGACTGTGTTAAAGTTTCCTGCATTGCTGTTTTACTGCTACACCAAAGACTGCCCTGCACGTGTGTGTTCTGATACACGTGTCAGTTTCCTGCCTGCGTGTTAATTGCCTTGCTGTTGCAATAGACTGTGTAGTTTACTGGCTCCATGTTTGGATAACTGCACAAAGGACTCTCTTTCTGGGCAGCCCTGCCCTGACCTGTACCTGGACTTCCCAGTGTGTGCTTTGGACTGTGTTACAAGTGTGCCCCGTGCCTGCATTGCCATCTGCCACGGACTGTGCCTGTTCCCTGCTTTGGACTGTGTTTTACGTGCTGTTCCCCCTGCCTCCATGGAAGCCTGCCTCATATGGGCCCAAGCCGCTGCTAGCAGCCGGGCGCCTGCCGGGGAAACCTCCAGCGAGCCTGGCTAGGCGCTCCCTGGTCAGTTCCTGCCTGGAGCCTCCCGCGGGCCGGTCCCCGAGCTTGCCCTCGCTACCGGGCAGCCTGCTATCCAGCCCCAGCTATGCCCAGCCGGCACCCATGTTCTCAGGCACCCAGAAGACCCAGGGAAGAAGACTGCTTTGAGAAGCCATTTCGGCGAAGCGGGCACACCACGTCCGCAGCGAGAGTACCTCGCCCCGCTCTGCATATCTTAGGAGCCACCCAGGAGAAGGAACTAAGTGCCGACCATCCCAAGCACTTAGAGAATGCATCTCAAAGAAACCTCCGCATTCCAGAGCTGATGACATCAGGACAAGCCCTGTCCGCTGGAACATCCTTTCAGCCCACTTGGATTTTCCCCCTCCCTCTTTTGTCCCCTCTTCCTGAGGTGTCACTTATCACAATCTGATTACCAAAGTGGCCCATCCAAGCCATTCAGTAGCCCATTAGAACCTTTGTTTTAATCTGTGAGAACCACCAAGTACAGCACCAGCCCCAGGGTACGTTTTGGGGTATTTAAGCTGGTCTCCCAGACCACTCGGTGCGCGTGCCATCCTATCCAGAACCCCTCGCTGTCCGTCTGTGGTCCCAGTGCTGGCATTGGGCCACCCCTCGCTGTCGTGTCTCTGCTTCGCTCCAGGATAAGTGAGTATTCCCCCTATCATCGTTGGGAACCAGCTAATGCGAACGTCTCTGTATTTCATACTCTGTATTTCCTAGATCTTGTGTGTTTCTTGTATGCTTGTGCAAGTTTAGGCTTACGCCACATTGATAGCAAATACACATGTTTGGAACCTATTTGTAGTCTGCCTCTTTTTCACTAGAGTGTCTGGGATCGGGACCTCCGTAGACATAGGTTAAGATCCGCGCTAATTTAAGTTACAGACTGCTAAAGCTAATTCCCCATTATAATAAAGAGCAGTTCTGGTAACACATTGGACCCTTCAGAGCTTGGTCTTGTTCAGCTCAGAGCTGAGTTGGCTCAGGTCCTCTTTGAGTCACTTGTTATGTGCTCTCTTGATCTCATTTCCTTTCTTTTCATGCAGATTTGCAAGACATATCTGGCAGTGAACATTTCTGATATTTCCCCAGTTTTTTCTGTGTGCATAGGTACATGGGTGCACATCTTATGACAGAAGGAAGGACTAGATTATTTGTATTTTGCCTCTTTACAGGCTAAAATCAAGCTACTGTGTAAACATTTGAGTAGTTTCAGTAGGGTATAAAAATGTTGTTCCTATGCACCATTGGTGCTGAATGTTAGAAATAAAAGAGAACAAGTTAGAGAGAAGTTGATTCTTCCATGCCAGCTAATAAATGAAGGTCTCTGCAAAGTCCTAAGCAAATAAGCTGAGTGATGAGAAATTGACCTGGAACTTGGGAAATGTCTCAAGGTATGTTCCATTAGTTGTACCTCAATCACATTTTAAGTCACCTGTGAAAAATGATAGAAATATATAAAATATAGTGCATATTTGTTAGAAAGAATAAAAAGTTCCTCTTTTATTTGAAAATGGCTTCAAAGTGAGGCTGAAGAAATGAAAAGATCAATAATTACTAAAGTAAAGGTAGTTAAGTGTCTTCTTAGCACTGTAACCTTAGATCTGGAGACCAGATGGTGGCTGGCTACCACTACCAGACACCTTAGAATGGTTAGTAGCAAAAAGTATTGGAAAGATGAGCGCTAGTGTACTTTCACAAATTTTACAGAAAAAGCCAATTTAGCAAGCTGTGCTTTTCTTACCCTTCCTGGGTAAGCTGCCATTCCCTCTTACCTTCCACTCAACCACGAAAGGGACCCTGACCACCTTTGCATGCATTTCCTTCTGTGACTCTGAATCTGGGCTATCCTCATAGGACCAGTGGGGTGGGGGGAGAACCAGAGAAACCAAGAGGGGACAGCAAAGCTGGGCTGTTAGGTTCCTTGGTTGTCTACAAATAAGCAGCTTTGCATTTGTGACTCTGGAGTTGTTCAAGTTTTTGAAGGAAAGATGGGATCCTCAGTAATAATATTGCTACTAGGAAAGCTCTGTCTTACCCTTCAGTAGTCAAATCCATCACAAGAATAAAGACTGAGTTTGTTCTATAGTTCTATAATATGCTCTGCATTGTGAATATCATCATAGTACTTGGGTCTGAGGTTTCAGTGGGTTACAGCTGCTATTTTAGTAAAAACTTCCCTTAAGCCTTTGCTGCCTATATTACTCAGTGTATATGCACAAGCACTATAGCAGGAATCAGAATTTTCTCTTTGTTAAGCCAATTCGATGTAGTGGTTAAGAGCGGTAGGACTGGGTTTGATGCCCCACTTGTCTGCTTGAAGCCAGCTGGGTGACCTTGGGTCAGCCACTGCTCTTTCAAAGTACCTCAAAATGGTCTAGTTGGTGACTATGAAACAATTGTGACAGAAGAAGGAGAGAAGGATAAAGTGAAACCTATAAGTGGACATTTTAAACCAACAAATACATCCTTGTATGGGAAAAATAAGAGAGTATCTACTGAAGATCTTGTAGCAGTACTGCCAGATATCAAAGGAGACTGCAAGATACTAGCTAGCAGTGGAACATTCTCTGGCATACCTCAAGGGAGTACAAGAAAGATGTTTCCTGAGCCCACGTTAGATCTTCCTGAGCAATGTAAAAAGGGTGTGTGTGTGTCAAATTGCATACCATTTTGCTCCAGAAGAAAATGAGAAGGGGTCAAACTCTGCAGAGAATGCAAGAGAAACTATGAGGGGTTATGAGAACCCAAACAAACTGAGAACCATTATCCATGTCCAAGGAACAGCAGGAAAGAATAATCTTGATTCAAGAGCAGTGCAAGAAAAGGAAGTACCAGCACAGAGTCTGCGTAGACTATCCGATCTAAACTTGTTAAACTATACCAATGTAGAACAAGAAAAATACAGAGGAAAACATACATATATGTTAAAGTCATATTATTATAGAGAATGGCTGATCCTACTGGGATGTTTGAAAAGGGGGGAGGAAGAACAGGTACTTCCCCTCTGGGACTACCCAAAGCCATTTGAAGGGGGAGTTACGGGAATGAAACGATATGATAGTCCATTGGAGCCGAATGCTCCATGTCTTATATTTGACCGGGGGATAACATAAGCAGGGTAGCTGCAGAGACCTTTTCCTGGGGAAAAGAGGGACAAGTCTTGTAAATATGGAAAAGGGTGTAAGTATTTTATAAAATGTAACATATTTAATATGATTTTTTTAAACAAAAAAAATTGTAATGTTTGTAGCATAAGATAGCAAAAATGGTTATATACTATGTGTTTATCTAGGTTATGGCACACACACACACATGAAGGTAAAAGCCCTCATTTTCACTGGTGGAGACCTACAAATAGGCCTTTGCCTTTGACAATGTCTAGGAGGAGGGCCATGTGATGGAAAGGACTGGCTCCAACTCGGCTTCTCCTGAGAAACCAACCAGTGAGAGGGGGCATATTGCTGAGCCAGAGACTGTGGGTCAGAGTGAGAGGGAGGGAAAGCTTTTGGAGCTGCTGAAAGAAGGCAGCAGAGAGAGAGTGGGCAGTTAAACCTGCTATATCTTGAAACATTATCTGTTTTATCCTGGTTTATTTTTGAGTTTAAAACCATTCACTCCTATGTTACATCTTGTAAATAAAGTTTATTTTTGGTTTGTTATAACCCTAGCTGGCTTGGAATTGTTGGCTAAGGAAAAAATACCTCACACAGAGACCTCAAACGCTCTGGTTACATTAAATGGGCCTAATAAAGTAAATGACAGCTGTGCATATAGGGAAAGTAACCTCTTGAGTTTCCTTTCCCCAATAGCCCAAAGCAGTAGCTGGGTGAGGGGAGGGAAATACAGCGAACGGACTGCCTGTTTGGAGAAGCCTCTGGAAGAAGAGAGAGGAAACCCTGTGAGGATTTGGGTCAGGGCTCTCTGCCTGCTACATTAGAGGCTAAACAGGTAGTTTGTGGTGACTAGCCCTTACTTGCCTGGGTAGCCCAAACCTGTGAAGGGAGGTTTAGGGTAGGTGGCAGGGTATGTGAAAGGAGAGGTCTGCCATAGTGTGCAAAAGAAAAATGTAAAAACTTAAGAATTTCTAAAGCAAACAGATAAATTCCTGGACCTTGTTGGTTTGCAGCCATACTTTTCACATGATGTTTAGCAGGCAGTGACAGGAAAGTCAGATATTTAATCAGTGGCACTTGCCAAAGCAAAAGAGGCCTACTAAGCGCTTCCTTGGCAGCAGAGTGGTTTGATATATTCAGCAAATATTATTTGTACATCTGTCAGTATCTATAAGGCAGCCTCCAATAATGAGGACAGCAGGGATTTGTGCTGAGTTTATTGCTACACTTGACACAGAAAGGTCAGCTTCTGGAAAAGGGGCTGGAAATTTGCATTTCTCAAGAATTTTTTCTCTGCTGAGGTTATCTCTCTGTTCCAGAAGTTTTTGGGTTTGATAAGCAGAGAATATACAATTTAATTATATAATGGCAAAGAGAAAATGACATACAACTTAAATTTTCAAATGCTTTCTGCTGATGAGAATGTTTATGTAGGACAGAAGAGATTACATGAGGTAAAACTGGAAAGCAATTTGTATTTACCAGAGATTGGAACATTCTTCTAATGGTAGTTCAGAAGAGGCAATTCTCGTTCTGGGGGGCACTGGAAGAAACAAATTATTTTGAGGACAGTTCATACAGCAAGTGGAAATAGTGCTTTTTGCAACTCTCCTAAATTATGGTACTTATTTTAGATTGTAGCACAACTTGAATGTAGAAAACAAATAGTGACATCATGCTTTACTAGGTCATATTTCCATTGTACAGATTCTAGATTTATATTTGAAGCCACTGATGAGATTTTATGTTGACTAAGTGCTGTAAAAACCATGCTTCTGATTTTCTGTTTATTTGTAAAGCAATTAGTAGTTTCAGGACCTTTTTCTAAGTAGAGTGAAATATCACCAGGATCATTGGGTTAGATCCAAATGAACCCTACTGGTACTGGTACCAGTACAAGAAAGGAGTTCCTGATTTCTGCTGACTCATCTTTCCAGCTACAGCCCTTGACACTGCATTGCAGTACTTGCTGCACTGAATCCTGTTCTTGATTCTTGGGAGTATCTTTCTAGAGCACGAGGTCTGTCACAGAGGAGAGAAAAGAGAAAGCCCATTTTTGAAGACCAGAACTCCACTTGGAGCTGTTTTGGAGTCTACTTTATCCTACCACTTCTTTTACCAATTCTTTTACCTGTCAGTTGTGACAAAACTTGGAAAGGCTATGTTGTGGAATATTTCAGTTGTTATAAATATTGTAATTGATTGCTTCCCTTTCCCCTTTCTAGATTTTGGACCTGGTGAAGGGCGTGCATTACCAGCTGGCCTGTCAGAAATACTTTGAACTGACACACAACGTGAGTACATGTTTTCATTTTTTTAATCAGACATTTATCAGTCTCTGTTTCCAGAAAGACTGTAGCAGTGCTGACAAACAATTACTGGTGGTCCCCGGCCCCAGGGAGGCTCGATTGGCCTCGACCAGAGCAAGACCTTCTCGGTCCTGCCTCCAACCTGATGGACTCCTCTGTCTGTGGACACTCAGGCCTGCCAAGACCTTCTGTCTTTTCGGCGGGCCTGTAAGACAGTGATGTTCCGCCAGGCATCTGGTTGAAGCTGTTCCGTGCTATCTGGCAAGCCTCCCTACCAGTCTCCTGATTGGGAGGGGGCTGTGATATCTTCCTGGCTCCCCTTATGAATCATCCTAATTCAAACGTTGCCCCTTCCTTCCCTTCCTTCCCTCCTTGTGTACTATTGACAGGGGTGAATGCTAAAGATGAGGGCTGCCACCTTGGGGATTGCAAGCTGTACATTTTATGTGTATTATGATTACCTGATTTATTGTGATTTTATATTATATTTATATCTGATTTAACCTGCCCTGAGCCCATTTGTGAGGAGGGCAGGCTAAAAATTGAATTTAAATAATAATAATAAAACTTCAGGGACAGTTTACATCCAATATGGACTGCTATCCATCATGGATTGCAATTTGTTATTAATTATACTCAGTTAACAGGTATGAGCCAAGGTCAGTCTTAGGTTCTGTGTACAAACTGACATTCCATATGTGTTTAAAACATTATGCATAATTGGCAAATGTGTCACAAGGCAATATTAGGTTGTAGCAAATTTTTATGAAGGTGTGGTCCTAAAGTGATATAATATCTACACATGGGAATTCACAATTTTTAAAAACTCCACCAAAAATCTTAAAAGCAGATAAAGCTTCAAGTTGTCTTTGGATAACAATACACCAAATTTAATCTTTTTTTTTTGCTTTTAAACTTTACTTTCAGAGATGGTTGGATTTTGTATACTTTAGCAATTTTATGTTACAGTTTCACTTACTGTTTGAATAGGATGACTTCTCCCCCTTGTGGAAAAAGAATGCATCTGCTCACATTGGATATATAGTCAGCCAAATGTTGGCCTTGCATTTATTTAACACATGATAATTCTGACATGACTGTCTGTGGGCCAAGAGTCATGGGTGGCTACTCCCATTGGAACCTACTCATGTGACTCTTTGTGTACCTTGTGACTTGCACACCTTATAAGGCAGGACAGTATCAGAGTGTAACATAGCTATGCTGCAACCATGCCATCTCCATCGGCATTTTTAACTTGAGAGGCGAGGGAGAGGAACAGATCACCAATGCCTCAATAACATTTGCAGTGCTAGAATGTAAGAAGTTATTTATTCTGTACATCTCTTTGAACATTATGGTGCTTGGTTGTTGTGGGTTTTCCGGGCTGTATAGCCGTGGCCTTGGCATTGTAGTTCCTGACGTTTCGCCAGCAGCTGTGGCTGGCATCTTCAGAGGTGTAGCACCAAAAGACAGAGATCTCTCAGTGTCACAGTGCTTGCTAATTATGATGCTTGCTAGTGCATACTGAATTTCCCTTTTAATTTGTTTATGATCATTAAATTTTAAAGCAGGGTAATAGCCCCTGGTATGTATGTTGAATGACAGCACAGCAGCCCATTTTTCTTGGCATAGCAGCTCCCTTACTTCACCCCTGATGTAGCATGTAGTTGAGCCAGCTGCAGCACAGCTCTGGGACTTCCTTTTTGTCTGGAGTGGTACTGTCATCAACTGGAGCTTCTTTTGACCCTGTAAGTACCAGCAGTGCTGTACTGTGCAGCTGTGGAGCATGGCAGCTGATTGCTTAGATTGTGAGGTAGCGTAGGAGGCTGGCAGCTGCAAGTGCTGAGCTGCTGCCTCTGAGAATAACAGAACCTATTGCTCAGGTGGGGCCACCTCTGTGGCCTGCACAACCCTGCAACGTATTCACTGGTAGGTGTTTCATTTAGCACTTCGGTCTAAAAAGTCACCTGATGTCTTTAAGTAGCATTTTGCCTAACATACTGGCTGATTAGTTTAATTTTTTTAAGCATATGATATATTAAGCATATATCATACATATAATATGGAATTGTGTGTTGACCTTCAATCTTTTAATTTCCTTTTAGTGTGCCAAGCAGCTTAGTCTATTGAGTAACTTGCAGGTCTGAAGTACTAAAAAAGCCCCTTGTTTCAGACAATAATTGGGAATGAAACTGTGATGCTCAGATACGGCGTGGATAGTAGGTGAGTAGGTAGACCCCACCTCACCGACATTCAAGCCTTTCACACCTTTTATCACCTAGGCAAGTAAACACTGGGAATCCCCTGCCACATGCCACCTATCCAGCCTCCACTACAGGCAGAGAGGCCTGACCCAAATCCTCACAGGGTCCCCTCTCTCCTCTTCCAGAGGCTCCACCAGACAGGCAGCCAGTTCCCTATATTTACCTCGCCTCACCCAGCTACAGCCTAGGGCTATTGGGGAAAAGGGAACCCAGAAGTTACTTTCCCTTAATATCCACTACACCATTTCATTCACTAGGCCCATTAGTTGTGACCAGAGCATGTGTGTGTGTGTTTTATTTCCCCTCAGCTAACAACTCTGGGCCAGTCAGGATTAAACAAAACAAAAATAAACTTTATTTACAAGAAGGAACATAGGAGTGAATGAATTTTAAAGTTATAACATACTGGGATTAAACAGGAAAAGTTTCAAAATAAAAGAACAGATTAACAGCCATCTGACTTTCTGCTGCCTCTCGTAGCAGTGGCTCAAACCCTCCCCCCTCTGTCTCTCAAATGTCCTAATTTCCCTTCAATGAACTCTAACTCTGATAGGCCCAGCATTCCACCCACTCCTATTGGCTGTCTCAGGAGAGGCAAAGTTGGAGCCAGTCCTATCCATCACATATCAATAGTTAAGATCCTTTTTTAGGATCTCCAGAATCTTAATATACCTGAAATTGATCATTAATTTAGCCTGGTTAATTAAAAATACTTACTCCAATTTCATGTGCTGGTAAACATCACTGCTAAATAGCAGGAAGATGTACCTGTTTAATCTTAAGTTAATTAAGATGCTTTGTGTACAAGGCTTGAGTTTTCTCATAATTAACACTCTTGTAATAATATTTGCCCAATGCAGCTACTAATCAACACATCCCAGTCTGCATATGGGATAAAGTCACCATTTCATTAACATAGAATAATATATGCTCATTCTTTTTGCCAACAGAACCATAGGAGGCAGAAAACATATAGACTTCTTACGTTTATGTAAATGACATCATGGAAGAATTTAAAGAGAAATTGTTTGTCTGTGAGCTATCTGCTTCATGCCCCCTTTGATCAGTGGTCTGATGAAGGGGCTGGGAGCTTGGAGAACAAATTGTGTCTGACACACTTTCTGCTCCAAGTTTAGCTCCTCATCATGTGGCTGGGTGAGGGAGGCTTTCTTATAAGATGCACTCAGTACTCAAAGCTACTCCCAACAGTTTGGTGCTAACAATCTCGCAATGCAGTGTTGCAAAATCTTAACTTTGGTATTTGGGATTTTTCTGCTGACTTGCCATTAGAACATGTAGACAAGATCTGCAGTATGGTCACTGCAAAATTCTCCCCATTATTTGAGTCGTTCTTTAAACAAAAGAAAGCACCATCATTTTTCTTTGTGTTTAAATCAGAGGCTTTTTTTAAAACAAAAGGAGTTTGAGTTTCTCTTTTAAACTCACTCTAGCTTCTGAACTCCCAAATCTAGCATCAGCCGCCAATTTTGTGAGTGAACACTGTAATCACAAGTATATGGCCTGCTACTGTGGGTATGGATCTGTGGAATGGAGTGTTAAACCAATACTGGCATTACATGAGGAAATTACAGTGCAATCAGTGGGCTTAGTGATTTCAATGGGCTTAGAATGGAAGAACTCTTGGGTTCTAAAACCTCACATGGAAAAACTTCATTAGAATAATGCAGTAGCAACCTACTTTCTTTTGAGGTGTCTGTAGGGATGCATTCATGTCTCAAGCTATATTTTTCTTCCACTCTGTACATAAGGGTAGAGAGCTCTTCTGCCTCAGCTCAGACAGTATTCTATTCAGAAATGGGTTATGAAGCATCATGGTCTCCCTGGTATTTAGAGGACCCCCCCCAACTATTTTACTCAACTTCAGGGTTATGGCCTCTTGCAGTGCGAGCTTTACCTGGTAGACTGGATTACTTCCTCTCTCAGGATTTACTTTGTGTCACCCTCCAAGTTCTCTCCCCTGCCCCTCACATTGGAAGACCAGTTTACAGAATGAAAGACAAAGCCTTAAAGTAATTGTTCTGTGTGGATGAAATATCTTCATTCAGCAATCAACCAAAATTTTTTAAAACATAGGCAGCCTATGGTAGGTTCCCAGGAAAATTCATTTTGAGAGTTAGACATTTAGAACAGTTTTTAACTATGTCCTAAAAACTTGGGTGTACATGTGCATATACATATATGCACGCTGCTTGTCCTCCTTCAGAATGTTATCACAGAGGAAGCTGATATTATCATAGCAACCTGTTTGAATTGTGATACGCTGCAGTGTTTAATAAGCTCTTGAGACCATTAGGTTGTAAGCAGTGCAATCAGGGTGGTTGCCATCAAAATGGGCAGTGTTGAGTATCCCTTGTCAAAAGAAAAATTGCCACTTTAATGTAGTTGTGCAAAGGCCAATGTTTTTGGCATTATTGTTTGTTCTTTCAGATGTTTTTTCCTTTATTGAAAAATACACATCTTGATTATAAAGGAGCAGGTTAGCCTGGTTTTTTCAATTTCTTTGTGATCAAACCTCAATTGAGCAACTCTCTGAAAGAGCAAATGCATTGTAGTGTATCTAAAAAAAGATCCATATGGCTTTTTTGTGTGTGTAAAACCAGCTTGCCTTATTATCACTTGTCATTTTGGACCTTCTTGATTAAACTTCTAAGATCACATAGGTTCAACGTTATTACTCCAACTCCTTTTTAAAAACAACACAATAGAGCTCAAAGTCAATACCAGGCTTTGTAAAGTATGTTGTGTTCAAAATTCTTTGAAGAAAGCTTTCAGATGTAGTACATGAAATACAAAGGAGATGAAATAAGGAGACTTGTTTATGTAAAATCCACCGGCCTTTGCCCTGTGTCAGGCAGGATTACAAGCTTAGCTGGTGTTACAGGGCATGTGGTTTTTAGTTTTTCTTGCATGTTAAATATTAAAGCTTTTACTTGTGACTGATCTAGTTGGGGAAACGTCTGTTTCTGTCTAAATGCTAAAATCACAGTTTTTCCTTCAAAATTTATAAAACTAGCAATATTATTTATTTATTTTGTTAAATTTATAACCTGTTTTCCCCACATGCAGGCTCAGAGTAGGTAACAACAGACAAAATCAACCATTAAAACCATTAAAAAAATAAAATATTGATCAGAGTAGGGCTTTTTTTCTAGGAAAAGAGGTGGTGGAACTGAGTGGGTTGCCCTCGGAGAAAATGGTCACATGGCTGGTGGCCCCGCCCTCTGATCTCCAGACAAAGGGGAGTTTAGATTGCTCTCTGTAGACGGCAATCTAAACTCCCCTCTGTCTGGAGATCAGGGGGCAGGGCCACCAGCCGTGTGACCATTTTCAAGAGGTTCCGGAACTTGCATTCCTGCTGAAAAAAAGCCCTGGATCAGAGACAATATAGATAAAATATATTTTTTAATCCTGAAAAGGGAATCCTGCTCTAATGTGTGGTCTTATACGCTTAGTGTTTGCTAACAGAGCATTAATGTTGGATGTAAATGTTTACAATTTTTCAAAAAAACTTTATTCTATTGCAGAAACAGTAATTAATATTTTGTCTAAAATAACTAGAGCTTGGTACCAAATAGGACTGATGAATGGTTATGTGACCTGTTATTAAAACAGATTGCAAACTTTGGCCTAGGTGCAGTAGGCAAGGGTTTGATAGTAGCATGTTTTGGAGATTATGACAGCTTCCTATGGTCTATCTTTGACAGAGATTCTTACTTTTGATTGATAAAGCCACCAGTGTGATAATCATCTTCCAATATAGAACTGTTCAGATTTGGTCTATCTCAAGATTACTTGAATGGGAATGGGGGAAGGCAATCTAGCACTGTAAAAACAACCTTAAGTTTAAACTCCAAAGAAGCCAATTATGCATGCGTAAAGGGGTTGAACACAGAATCTGGGATTTCTTTTCAGGATTGCTGATACTGCTGAAGAAGCATGATGTTTTTAAAATGGAACAGTTGTTTGTTGTTCACAGCAGCAAAATTCTTGTCTTATATACACTTTAGTGTCTTAACGACTCTTTTGGGCCATGGCCTATGTGGGCTTGATTTGAAGGGCATGTTCTGTTTGTGCAATACAGGATGTCAGCCATTTTTACTGCATTCCCCCCCCAACCCCGCCCATCATATCAAAAGCTATTTCCAAGGCTCTCCTGACTCTAAAAATGGCTTTGGGTGCCTTGCAAGACTGCAACAAGAAGAATCTGTGTGTGGGAAAGATTTGAGTTTTGAATCCAAGCCAAAGTATTTACCACTTTTGATTGTCGGTGATGTAGAGATGGGCATGAACCGAAATACGAACCAAAGTTCGTGACGAACCGGGCCGGTTTGTGGTTCGCGAACTGGCGATTCCTCTGAGCCCATTTCTGATGAACCACCACAAACTTTAGACTGGTTCATTTGGTTCGTTTTTTGGTTCGTTACTGCAGACAGCCTGGCACCAATCAATCAGTTTCCTAGGCAACAGGGGCTGGACTTCCTGCACACCTTCTGCTGTCCTGGAAGTGGCCTTCTGCTGGCCCGGAAGTGACGATTTGCTGACCTGGATGTGACATTGTCACGAACCAAATGAACTGATTTGTGAACTGGGACAAGTTCGTGAAAGTTTGTGGTTTGTGAAATACGGTTCAGTTTTTTTCTGGTTCATGCCCCTCATTAACTGAAACATGTTTTGACTCTTAGGGGCTTTAATTAAATAAGCTTTCAAGGATCTGCTGTAGTGTTCAGCTAGACTACCCTCTGAAAGGTGACAGTTGCAACTTGAGCAAAATGAAAAATTAGTGCATGTTTTGACTTCAGAAACCGTAACATGCAGTAACACAACAAACTTTTACTTTGTTTTTCCTTTCCTGCACAGGTTGATGATATTGGGTGGTCTTTAAACCATCCTAATCAGTATTTTATAGAGAGTCAACAGCTACTTAGTGGCATCAAAGAAATCAAGAAAGAACAAAGGCAACCCGAAAACTCTCAGCCAAAACAAAGCAGCCAGAAAAGTATAAACACAGCCGCCACTGCCACCACCACCACCACCACCACCACCTGCTCCTCTTTAAATACCATGGAAGAAATGGAGCTGGAGGGACTGGACGATTGCTTTACTGAAGATTAAGGAGCACATTTTCCTATTTCTGTCCTTTGAAGTTGATTTCTTCTGAGATTGAGGCGCTAGCATTGAGGTGAACAGTGTGGGGTGGGGTGGGGATCTCTTGCATTAAAGGGACATATGTTTAGTATAAAAAAGAAAAGGACCTTGTGATTACACCCAGCCAAATAACTGTTGCTTCTGTTATGAAAGGAAAGCACCTTGAATGGCATGGGAACTGCAAAGAAGCTTGCAATGTTGGTTTATGTGGCAGTATGTCACATTTTTAGTTTTGGGCAATCATTTGTTCTAGCCTTCATATCCTGTGCTCATTATTCTTCCTCTCAACTGTGCTTTTAAAAAATAAATCAGATTCTGAAATATAAATAGTGTGTAGTTGCTTGTACCCTAGGCGATACCTTCTAGATATATTCATAACAGTTTATTTATTGCACTTAGAAGCATGTAGAAGTTTTCTTCTGTGATTCAGATTACGACGATGAATATTTGAAAAACAGCCTATGATATCATGAAATAGGGTTCCAGACTAGGATCTTGGAGGTTCAAGTCTCCACTCTGCCATAAAAGCTCGCTAAGTGACCTTGGGCCAGTCACTCTCAAGCCTAACCTACCTCACATGAGGATAAAATGGAAGAGTGGAGAATGATGTAAGTTGCTTTAGGTCCCCCATTGGGGTTGAAAACCAAGGTATAAATATTTAAATAAGTAAGTAAAATAAATTAATGTTTAAGTGTATGTACTAGTCAGAGCTAGCAAAATTACTGTTGCCTGGTTTTACAATATCCCTGATCTTCAATATGAGGAAAACATCAAACAGATCCAAGAACTTCTCAGAATGTTTACTTGAAAAGCAATGGAGTTACCCCACTGTTGGAAGTAAGAATGCTTTGGAGAAGGCTGCATAATTATAGAAAATTACATCTATTTTAGAGATGTGTTTTCCATCTCCAAGGACTGCATTCACTACGCATTCTTATTTCAAGACTGATCTGCTTTGTTCCTATTACATTAGATTGCCACATGAACTGAATGAAATTACTTTGAGGAAAGCAAGAATAGAATTCAAATAACAGTTACTTTGGAAGGAAGTATTAAGAGCAAGCTAGTTCCATAGTTAATGAGAAAATCTTTTATGGTTGGAAGTTCTTGTCTCTGACAACATTAAAAATCTTTCCCTTTGTCTGCCATTGGTATATGGTTCCAATAGCTTTGCATCCTTTAATAACATGCTGCACCAATTAATTATATTATAAGCTCAACTGCTTTGTAATATAACGTTTTCTCTCGTTACTTCTTCAGTGGACCAACTCAAGTAATGCTTCAATGAATCAGGATATCTATTAAGAGTGCACTTTCCATCTAGACACTGAAATGGCTATCTTGTTGTTTTTTATGGAGCTATAGAAAACAATTTATTTGCTGTTAATAATTCATGTCATTTTAAATATTTGTTTGCAAGCAGTGACTTTTGAATGGGATGATCTATAAAGCTTTAATGGAAATGAGCCTTTTATCAATTACCTGGAAATCACAGAAGTATATAATCTTTCAGATCTTCGACTGTGTCTCCGCATCATAGATAACGCATTTTGTGTTTGTGTTCTTGTTGTTTGATGGAACTAATTGTTCCAGAGAAAATTCAAAGGGAATAGAATAAATAAGAGGCCAAGAACCTAATAGCTGCCACTGCCACAATGAAATACTGTTTGCCCATATATGCAGCTAAGAAGCCTGATCTCGCATGCAAGCATTTCTTGAGTAAAGCCTTTCCCTGGCTGTATACAGTCCTTTGTTGCTGCTACTATTAAATCCAGATTTTCATGTTGTCCAACTTCTTAAAGAACTGTGTCATTGTTGGTGTCATATATGTCTGTCTACATATCTGCCATGAGTATTTTTCTGTATTCTGTGCTCTGTAGTGATCCTCTGAGAGTATATGAAGTTGCATATCAATGGCCTGTTTGGCTAGGAGTTTCTTATCTTACAGGTGCCTAATGTGGTGTCTACTTTAGTTTTCGCAGCCGCTTGAGAATGTGTTCTTGAATGCTAGCTTGAGTCTGGGAACTAAAAATGACTTCATTTTTGCTTCTCTTCTCCAGTTCTTCTTTCCTCCTATCTCAAAACCCCTTCTCCCCCTTCCTGGCTGTTTTGCACCAGAATCTTAACTGTCCATATCCTACAGGTGCGAACTTGCCCTATAACTAACCCCTCCAAACCTTTACACATCACTTCTGCCAAAACCCTTGTCTGTGTATGCTTATACTGATGGGTCTCTACAAAGGAGAGGGCAGGCAGGTGGGCACTGCCTCCTCCTCCGCTCTGGATCCCAGCCAGGTGAAGGCAGGGGGTGGGCATTGCCACTAGTTCCACTACTGATCCCAGCTGAGTGAAGGGGGGGTGAGTATTACTACTTGCTCCACATCTGATCCTGGCTGGGTGAAGGCGGGGGGGGGCAAGCATTGCTACCTGTTCTGCGCCTGATTCTGACAGGTTGAAAGGGGAGCGAGCATTGCCACCTACTTCACTCCTAATAATATGAGTAACTTTAACTCATACACTGGAATGTGTGCGGTGGAGTGATATGGGGATTTAAATGCCAGAACCTGAGAGTTGGAGGGGTGGCATTTCTTACCTGGAAATGCTGAAGGTTAGGATTTTGGCATCAGTTCTATCCAATGGAAAATTTTCATTTAAAATGTTGGGTTTGATCCAAGCTGTCGAAAAAAGTGAATTCACAGAAGCTAATCTTTTATGAGTGGGGGACCTTTCATAATGAGATATACCATGGAACACAAGATAGCTGCGATAAAGAGGGGGAAATCAGACAAAATCATACACATCCCTCAATCTTGCAGAAGCAGAGTTTCATTTATAAAGGGAGCCGGTGTTATTGGTCTGATATTTTTCAATGGATAAAATTGAAAGATTATTGAGGGTGGGTGCATGGTGAGTAGGTCCTGAAACTGCTTTAACAATATCATTGATGTAAAGATTAAATTAACAAGGGGTTGGGATGGGATTTTTTTTTAGTTTTTTTTATTTTAATTACTAACAATACAAAAGGAAGGAAGGGGGCAGAGGGAAGGAGAGAAAAAAAACAGCACATAACAACACAGACACTACATCTACAAATAATGCTTTCCCTTCATACTGCCATTGTTTAAAATCAAAACTTTGTAAATTACTGTTAGATTGGTAGACCTTGCAAAATACAGATTATAATCAAGATTAGGTCTTCCTCCCCCCCCCCCCCCGGGCCTCGGACGCAGTTCTCTCTGAACAGCTGCAGTCGCCATGCTCATTCCCTCCTCCCCTCCCCCTTCAAACTTGGAATCCTTTTCCTCTTGTTTAGCATCTTGCTGGAACTCTTGATGCTGACCCTCAAAGTCCCTTAGCTGATCTTCTGATGTTATCTTGTAAGCTTGGTCTTTGTAACTAAACCAAATACCTTCCGGAAATAACCATTTGAACTTTATTCCACGTTTCCTCAGAAGAGCTGCAAACCCTTTGTATTTAAATCTTCTTTTCCGAGCTAAGAATGGAACGTCCTTCAATATCTTAACCTTATTATCCAGAAAGTCCAGATCCGCATTGTATGAATTATATAGGATAGTGTCCCGAATCCTCTTAGATGAGAAGTCAATGATGATCTCGCGAGGCAGCTGACGCTTCGTTGCATATTTTGAAGAAGCCCAACGGACTTCCAAAATGGCGCTTTTTAACTCTTCTTTAGTTGCCCTCGCGGGTGTCGCCAAAAGTTCCGAGACCAGATCCTTTAAATTCTCATTTTCCTCCTCTTTCATGTTCTGGAGACGCAAAATTGTTTGTGCTCGTTCCACTTGTAGCCCGATCAGCTGGTTCTCCACCAGCTTTAGTTCTTTGTTTGTTGCCCTCACGAGTGACGCATTTTCCCGAGCAGACTTCTCTGCCCCCCCGCCCGCTGTTTCCTTAATGGTTTTCACTTCACTCTCAATTAAGCCAACCCTTTGATCCGTTTCATTTAGCTTGTCAACAAAGGGCTTTATGGCTTCAATCACCGACCGCTTCACCAGATCCTCAAGAGACTCTCCTTTTCCCTGCAGGGCAGCCGAGGTTGACTTGCCCAAAGCGGGACTCTGCTTTTTCGTCGCCATTTTAGGGGGGGGAGACCGCCAACCAAGTTCTGAAACTCAGTGAGGGGGGAGAAACCCGAGCCTTCTTAGCTTCAGATCCCACCAATCCTTCACGTACGCTTGTAGTAACAGAAGGGATTCACTTACTTACAGGCTTTCGCCTAGTTCTGCTCTTTGCCATTCTCCGTGGCTCAACTTGCTAACACACAACCGGGGAATCAATACTCTATTATAAACAACTTTTAGTATTTAATGTTATAAAAGTGCCAAGTGCAAAATTGTGCAATAAATACATCAATTGATAAATAAATACATGCAATAAATACTGTGTACAAAATCTGTCATCCACAATATTGTCAGTTTTTTAGCTCAAATGAGCAATGTCCACTATGTAAGGACCGGAGTGCTTGAAGACGCGTCAGGAACAGGTGGTTAATTGGAATGTCCAGTCGGGTGCTATGGGAATCGGAGCGTCAAGGATTAGTGATCTAGTGTAATATTGCCCAGGAAGAAGTTATAGAACGAAATGGGAATTGAGAATTGCACGCACAAGCCCGTCGGCAATAAGCAATTTGGTTATGTGGTTCCATTCTCGGATTGTGGACTATTCATCATTGCAATCTGTTCCTGACGCGTCTTCAAGCACTCCGGTCCTCCAGAGTTTCAGCACGTGAAAGAGTTTGTGGGAGAGTCGGAGAAATACCATCGTGGTAGGAGAAACCACGCTCCGTGAGGAAGTGCTCATGAAACAAGCTTGAGATACCCGGAGGCTTGTCGGGCGGGGAGGTCCCCCTCGGGGGCTCCCGGTTGCTGTTCTCCACCTGCACATTCCATTCTCCTCCCAGTCTTCCAGCTCCTTTCCACTTTGTCCGGAGGGACTTTTCATCTGCCCCCGCGGTTTCAGCGGGAATCCTCAGTGTACTGACTGAAGACAGCTCATAAGAGAACTCTTGGGATTCTTCCCTTTTCTGAGGATACACATGCTACTCGGTGTTGTAACACCTTGCTGTGTGTGATTGATTGTGATGATATTATAGTGATTATGATGTTTTAGAATTTCACATGTTGTATTCACTCTTGTATATTACTTTCAAATTCACTAAATTATTTTTGTGAACATTGTGTGAAGAATTTAGTTCACTGCATCAGTGCTCATTTGTGTTTTTTGGCAAGTTTGGGTGGGTGAGCATCTTTGATAGCCTCTTTTGGTTTGAGTGGAGGGAAACCCAGACAAGGCAGCCCATCCTTCTAGAGAGCGTGCTGCAGTGAGAAGCCCAAGCCGGGATCAGGCGTGGAGCAAGCAGCAATGCCTGCCCCCTGCTTTCACCCGGCCAGGATCCGGCGCAGAGCAGGAGGCAATGGCCACTCCCCCCTTCACCCAGCTGGGATTAGGAGTGGAGTAGGTGGCAATGCTTGCTCCCCTTTCAACCTGTCAGAATCAGGTGCAAAACAGGTGGCAATGCTCTCCCCCCACTTCACCCAGCTAGGATCAGATGTGGAGCAGGTAGTAATACTCACCCCCCCTTCACCCGGCTGGGATCAGTAGTGAAACTAGTGGCAATGCCCACCCCCTGCCTTCACCTGGCTGGGATCCAGAGCAGAGGAGGAGGCAGTGCCCACCTGCCTGGCCTCTCCTTTGTAGAGCCCATTGAATTTTTTTCCACAATGGGCTTTGTTACTAGTAAGTGAAATATGCTTACTGTTGTTCACAATATGCCAAAACTGCCTGTTGTTTCCATCATAAGTAGCAGATATCAATGCTCTCCATTTTTCCATCAAAGGTGCCTTTTTCTTGTAGATTACTACTTATTTCCTTCTCTCCTTAGCAATTTTAAGTCTGGTTAAGGTATATTCTGATCTCTTCTGTCTAAACCCCTTATGATAGGTTCTCACTTTTCTTAGAAGGATCTGGCATTCATAATCATACCAATCATTCTTTCTTTGCTTTAATTGGTTAAAGCAAGGTAGCTGGTATACAAATTTACAAAGATCTATTATCTGACTCAAAGGATCATAATAAGATGTCACATCAGCTGCTGAGACCCATTTGTTAAGCAAGAAGTGGCATTCTTGCAAATGGATTATAGAACTAATTTCTTGTGATATCAGTAGCGTCCATTTCCTTATTTTTATTTTTGGGTTGATCTGTTTTACGTGTGAAGTTGAATATGGTAACTTAACTGCTTGTTTATCTACCGTTAAAGTTAGCATAAGGGGGAGATGGTCACCCCCAAGAAAGTTACCCACTTTAAATTTGCAGATCTTAGTTAACACCTCTTCCGATACCAGACAGTAATCTACTGTACAGGCGCCTTTATGGGTAAAACAAGCACCCCTTCAGGATCCACCAATTTATTTCCATTTACTATTACCAGGTTGTGGGAGAGTTCCAGATTTATTAGTTGTTTACCAGCTGGATTTACCCCTTGGTCCTTCCTATTCTGTTTAAAATAAGATCAGTGTATGGGAGGTCTTCCTTGTCTGGGTCAAACATCTCTAAAATTATATTAGATCCAGAGAATAGATTTACCAACTATATCAATTAGCATGAAAGAGAAGCTGAATGCTCCAATAACAGATGAAGAAATTGAACAAGCTATAGATGTGGCAAAGACTGGTAAGGTACCTGGACCGGATGGGATTACAGCAAAATTTTATAAAACTATGAAGAAAGACCTAACTCCAGCTTTAAGAGTTGTAATGAATGATATACTGAAAGGAGAGGGTCTTCCAGATACGTGGAATGAGGCAAATAGTACCTTGATACCAAAAGAGTCACAGGAATTGACTGATGTTATAAACTACAGACCAATTTCATTAATAAACAACGATTATAAAATATTGGCAAGAATATTAGCAGATAGAATTAAAATATGGCTAGTGGACTTTGTAGGAGATGACCAGGCGGGGTTTTTACCGAACAGACAATTAAAAGACAATTTGAGGGTGGTTATAAATGCCATTGAATATTATGACAAGCGTCCAGCTGAAGTTGGGGTTTTTTTTTGCGGATGCAGAGAAAGCCTTTGACAACTTGAACTGGGATTTTATGTTTGCATCGATGGAAAAGATGGATCTAGGTTAGGAGTTTATAGAAGCTGTAAAAACAATCTACAAGAACCAAAGAGCAACAATTTGTGTTAATGATGACCTGACGGAGAAATTTGAAATAAGGAAAGGAACAAGACAAGGTTGTCCACTGTCGCCGCTGTTATTTGTAATAGTCTTGGAAATATTATTGAGGCAGATAAGAGAAGATGAGAATATAAAAGGGATTAAATTAAAGGGGTCTTCATACAAGCTAAGAGCATTTGCAGATGATGTGATGTTTATAGTTGAAGACCCAGTACAAATTCTGCCAAGATTGTTAGTTAAGATCAAAGAGTTTAGAGATTTAGCAGGCCTTTATATAAATAAAAAGAAGTCGAAAATAATAACAAAAAATATGACGAAGAAGAAGCAACAAGAATTGATGAAGTAATAGACTGCGAGGTGGCACAAAAAACAAAGTATTTGGGAATAGAGCTGACAGCTAAAAATATTGATTTGTTTAAAAACAACTATGAAAAGCTCTGGACAAATTGAAAGAGATATGATAAAATGGAATAAATTGAACTTATCTTGGTTAGTTCGGATTGCTACAATCAAAAAGAATGTGCTGCCTAGAGTTATGTTCTTGATGCAAACGATACCAGTTGTTAAAGACAAAAAAACAGTTTGAAAAATGGCAGAGGAAAATATCAGAATTTGTGCAGGCAGGAAGAAAACCTAGAGTCAAAATGAAAGTGCTCTGTGATGCAAGAGAAAGAGGTGGCATGCAATTACCTGATTTTCGATTGTACCATGAAGCAATATGTTTGGTATGGCTAAAAGAATGGGTGTCCTTATCCAATCATAGATTGTTAAATTTGGAAGGTTATAACAAACTTTTTGGATGGCATGCATACTTATGGTATGATAAGTATAAAATGGACGCAATGTTCCAACACCATTACTTGAGAAGAAATCTATTGTTAACTTGGTTAAAATACAAAAAAATTATAGAACAAGAGAAACCAATGTGGATTTTTCCAGCAGAAGTAATTAACCTGAATTTGGAATATAAAGGAGATGAATGGCTTACTTATAAAGAACTATTAAAAACCGAAAACAACGAGCTGAAAATTAAATCGAATGAAGAATTACCATTTAAATATGGCTGGCTGCAATATCGACAAATTAAAGACTTATTTGAATCAGATCAAAGGAAGGCAGGCTTTAGAAATAAAAACTCAGAATTAGAAGAACTTTTATTGGGGGATAACAACAAAATAATCTCCAAAATGTATAAATTATTGTTAAAATGGTATACTGAAGATGAGACGATTAAAGTTCAAATGGTAAAATGGCCAATACATTGTAACAATGAGATTATGTTGGAGGCATGGGAACAGTTGTGGAAAAATACTTTAAAAATTTCAACATGTACCAGTATTAAAGAGAATGGCTGTAAAATGACATATAGATGGTATTTAACACCAAAAAAGTTAGCCATTGCTAATAAGCAGCTATCCAACAAGTGTTGGAAATGTAAAGAGCATGAAGGTTCTCTATTTCATATGTGGTGGACTTGTGATAAGGCTAGAGACGTTTGGTCTAAAATATGTACTGAAATGTCCTTTACTCCAAAATAATGTAGTTAAGAATCCAGAAATGTTATTGTTATCTTTGCATTTAGAAGATATTAATAGAAGGGATAGAGTAATACTGTACTATATGATAACGGCGGCAAGAATTTTGTATGCACAATATTGGAAGAAAGAAGAAATACCGAAAACTGAAGAGTAGATACAAAAAGTGTTATATGTGGCGGAAATGGACAAATTAACAAGGAAACTGAGAGAGCAAGATCCAAAGGAATTTTTTGAGGACTGGGGGAAATTGGAAAAAAACTTAGAAAAAAGATGGGATGTTAAAGGACAATTATGGTCTTTTGAGTGTTATTAAGTAAGATAAGACATAATGTAAATCTTTACCATTAAATGTATTGTCGAAGGCTTTCACGGCCGGAGAACGATGGTTGTTGGGGGTTTTCCGGGCTGTCTTGCCGTGGTCTTGGCATTGTAGTTCCTGACGTTTCGCCAGCAGCTGTGGCTGGCATCTTCAGAGGTGTAGCACCAAAAGACAGAGATCTCTCAGTGTCACAGTGTGGAAAAGATGTAGGTCATTTGGGGTTTTTTTCACAAATGACCTACATCTTTTCCACACTGTGACACTGAGAGATCTCTGTCTTTTGGTGCTACACCTCTGAAGATGCCAGCCACAGCTGCTGGCGAAACGTCAGGAACTACAATGCCAAGACCACGGCAAGACAGCCCGGAAAACCCCCAACAACCATCTTTACCGTTAAGTTTAAAATGACAAGAGATAGTATTTGGAACAGAAACGGGGGGTTGTAGTGCTGTTGGAAGTCAATAGAGGAAAGGGGGAGAGGAGGGGGTGGGGTGGGGATCATACACTATATTTATAGGGGATAATTAGTATGTATTAACAGTATGTATATGTTAACCATCCAATAAAATTTATTTTTAAAAAAAATTATATTAGATCCATTTGTACCAGTTTGGGCATTAAAGTCCCCAGTTATTATTAAATAATGTTTCAGTAGCCCTCTTGTTTCTGAGATGAATTCATCCAGATTGTCCCAGTTTCCTTAGGATAGGGGCTAAATATGCAGTTATCAATAAAAAGGAGATGGTTGGGAGGGCCGAAAAGACTGCAATTGCTAGAGAAGTAGAGACTAGACATGGGCACAATCTGAATTACAATTTCAACCCCCCTCCCCCGATTTTGGCGTTTGCGCCATTGTGACTCAGCTAATCGGTTCCGTCCACAGCAACCGATCCAGCAGTCAGGGGTTTGCTTGTTCGGGACTTGATCGGATGTATCGGTTTCTGTTCAGAATTGCAGACACTCTGGCGCCAGTAATTTATTCCTGGGGCAATGGAGCCAGGGGAATGAGCTGTGTTTGCCCTCCTTCTGTCGCCCTCGAAACATGAATGGAAGCCCAGCTTTCCTTGATTAGCAGGCTTCTTTCCAACTACGGAGCAGCAACCCAGGGGAGGGAGTGGGAAGGGGGTGTTCTGAAGCCATGGGCACAAAGGAAAGGCAAAAGGCAGTGCAGGAGGCTGGGAGGCCGCCTGCGCCGTTCGTCTTTCCCCAGGACAAGGGGCATGTGGGCAAGTCAGCCGCCCCTTGTCCTGGGGAAAGGCAAAAGGCAGCTCGGGAGGCTGGGAGGCCACCCACGCCGTTCGTCTTTCTCCAGGACAAGGGGCGCATGGGCAAGCCAGCCACCCCCTTGTCCTGGGGAAAAGCAAAAGACAGCGTGGGAGGCTGCCTGCGCCATTCGTCTTTCCCCAGGACAAGGGGCGTGCGGGCAAGCCAGCTGCCCCTTGTCCTGGGGAAAGGCAAAAGACAGCGCGGGAGGCTGGGAGGCCGCCTGCGCCGTTCGCCTTTCCCCAGGACAAGGGGCGCGTGGGCAAGCCGGACGCCCCTTGTCTTGCGGGGCAGGTGAACAGCGCTGGCAGCCGCCAAGCCACTCGCGCTGCCACCAGTTCCGCAGCACACTGGGACAGCTGGCTTGCTGCGTGGGCGGGGGGGGCGACCCAGGAGCGCACGCACGCGCACAAGAGCCTGACTACGGTTGCCCTGGGCGCTGGCAACTGTAGATCCAGCCCTGGGAATTTCCCCTCCCTGAGGGGATGTGGCTCGTTGCCAGGTTAAAAACTCCCCCCCTCTATTCTTAAGTGTGTGTGTGTGTGTGTGAGAGAGAGAGAGAGAGAGAGAGAATGTCCCCTCCCGGAAGGGAGGCAGCTCATCGCCGCCTCCCCCTGCCCGCCGGGCCTGGCAGCCGCTGCCACCAACCACCGTTCCTATATCGCTGGAAACAGCAGGGCGCCCTCCCACTTTGGTCTTCCCGATTCCGGATCGGAAATGGGACTTGATCGGTTAGAATCAGTGGCCTGGGTTCAGCAGCGGCCCGGATCCACGAACGGCTTAATCGGTATTTTTTGGGGGATCGTGCCCATCTCTAGTAGAGACCACTGTTCTCACCTCTTTTATATTGAGAGTTCGCATTTAGGCATGCTAATCCTCCACATAAGCGCCCCCTTTTTAAATATCTTTCAGCACTAACTGAGAAGGTAATATACCCTTCTATAAAGATTTCTTCTGGGAACCATGTTTCCTGAATCAGCAGGATGTGCAATTTCTTAATCTGGGTATAGATTTCTGGGATCTGTATTTTTGAGATCCATCCTGAAGCGTTTCATGAATGAAAACAATTTTAATGTTAGGCTTTCCTCTAGTCAATTGGTATTTGTAACCTCCTGTTCCTTATTAAAACTAGACCTTACAATTATTTCTGGCCAAAAGTTTTTATAGTTCATGCGGGCCTCTTCCTCTATAGTACCACTAGTTGTGGGAGAAGAGATGGCATCTTGGTTAAATTGTGAATCAGATTCCGTATTTCTCTCCTCTGGGGCTAATGTTCTTTTATCTTCCCTCTCTAGCCCCTCTACATTCTATTGAGTGGAGTGGGTTTTATTTCTGTTTTCTCTTAATATACACAGAAGAGTATGTAGTCATAGAAGAACACTTTCTTGGACTTCTACTGCTACTGAACCAAAGGAATCTATTAGCTCAGCCTCCATTAGAAAAGGGTCATTCTTAGGGGGGAGGGGGTCCGTAAGATGCTGTTCTGAGTCACCTAGTGTTAGTTGTTGTATCTTGGGGGGTTTCAAAGTTGAAGTGAGATCAATCAATTGGGATTTAGTGGCTCTGTCTTTCATTTCCAGTAGATTTAAACTAGCTCCAGAGGGTTTTTCTCTCTTTACCTTTATCTCCTTGGATAATGTAGGGGGCTTCCTCTGGTCTTCTCTTGAGTGGTGGACAGGAGCCTGACTCCTCTCTGGTTGCTTTACTTCCCATCTTGATCTTATTTCCTTGTTCTCCAGAAGGGAGCCTAGCTTGGAGTTACGAAAATGTCTTTTGATACAAAGTCTGATATTTAATTTTCACTTTGTTGGGGCGAGAGATAAATGTTTTCTTCAATGGCCGCAGTCCCATATGTGGTGGTGGTGGTAGTAATAACAATAACAGCAATAATAATATAAAATAGTTTTGTTACTACCTTTGGCTTTACGTCTTGAATACTTAATTTTTTTATCTTGAAAATGAAGTTTGACCTCTAGGTTATCAGGTGGGCTTCCTGTATTTGTCTTAAAACGATGTGTATTCATACTTAACTTTACCAAAAAGGATTTTTGTGAACATCTAAACACTTACAAAGTTGCACAAAGGGTTAGAGGAGCGGGTGTATCGATGACTTTATAGACACCAGCTAATAGGTGGTCTTCACTGCCAATTTTTCCACGATCAAGCTGACAAAAATATGCACAGCTTCCCCGAAAAGCGAAACATATGCTTCTTGAGCTGTCTGTTCTTCCTTTCAGAGGAGGCCTCAGGTCAGCCTTGCACCCCAAACAATTTTAGGTAGGTATCCAGCTTTATGTGGATAAACCTGCTCATCTTCAACAGTGAACTGGTCATTAGATTATTTTTTGGGTCATGATTGTTAGGCGTTACTTGGTGGTGTACATATGCTGGACATACGTATTGACTGTATGTATGAAGGATGTACCTTTTTGAAGCTTTTCGCATTGTGCTGTCCTTCATTAAGTCATCTGTCTCCTACTGAACAGTAAAATCCAGTCTCAATTCCCAGAGCCCATAATCAACCACCTGCTCTAGGAATCCCACAAGATGTTGCTATGCGTGTTGAAGAGGAAAATCGACCCAGCTAAAGAATAGGAGGTACTGCCCTTCATAGTGAACAGTCTCCTGCCCTCCCAAAGAACTATTATTTCCTATGACAATTTCCTACCCCTGTCTGAAAAGCAGACACATTCTTTGTCAAAGGCAGTTTGTCATGATGCTGTAATCAATGCATACAAATGTAATGGCTTGGCTTGCTAAAAAGTGTCTGTGTTTGCTTTTTAAAAATGATTGTATCACATTGACTTTGTAAAAAGTCCCTAACTTGATTGTTTGGAACTGAGCCTCTTAATGTGTGACAAATGATTCTAGTTCAACATCTGTCTTTGAAAGTAGGAGAAAATATAGCACTTGCTTAAAACACATTTTCTAGGACAACATGCAGTTTGATGAGCTGCAGGGTAACACAGTGTTATGAAATGTCCTGTTTCCAAATGACCATACAATTCCTTTCTGTATGTTGAAATTACAGTATTTTGTAAGGAAAAAGGCAAAGTAATTTCTTGGCCACAGTGTTTCTTATTTATTGAGGACTGGCAAGCTTCAAGTGTGAGTCAAACGCAAGATGTAATATTTGCAAATTGTTCCACAATGGAAGTGAGACCATTGGCTTCTGATCTCTGCAATAGATCTGTATGACTGTCATTAAGCCGCATAAGCCTTTGGTGCTTTGAAAAGTGGTGTCAGATGTTGACCTCCAAGCCTGTAATGCAGAAAATGTTTGAGGGAGTTCTGATCTCTTTTGTATTCAGTGGTACTTGATGCTATATAGTGGGAAATAGAGGGGAAAGTGAGCAAGGAAAGGTTCCTTAGTAGTGCATCTATCACTTTCTGTAGGTGCAGCTTCTTATTTAATATTTTATGCTTAGCATATTCTGTAAATTTGTTGCTGGAGAGCAAAACTAATAAAACATCAGAGTGCTAATGATATTCTAGGGTCAAATCAAGGTTTAGTTTGCAGCATCTTGAAGTCTGTCCAGAAGCAGCCCTGGAAGCTGTTAACCCGATACCAGTGGTGTGGAGACTAGATGTGATGTTAACTTAGCAAAGAAGGCACGCTGCACTGGTCCAGAGGCATGTTTATTTTTATTATTGTTTCAAAATTATTTCTGCAGATGGGTCCTGCAACTAACCCTTTTTAGAGGCAGCTTTTTTGACATAACTGGCCTGATAAGCAAGGGAAACCTCTATAGATGCATTCAATATTAATAACCTAATAAGTACAAATGACTCCATATCATAAGACTGTTATACTTCTGACATAATTTTACACAGAAGGGGAGATGAAGAAGCATGCAAAAGATGGTCTGAATAATAGAAAACCACCCAGCTTGCATTCTGCACATATAGATAAGCTAAGGTCCTTCTGTTTAACAACAAACAACATTTATTCCAAAATAAACTTTCATGAGTCAGAGATCACTTTTTCAAATGAATTGGTGCCTGGAAAATCCCTCTCTCCCAGACAAATATGACTTGTATGAGAAAAGGCAATGGAACTCCATGGCCAACATTTTGTTCCGTGAGTGGCCTGGCAGAGTGGAATGCTCACTTCTGTAATGAAGTTGGCTTCATGCCCTAAGTTTTAATTTTGTAAAAGCCTTAAGATTTCCCCAGTAAACAATATGTTTAGTTTACATATATACTAAACAGCATCTAGCTAGTGGGAAAATGTTTCAGCCATTTCAGGGTACATCTTCCATCCCCCACTTTTTGGTAGGGTTGTAGAAATGTTCCCATTTCAGAGTTCTCTTAAATTCTGGACCGCATGCTTACCAAAGTTCCAAGTGCTTTAATTTAATTTGAACACCCCTGTAGAGAGAGCCTCTCCAAACCACCTACCTTGGGCACTGAAAATAGCTGCACCAACAAGCAGGTGAGATGCATTACCCTTTAACTTTGTGGGACTGAGAAACCTGTCTTCCCTGATGCTTTGGCTCTTCAGTCCCTGGGTTCGTTCTGGGGTGTACCCACATCCCAGTCAGTAATTCCAGACTCATTTTAAAATATAAATCAAGTTTATTGAGTTATAGGAGTGTTCCAAAGCATATAGCACTAACAGGCAGCAGACATACAACAAATAAAATTTACAGTTACTAACTAGAAGTCTGCCTAGCAAAAAAAACTTGCTAACTTAAGCATCTCTGGTTGACATTGGTTGGATGTTCTTCTTATTCATTTGGTAGAATATGTGGCCTCTCCATGCTTAGGTGGTCCAGCATGGAGGCATGCTGAGATAAGAGAATAGTGAAGAGGTTTTTTTTGGTTCGTTGAGAAGCCATCTTTTCTAGAGCACAGTGAATCACCAGGCAGCTCGAAAACCAATCAGGGCAAAACAGTTAATTAGTGTTATGGCTGTGAGAACATTCTGGGAGGACAGATAGAGCTTCTGAGACTGGCCTTCAAGGTTGACTCATTTGGGAACTCAGAGCCGCTCTGCAGGTGTTTAATTAGCTTTGCCAGTGCTTTTAACACTAGGCCAGGGCATGAAAACACATACTGAACCAAAGTCCTGCCATTCTTGCTAAAATCCTGGCTTTAACTGACAACTTCCGTACAACCCCTGTGATTAATCAACCCCAAGTGTGTGTGTATGCATATACCTGTATCATACAATATGTGTATATAAGGGTTGTTCACAAAAGACTGCAGTGTCATGGAGATACATGGGGGATATATAATTCTGCCCAGTGGTGGGTGGGAACTGCAGATCCAGAAGAAAAGCAAGAGGTGGTCATGCTTGCAAATTGGAACCAAATGCCTGGATGGCTTCCAAACAAAGATAAAATTTATGTTGGATACTTCAATAAAACTCTGGGAATCGTCAATTTGAGAGTAGGAGCTCACTTATCATAACTCTTGCTCTTGTCCATCAAATACCATATAAAATGTTTCTGCTTTTTGTGCATCACCTGGCATGGCAGGGTAGAGAAAACTGTTCAAGATTCATTGGCTATGAGTGTTTTATAATCGATCTAACCAATAATACATTATTCCCAGGTATAGTGTATGACTTTTTGGGGGGTACTCCAGAGGCAGATATGGTTGACTGCCCTCCTATCAGTGCTCTGCACATGTACCTTTATATCTTTGGGGGAAAGAATCAAATTCAATAAACTATAATTATGTAATGAGTGGCACTGTTTGGGAGATAATGCAGCATGCTTGTCTTTCTCACAGCAGCTCTGCTTGCCTTTTAGTCCAAATCAGTCAGGCAAGAATCAAGCTTGGATGTTACACCATAAGGTGAATTTCCCAACAACTTTGACAAAAACTGTTTTCAAGTCTCCATGTAGTCATTCTTTAGGCAGCCAGCACTTTCCAGCTGTTCTGAAAGAGTCCTTGATTGAGGGGTGTACACAATTAACATTTGCAGAAAAAGCACATTGATCCAATTAATTCCCTTGCTATGGCTGTTTCAGATTTAAAGTAGCTTTCCCAAGTAAATTTTTAGGAGGCAAGTTTATCACAGGTGCCCTTATCATAAGCTCAGTCCCTTGCAAATACAAATGTGTGGACTATGAATTGAACTAATGACAAAGTAAAATGTGATGGCCAAGTAATGTCTTGACTGCTGCAGTATTTTGAAAAG
Source organism: Eublepharis macularius (assembly GCF_028583425.1). Taxonomy (NCBI): domain Eukaryota; kingdom Metazoa; phylum Chordata; class Lepidosauria; order Squamata; family Eublepharidae; genus Eublepharis; species Eublepharis macularius. The sequence goes on from NC_072790.1 coordinate 65,159,664, forward strand.
GGTAAAACTCCAAATCACATTAATTTAGCCCACACATCACCATTAAAACTGTTCATGTGACCTGACTGTCTTAAAGAAAAGTAGGAGTATTTTCTCTAGTCATCTTGCACGCAGGCTTCATCCAAATAAACTGAGCCATAGGTGAGCTATTTTAATATCTCCGACCTATATTTTCCAGGAGAATGTAATTTTGCCTCAGCAGGAGAGCAATTCCTGTGCAGTGGTAACTTTTGTGTGAACATCAATGCTTTACTTTGACAGAGTGTTCTTCAGTTACAAAGCAGGTTCCCAGCTGGAGAAGATGAAGATAAAAAGATGATTTAAAAAAAATTCTCTTAGACGCAAGCATTTTAGATCAAAAGTCCTTGCATGGAATTATATTTCCTATCCTGAATAAAATCATAACACTATTCTGTCCAGAGAGTATCACTGTACAGAATCTAGGTCACTTGCTCAAGGCAAAATGTTTAGTAATATACCGAATAATGTAGGGGACCTCATCAGTTATGTTTTTCTGCTGTGTATGAGGGGGTTTTAGTTGATGTTAAAGTTTGCAGGCATGTATTATTCGGCCATGACAAGTCAAATATTTGTACACACACACCGCATATATGCAGCTTTTCTGGTCACGATTCAGCACAATATGTTGTGTGGCTTTCTCTGCACATGAAAACTTGAAAGCATAAACAAGAACTGGTGAAGTGATGCATCATTGCAAGATGCGCTAGAAAGGGAGTGGAGGGAAGATAGCCAAGAGTGAACAGACAAGACAGCTCTTTCTTTTTTTTTCTTTTTTTTTAATTTTAATTTTTATTAAGGAAAAAAAAATACAATAAATAAAGAAATGATCGCTTTACCGTACAGTGTTATCATAACAAAGATCATATAGCTAAACAGTGGTGGTGATAAAATTTCCAATACAACACTGTAACTAGATTGATACAATTACTACCGATATAATACTATGTTTCATTCAAAAAATTAAATTTCTGGGTTAACAATCTCATAATACGGTAGCTTTGTAATGAGTAGATTTACCTTAGAGAGGAAATCCAGGAAAGGAAACCACTTCTCATAAAAATCTGAAGATTTGGCAGGGTTCATTTGTAACTGCATCCTATCTGTTATTTTCTCCATGATCAAATGATCCCATACCTTCATATACCACATAGTGAGATTTGGGGGGAAATGCGATTTCCATCGTGACGCAATCGCATTTTTAGCTGCTGACAACAATATTAAAATTAAATCTTTCCTTATTTGTGGTATTGGATAGTTCCCCCAGATATTCAAAAAAATTAATTCCGGTTTAAAGGGAATTGAATAAGATGTGATTAAAAAAATTTGGTGAAAAACCGAATGCCAAAATTCTGCAACATAATTACATTTCCACCAGCAATGTGCATAAGACCCTTGTTCACCACAACGCTTCCAGCAAAGAGGGGATCTATTTGAATAGATTTTAGCCAATTTCTGTGGGGTAAAATACCATCGTTGAATAATTTTGTAAGTCTGAAGTCTTATATTAATAATTGGAGAGATAACTATTTTAGATTTCCAAATTTGTTCCCAGTCTTTATCTGAAATAGTGTTTCCACAATCTTGTTGCCATTTTTGCTGTAATATTGTGTTAAAAGATTTTATATTACAAACAAGGATATTATAAATCTTGGACAATAAGCCTTTACGAATAAACTCTGGTGCTTTTAGAATTTGCTCTAATTCCGTTTCAGAGCTTTTCATAACATCTTTAATTTTAAGTTCGCTTAATAGATAACTTAATTGAAAATATAAAAACCAAGGTATATCTCTACCGAGTTTTAACTCTAAATCAGACCTTTCCATTAAGCCATTTTTGGTAGCTATATCTAGCAAGCGTAAAGATTTAAAATGTTCCCAAGTCTTAGAGCACAAGAGGCTATATTGGATGGGAAAACTCTTATGTGATGTTATTGTTGAAAATCTAGATATTTCTGGTAATATTTTTTTTTTATATTTGTCCCAAGTTTTAATAATTGCTCTAAAGAAAATATTGCTATCAATAGAAAGTGGACGAATATTATGTTTAGACCAAATTATATCAAGTGTCGTTTTAGGATAATGCAATGCATTTAATATATTAATCCAATCGGTTGTTCCTTTCTTTTGTACTATCTGAATAATATCTACCAATCTGGAAGCGACATTATAAAGTTCCAAATCTGGATAATTAAAGCCTCCTTGCTGTGTTTGTTTTCTTAAAACTTTAAAAGCAATTCTTGGACGTTTAAATTGCCATAAAAATCGGTTTAACATGGTTTGCCATTTTTTGATTAGTTTAAGGGGAATTTCAATAGGAACTGTTCTAAAAAGAAAAAGAATTTTGGGAAAAATAAAAGATTTTATTAGGTGAAACCTTTCAAACCATGATAGTTGTTGTTTATTCCATTTATGTAAAATGTCTTTGATTTCTTTCATTTTTTGGATATGATTAACTCGAATTAATTGATTCAAATCAGAAGGGATTTGTATACCAAGATAAGAGAATTGCGAAGTAGCCCATTGATATTTATATTTTTGTTTAAGTAAATTTTGAGTTGTTCCTTCCAAATTAATGGGTAACATACTAGATTTACTCTGATTAATTAGTAATCCTGAAACTTGGCCAAATTTCGATAACTCATACTGCAGATATTGCAATGATACAAATGGTTTTGTAATATATAAAAGGATATCGTCTGCAAACAAATTTAATTTATAAGTATTATTACTAAGGACAATACCATGAATTTGAGTGTTATTTCTTATTGCCTCTGCCAGTGGTTCTATAGCAATCACAAACAAAATAGGGGACAGTGGGCAACCTTGTCTTGTACCTCTCTGCAGTCTAATGGGTTCTGATAACATACCATTAGCTTTGATTTTAGCTTGAGGATGCGAATATATCGCCCTTATGGCTTGTAGAAAATTATTACCAAAATTCATATGATGGAGAAGTGCTTTTAAATAAGAAATTTCCAATGAATCAAACGCTTTTTCAATATCTAATGACAAAAACAATGTTTGAGTTTGATGCAATTTACTAAACGAAAGAATATTGAGGGCTTTATAGATATTATCAGATATATCTCTTTTGGGTATAAACCCTACTTGATCATGATGTATATAATTCCCAACAAATGAACTGAGACGTTTAGCTAATATGGACGTAAAAATCTTATAATCTACGTTTAGAAGTGATATTGGTCTATAAGAACCAGGTTGTAAGATATTTTTACCCTGTTTGGGAATCATTGTTATAGTAGCCTCTGACCAAGAATGGGGAAGTGTACCTGATTTAAATATGTTATTACACACAGACACTAATGGAGGGGTCAATATCGTTGCAAACTTCTTATAAAACTCAGATGAATAGCCATCTGGCCCTGAAGCCTTATTGTTCTTTAAATTTTTAATTGAGTCTAATACTTCTGAACTAGAAATTGGATTTTCTAATATTTGACGATGTGCTTCTGTTATTTTCCTAATAGCTTTATGGTTAACAAAAATTCTTCAATCTTTGTCTTATTGGGATTACTAGATGAATATAATTTAGAGTAAAAATCTTTAAAGACCTGCACTATTTCTGCCGGCTTAGTATGACATTGGCCAGTATCATCTTGAATAATTCTAATAGATCTTACAATCCTCTTTTCTTTTACTTTCCAAGATAAATAACGTAAAGTCCTTGGAGAATTATACCAATATTTTTGTTTTAAAAACAATAGATTTCTTTGAATCTGATTTGTTTCCAAAGAATCTAACAATTTTCGTTCATTTAACAGTTGTTTGTAAATTTTCTTACTACCCCTTTCTTTATGCAGGTTTTCTAGACATTGAATTCTATTCAAGATTTCTTGTTTCTGAAGTTTTTTCTTCTTGTTTAAATATGCTGACAAAGCTATTAATTGCCCTCGAATCACCACTTTAAGAGCGTCCCATACCAGATGTGGAGAGATTGTTTCAGTTTGATTTTCTACAAGATACTGATTAATATATTGTTCAATCGCTTTTACATTACTTTCATTAAATATCAAATTTTTATTAAATGTCCAGTGTCTTTCCTTTATAACATCTGTATCCATAGATAATACACATCGTACCCAAGCATGATCAGAATACTCAATGTTTCCTATTTTAACTTGTTGCGTTTTTTTAACCAGATTATCAGATAAGAGTATGTAATCTATTCTAGTGTAAATATTATGGCGAGGCGAAAAATAAGTGAAATCTTTTTCTAATTTGTTTTGTTCCCTCCAAATGTCTACTAAATGAAATTGATTAAATATTGCAGGTAGTCGTGTGTCTTGTTTAGAATTTTTAAATTTCCTATTTTTGAAATGAGATTTATCCATAGTATAGTTTGCTATATAGTTAAGGTCTCCACCCACTATGACAGAACCCTCCTGAAATTTTTTTAATTTTTGAAATGTATCCTCTATAAATGCCAATTGGTTATCATTGGGTGCATACATCGATACTAAGGTGTATAAATGACCATTGATCTGCCCTTTGACAAATAAATATCGCCCTCTCGTGTCCTTTAATGTAGCTTTATGGAAAAATTGAATATTTTTAGACAACAAGATTGCAACTCCCCTAGACTTTGAGGATCCTTTAGCGTGATATTGATATTGCAACCATGCAGCTTTAAGTTCTGCTTCATTTGTCGCATGAAGATTCTTGTAAGAAAACTATATCCATATTAATTTTTGACAGATTGGACATAATACGTTTTCTCTTAACTAAATTATTTAAACCACGAACATTCTGAGAAATAATATTTAGATTCGAAATAGTAGCCATTCCTATGTATTCAGACCCTGATATAAGGCAAATCAAATGCTTTCCTTGTTATATCAACTACACACTGTCTCTAGCCAATTGACCTTTCTTCTCCCCCTTACTCCTCGCTTCTCACTCTCTCTCTCTCTCTCTCTCTCTCTCTCTCTCTCTCTTTTTTAGGGTTTTAAATGAACAAATTTAATTCAGCAATCGTGAATTAACAACACCAAAAAAGTCTTTAATAAACAAAATCCTTAATCTGATATGACAACACTTATTCCAAATATGTTATAACCAAAATTCTTAACAGTAAAGTTTCCCCCCCTTTCTTCCCCCCTTAAGTTAAATTTGTCTATGTAACTCTGAAAAACTTCTTAAAAGTGGAAATACTACTCCTAATGTGTGTAAACTATTACAATTTAACAAAGCTACAATTTGGAAAATCTTAACAAACAAACAAACAAACAAAAAACAAAAAAAACTTATCTAAAGGATTTACACCTAATCTTAAGAACACAACTTAACTACCTTATAAATTCTAAATATAACAAGCTAATAAACTACTATATATTAATTACTTATTAAATAACAGTATTATCAATTCGTGTATATAGTTATGAAATCTAAAGAAAATACTAAACAGCCCTTAATAACCCAGCAAGAAGGTCTTCTCACTGAAGTTATCGTATAAAAACCTAACAAAAAAGACTGTCTCTTCAGAGGCTATTAGGCAGGCTTAAACATCTCAACTCCACCCACAAGCCTCATGATCATACAAAGCAAATTAAAAGAGTCACGTTCCATTTACATTCTTATATCCACAGACATCAATAGTAAGTATTAGTTATTAAGAACTGGAATTTTACTACCCTTCTGAGGGGTTAAAGGCTGGCTCCTTTTTCTTTTTTGAGATGTAAGTTCCAGTTCCATTGCAGGTGATATTCCAACTTGTTGTAAGAGAAGAAAACCTGAATCCAGATCAGAAGCATAAAATATCTTGCCATTAAACTTGACACGGAGATTACAAAGATTCACCCAGCGATATTCCATATGGGCTTTTTGCAGCTCGTCAGTTATTTGTTTAAGTCTTTTCCTTTTTTCTAAAACTTCCTTGGGTAAATCAGTCTACACAGACACTCTCATTTCCTTGTATGTTAACGATTTCTGTGTCCTTGCCATCTCCAAGATTTTCTTCCTTAACCTCCAGTCAGTAAAAACCGCTATTATATCCCTAGGGCCTTTTCGTTTTTCTGACTTCACAGGACCAACCCTGTAAGCCTTAGATATGACTGGAACTGCACCCTCCTCCAGCTGCAGCAATTCCGCCAGCCAAGTAGATAGAAAATGGGAGAGATCGAACTTTGCAGTAATAGATTCATCCAAACCCCTGAACTTCAAATTCTGGCTCCGGACCTGGAGTTCAAGATACAAAATCCTGGACTGAGCACTGTCACTTTCTTTTTGTAGCACTCGTATATCCTCTTGTAATGCCACGGATTGATCTAACGCACAGTCCGTTTTTTGGATAACAGTATTCATTGCCATAGTAAGCTCGTTTATTTGTTCAGTTAAGGGGTTTAACATAACTGATATTTTATCCAAAATGCTCTTTTCTAAATCCTTCAGCATAACTTTTAATGCTGGATCAGAGGCGAGGACTTCTTGAGCAGCTGCCGCGCTTCCCGCGGCCGCCATGTTATCTGCTGCTTCCTCTGCCTCTCCCGTAAGAGCCGATTGCTGTGACGCTGTGAAAAAGCTTTGTAAGCACTTTGTAGCTTTTAAATTCTGTTTTTTAGTATTCTGATCGTGCTTACCCGTCATATTAAGATGTTAGGAACGCAAACCATGGAAGGTTAAAGAGGCTTCAAGGTGGAGCTGAGAGGGAGCCCGCGCTTCAAGCGTCCATCCCTGTCAGAGCCGACGCCACGCCCCCCAAGACAGCTCTTTCTAGGAATCAGAAAATCCCTAAGTTTGCAGAAAAATCTGTAAGCTTTTTGAAAAAGAGGGATTAACCCACCACAAATAATAGGAGCACCTGAAGCTTTAATAAATGAATGGCCTCTGTGATCTCAGGGGCCATTGTGGGGGTTGCAGGGCAACCACAACAATATTGTCAGCCTTCAAGCCTTAATTTCTGTCAGTAAAAGTAGGGGGAGAGGGCAAGGCCCTTTCCATGGCTATTTTGGCCTCCCAGTTCACCCCTGCTCCCCTTCCCCCCACCCTGGAGGGAGGACTTGGATGAATCAGGCCTGGCAGCAACCAACAGGCAACTTGCTACCACATGACTTGCATGACTCACCCAGGTCCAGTGGCACCTACTTGGTTACTCACTACTGTGTGAATGCAGCCACTGCTTGGCTTGCCTGGGCAATTCACTACTGTACAGTTCGCATGCCTTGCCCAGATCTGACAGTGTACCAGATAACTGAATGCCACACAACTCACCTGGGCCCAGTGGCAGCCACTGCACAACTTGTCTGGGCTCAGCAGTGGTCACAACACTATTGAGCTTTGTGGGGAGAGGCAGTGTGGCTAGGGTTCCCAGGTGCCTGCCAGTGGCAGGCAAACTCCCAGGGATTTGCTCCCTTGCGATTGATGGGACATCGCCACACCCCCAGGGAACACACACGTGAGGTATATTCCCTTGGTGTCTCCTGGTGGCAGGCAATCTTCAGGGGGCTTCCTACCTCCCGACCTGGAAGTGACATCATCGCACTGGCCATGGAAGCATTCCCGCATTTTGTTTGGGGCTGATTTGGGAGCACTCACACAGCTGGTGCAGTGACATCACTTCCAGAAGTCATGTCACCCTGTCATCCTCACGTCACCCCCTGGGCACAAGGGCAAAGAATACCTTTGTGCCCAACACAAGGTAAGTGCCAGGTACCCTACCCTCCCAGCGGGAGGGAAGGGGGACCTGGCAACCCTAGGTGTGATGCAGGCAGGCTGCTTGCTAGTGGGTGAGGGAGAAGGATGGAATCCACCAATTCTTGCTGGTCCCCTGGTTATCACTCTTTGTTAGCAGTGTATCTTTTTCTTTCACCCAATATGCAGCCTAGCTTATGAAGTTTTGGGTTGTTCATAGAACCAATTGGTTTCCAAAGGCTGGTGCTGTCTCTTCAAGCTTTTCCAGACACAACTGAGAACACTTCTGTTCTCAAATGCCTTTGAATTAACTGACTGACATCTTGGTGCACTTTTTTTGCATTATTATTGTGTTTTTGTGAACACAAGGGAGCACCCAGTGAAACTGATGGGCGATAGATTCAGGACAGACAAAACAAAGTACTTTTTAACACATAATTGTGGGGTTCTGTGCCAGTGGATGTTGCGATGGCCACAGGAATGGATGGCTTTAAAAGAAGGTATGGCTGAGAGATGGTATTTAAATAACCTAATATACTTCAGCTGCTACAGTAAATTTCAGTGAAATAACAATGCTAGAGAAATGTTTGCTTTTGATAATTGAAATTAATCTTTCTTCAGCTATCCATTTTGCTATGGCTGTAGTTGATCAAGGAGTTAATTGTCAGAATCCATCAGGATAATAGTATTTGAAATGAGAGAAGGGACAATAAGAGGCTGTGATTTATGCTCTAGAATTAATTTAGCCACATTTCTGACCATGTTATAGTGCAACCTGTAAGGATCAAACCTCTGCCGATGTTTTTCTTTTGGTATACTCTTTTTGGACTTCTAGGTAGTAGATTTCTCCACAATATACATTAAAATATTGAGTTTGGCTAATATATCACTCTACATTCTTCCTCAAATCTTGGAACCCACTTAGTTGGCTATTAAATATCTTACACATTATTTGCCTCATAAAGAAGTTCATTCATAGTTTTTTCTTATTGAAGCTAAAACTCAACATTCTGTCTGTGTAGATGTTGTCTCTTAGCAACAGAACTTTTTCAGAATGACTAGAAAACCTGCAGTGGACAATTATCAATGTGCTTTTCTCAATCATAATCAGAGGAGCCCAGTGTCTTAATAAAGCATTTTAGTTGTATAATGTCACCAAGCTGACTGGCTAGCTAAAGTATGCTACTCTGTCATAATCTGAACATAAAGAGAAGAGCTAATTATATTTATATTAACAGATTTGGCACTGACTTTCTTACTATTCAAACAATTTGTTTCTTCCTGAAACAATCTCCTCCATAAACTGGGAAATGATGATCTTTGCTTGTTATCCTACAAATGAAAGTGCGTACAAAAAAATTCAGAATACTCCATATGTTTCAATGAATAACAAATGTTAATTTATTGAAGCACTCTCCTAAATGGATGTCTTCTCAGTTTTCCTTTCATGGGGAAGCCACAAAGAAGGGATTCAAATGCTACTGGCAAACCAGAAACACCTGGGCAATTTAGTTACCCTGTCTCTCCTATTGACAGCATTATCCCCTTTCATATTTAAGATCTTTGTGCTTATATTTCTTACAGTTAGAATACTTACGAACATTCTATGTCATTATGTTAGCAGACAGACCCTCCCCTCATGCTAGAAGGGCAGTTTATGGATATGAGATATCATAAACCTTCAAGGTGCCATAAACACAAAAACACTGCCCAGCCAGGCAGAACGGATGCCAGCCTTCTGCGTGGAGACTGGAAAGTTACCAGATTGTGAGTCACAAATGGGCTGATTGACTTGCTGCCCCCACACCCCAGAGAGCAGCAGAGATAGCAAAGGCTTCCTAAAACATCTCCCTGCCTAATCCCATCAACACCTTCCTCCACCACTTACCTAATCAAGAGCTATTCAGCAAATCTGATAGCTGCCCTATCTGATAGTTTACCAGGTCAAGCAATATTTTTACCTATAGTACAACCCTGATAGACATGTCACACCTTCCCCAACTTATTGTCTACCTTCAGAGACAGCCATTAAGCTATTGTTTCAGGGGCAGAAGATGTAATTCTGTCCCATGGTATGTTTTGCACTATAATTGGGTTCCCCTAAGCCTTATGCTGTGTGTGTGTCCTGGACCCACCCACACACCCTCAGATTACATCCCTTCTCTTTTGTGAAATGCTGGTTGTTAAAACTGCTTGCCCACAGATCTCTTCTCCTTATTTAAGTCTGGTAACTATAGCCCTCCCTGAAACTGCTTTCCCATTTCCTCACTGTCAGGCTCAGGCGTGCCCCGCCCCTCACATCTCTTTCTGCCATGGTGGCGCTCACCCACTGCCTGCCTGACTTCTGCTTCTCAGCCTTTGGATCTACTCCACCACTACTGGCCCACTAGCCCTTCTTAGCTGCAGGGATACTGTCTCCTGAAGGTCTCAGAAGCAGAGTGATTGGGCCCTGGGTACTCCCCAGGGGCCCCTCTACAACCCTGAGTAACCTGCTCTCCACTCCAGGAACAAACCTCCTGCTTCTCCACTCGTGGGTGGACCTCACTTTTATCCCCTCACCATTCCCAGGCCCCACCTCCTAGCCCCACCCCCAACAGCTTAGCTGCTGCCCTGGCTGCCTTAGGTAGCCACAGCTGTGCCTGTTTTGCTCCCAGCCACTCCTGGCCCTTCTCCATCTCCTCTAGCCTGTCTGCTGGGTTGCTGGGCTGTAGTTTTTCCTGTGCCTGACACTGGGTTGGGGTGCGGTCCTGTGCCACTGGGGCTGCCCGTGATCTGCTTCCTGTGATGGCACGGCCTGGCTGTCTCTGCCCTCTTCCTTCAGCTAGGCTGGGCTGCTCTAAGGGCCTGGCTGTGAAGCTGGCAGTGACTAGGACCCAGGAGCTGCCATCTAGCCTGACTCCTGCTGATGAGATCTTGTCAGCACCTGGGCCATCTAGTCTGCCTCCTGCTGATGAGGGCTTGTCAACACCTGGGCCCTCTTTGGCATTCCAGTTCTCTGTTGAAGCCTTTGCTGCCTGTCTCCTCCTTGCTGCTGCCTGTTTCCTCCTTGTCGGGTGAGTGCAAAGGGTGGCAAGGCTGGATGGTGGGGCTGCCAGTCTGAGTTCTGGGGTGTGTGGCTCTGGGAGGGTTCCCAAGTCCAGCCTGGTCGCCAGATACTCACTGTTTTCCTAGTTAGCCCTGTGTGTATGCTGTGTGTGATTTTCTGTGCAATTGCTCTTTTACTGCTCCCTTAATAAGAACATTTTCTGTTAGATATCTGTCTGTTTATTGAGAGTTCTCTAAGGGAACAATCCTGGTATACATTGGCAGAGATCCTGCTAGTTATCCCCTCTAGCTGTATCTCCTTGTATGCTAATTCCCCCAATTCACAAGGAGACCTCCCCTTTAGGGTAACAACTACAGCAACTCAACCATTTGCTGGGGAACCTTGCTTTGACAAACTGAAAACAGAGTTCTGGTTAGGGTTGCCAGGTCCCCTGGGCTCTGAACTGGGGGGCTGGGGTGTCTTGAAGGGGGTGTGTTTGAGTGGTACTCACCATGCACACATATGAAGAGCATGTGTGCTCTGGAACCTTCATTGTTGCATCAAGAATGACGTTCCTGGCACAACAGTGAAGAGAAGGGCCCCCTCATGGGGCATTTTTCTTAAAATTGGCTGCGTTTCCCCCACACCTTCCCCCTGCCAACCAGGTAAGAGGAGGTGGGTACAGAGGCTGGAAGTGGGACATGCCCCACTCCATCTGGGGGACTGGGATCCCTAGTTCTGGTCCTTGTCCTACTGCAACTTCACAGCAGTTCAATAGCTAGGAATGTTGAGCTGAAAAGGTATATTTTTACTCTTTCTTTAATTTGCCATTCTAAATTTGGTCAGGATATTTCAAAAGACCACTTGGAGGACAGGCCCCGCCAAAAGACTTTTCTATTTTTGTTTGTCAGAAAATTTGTTTATTGGTGTGTGAAATATGTAGAGCTTCCATATTTGCCTTCTAAAAATCCATATTGGCAAATTGGTTGCTATTTATGCAAATTAAACACATTAACTGTTTCACCAACCAGTTGCTTTGTATCTCCTTTGAACTACCACAAAATTTTTTCAGAAGGATCACAGGAAACATCTCTGTAGCTGACCCTTTGCTCACCCCAAGATTTGCTCAGGGTCTCTTCTGACTAAGACAATAGAAAAGCTTGTCAGGAAGAGTGAAAGATGAAGCAAGGCTCTGTGCCCTATAGTCTGTGGTTTTGTTGCTTCAGCAGTACATGAGTACATGCCTCTGCATCAATATGCAGGTAGATGTCCCCGTGTAGGAGGGTATCGGTTGCTTTTCTCCTAGGTCTCAAATCCTTGACAGTTAAATATGCCTTAGCTTACAACATTTAGCCTTCGTTAGTAGAAATGGGAGTTCTCATAGTCAGCTGAAATATGACTTGTGCTCCTGTTCTTTGAATACCTAATTCCAACTGATCTCACTGGGGTTTCATCAGATTCAATTAAACTTAATGAATAGGAAGATTTGATAATTGTCCCAATGCATTATTTCCTTTTTCTTTTGTTGGTTTTTGATAAATGATCTCATTTTTATTTTTAATATGTTAGCCTTTGGGGAGGGGGTTCCTTTTTGGATGAAAATGCAAGATAGAAATATTTTAGTTTTAAGAAATCCTGGTTTGTGGGGAGAAGGGGAACAGAAGGGTCGTGCTCATTAGTTCTTCTGACCCTCAGCCTCCACATGTTGATCTAGACAATAGAGCAGGAGTCCCTACCATGTTGAACCTGCGAGCCCTTTGGCTGTTTTGAAGACATGTAGCAGGCACCACCCCATTATGGCTGCCATGGCGGAGGTCGTGCCAACTGCAAAATGGCTGCTGGGGCCAAAATTGGCTGGAGCCAATCACAATATATTGGGAAGTTCCAAGCCAAACTTATTCCTATGATGAACGCAGCTATTTCCAGATGGGTGTACTTTGTAAATACAAAGGTGATGTGATCTGGGCTCTTTTGAAGCACCTCCCACTGCCCCAGTGAGATGGAAGAAACCAGAATTTGAGGAAGAAGGAAGTGCCAGGAAACAAATTAGCAGGCATCATGTTTTGGATCATTGGCACAAAGCCTGTGTTCAGCTTATCTGTGCACACCTAACTAGTAGGCACACACCTACTAATTATAACCTACAAAATTGCAAAGTACAGTTTGCACAGATATGGCCTATGCATGTAGGTTCTGTGCACAGGTTTAGATCAATGCATGAAAACTAGAGGTAAGGCCAATGCGTGCAATTTCTCCCTCCGCTCCAACTGTTGCATTCATGCACAAAGAAGATTCCTGTTAAGCTATTTTTTGAGCTCCAGTAAAGTTATTCCAATATCTGAACTTTATTAATTCAAGACTTCAGGAAGAGCCTTGCATGACTCAATGTACCTCCACCAAAATCCAAAAAATCTATACATAGAAAACTAGCATGCAAGGAAAAAGTCTAGGCTTAATTAGACTCTTCTCTCCCTGATATTTTTTCTTTGTGGAAAGGGCTGGTGGTTTTTTGGGTTTTTTTTGGTATAGTGGAGCATTGTCACATGAAACCCCATATGCCATCTTAAGTAGTATAGCCCAGTTGCAGGTTTACCTTCTCCAGTGTATTCAACTGATTCTTGGCTATAAGCACAAGTTTGCTGTTAACACATAGCAAATTATCAGTGCCACAGAAAAAATTAGGAATTGTATTCACGTGCTATTAGTATATAGAATGCATCATGTATGCACTTCTTAAACTAATGTATGGCTTTGAGATTTTGTGTGTATATGTTTTAAAATATTCCAAATAATCACAGGCTATCCAACCAAGGGGAGCCTGAACTACATGTTGTAATACTTACGCTTTCATTGGGCTCCTGGGATTACTTGGTGACAAATCAATGAGAATATCTTGTACCTGTGTTAGTGTGAGTCGGTGTGCACTGAGGATAATAATGGACTCGTTTTATCCTATATCAGTGCTATCCTTTTCATTTGAATTTTTGTGCTAATGCATTTTGAACATAGCATGAGATGAATTCCCATCATCTCTTGTGAATGAAAAGCATGATAGTTTAACTTAAAATGCACAGAGAGAAGTCAAAAGCGGGTCTTGATATCCACTTACAAATACAGAACAGAATGTATCATAAATCTGTCAGATTAATGGCTCCCTAAGCCATTTTCCAATGTCTGCCTATGAACAATATTGGATGATTGAGAAAAAAAACGTGCCAGACATGAAAGGATAATTATAGTGTGATCTATCAATCATTCCTGGGGTATGGCTGCACCAGCACTCCTTGTTACAATTCTTAATGTTTTAGTTTGTCCATTGTCTTTTTTTGTGTTGCAGTGTTACTGTGTGTTTCATGCTTGTGTGTGTGTGCTTCCCACCCACCCCCCAAGGCCGAAGGAGTCTTTGATTTGTTAGATTTATATTCTTTTAAAGTCCACAGTGATGGAATTGGGCACAGATAACTGGTAATCTACTGAGTACACAGAAATCGGGGGGGGGGGACGGCTTTAGGTGTACTTGTGGGATAGTTCATGTCAAAGTTTGCTGCATCCCATCCTGCATCTGGGAAGAAGGCTGTTCAGAAGAAGAGTACTTTCTCATAGTTTCCATTATGCCTAAGGCTCTGTGGACTATTCCCCTCCAGCAGTAGGCTCTCATTCAAGGAGCAGACCAGGAACCCCCTGAGTGGACCTCCCCACCTTCTGCACCTCTAGACCCCAGAAACAGAGGGCCTGGCAGATAAATGCACTTTTGGAACCTTGGGGTCTCTCGCATTCTAGCCTGTTTCAAGAGGGAGATGTAACTCTTTACGTCTTGGCAGAATCACGAAACTGACTCTAAAATTTTCCAGGATCAGATACTTAGTCTTAGCTATTGGAAAGGATGTGGCTCTCAGTTCCTGACAGCATGAGATGAATTCCTGTCTTCTCTTGTGAAGTACAAACCGAAGTACAGAAATATAATCCAAATTCCTATGGCAGCATCAAGCTTGCAATGGCGAGCGCCATTGAGCGAGCGGCCACTGTGCATGGAAACTGTTATGTGACACCACGATTTGTCTCTTTGTAACTGCCAGGAGGGAGGGGATATCAGAAACGGGAATCCTCGCTAGCAAACCTGTTGCGGTTACTACTCTTTGGAATGCTTGATGTATAAACCATTGCAAGCTTGATGCTGCCATTGGAATTTGGATTGTATTTCTGTACTTCAGTTTGTCACTTATGAAGTCAGAATTTGTACTTTTTGTACTCTGTGGTATAAGGAGGTGCGGTTATTTGTAGCTAGCTTTTGCACCTTACAACTAAGTATTGATTAGCACTTTTACACTTTGTAATTTGTTTACTGTATGATGCTGCTAGCTCTTTCTTGTACTGTACTTCCCATGAATTGACTGTTGCCAGCTTTATAACCATTTAGAGTTTATTTTGAATTGTTACTGATTCTATGATATAAAGGTCTTGTATTAATTGGATATACTGTATCCTTAAATTGGTTTAGTAAGTTAGTCACGGTTTGCTCTTGGTCTAGGATACGTTATTCCATGACTCTCTCTGTCTGACTACCAACTACATACATGATCCTCTTCCCTGTAGTTCCATGCTACTCAGGAGCATGTGAATATTACAAATGCACGTTGATTATCTTGGTCCTTCCCACCCAATCATTAATTTTTCTGTTGGTGGGGTTGTGATAAGGTAGAAAAGGACCCACCTATATTGCCTGCTCAGATAGTTATGCACATATATAGTCCTGAGAAGGAAGGGACAGTACTACAGTGGAAGCAGCTGCTAGGCAACTGCACAAAAGTGTTTATTTGTTTTATTTAAATACTTTACCTCACTTTTCACCCTAAAGAGACCTAAAGTTATCTACAACAGAAAGAGTACAATATGCACAAAGAACAAATTATGTCTTGGCCCAGGCATAGATACAGTGGCTGACTCATTTGAAAGCACAGGCTGTCAGCCACAGGCAGACCAAGGGGCCAAGAGCCACTTTGTGTCTTGCTCATTGGATTGCACCTCTGGTTGAGCCAAGGTTTATTCCTGCATCAGGAAGGGAAAAGCAAACACTCGAGAAGATGTTGCTACTGCAAAGATGCTCCTCTGGATCTCCATTCACATAAATAGCTGGATAATAAGTATAAACAAAGTAGATGCCTTTGATCTTGGACAAAAAGTGGTGGGACAGTGGTCAGAACGAGAGATTCTCTGGGATGCATTAAGACAAATCTTAATATTTTATTTATTTTATTTTATTTTTTCAATTTATATACCGCCCATCCCCAGGGGCTCTGGGCGGTGAACAGTTAAAATCGATAAAAACAAGAACTAAAATCAATATACAAACAATAAAACAAATTAACAAAGTGCAGTGGTGGGGAGAACCCTCCCCCACCCCAAAGGTGGGAGGCTGACATGGCACCGCCCCCTTCAATCACCGAATGCCTGGCGGAACAGCTCTGTCTTACAGGCCCAGCGGAACAATAATATGTCCCGCTGGGCCCGGGTTTCCATTGACAGAGCGTTCCACCAGGCTGGGGCCAGGACTGAAAAGGCCCTGGCCCTGGTTGAAGCGAGGCGGGCTTCCTTAGGGCCGGGGACCACAAGTAAATCTTTATTCGCTGATCGAAGTGATCTCTGGGGAACGTGAGAGCAATAATATTCTCACTTGCACATGAAGAAGCCCAGAAATACAGCCAAGGAGTGGGATTTTGGATGAAATCCAGATCATACTGGCTTCCTGTTCGTGGTATCCTCTAGCTTCTATGTGAAAAACCCTTGGTGCAGATATACTGCTAGATCTGATCTAACAGTAGCCCTGTTCACTCAACATATTTGAGGTTGTGACAATGCATGTGGAGTGACAATGGGCACCCTGGCCCCATCCCCATCCTTCTTGTGATGACCGGAACACGAGTATGGCATCTGTATCTTCAAAGTACATTCACATGGGTTCGTTTTCAATGTGTACACTTTGTATGCATGTAGATGCCATGGTCATGTTCTGTCAGTACTGCAGCAGTGGAGGGCAGGGCTAGAATGCTTGTTTCCACTCCCCCTCTATGACGCTCTCACCTTGGATGTGCTGCTGAGTGAAGCCTGTTTACCTCAACTAGCTCAGTTCAGCCTCTGGTTTATTTACATATTCAAGATGAATTGAGGTTTGAAAAGAGTAAGGAGCCAAAATCTAGTGGTCTCTGTTCATCTCTTTTTTCATCTTGTGAACAATGATGATAAATGGAATTATCAGTAATTAATGTTCTTTTTAATTCTTCAGGGTGGAAAAAACAGACTTCCAGAACAGTGACTTCAGATAACCAAGATAGCTTGGAGTGTGTGACTAAGACACAGAGTTCCTCTTCTGAGAACGCAAGAGTAGTTGTCTCTGGTACAAATCCTTCCAGAACAATCTCCCCCCCCCCCCGATACACACATCTTTTGTAGCCAAAGAATACATGAGGTCTGTCAGTCTTCTGTGGAACTGGATTTAAACTGTGATCCAAGAAACCATGTTTTGTTCATTTCAATGTCTATAAAAGTTTTTTTTTCATATTCTGCTTGTAAAATAATGCACACTGCCAGCCCTGTGTCCAACTCCATCTTGAGTTCTTTTTCAGATGCTCTTGGTGTCAACCAAATAGTTGACCTACCTGTTCTGTTCATACTATATATTTCCAGGCTTGCTAGACTATTCTCATAATCTGAGTTACTACAGTCTCTGTCAAGGGCAATGGATTTTGGTCTTTTTCTGCTTATGCCATAGTGTGAACTTCTATGTTCTTTGTAATGCCACATACTCTTTGATTGTGTCCCAATTTATTGCATTTTCTGCAGTATACATCTTTGAATCTACATTCAGTAGGAAAGTGGAATCTTTAACTATGCCAAGAACAGGAGCCTGTGCAGGTTTGCCAAGTCTCCCACCTTTGGTAGTAGGTTCCTCTTTTGTATTCAAGTCTCCCACTATGACAGGAAACCACCTCCACCTCCTGGCAACATGGTCTTCATGCCATGGCTCCTTTGGGCAGCGGGATAATTAAAAAAAAATCACTGGATTTGTATGTGGAGTAATGTCTCTTCCAGGGAAAACTCAGAAGTGATGTCATGTTGCTCTAGGAATTGCCAGAAACTCTGTGCTTTTATTGCAGTTTCTGGCGATTCCTAGAGTGACATGACATCACTTCCAGTTTTTCTTGTAAGTGATGTCATACTGAGTGTGACACCCATTTCCTGCCAGCCATCTGCTGGCAACCTTACAGGTGTGGCTCTAATAATTTGTTCCTATTTTTGTAAAGCAGCCATCCTGTGTGTCCCTATATTCTCTCTAGCTCCGTTTTGGAGTTCCATTGCATCCCTACCTTCTGTTACCATTGCCTCTTCGATTGAAAGTCAGGTTTTCCTCAGTAAAAAGTCTCCGTTGTATACTCTCACTGTGAAGTCCGCATACAAATTTATCTCTGAATGCATCATTAAGCCTTTCCTTAAGAGCACAATATTCTGAACATTTTTGAAAATTCTGGTTCAAATGAAGAAAGGGGTTCATCTTCTTGTTGGTGCTTCTTGTGGAATCTAAACCTGTCTGCTATAACCAGATGATTGGGCAGCAAATGTTGCAGAACAATTTGTGCTGTTTCTTCAGAAGTCGTGTTTGCAGCTTCTCTAGAGCAATCAAATTGTATACAAAACTTTTGAGTTTTCCCCCCACAATGTCAACAGTGCTGCTGCATGTTTTTCTGGGGGAATCTCATTCGCTTAAAGTTTCTTGAATCCCACCTTCATCACCAAATGTAATGTATTTGCTGTTAATCACAGGTAGATATGTTGGTGTACAGTAGAACAACAAGATTCAAGTTCAGTAATACTGTCGATCTAAACCTAGAGAGCCCCTGCTACCATTTCTGAGTGCTGAGCTGACTGCCACCTGAAACCTCTAGCAGCCTTATCGGGGGGGGGGGTCTGGCCCTCAGTTTGAGACTATTCAGCCTCTGGGTTCATTTCTGAAAGTATAGGCCAGTGATGGTGAACCTATGGCACGCGTGCCACAGCTGGCACGCAGAGCCCTCTCTGTAGGCATACGAGCCAAGTCGCTGATCGCTAGGTCCAGGGCTCATTTGGAGGGGGAACACCTGCAACGGCATTCCTGTAGCTCTGAGCAGAGATCACATGGGTTTTGGCCCTGCCCACATGATTCCTTTTCCTCAAGGGTGCCTCCCTGCTGCTTGTCTCTTCAGCAGCAGGAAGCAGAGGCAGCAGTGAGGCTGCTGGGTCTGGCTTTCTAAAGAAGTTTAGAAAGCAAGTTTGGTTTAACTTGCTTTACTTTCAGTCGTGGCTCTTGAGCGAGGGAGAGAGAGAGAGAGAGAATTAGTTGGGACAACTGTATGAGTTGTTTTTTCTTAACTAAAATCTCAGTATTCAGGTTTAATTGCAGTGCTGGCACTTTGAAATAAATAAGTTGGTTTTGTGTTGCAGTTTGGGCACAGGCTCAAAAAGGTTCGCCATCACTGGTATAGGCATACATTCAGTCAGTAACTCTTTGACATAAGGATGTTTTTATATATATACTCTCTGAGTGAGAGAGAGCAAGAGCGCTTTATTTAGTAATTCAGATTCAGAAAATTATATGGGCAGGAACAAGCAATAGGCAAAGAAAACAATAAACACTAGAGGTGGGCACGGACCAGGAAAACGTCATAGACTGCTGGCCCGGGGTCCATCACTTCTGGTCACCCAGGTGATGAAAGTACTCCATCACCCAGAGAGCCCAAACTTGCAGAGAATCTTCAGCAGCCTCTCCTCCAGCTACCCTCCAAGTTTGGTCAAGATTGCATTTTGGACATCCGAGTTACAGACCCCCAAAGTGGCCGCCCCCAGGAAACTTCCTGTGGATACTAGGAGTTGCAAATGCCAATTGACTTGCATTGGCTAGCAGCACCAAAAAGTTGCAATGAAGCAAAATCAAACAGAAAAGGGTGGAGGAAGAGCCTTTTTACCACACAGACACCTTCCTAGCTATTGCCTAGGGAATTAATTCTTGCTTCTTTCCCCATAGAACAGAATGGGAGCTCTCTGATTAGCAGACAGAGCTGCCTATCAAGGTTTTGAGGGCTAAGATTGGTGTTGCCATGGCTGCGGATCATCCACCCGTTCCCTTTGTTGCCTAGGTAATTGATAGATCGGTGCCAGGATGTCTGGACTCACGGACCACAGACTGGTCCAAACGGACCAAAGTTCATGAAAAAGGTGAGTCCCATGAACTGTGTTCACGAACCATGAACTGGGCTGGGCTGTTAAAAATTTTGGTCCATATTCCTAACTGTGCCCACCTCTAATAAACACTCCTCTATGCTGGCTAGACTTAACTGACTAGATATTAAAAAGCTTGATAACTTGCACCTCTGATGTAACTTGGAGGTACATTGCTTTTACTTACAAGCTTAGAAAAGGATATCTAATCCATGCCATGCATTTCTGGTCATCTTGGATTCTGGCATGGAGCAAAGAGCTTCTCTCACATGCTGGTAGAATGATTCTGAATAGAGAGGATCCACAGTGCTGTGAGCAGCCATCTTTTCAAGAACTGTTAGCCAATCAGGGTACACTTGGATAATTGGTGGTGCTAGCATGAGAAACTAGGGAGGTTAGATGGAGGCTGATTCTCCCTGCTGCCCAAGGATGTTTCTCTTGGGAATAACAGGCTCCAGGTGCAACTAACCAGGAGGCCTACACTTTCTCAGAGACCAGACTGAGCTGGGCCTGTGGAAACTTATACTCTTGAACCAAAGTCATTCAGCCAGGTTATGCATATAGGATTTTAAGGGCTGGTCTGACATTATCAGAGTCTTATATTCGTCAAATGTAGGCTGCCATTTCACTTCATTTCACAGTAGTTACAATTCTGTACCAGAAAAAAGTTTCTTGAATCCCACCTTCACTGCCAAATGTAAGGTATTTACTGTTAATCATGGGTAGCTGTGTTGGTTTGCAGTAGAACAACAAGATTCATGTCCAGTAGCACTTGATAGATCAACAAGATTTTAACAGTATAAGCTTTCAAGAGTCAAAGCTCCCTACATTAGATACAAGTGGGAATAGAGATCCCTGAGCCAGAAGTGTTGCAAGGAAGCATGCAAAGGACAATAGTATAGTGCAGCTTGATTACAGCAGAAATTAGCTTCAATAGTGATATAAGAATCCTAAATCTTTATTCATCTCTCACCCCTAGAAGGGTGTGTGTGATTGTTCTGAATTTGTAAATTAACTCAACGTCAGCAATCTCATGTTGTAATCTCCCCTTGAAGCTTCTCTGCGGACTACCACTTTTAGGTTAGCAATGGAATGTCCTGGAAGATTAAAATGTTCTCCCACTGGTTTTTGAGTGTTATGTACATTTATTCTTTTGCGTAGGGACTGACCTGTTTGTCCAATATAGTGAGTGAAAGGGCACTGCTGATACTTGATTGCATACATAACAGTGGAAGATGAAAAAGTGGATGAACCTGAGATGGTATAACCTGTGCTGTTAGGACAAGTGATTGTGTTGTTGGAGTGAATATGGGGAGAGAGTTGGCATCTTGGTTTATGGTAGGCCCTGGTTCCAGAGTCTGTGTCTGTGTTAGGAATAGAGATAGGCATGAACCTAAATATGACCCAAAAAACCCCACGAACCAGGCCGGTTTGGGGTTCGTGAACCAGCGTTCGTGGAAGCTCCTTTTCATGGAACTTTCACGAACTGTATACTGGTTCATTGGGTCATATTTACAGAGGCAGTATAAATGGCCATTTCCCCATGGAAATGGCCATTTAAACTGCCCCTTTAAGGAACTTGCAAGGGCAGGTCCCTTTAAATTGCCCAAACCCCACAGTAATTTAGAGTTGAAAGAGTGTTTTATGGCTCTGACATGCCTAATTAATATAATTAATCAGGGTGTCTCTGAAATATTCTGTGATCTTTTCCTCTTAGAATGGTGGAAGGCAGTATATATTTGTTAATCTGTTATATGGTTACAGTTTTGATGCTGCAAAATATCACACATTCATCCTTGACAATTTTTTCCCTATTTTATTGTTTAGTTGAATATTGATCTGCATTGAGCACGAGGTATTCTTTCTTCTTTTTCCTGAAGGGTTGCCTTTGTGTTGTGATGGACAAAAAGAGCAGCTGCATCTTTAGTAAGTCCATTCATTTGAAAGAATCTGCTGCTGTTCTAACATGCCCTTCCCCTGCTCTGGAGCTCCTGGAGAAAAACTGGAATGAGGGCATGTTAGAGCAGCAGCAGATTCTTCTGCTGTTGCTGTGGCTGGAGCTTCACCAACATGGTGGCTTTCTCCAGAGCAGCTCCCTGGGAGCAGGACACCCAGGAATAAAGTACCAGCTGCCCGCCCCCAAATGATCGTTGGGAGCCCTCTTGTCCAGCAGGATTGTGACTGGGGCAACGATTTGCAAAAGCTGCTGCTGCCGCCAGCTTTCTCTAGCTCTTCAGACAGTGATTCTAACAGAGAGGGGAAGGACACTTGGTCTTCACTTCCCAGGAAAACTTGCGAGAATAATCAAGTGTTCTCCATGTGAAAAAAGTCACTTGTAGCTTGGCTCTTAGAGGTTATTTTCCCCATATATACTGCCACCATTTATTTAAACATGGCCCATTTAACATGACCAGAGAATTAGAGGTCTCTGTGTGATATTTTCTCTCAGCCAATGACTTCAGGCCAGCCAGGCTTAAGCAAAACAAAAGAAGCTTTATTTACAAGATGGAACTTAGGAGAGAATGGTTTTATGCTCATAAATTTACAGGGATTAAACGGAATGTTTCAATGTAATAGAACAGGCTTGCAATCAGCCAGCAAATATTTATTTATTTATTTATTGGGCTTCTATCCCACCCTCCCTGAAAGCAGGCTCAGGGTGGGTTACAGCAAGGCCTAAGACCCTTGTCCCAGCCTATCCCTGGGCCACACTGCATGTGACAGGTTCCCTAGTTTTAAACTTGTGTCTACTGACTTCATTTTAATTGATTTGTAGTTTTTTAGCGCTGTGCCGTGAGACCCTCTCCAAAACAGGTGCGCAGCAGGGCAGCCCAAGTTTTGCAGGCTTGCTTTCCTCCTTTTGCAAGAGGAAGATGGATGACCTGCCTGGAGAATCCTGCTGCTGTCTCCTGCTGTTAATGATACCCACCAAACATGCTCAAGGTGCAAGACATTGCTAGGCTGTTTGCTGTGCCTGGGGGTGTCACTTGGCTATCCTCACTGTGTACAAAAATGAGAGATTTTGTATTATGAGCTGCCTTGTATTTCTTTCTTTTGAAAAGCAGGGTCAAAGAGAATAGCGCAGAGTGATTCATAAGCACTTAACCATCTTGGAAGGAAGGGAGTGCACTGGGAAAAAGGCCAAAGGAAAGCACAGATTCTGCACAGCTTACAGACCCTGCACAGAATCCCGTGAATGCTGACAGCAGTGGATTCAGGGAACTTTCCAAACTAGAAGGAGCTGGGATGGGGTGGGGGGATTAGATGCCTCCAGTTCTTTGTGCTCGCAAAAGCACAGCATACCCGCCCTACCTTCCCTCTCCCTGGCCCTTTTGCAAAGAAGCGCTGCCAAAGCTGAGTCTGAACTTTCCCATCTCTGCATGTGGATTCAGTGCTAGGTACTACGGAGGTGGGCAGACAGCGCTCATCAACCATATGATCAGAGACATGTAGAGAGGAGCAGCCAGGTTGGGTAGCTGTCTTCCTCCTCTATCTTCCTCACGGCCATTTCCAGATGGCTTACCTGAAGCCGCTCCATGCCGCAATGTTGTGGATCATGCTGGGGAAAACATGAAATATCGCGTTTTCTCGCGCGAGTTTTGTGCGACGTTGCGCAAAACTCACGCGAGAAAACACGATATTTCGCGTTTTCCCCGTTACAATCCACAACATTGCGGCATGGAGCGGCTTCAGGTAAGCCATCTGGAAATGGCCCAGGTGAGCTGGCTGGTCAGCAAGTGCTCTCAACTAGGATTGCCCCATTGTGTGCTGTCCTGGGGGGGTGGGGTTGTGGTTCTGTGTTAAGAAAACTACAAATCAATTAAAAATGGAGTCAATGGACACAGGTTTAAAATCAGGGAACCCGTCACTTGTAGCATGACCCCTTTCTCCAATGGACTCCAACTGTTCCAGGCTCAGCGTTCTGCCCCCTCTTATTGGTTGGTTTCTCAGGAGAGGCAGAGCTGGATCTAGTCTGTCATAACTCTCTTTTCGGAACTAGAATACTACCACAGAAGGAAGGCTAGATGTGCTTTGTCCCAGTAATAGAACTCTTGCTCTGTATGTCAAATATCCCAGGTTCAATCCCTAGCATCTCCTATTAAGGTATTTCAGGTAGAAGCGAAATACTTTCCCCCCTCCTTTTGAAACCCTTCAAAGCTGCTGCTAGAAAGACGAGACAGGTGTATTCATTCTACAATATGGAGTGAGGCTTGGAGATGACACACCATCTCTCTCTTCCTGGCAGTACCATCTGAACTGAAATTTAATTAAGTGTAAAACTGAGGAGCATAGACCTATTCATAATACAGTTGCCTGCACTTCTTAACAATTTCTAACAGTGCATATGTGTGGGGATAAAGTAACATCTGTATAGTAGGCAAAACCAGCTTAGGTCATCTGAGAAACCACAGGATTGGCTAATGCCTCTGGGGACAGAGATCCCTGACAGTGCAGCCGTATTGTTGCAGCTTTACACAGTAATTGATCTCATTTACTGGCCTTTTGCAATGCTCTCCTTGTCGTCTCATATGCTAAATAATTCACACCTTTATTTTCCCACAGCAAAAGGCTCAAAGCTTCAATCACAGGTTTTATTTTTGCAAAAGCCTGCAGAGCAAAGTAGTAGTAACAGCAGGCCAATGTGAGGTAGATCCCTTTCGTGACAGATTTTTATTCTCGCTGTGAGAATGTTTTTTACCTGGCTGCCTATTTATATTTTATTCATGAAAGCACAGTGTAAATTTTCAAAAAAAAATCTACAAAGTTCCTTTTTATGGATAGAATTGCACCAGGAAAAAAATAATGCAGTATAGTTGATGAGGGCAATGTGGCCAAGTTAACATGTATAACCTTTTCCTAAAGAGTCACACGTAGGTTTTTTTAAACAAACTTAGTAAAAAGGACGTTTATAATGTTTCATGTGCAAGCATTTCCAGACTCTAGTAACACAAATGGAGAATTGTTCTCAGAATTAGTTTGATATCTTGGTGTCCCTCCCTACAGGATAAAACAGGCTGTCATGAGATGGTCAGAACAGTGTAGAGTTGAGGAAAAAATGGACTAATAGTTTCCTCAGATAAACTGAGGCCTTGGTGTGGAAGCTAGGGTGCCAGGTCTCTATAACCTCCTGTTGGGAAGAGGAGGGACCTGACACTTACCTCATGCCAGCAGCATGGTGGTCCCGTGTGTGTGCAGAGTGTGCATGTGCCCTGGTGCCTGTGTGATGATGTCACTCCTGGAAGTGACATCATCAGTCTGCCAGTTTAAGCAGTTCTGCACTCCATGTGGGGTCCAAATCGGCCGCAAATGAAGCGTGGGAGTGCTCCTGCAACTGGCGCAACGATGTTACTTCTGGGAGTGACGTCACTGCACCTGCTGGGACTGCGTAGCGCATGTTCTTGGGGTGCCTGCCGGTGGCAGGGAACATCTGGGAGCTTGCTCCCTCCTGCTGATCACTGGCGAGTCGATGGGCAAGGAGGCAAATCCCCAGAAGTTTGCCCACCACTGGTGGGCACTTGAGAACCCTAGTGGAAGCCCAGGATGAGTCAGCCTCAAGTTATCAAGATATAAAATGGAATAATAGTTGCCTACTCCACAAGGTTATAAACTCATTTAAAAGTTGTAATAATTCACAAACATACTCTGCCAGAAGGACTGAAAGTTTTATTTGAAACAGGCCTCTGCTTTAGTAGAGAACAAACAGCCAACTCCCAGAAGGGAAAGTGAGACCAAACTACAGCATGGGCTTTTCTTCCCTAAGGGATCAGGGGAAACTAACTAAACAGTACAATAAGGGAACATCCCCAAATTCACAACGCCATAATATAACAAAAGTGTACTCAAATTATTGATACTAGACATATTAAAAATAACAGCAATTAATACCAAACCAACGTGACATTAACTATACGTCCGTTCAACAAAGGAATACCTTAAAAGGTCTGCTTTCTTTCTGGCCAGAGTTCAAAGTGAAATTGCAAACAAGGACTCAAAACTTTTTACCCTTCTGTGTCAGCAGTTGCTCTTTTCCAGTCAAAGTAGTTTACCAGCAAGAGAGTTTATTTTTCATCTCATTTCTGCTTAAATCTAAGTTCAGATGGAATGGAAAACTAATCTAAAAATGATCTAAAATAGATTTTTGGGGGTACCTAAAATGTCACGGTTTTATGGCCCAATATCTGGTATTTCTTCAGGTGAAAGCAAAAATACCTTATTTGGAAGCGGGTGCTGCTTTCTTCAGAGGTGATATTGAGTTTCCACTTCACAGCTCCCGGGTTGTACAGATTATTGGACATCTGATTATTGGTCTCGAAGCCAGAACAAACTCTTCACTGGTATTTGGAAGTTTTGTTGGGAAATAAAGTGTACAGCATATTAAAGCAAGCAATAAATAAACAGCCATTCAAGACATGAAGTGCTAGCAATGTTTTAGACATCGCAAAATCAGACCAGAAGATAGCTTTATTGGGCTAACTTTGTCTCATGTTGGCAGCAATTGCACATTGACAAACCGGAGAATGGGGACTCAGTGAACTGTGAAAAAATTTATTAGGACCAGTCTTGTACAGCACACTACTTGTGAAGGACCAAGTGTTTTCAGTCATTGTTAACAAGTTCAGTTATTGAGTTTTCCTAACCAGGGATGTCTAATCACCATTCTGTTCATATTACAGTTTGTTCACAAATTATGAGCTGTGCCCTCGAATAATCAAGAAATATTAACTTTTTTCAATGTTTGGCATTGTCATATGCTCTGCATATGTGCATTTCCATAGTTCCTTCCCTGATTGTGTCTTTCATCTTTTGTATATTGGGGGTGGGGTGGGAATAAAAGATATTTTGATCTTGCTAGGTGGGGAAAAGCTGTGTAGTTTTTCTCTCTCTCCCAGCTTTGACCATTTTACGGAGTAGTGGCTAACTTAGTTTATTTGTTCTTGGAAAAGTTGGGGTCCAATTGCAAATATTTTATCTCGTGCTGCTTTTCCTGAGCCTGCCTTTCATATTGTTATTAATCACTTACACAAGATGTGATTTGATGGGGGTAAAGCTGCATGGCTTATCTTTCTCATTTTCCTGCCAGATTTTATATCCAATCCTGGGAGTTGTTGCATTGGATCACAGATACTTGGGCACATACTTTCTCATACTACTTTCCTCATAGATATTTCCACTCCCTAGTCTGTTTTCACTACACACCTGACAGGAAGAACAAACTCACAAAAAAGATTCTTTGGATGGTTGTCTTAGTTGGGGGCGGGGGTGAAGACAGTTTATTTGTGCATATTTTTTCCTACCTCTCAGATGGAGATTTGCTAAGGCAGTAAAGAATGCAGCAGTTTGCACCTCCCTTTCCCTCCCTGCCTCCCTCTCCCTCTCCCTCTCCCTCTCCTTCTCTCCCTCTCTCTCTCTCATATTTGTTATATTTGCACTTTTACTGTAAAAAATGAAGTCATTTATAACTTTAATTTTCATAACTTCTGGCTCTACTGAGAACCAGTTTGGTGTAGTGCTTAAGAGTGGCAGGACTCTAATCTGGAGAACCGGGTTTGATTCCATACTCCTCCACTTGGGTCAGTCACAGCTTCTCGGAGTTCTCTCAGCCCCACCCACGTCACAGGAGTGATTGTTGTGAGGATAATAATAATATACTTTGTAAACCTCTCTGAGTGGGTGTTAAGTTGTCCTGAAGGACAGTATATAAATCAAATGTTGTTGTTGTTATTGTTATTATTATAAATATGCCAGTTAGTACAATCGTATGTGCTAGCTATGTTATAAGTGATACAATTTGTGTTAAGTAATAAAATATTTTAGGCTTGATATGACAGTCAGTATTGCATATATTTCAATTTTTTTTAACCAAAGCATCTTTCTCATGAAAATAAATTACGTGTTTATTTTCAATGGCTATAAAATTTCCAGACATTTTACATTTCTAGGAAATACTTGTCTATATCTTAGTTTATAAGTAATATTATCTGGTATATCTTAGAAACCAGAATTAAACTAGCTTGGATACTATTGTATGCAACGGAAGAAGCCTTCTCGACAGTCTTTTTTATCTTCCTGCTACAACCCCCTTTTATCTACTAAAGAGCTTATCCTGAGGGTCAGAGAACCTCTGGAAAAGTATGGGATGCAGATGAGGAAGGAAAAAGAGAGCCCCATCTTGTATAAGCAGGAGTGACTTTTGGCCACGCAAGAGCATTTTTGGATTTCAATTTTCCCCTCAGTGTAAGTATTTTTCATTAGTCCATTTTCAACACAGTACCGGCTCAATTCAGACATAATACAAAGACATTGTTTATTTTAACTGTAGTTTGTGAGGATTCGACTATCATACAATCATTCATATGATTGTAGAATTGAAGAATTCTGAAGAATTCTGCCTTCGTTACCTTAGTTTTCCCCCATGCCACCTGTGCAGAGACCCAGCAGGTATTATGGCTAGCACTGCAGAGAGCATAGTGCTGGAAAGTAAGATGATGCTAATCGGATTTCCAAACCTGTCATGGATAGTCCAGGCAAACCCAATCTCATCAGATCTCAGAAGCTAAGCAGGGTCAGCCTTGGTTAGTAATTGGATGGGAGACCTCCAAGGAAGACCAGGGCTGCAGAGCAGGCAATGGCAAACTGCCTCTGTTACTCTCTTGCCTTGAAAACTCCAGCTGTGCTTGCCATAATTCAGCTATGATCTGATGGCATTTTCTACCACCACCACCTGGTTTCTAAACATGATGACCCTAAACTCACTATAGTTAGTGAGGAAGCTCAGATTCAGAGATGATCATACTAACCATAGTTAGATTAATTAAACCATGGTTTCATGCAAAGTCTGATCTGAGATGCTGACTTGACCTTGTTCTCCACCATTCTGCAGCTTTTGGTGAAGAGGTAATGTTTTTGAAATCTGTGCATGCCTGTGCTAATTAATGGCTGTTACACTGGGGAAAAGCCTTCACTTCCTTGTGACATTTTTTTATTTTCCATATAACAAAATTCAGTTAGACCTTTTTAGAGAGAACAAACCATTCATGACAAGTTACCAATGACAACAAAGAGAATTACTTTAATAAAGGAGAAAAATGATGGGCTTTTGTACTATAAGAGTTTGCAAACTTCCACAAATAGATTTTCAATTGGCTTCCTTTTAAAAACAAAATGAATTTTGCCTTGGGTTTTTGCAGTCTTTTAAGATTTTGTTTTTTCACTATGCCAGGAAAGAGAGTTTGTTAAAAATAAATTCAGTCACTCATGGAAAAAAATACACACACATTCTACTAGACTTCAGAATATATTTCTATAAAAGCCTCTCTGTAGATTCAAAGAGCTCCTTATTAAGTTTTTCATGATTGTTTTTTCTAAAGCCTGAAGCTTCCTTCAGAGACAGGGAAGTTAAGACTTTAAAAAAGAAACCCAATCTCAATTAAATGTGATGAAGTATTATTTTCCTACTATTTGAAAGTTCTAGTATTTTCTGCAACAATAGATTTCTCTTGCCAACTTATTTTCCTCTTGGGTGTCGAAGATGCTTCATAAATTTTTGCTAGACAACATGGTGTAGCCAAACAGGAGCTTCTCATTCCCCTCTTGTGCATGTGTTTGTCCTCCTCTTAGAGTGTTTTCTGATCCGTACACAACTGTTTTATTTACTTATTTACGAGATTTTTACTGTATCTTTCTGCCCTCATAGGGCCACCAAGGTGGTGTCAGGAGGTTGGCATCTAACTTCCTCCCCCTGCCATGGGGGATGAGACAGTTGTAGTTTCAGAGGATGTTTAGCCTACTGACAAGTTAACCTTGAGTGCCTAGATTCTCACAGGCAGAGTGTCTGCAGAATGTCCAGCCCCCAGACAGGGAAGCCAGTACTTTGAGCTACATGTATTACTGTTTGTTGATACTGTGTCTTTCCTAACAAAGCCTCCATTATACCTTGAACTGGATTTTTATAATAAAGCTTCATTAAACCAACCAGTGGAGTTTTGTGTAAAATAGTGGCTGGGTCCTTACAGGTGGCTAGTGACTTAACATACCAATTAAAATATCATTTTAAAAACCATTAAAACCAGCATACAAATACATCATTAAAACAGTTTAAAACTAGAGCTTAAAACAAATACAAAGGATTAAAAACAACAGTTAAAGCATTGGGGAGAGAGAAGGGATGACTGAGGGAACGCTAAGCCATACAAAAAAGCCTTCACCTTCTGGTGGAAAATGGCATGTATGGTTTCTTCCCAACTGAAACAATCCCAATTTCAGGAACATACAGTCCAATCCCTTACTGGGACATTGTGGCACCTCTCCTCCCCCCACTCCTCTAGTTCATGGTTGATGAAAGTTCTCATATGCATCTTGGGGCAGTGTGGGACAGAATAATGTGGACAGCTTTCTCTACAAAAGTTTCAGTCAAATAAGCCAAGTCGATATCATCATCCATGACTGAAGTATGCAACTCAAGAGATCTTATTCCACACAAACCTGGCATCACTGAATGTCATAGTCAGAGCATGGGACTTAGTGAGAGTCTTTTCATCCACAGCCCTAAGGGTGGGGAATACTGTTATATTTTTAAAATGTGAGCTATCTGTGCTTTAATCTGTTGTTTAGCTGCTTATAAATATGTACACATTCTTATTCCAAAAGTAAGTCACCTGTCATAAGAATGGGCAGTCTCTATGTTCACCATTTTGGATCTTTTGCAAACACTAATAGAATTTTGGCCTTTTTAAGGGACCTGTCAATTAATTCCAAGTTCTGACTTGGGTATGAAGGATGAGGACTTGCTTAGCTACTTATGGATCTGGACTCACAAACTGGCTACAGTGCATTATTGAATGAATCAATGAAAATGGAACCTCTTGAGTTAAGCACCATCAGTTTGGTATTCTGGCCACTAGTTCCCCATAATAGAAACTCTGCTTTTCATTCATGCCTTATCGGGCTACTCATCATTGTATGCCAATGTGGAAGTAGCATTATTCTCTTATTTACCGTTCTCCCTTTCTGTTCGGCAGTGAGAATGAATAGAAAATCAATGCTATTAGAGGGAAGAATGACGAGCTCATCTCCAAGAAGCTCTGTACTCATATATTTACTTTTTTTTGCCTCTAA